>NC_088980.1:45202039-45907872 GCF_963932015.1 Anas acuta | reverse complement strand
ATAAACACTGGTGGTGTTTGTGTGCTCACTTTTATGTGACCCCTTTGGGACTAACTCCTGTTAATATTTAAGGAGATGGGTCTCTTTAAAAAGCAAGGTAAAGTTCTGAGGAATGTGATATACTGAAGCTACCAAATCATCAGTGCGTGTTGTGGGGTAGCTCTGACTGGTAAACGGAGAGAATGCTACATTTGTGGTGTTACATTTTAGAGGATATCTGCAATGAACCGATGATGAAGCTTTGGTGTAAAAATAACTGTAGGTGGCAGGATTTATTTGTGGTTTCCAGCCAGCAGCCAAAATGCATTTGTCCAACATTCATATTGTTGCAGGAACCGATCCACAGAGTGCACTTGTCTGATCCTCCTGTAATCCTCTGTAATTTCTCATTTGCTTGAATGCTTACAGGGGTCTGATGAAACCATTCGGGTTGTGTCCATGGACAAGGATTACCACGTGGAATGTTACCACTGTGAGGTATGTCAGCAGCTTTCTAGGAGAATGGGTGCTTAATAGTGTTCGTAATTATTATTTTTTAAATGGAAGCAGATCTCCTCCCTTCCAGTGACAGTATATGAGCAATTCAAACCTTGCTCTGTGTGATCCTTAATAGCAATGGCTAAGAAATTTCCAGCTTGAGGACCAAAGTCCCAATGGCGATTTCATTCGCTATCCGTAAAGTTATGGGCAAAAAACTAATTGTCACTTTTAAACTTTGCATTTTATTTGTTAATGGAGGAAATGTGTTGAGGCAGTCAGGCTCTATTGCTGCTTTTCAGAAGCCTTGAGCGCCAGATCACGTTAGTGTATCTGATTCCCAAGTCAGATAGTTCAAAAATGCTGAGGTGATGACTGATCCTGTCTGGCGTATGTTACCTTCACCTACAAAAGAAAGGAACGTGTGGTCAGGGGTGAGGAGAGGATATGGCTGCCCAAAAAATCCCGAGAGATGTGAGCTGTTAAACATTCACGCAGGGCTTTCCGGAGAGCCTTCGTCCTTACGTAATGTGAATTAAATGCGTAGATGTCATCTGTCGTTGTGCTTGTAATGCAGTGGAAAGAAACCCCGACTCTGCAGGTCAGTTGTGCATTAGTCCGACAGCAATTAATCTAATGCAAAGTGGTAAATCCTACCTGAGAGGAAACAGGAGCACGTTTAAAATTTGTGGGGGCTCAGCTCACCATGAGATAAAGCTTATGCAGTAAAACTGCTTAGGACAGACTTGTAAAAGGCTGCCCAGATGCTTTCCTGCTCATGACAAATATTGAACGTATTAGGAAGGAGCTGCTGGCGAGGTATCTTCTGTCAGAGTCACATCATCCTCCTGCAAGCCAGACCCCAGCTGACACTGGGAGATCAACACATGCTCTAATTAAATGTGCATGACCTCTCTTTGCAGGACTGTGGGATGGAGTTGAACGACGAAGACGGGCATCGCTGTTACCCTCTAGATGAACATTTGCTCTGTCACTCCTGTCACCTGAAACACATAGAGAATGGCACAACCCCAGCAGCTGTGTACCAGCATCACTACTAGCCAGCGTGGCTGATATCTGGAAGCCCGGACGGACGGCTTGTTACGTGATCTCCCTCTCCCCACCCTCAGTTGATTTCCTGTGCATGTTTTTCTGCAATCGGCATTTTTCCTGTAAAAGGATATGAGAGATTTTTGCTGGATTCTCAGAGCCCGTATGCGTGTGAGTTCCAGCTGTATCAAACTATGTCTACTTGACCAAGAATGTGGCATGTTATCTAAGCTGACTGGTCTACTCTTACGTGCCTTTTTCTGCTATCTGGAGATTCCTTTTGGCTCGTTTTGGAAGGCTCTTCAGAGAAAGCACAACTTGCTGTCATGCCTATGAACTCAAATCGTGCCGTGCACAATTAAAAAGCCAGAGGCTGGCTTGCCTGCCTCCAGGGAACGTTCCTGGGAAGTGTTTCCTGACAAGCACATTTCATCAGATTCCCTGAAGGACATCAAATTATTAATACCAGTTTTTAGACATTTTCTCTCTTAGTAATTCTTTAGGAAAAGAAAAGAACGGAGTCTGCACAAAATGGCACGTTCAGACCTTCCAGTGAATTCCCTGAACTCTGGTATCAAGTCTGGCTGTAAAAGCACCAACTCTCCAAGCACAACCCAGGCGTGCTGGCTAGCAGCTGGAGGTCGACATCCCATTTCGAACAGAACAAGAAGCTGGGAACAAGCTGGACCGAAATACCACAGTGACTTTAGACCTGGGCTGCTGCTTGCGTGTTGCTGCAATACACAGGGGGCAGTCTGCTGTGTCAGAGCCTGAACAGCAGATTATATTTGGAAAGGTTGGGATGCTGGAAGTGTAGACACCAGGGAAATCCATCTTCGTTCTTGCTTGTAGAGCTCACTGTGGAAAAAAGTTCTCCGTATACAAACATTTGCCTGAGGTTTTCACAGTTTGTCCCCACAGCTCAGCCCTAGCCTGGCCACTCCCTTCTGTGGTGTTTACCCAGCACAAAGCCATTTCATAATGGTGCTTATTTAGAGTTCTGGGAACAAACTCAAGATTGTTATGCAGGCTTTGTTATACAGGGATTTAGCGCCCAGCTCCACAACCTGTACTCAAATTCTTCCAGCCACTGGTATAAACAGATTTGCTCACATGAATAATACCGGCTTATCTGAGCAAGGGGCTGGAGAGTTGGGCCCTTATTTTCTCTTCTGTCGAGCAGGCAGAAAGGCAGATTGTTTCTCTTTGTGAATCCCCTCGCTTCATAGTCAAAGCAGTCTGCTCCCCCGATGTGTGTTGCCTGTGTGACTGGTGTACCTGCAGTGCATGTTCTGTAGGTACGAGCGCTGAGCAGCCCCTCACGTCCAGGTACAGAGCTTTTGTTTAAGAAAAAGCTTTTCATTTAGAGTCTCAGATGCAGTTGGGAGCCTCAGCTGCCCTTGCCAACAAATACTATGTAGAAAACTAGTTAAATCCTCTTGTGTGCATGCTAGAAATGTAAATTCATTTCTGATGGATAGAGGACTGGATCACATTGGTGAAGGTCTCTTTAGTGAGCTACAGTAAATTAGCTGAGCAGTGGCACTGAGACTCCAGAAATGAGCCCATCCTGAGAACCCGCAGTGGTTCGACCATACACCTTTTCCCGTAGCACAAATGTAGCTAGACGGATGCTTGAACTTCACACCACGTCGTCAGACGGTGTCATGCGCTCAGCGGGAGCAGTACCTCTAAATCTCAGAGCAGTACCTCTGATTCTGAAAGCAGCCCTTCAGGCCAGAAGGACCAAATGCGTCAGCTCCTTACGGCCTTAAATTGGGGCTCCAGGTGCTGGGTAGCAAAGGGATGGGGGCTGGCACAAACCATTATAACCAGTGCTGTGTCGGATGCAATGAAACACACGAGGGCAGGCTCCCCAGTGCCCCCATCCCAGCAGGCGACGTCCGTGGGTACGTATTGCTTGTCGCCTGCATCACGGCTCGGCCCAGGAGCGGTCCAAGGACGTGACGGTGATCTTGGGACTGCCTGAAGGTGCTGGGATGGGAAGTAACGCCAGCTGAACGTTCCTGGTGAATGATTCAGGTAGTCCTTGGCAGGCGGTTCCCCTCACTGAGCTCGATGTGCTGCACTGTCTCCGAGAGACCAGCGACTGCGTGGCTAACGCTCTTCGGTTTTGGAGCATCTGCTGATGCACATTTTCTGGCCTTCCTTTTGAGAAGATCTGAAAACACTAGTGGGACTGATTCTTTTATCTTTAAGCAGCGGTTCAAACTGCTGTTTCACTCTTGCAGCCTTCCCCATACCCCTAAAATTAGCGGGAAAGAAGGGGAGGGGGAGATAAGAACATTTTCCTTTGTGGAAAGCCTCAACCAGCCAGTTTGCTCCGAGCTACCTTGCAGGAGCCTCCTCTGAAGCAGTGGAAAGTTCGGCCTCTGCTTTCACACAGTGTCTTGTTACTCCTGTCAGCCACCCTGTACTCCTCAGCACCGGGGAAACGAAAGCTGTCCTACTTTCAATTTTGAGGTCCTGTATAAATTATTAAGTGTGAATGCTCTCCTTTTGTGTATTTACCAAGAGCTGGAAATGACAATGTGAAGTTGTTGAAAATCGAGTGTCTGAGTTGATGGTTTGGAAGCTAAAGCATATACCGCACTGCCTTGCTCACCTATGTGTTTTAATGTGTACCGCCTCCATCTTTGGGGATTTGAATTAATTTAAGCTCTGTGTTACTCCTGACTCCTCTCCGAAGCCGTGGCTATCAGAGTTGATGTCATGTCCCTCACTTGTCCCTGTCCCCTACCTGGAAACGGCTCCACGGGGGGAGAAAGGGAGAAGAGGCATCTACACAGACAGGATTTTCCTCCTCACCCCCAGGCATCTTTGCATCTGCACATCCTCACCTTCTGGCAGCTCCTCCCAGCTAAAATGTGTGCAGGTAGCTCTCAGGTGACCGTGCAAGGCGCTGAGCACCAGCTCCTGCTTCCCAGCTTGGTGAAGTGTTGAGCCAGGACAGGCCCTTTTCAGCTGCAGCTTCAGAGACTTCGCTGGGCCTGCTGCCATGGTCGTTTTGGCAAGAAAATAAGGTTAAGGCATAATTGGGCAGTTCAGAACAGTCCCGGTTTAAAGCTGCTTCTGCAGAAGAATTTCAGAAAGCACGTGTTAAATTCTGCCTGTCACCTGGCTTGTTCACATGGGATTTTGCTATTCCCGCACACCTTGCCTTTTTATTTACCAAGATACTGACGTGTGCTGTCTGCTATGAAAAGTTAGTCTAGTCCTTGATTCCTACCCCAGCTTGTTCTTCTGACTTGTTTCAGAGCAAGGGATGCTTGGAAGTCCCTGTGTGCTGGTAATGAGTAGCTCACATGCAAATAGGTATTTAAATGAATCCCCTAAAGCTTGCTTTCAGGAGCCAGCATTTAATAGATTCTCGTTCAGATCGTGCCTTTAAGTTTCTATTATTTAGAATGCAGAAGTTCATTTAAACAGATTTTTGCAAAAAGCCAGAAGAAAAACCCCAGCTGTAGAAGCAGCAGATATTTTTGTGTATTTCCAATTGCAAGAAGTGTTTTGGGGCCAAGGTGATTTCCCAAACGTGCCCTGACATTGAGCACAGGGAGCAGCATTTCCCCTGGCACGGACATTTGATGACCCGGAGGGCTGTGGCTCTTCAGCTTCCAACTTCCACTTGGGGGGCTTTTAAGACTGGGAAAACCTTTTTGGGGGGTTTAAATGATTTAGCCGGGGGTGGGGAGGAGGGTATATCTTATTTCTACAGACCAAATAGTTCCTGGGCCTGGAAATGGTGCAGTCTTGCCAGCAGTGGAGTGTGTTACGGCAGAGGTGAGGAGAAGCCGGGCTGGTACAGGGCTGCTGAGCCATTCCAACAACAGGGGTCTCTGGCCCTCAGGAGAGGAGAGTAAATACCTCCCCGTGCTTTCTCCTTGTGCTGATTATTAGCACTGGGCAAATATTTAGCATCCCTGGGTTTCAGCATTGGGTCTGCTGAGACCTCTGTATCTCCCCGCCACAATGCCCTGGGGGGAGCTGCAGGCTCTTTCTTCCTAAAGCATGCACTCCCTCTTTTGCACTTCTGAATTTCCCCAGCAATATTGCCACTTTACTCTTTCAGCAACAGCAAAACCAGGTCCTTGCTTAAAGGAGAGTAATACACAGCCGCTATCCTTTAGGATTAAACTTCAGGCGCATGGGCAGTCCCAGTGAAACCAGTAAGGAGGTAAATATGTGTGGATAGGTGTGGGTTGGATCAAGGTCGGAGTGATTTTAACACAGATGAGAGGTAGCTGGGGATGCCTTGAAATGACCACTGAAATGGACTGCTTTTGTGATCCATAAACACCAATAGGAGGAGCTCAGAGCTGGGGAGGGCATAGCCCAGCATCCTCATCTCCTGAGGCTGGACGGGGAGAGGTGGGACGGACATTTGCCCCTCGTCGCACAGCATTTGTGCATTCCTGTTTCTTTACATCTCCACTATAACTGCACAACAGCATGAGGTGCGACTAAGGAAGGCCATCAGGCTGTTGCCTGCCTGTGGTGAGCAGCGAGACAGAGCCCAGCTCACTGCTCCTTTTCCTAAAGAGCAGCAAACAGAGGGTTTTCACAGTAAAAATCCTCACCCTGTTTTCTTCCAGGGTGGCCAGACACCCGTGAAGCAACAAGCACCGAGCGGCCTGCTCAGACAAGCTGAGGGCTGGGAGAAAGCTGTCCCTGCATGGACAGCAGAGGTGTGGAGCCCTGTGAAAGTGGTTGATGGGGACACCCCACCAGGACACAGGGACACCCACCAGGACACAGGGACACCCCTCCTGCAGCTTTCAGCCCCGCTGGCAGCCACCCGCATCCCCACACAGCAGGGCTGTGGCACACAGCCTGTGGCTTTCTGTGTCTGGAAAGCAAGCTCAGAGCCCAGCTAATGGTACTGAGTGGTACTAATTATTTTTTAGCATTATTATTTTTTGTCTCATTGAAAAGGCAACTCCAGGAGACAGCGTTTTATTAGGGTGCCTGCTGGTGTAACCTGCCGCAGCCAGGTGTGAGTACAGCCCGCTGGTCTTCTGTGCTGTTGTAAAGGATGAAGGTTGGCAGTGGCAAAGCTGCTGGCCTGTTGTGATTTCAGTGATTAAAGACGATACCAAACAGAAGCGATCGGCGTGAAGTCTTTCCTAAAATCCTGGTTGCACTGGTCATCACCTGGAGCAGATGGGGGGAAGCTGTGCCATGAAATCCTGGCTCCCTTCATCCCTGGCCCAGTGAGGGAAACCTCCTCGTTGGGGTCTCCAGTTCCTTTGAAGGCCTTGGCTTTTGCTGTAGTCCATAGAAGAAGCTGTTGAGTGCTGAGGAGCTGTGATGGACGTGACCCTGGGCTGCATTTTTCTTCTGGGAGATGCAGGAGGGCCCACAGGGAGCCCCGGTGGCTTTCCTGAGGCAACCCTAATGGGCTGGGGGGGCTCCAGCTCCA
The DNA here is from genome assembly GCF_963932015.1 of Anas acuta. Taxonomy (NCBI): domain Eukaryota; kingdom Metazoa; phylum Chordata; class Aves; order Anseriformes; family Anatidae; genus Anas; species Anas acuta. The sequence continues at coordinate 45,900,902 of NC_088980.1, read as the reverse complement.
TGAGGCGAGCTCGAAAGGGCTGCTCTATCTCCTTGGTGAGGGGCCAGCGTGTGAGAAGCTGCCAGAAGCCGGGGGGTTACAGACACGGGGCGCTGGAGCGGGTGAGGGGGGGATCAGAGGTGCCACAGGGGGGCTGCTGAGGGCAGCGCCCATGGTGGCAGCAGTCACGGGTTGGAGTCGGGGAAGAAATTATTTCATGCGCGAGGACTGAAAAGTGGGAGGAGATAAAACAAAATAAAAATAATAATGCAAAAGAATAAGAAGAACGGGAAAAAATTATGCCAGAAAAAACACAGCCGAGCCAGCCAGGAGTCGAACCTAGAATCTTCTGATCCGTAGTCAGACGCGTTATCCATTGCGCCACTGGCCCTGCTCTGGCAACTCTGCTGCCGCCGCCGAATTTCTCCTCACAGAGCCCCGGGGGGGGGGAGCAACGGGCGGTGCCGCCGAGCGCCTTCCCCGCCCCCCCGCGGGCGGTGCCTCCCCCCCACACGCACCCCCCCCCGGGCGGTTTGTCCTGCGCCGGGCGCCGTCCGCGGGGCCGCGTCAGCCGGGCAGGGCCGGGACGGGAGCGGAGGGGGCGAGGCTGAAGCCGGGGCCGGGGCTGGGGCTGTGGCAGGCGGCGGGGCCGGATGGCGGCGGCAGCGGCGGGTGCGGGAGCAGCGGCGGCGGCAGCGGCCTACGGCAGCCTGGAGCTGTGAGTGGCGCGGCCGTTGGGTGACCGTTGGGGCGGCCGTTGGGGCTGAGGGGCGGCGGTGAAGCGCCCCGGGGCTCCTCTTGTGGGGTGTGAGGGGGAGAGGGGAGCGGGGCGGGGGAGGGGTGTGGGGGTTTTGGGGGTTTTGGGGTTTCGGGAGGGGGGGTGGGTGTGCCTGGCACCGCGGGCCCGGGCTGGGGAACAGGCTCGGGGGGCTCGGGGGGCGGTGAGGGGCCGAAGGGAGGGCGCGGAGGTGCCGTGTTTGGGGCAGGATGACCTCCAGGGGCCCCTCCCGGCACCAGCCCGTCGGTGACCGTGCGAAAGGCAGCTCAGCGAATTAATAAATTTTTTTTTTTTTTTCTCTATGTGCTTGAAAATAGAACTGTTTTATTTTTTTTGAAAACCAGGCTTTTCTTCCTATCTTCGCAAAAAGCTGCGGTAATGCCTGCAGGCTGCCCACCAGCTGTAAGGGAGAGAGGCCGTAACTTCGCTGATGAGCCAAACTTACCAGCTCGGCAAGGTCAAGGGAGAGCGTGCTCTGGGGAAATCCGGGCTTGGCTCAAATCAGTGGTAGTAGGCTTCCTTTAACTCACTTTTTGTAGCCGAGTGGCCCTGCACAGAGCCTCAGGGGTTGTGTTGTGCCCTGCAGGGCTCCTCTGTCGCTGCCATTGCAGGCTCTAGCCCTGCACACCAGCCTCTTCTGGGTCACGTTATCACAAGTGGTGACACAAAATCTTTGTCCTGACCGGCATCTTCAGGCTGTTTAAGTGTTGCAGGTGCTGTCAAGCTCTCATGGGCTAGTTGACCTTTACCACCAGGCATTGGGGGAGGAATATTAACCCCAAAATGGTGCTCTGCTTATCTGCCGCCTATGCCACTGCTGTGCTGACTTTTCTTCCTCAGGGAGAAACTGGAAAAAAATCAAACAGCCATTGCAAGTAGCAAGCTGGTGGATGGTAGTAGGGCCTCCAGTTCAGTTAATCGATAAAAACTGTTTGGCAAAGCTGGCTGGAGAATAGAGAGAATTCCAGCTGTTGTTTTAGCTCGCTTAAAAACTTTTTTTGGAGTGAAACCTTTATTTTGCTGATTTTTGAAGCATCATAAGGGTCTTCAACGCTAGCTGTGTTTCAAATTTCGCTCCTCCTGCACATCGCTATGCTCACATGTCTTGTGTAAGTCCTGGTCAGTCATTAGGAGCTGCTGTGTATGGACACCGCCTTCCACCTGTCTGTATCTGGGGAGAAGTCCAAAAGTGCGTTTTGTCTTCTGGCTTTTATTTTCTCTAACTTGAGCTTTCAGAGTTTGGGTAACGCTTCCAGAAAGAACTGCTACGCTTTTTTTCCTCCTAGCCTCATCTGTCATGATGCTCGAGGCTGTTGATTGAGGAGGACATTAAGTTGTGCGGTAAATTATTTGTCATCTTAAGTGAAAGACAATTGCAAATAGTTGTTAGGAAGTGATGCCTTTAATATGGCGTTTGTTTTCTCGGTGGTATTTCCATTGGTGGTTTCTTTACCTCCTAGGATTATGCTCCTTCTCTTCCCTGCAATTATTATTCCATGGAAACGTTCCAGTTCCTTGAGCTGGTTCTGCCCAAGGAATAACATTTATGGTGGGTGTATAATGAGAGCACCTGCTCACCTAGAAAAGCTGGAATCTCGGGAGGGTTGGGAGCAGCAGCGTGTTAGTGCTGTTACTTAACTCGCTGCTGGGACTGCCTGCTGCTAGTAACGCCTTTCCTACGGCTCGCTGCAGACCGCTCGGTGCCTTGAGCACAGCAAATGCATTGCTGCGCAGTACAGGACGTGCTCCTGGCTCGCTTCGTTCCAGTATTTAGAGGCTGACATCTACCAGCTTCCTGCATTAGGGTAACGTTAAGTATTTATGGTGAAATAATCAATTACTGAAGGAAGGGTTTGGCTGCTGAGGGCTAGAAGGCTTAAGTGATATTGAGTGAGGCGCTATCTTTAGTGGCCATTAGACCGTGATGGGTTTGCTCTCTGTGCTCGGCTACGGCATGAGCATTGTCTGTTGGATCAGCCAAATTAAAAAGTGGGATGCAGCTCTGTTTCATGTTCATGCTGTACAACGCTGCTTCGTAATAAAGCAGAGCAAGTGAAACTTCACAGCACAAACTGAAGACTGTCTCACTTAACTGTAGAGGAAGCCAACTTGCTGGTTGGTGTAAGGAAGCAGTGTTTTTTCTTCTGTTTCTCCTATGTTAAAAATCAACCCTTTCCTTGTGATGCTTGGCCCAGCTTTGGGGAGTATGGGGACTAATTTCGTTAGAACCACTTAGTTTTGTCTTCACTTACTGCACTGGGAGAAGCGCTCATGCCAATGCCCAGCGTGATTTCAGAAGAGGTAGCAGCAGTGCCTGAGCTGGAGGAACTAGAAAACCAAAAGGTTAAATTTTAGTGGGAGTTCATCTGAATTTTCTTTTTGCTCGCTAAAAGCAGGGTTGCTGAAAGCACTCTTTAATTGTAGCCTCTGTGCACCCTTTTTGCATATTTTCTCCTTTTGATTGCTTCTTCAGCAACATGAGCTAAAATGATGTCTTTTCATTAATCTCCAGCTAAAAGCCTGATGTCTGGCTGTGCCTTGTTTTCCTCCTGAGCCGTCTTTAAACAGCTTGCAGATGCTGCTTCCTCGGCTTTGAATTGTAAGAGCGGAATCTAGCAGACCTATCTCTTGGCACATGGGTTCCTGAATAGGAAGGAGCCTTTCAGATGAGATCCAAATCAACTTTAAAAATACTTGAAACACGAATTCGTTAGGTGCAGTGCTTCAGTACCTTTTCTTGAGTGTCATGAGCTCTGCTGTCAGTGTTGAATGCTTCCATTTATCGCTGCTCTTAGCAACACTGAGAAATAGTCTGCGATGGTGGTGGTCATTCCTTGTATAAAGGAAGCTGAATTGGAGGAATTCAAACTCTGTGAAGGTTTTATGTGCTTTTAAGCAAGATAGTGCTGGTAAGATTTCTTGCTGGTTTGCATGGTTATAGACAGCAGTAACAACATCACAAGGACAAGGACGGCTCTAGGATCAAATCTGAAGGCCATACAAAGATGGAGGATAGCTCTCTGTGTGGTTTCATGTAGGTATATGAAAATGAGTTTCATAAGGAACTGCAGAGATTATGGGCTTCTAGAAAATGCTGCAGCCTCTCTTTCATTATTTCTGATATAACACTAGCATTTGGATTCTTATCTTTATTATCTATTTCATTAAAGTTGGGATTTGCAGACAGAATCATTCTTTATTATGAACGATCCATTTCTCAGCCTTCTAATATCTTCTCAGATCACTGAAGTAAATGCGTGTTCTCTCCATCAGCTGGCGATAGGCACACGGACTTGGTGCCTCGGTACTGAGGGGAAAAAACACTGTTCTGGCATGGATGTTCCTCAGCCTCCTCTGTGGAAGAGAAATAGGAGGCAATCACCTCAGCTGTAGCAATCTTAATTGAAAAAGGTCACCTCAACTAGGATGAGGCTATTAGCCTACTTTGGGTAATAGGTGACTTTGTAAATTGGCATTTGGGCAGAAACCTCCTTGATTCTTGGCCTCTTCCTCAATTACATTTATTTTAGGAAACTTCCAAGTATTTACACAGAAGGACTGAAAGCGAAGCACCTTCCTGCTAAAAACTTGGAAGAGCGCTAATTTTCCCACTCTTTCTGAAGCAAGGACTCAACATTTTGTATCTGTTAAAAGACAGAAGCTTTTCAGTTTGTGTTGTACAGGTGTATTTCAGGCAGCTTGCAGTGGCCAAGTGTCTGAGAAGTGCCCAGGCTCTCTCAAGTCAGGCTGGCAGCGTGATTCCCCCTGGAAAACTCCAGAAGACAAACACCTGAAGCTGTCATCAGCGAGCCTGTTGCAGTGGGCTGCAGGCTGCTCAGTCCTGCAGCCACTTGGGTCCCTTCAGCTGCAAACAGGGAGCACTTGTCTGATGTTCCCCATGACAGCCTTGTCACCAGTGCTCCTCTTGGAAACCACGGGAAGGAGGATTTTGATTGCAAAGTTTATTTTCTTTACACGTCTGGAGAGCAAAGCATAGTGTAAGCCAAGAGAGATGTACAGGTGTTGTGTAAGAGAAGGTGATCAAAAACTAGAAGGGGGAACAGCAGAGCAGGGGACAAAATGCAGACTGGGATTTGAGAGAGAAATAGCGGGTTCTGGTCTAACAATCAATTGAGAGGCCAGGCAGAATTTGTGCTGGCAGCCTTCGTTCTCTCATCTTCCTTAACTTGTGGATAATGAGGCTGAAAGGCTTCATGGTCTTCAGGGAGAAGTTCTCCTTGATTACTAAATCAATTTGGTTTTATAATAACCGTTCCATACCTGCAAGCTTTTTCCCAGCTGTTGGAAATCAGACTTAACTACCGCACAGGTGGGTCTCAGCGCTGAACACAACACACTTGTACCTGTGTTATTACACTTTGAAATGCAGAGACCAGCTCTTAGAAGTAGTGATCACGGAAAGAGGAGCACGGTTGGGATCTGTAGCTGCTCTGTATCGAGGCACCACTTGCAGCCTAGGTTAAGAGAGATCTTTCCACTTCAGATAAAGCTGGCTCAGTGAGGGTGCAGAAGCATCATGTTAAAGGCACAAAGCTCCAATATTCACCTTCCCAGGGTCTCTTCCTATTATTTTTAGGTGGAGACTTGTGAATAAGCTGACCTCCCAGCAACACCTGGCTGGTTAACGAAACCAGCAGGAGTTATGTGGCTTTCTCCTGGGGGAGGGAAAGGTTGACAACTACCTCCTGCCAGCTCGCATTAGGATTCAAAATGCACCTTAAATAGGATATCCTGGGTTCTTCTCACGTTCCTTAACAAATTAAGCACCTAGAAATGTCCTTAAGCCTGTCCTCCTATTCTATCTTCATAAGCTTGTTTGGTGTTCACTGTAAAAACTGCTCCCATCTGTGCTGAGACCCTGTTAAAGGCACGGGGTTCTCTCGTGCACTTCATCAAAAACAGAAGCAGTAAGGAAGGAAAAGTAATTCTAAGGCTTCAGTGAGCAGCAAGTTGCGTGTCTGTGGTTTTAGTTCTGAAGATGAAGGACTTCAGGGCATCTCGTGTACACAGAAGATTCAGAAGGGTGACGTAGAAGGGGAATGCTGTCGAGGCCTCCTCCACGTTAGGAGAGGCAGGCAGATTTTAATTAATGAAGTTAATTATCCGAGGAGCAGTTAATGATTAATGAGTTTGTTTTCACATTTTCTAAATTCAGATAAGCAGTTGGTGTCTCCTGACCTTCCTCTAGGTGCCCAGCGGCTGTGGAACGGCCGGCCTTGGGGATTCAAAGCTCCCCCAAGAAAAAGGGGGCAGCTCTGAAGGTGGACACAGCACAGAAGTTGGGCAAGGGGGAGGTGGGCCTGGGAAGTGGTCCTTCAGGGCTCTGAGGGCTCCTCTGACCTAAATCACAATTCCAATTCAGCTCTCTGAAGGATTTAAACCAACCAAAAAAAACTATAAAAGATGTGAAGAAATGTGAGATCTTCATAGAGAGAAACAACCTAAAAATATTTGCTGTCCCACTGAGTAAATTTCTAGAAGAGTGTTTAAAACTCTGACCCTTAGTCTCATCAAGCCTCAAACTAAGAGACATTTAAGAGTTAAGACCATCGGTTCAGGGGCGTGCGTGTTTGGTTTAGCATTTCCCACAGCTGAAAGTCCGTTCTGCAGAGCTGTCTTCTTGTACGGATCGTCTGGCTTCTCCTTAGTGTCTCAGCAGACACTTTTAAACAATTCTTGGAAGCATTCTGAAACGCTTTCCATCTGGGGTTGTCCTGCATGTGGTTTGCATGAAGAAAAGATGGGTTTGAAGTCAGAGCGGGATGTCTGTGGTGTTCGTGTGATGCCCTGGATGGTGCATGTGCAGGACAGGCTGCCGCAGCCCTGTCGCAGGCTGGGCTGACAAAGCCAGGGCTGGTGACGTTGGAACACCTTCAGTAAGCTGCTGACTAACTTCTCCCGTGTTTCCTGTGCCATTTCTAGTGGATTTTTTTTTTTACAATGCTCAGAGGACTCTACTGTGAAATGTGTTTCTGTTGCCTTGAGCATGACTCTTTGTTTATTAGGCTTGCATCAGGGATGTGGTGTGCTAGTTTCTGTTTAGTTTCCTTTTTTTTTTTAATCTTTGTTCTGCTTTATGGGGCTTTTGAAGTGACAAAGTTCAAGCTTACGTGAATCGTACAGTGGACCAGTATGTACACAAACCCAGTTCCATGTCCTCAGCTTCCAGCCTCACAGAGGAGGATTATGTTTGCTAAACAAGCCAAGGGTCTTTCAATAACTGATTATTTTGATTCGTTTTTTATACACTGCCAGCAACAGTGACTGTTAGGAAGTAATCAAATGAGAATTTCGTTGTGTTTTTTTTTTTTTTTTTAGCTGAATCAAGGTTTAAAATTGGATTTGTTTATATTTGCTCTGTCTTTAGGTAGTAAAGAGCCTAATCAAAGTTAAAATATATATATGTATTTTTTCCCTCTTCATTCTATTAAAGGCACATCACACCAGAGAAGTTCTATGTGGAAGCCTGTGATGATGGAGCAGATGATGTGCTGGCTATCGATAGAGTCTCCACAGAAGTCACTCTTACAGGTACTTCCCTTGCCAGTGCCTCTTAATACAAAGCCTCTTTGTCCTTTGGTCTGTTATTTTGCTCCAGGCACTCCCAGAAGATCTTCAGAAACTTACCTTGGTACTGAAAGTTTTTTTTTTTTTTTTTTTATCTTTAGGGACTTAAAACAGGGTGTTCTATAAATAGTGCTTTGTATTCTGTCCTGCAAATAACTTTGTTTGTGATGCCTTCTCCCTGGGGAATTTATGCTGTGGGAAACCAGGGTAATTCTCCTGCCTGTTCTCAGTAAAACTGTCACTCACACCGGTGCGAACTGACTCATCCAGACTAGTTGGGATTGGTGCTGCAACCCCAAAATCAAGCATGGGAAGGGTTGAATGCTGGGCTTCTTCAGCGTCTGACAAATGATCTCAGTGCTGGTTTTTATCTGGCACCGAAACCAGAATTTTAAAAAGCCTTTAGAAACAACAGCAGTAAAATAAACAATAATGAACATCAACAACCTCACTGTAAACTTAATTCTATTGTGAATACGGATTCAAATGTCTGTGCAGGTAGTCTTAGGCATGTTGATGTCTTCAGCGTGCTAATGTTTAATATATCTTTAAGAATATGAAACTAACAATAAAAAAAAAATCAAAGAACTTGCATTTAATGACACTGAAGTTAAGGTTATGGGTGACTTCCCTTTTTGATACTTTGGGAGTTGTTACCTCAGTAATATTGTAGCACTTCGGTCTGTTTAGAGACTGGTAATACTGATGTAAAAGCAGTAATTCCTTTCCTTTTTATTAGACCTCTTTGTATAAAAGCAGTGTGCACATACCCCTGTTTTTGGTGTTCTAGTATAGTATGTCAGCTTGAAAGTTTTCCCTTCAAAACTGTTAAAACAGCTCTCTGAAGTTTTCTGTTAGTCTAGGTCTGTTTCTGTTACTCCTGTTTTACGAGATGAATCTGTGAGGTGTTTAAAGCACAAAAAAAATCAAGCACTGTCTCTGTTCTCTGGACTTTGGAGTCAGGAAAAACACTTAACTCTGGATTGTTTTTTGTTTTTTTTGTTGTTGTTTTGTGTTTAACTTCTCTAATATTGATTCCCCTGTTCCAGAGTAGAGGGTAGAGGAAAGATTAATATGTTAGCAGTTGCAATTGACAGTTGGATACCTTTTGTGTTTTGGTATGTTCTTTGGAAACTGTATTCCCTGCCACATCTGTGCTTTTGTTGGTAGTGCTGCAGAGAGAGATGGAAGAGCACACTAAGACTTCTGAAATGGGAACAGGCTAAGTAGAAGTAATCAAAAGTAGGAGTCGCAAGCACTTGTAGCTTGTTTGTCCTTGGTGTCCTGATGGATTCAAAACAAAAAGCTTCTGGAAGCTGGCAGGACAATACATTGATCAGGAGTCTACTTGCTCTACTATCATGTGAATTGAGTCTAAATTCATTCAATTGAATGACTACTTCGATTGAACAAAATAACAAATTGTGTTAGTGCTTCCACATCATTTTTTTCCCATCAGCCATTAAAATTCTGATGCATTGCTTCCAATGCAGGCAAAACTTGATTTGGCCAAGAAGCTTTGACAGACTTAGTTTTCCAATGTAGTCACAAAACAGTCTGAAATTCTGATATGTTTTGTTTCTGACTCTCTTTTCCAGTTAAAAAAGATGTTCCCCCTTCTGCTGTTACAAGGCCTATATATGGTATCTTGGGAACAATACGATTGGTGGCAGGTAAGCAAAGCAGAACTGCACTCATCAAAAATACTTGGGGAAAATACATCGCTAAGGAAGCTTTAAGGACAAAAATAGTCTTTGTGGGTATCTGGTATGTTTTATTCAGCATGGTGGCTTCTTGTGGTTGCTGGAGGATGGAGATCTCCAAATATAGTTGACATGAATGTTCATGACACTCTTAAATCCATAGCTGCTCTAAAAATAGGGGTAATTGACAGCTTGTTGATATTTGCATGCAACTGAAATGCGTTCCTAAATATCTGTCATAACTGTAGATGAAGTTCTGTTTTCATCTTAGCTGGAGGATTTAATGCAGCAGTGGCGTATTTTGTTGTGAAGCTTGACTTCAAGTCAATGTTGCTACACAAATAACTGAGTGACAGTGGTAGAGTCTTTAGGATGCAGCTCTTCAGCTAATGAATGTATTCAAACTTTTACAAGTCTGAAGGACATTCAGCATTGTTGCAATCCATATGTTTTCTTTCAATTAGAAAATCCTAGGGAGTTACAGGATAAGGTAAGAACAAGCTGCCCATGCTTATTTCATAATAGCAGTATTTGGATATAAACAGTCACAGCTACAAATGAGTATGATACATGAGGTCCAAGCTTCCAGGAGAGTAATCACTGTTATTCAAAAGATTTTTTTGTGGGTAGACTTTTTTTTAAGAGATTGAAACTAACGTAGTCTGAAAAATGATGTAATAAGGAAAATACTGACTGAAGGCCTCCACACACAGAAAAGAATTAAGTTTGATCTTTGTGGTATTTTCAACTGAAGCAAAGTTTCACCGTGCTAAATACGGTGACTTCTGACAGGATTAAACAATCCAACTTGATATGTTCATATTCTGAACAAGAATTGCAGAGCAAGAGCAGTGTAACGCTTGGCAAGCCCTGGTTGTGTTAAAATTGCACTGCCCCAAAGGGAAACTTTCACAACTTGGGGTTTGGTGATGACTTTCACTCATCTGACTGAATATTGCACCAGAACATGCAATTTTCTTCAGTAGCCTATTTTTCCCTCACACTCCCCGAAGCCTGGCGCTGTCAAATACAGCTGTCAACTACAGATTGGATGAGTTAATGTTTAGCTAAGCATGGTTAGGCATTTCACTGTTATCTGGTAACTGCAAGGCTGGTTCAATATCCAGCAGCATCTCTAACAGGCATGAATATTCTTCCCCTATTAGAGTACGAGGGGAAAAAGTGATGGAATAGTATCTGAAATGTTTGAAATATCAAAGCAAAGGCCACATACTCAAACAGGGAAGGACAATATTGAACATTCATGTTGGATTAAATGCCCCTATTTGTACAGCATCTTTGTGGCAAAGTGGTGAACAAAAGGCCCTGTTTTGTAAGATACCTGGATGCTTGTGACATACCAACCAAAAGCAATACTTATACTTTGATGCAAGCATACTAGAGGCTTCTTAAGTGCTTGAATATTCCACCAAAACAAATAGTATAAAAAAACTAGAGCTGGGGAGTTGTGTTTTTTTTTTTAAAAAAAAAAAAAGTGGGGTGGGGACTTGTTCTTCAACTGACTAAATAGGCTAGATACTTGATATAATAATTAACCTGCTCGTAAAACTTGTGTCTCTAGGTAAACTAATAAAAAAATCGAATTGCCAAAGCAGAAAGAATTCATGTTGCAAGCTGTACGTTTAGCCATTGTTTTCTTTCAAATGTTTTACTGAAGTACTAGATTTTATGGTTTTGTGCTTCTTCATGGCCTGTGTATTGGTTTATTCAAATGAAGCTTGGAGTAAACATTTAATAGTTATGTGATGTATGAAAGATATTTTTTTTTCTCTGTCAGTGTACTGTCTCAAGAAATCTTTTCTTCAGAAACAAGGTGGCACCAAAATAAAGCTATATTGCATTTTCCAGCAAGTGTAAATCAGTTGTTTTTAGTGTAGTGTCATGTAGGCTCTTTTTCGCTTTGTTACTTACGCAACCAGGCAACCGGTAGACTTGCCCTCTTAAATTATTAAAACGAAACCCCTCCTCTGCTCTGTTTTGAACATTTTAGTACAATTTTTTTAGCCTAAGGTGAGGTGGCTTCTGGAATCCTAAAGCATGTTTCTGGTATGTCTGTGACTTGCCTTGAGCTTGATTTGGGAAGCACAGATCCATTGGCCACTTTCTACATTTGAAATGCTAAAAGCTTTGATCAAACTCCTAGTAATTGTAGCTGACTACTTGTTTCTCCTTGTCCATTTTGTAAATTCCTTAAACTTATTAAGTAGTTAAAGATCTGGGAATACAGAGAAGCTTGGTAGCTTAGCAAGTGTGTTTGTTCTTCACAGCACTGAGGGGCTGGAAGAGAAACAAAGTCCTAGGTGGAATGTGAGGAAACCTTGCTCTTCCATATTGGTTTCTGTTTTGTTGTTGTGGTTTTTTTTTTTTTTTTTGCTATGGTTCTAGGCTGCTTTTCTTAAAATAAAAAAAAGTACGTATTAACTTTAATTTTATTTGACTTTTAGGCACGTATCTTATTGTAATAACAAAAAAGAAGAAAGTAGGTGAGATTTTCAGTCATGCAATTTGGAAAGCGACAGACTTTGACATCCTCTCCTACAAGAAGACCATGCTGCACTTAACTGATATTCAGGTAGAAGTGGATTGACTGGGGGGTGGGGAGGAATTGCTTATGTTGATCCTTATTACCACAGGACTACAAAAAAACTACAAAAGTTGTGTTTTTTTTTTCAGAATCTCTTTTTTAACTGTACTTCTGATTTCTTCAGACTACTTTAATTGTTGGAATATTTGGGTGTGGATGTATATAAAGTGATGTCATTTGAGATAACCAACTAACGTTGTGCAATTTAGAGTATCAGTCCCATTGAGTTTGATCAGTGTCTTGGGCATTTTCCCCCCTTTTAGGATGGTAGAATATGGTAGGATGAGGTGGTCTGTTGTGCTGTATCTGTTCTTGTTCCTGAATCCTCTATCATTTTTCCTCCCCTGGGGGCCTTAATGAAGACTCTGCTTGCCTGCTGTACTGCAGAGGTGTTCTAGTGCTGCATTTTGTGCAGGCTGTTACAAAGCAGTCTTCCCAAGCCAGTCATAAAACCAAAACCCTCTTCCTGTTGCATCTTTCTCTTAGCTTTGCTATTCTTACAGTCTCTGAAATAAGCTGCCTTGCCGACGTCTAATTATCTACATTGCTTAATTTATGGAATTGTTCAATTACATAATTACCCAGCAGGGACAAATTGATTTTGAGAGGGAGGAAAAGGGTGAAGGTTTTTAAAAATAGATATGTTGTGGATTGATAAAGAGTAGATAAGTGTCTAACCATCAGAGCTGAAAGGGAATATGATTCTTCTTTCGGGAAAGGAACGAGATTAATCAGTATGAGTCAGAACACATTAGTTATTGGGATAATTTTAACAGTAAGTTTTGTAGCCTTTCTTTTGCATTCCCATCTTGTCTTTTTTTTTTTTTTTTAAATAAATGGTTTTCAGGGAAACTAGCTTGTAAGAGTAGGGTATTTTGACAGTAATGAATAACAACTTCTATTTTTCCTCTCAACAGTTACAGGACAATAAAGTATTTTTGTCAATGCTTAGTCATGTTTTGAGTGTGGATGGATTTTACTTCTCAACAACTTACGATTTAACACACACTCTGCAACGGTTAGCCAACACCAGCCCAGAGTTCCAGGAAATGAGCCTATTGGAGAGGGTAAGTATTTCATCTTTCTATCTCTCTTAGATGTTGTCAATCAGTCTGCATGGCATAAGTTTATTTTATGTGGTTGGCGTTAAATCACAAACTAAAAGCTTACAAAAAGTTTAGGATGAGATTGCCCCATTGCACTTGAACCTAGACTTCCTGCTCTCTTTTTTAACAGTGATCTAATATGCACTAATACCATCTGCTATCGTTTAGCATGACCCTCACTTAAAGTAAAAATGACTTTATTTTAATCATTGAATTTGTGAAATGGATTCATGTCTTGATTAAATACAAATCTTATAATAGTGTTTTCCCTTCCCCCCCACTTCTATATTGCTAAACTGTAAGCTATACTATCTCTGATCTTGTCAGTCCAGCTGTGCTGGAGCAGTTCTCTTGATTAAGAAGCTGTGACAGCAGGAAGCAAAAAGCAACCAAACAAGTGTGCAAAGTACATTAAATAAAATTATAGTTCAAGTCTGCTTCATGGTGTGTCTAGAATAAGCTTGGGAATTGCTGGTGTGTACTACTTCAGTACAGAAGTCTGTTACTGTTACCATTACAGATGAGCATACTCGTCCACTCAAGTTTAATAGCTTGTTAGCAACATCAAGTTTTAGAAACTTGTTTGAATGTGGTGTCAGACATTTAAATCAGGCAGGTTAGAAGTGCTTTCTGAGATGTCTGATTTAAATGAATTAAAAAAAAACTTGAGATGGAGTTTGCTTTCAATATTAAACACTTCTAATTGCAATGGGGAGGAGGGACAAGTGAATGTGTGGGGAAAGGTATTTTTTTCTTTGTATTCTATTATTCCAGGATAATGTGGAACAAAACTGCAAGTTTATAGCTCTTGGCACTGGTATTCTGTTTAAACTATGCTGATTCCTTATGTTTGAAGCATGGATTTAATATGTTGTCTTAAAGACAGCAGAGCCAGACATTTAACATTACAGTTAAAACTGTATCGTGCTACCAGAGTTCCAGAATTCTTATTCTGGTAAATAACTGTATAGTGCAGCATAAACAAGGTTTAAGCTGCCTAAGCAATAAAATGCTGAAACCTTGTAAGTGAAAAAGGTGTGTGTGGGGGGGGGTTCCTTAACAGTCCTAGTAGAAGGAAACAACCCCAATATGAGGGCACTAACACATCATGCCATGTTCTTCGACTAGTTCAAACCCTACTTGTGGTATCTTCTGGCAGATAGTTCTGTCTTTTTCTGTTAGATCAAGGAATATTCCAACACTGAGCTTGAATTATCCTCATCCTCATTGATACATTGTCTTGCCCACCTCATCTTAGAGTTGAGATTTGTGCAATCTCCCTAGAGCCTGCTCTCTGTTCTGCAGCAAATGTCACTGGTGACTAATCTGCTAGCTTTTTGGAATGTGCTCAGCAACTTGCTCAAGACGTCCTTGATGTGAACTGGGAACAGGAAATGCATGAAGTTGAAGAGAATCATTTATGCAGCTGAAAATATATTTTCTTCAGCTACAACTATTGTTCAACTTCTGATTCTCAGGATTATAAGGAGTTCTGCATGCAGTAATAAACACTCTCCCTATCTGCTCGCCTTAAGGATGTTACCTTGCTATTGTTCTTAATTTGGGGTAATCTCTTTGAGCTTTGTTTATGTAGAACAAATTTGAATGTTTTCCTGATGCTATAGCTGAATTGTTAATGGCTTAGCACATCTGAAGGGTCTGGTAACACCCCCCTCAAAGATGGGAGAGAACTGTTCTCTAACAATCTTAATTTTATTCAGATTTCTATTTGAAGATCTATGAATGGTACTAGTGAAAGAAGGGTGTTTCACCTCCATGCACATCTGTCTAAACATCTAAACTTGCATAATGCATGGTTATAATGGTATTACCCTTATGTTGAATAAACAAGTGAGGGTTTCTAAAAGCATGATTTATTGTGGTTTTTTTTTTGGTGCAGGCAGATCCACGGTTTGTGTGGAATGGGCATCTTCTTCGCGAATTTGCTGCTCAACCAGAGGTAAACCCTTTGTATTGATTATGTTGATACAGGATGAATATACTTTTACTAAAAATATACAACATTTTCCTATAATTTTTTCATTTCAGATAGAAATCTAGCATAACTTGGTTATATCTTCTGGTTGAACACAGTGACAGTCTTCTACTTTTAAGTTTCCAACTTTATGTCAATGTCCTCAATAGCACACACAGTAAAGCTGGCTCTTCAGAGGTGTCTGCTTTCAGTTTACATGAGCACGGTGTCAGCACAGCATCTTTTTGAAGTATAACTACTAATTTTTCTTTAGGTATAAGCAAGGTTCAGCTCACCTCTCTGAGTGCAGTTTAAACTCTGCTTGCCTATTGAGTAGGTCATAAAGCTGACACTTGATTAAGACACTTCATATTCTTCATATTTCCAGTAGAGACTAACACAACATAATTTCTGAATTCACTTAGTCCAGCAAATACAAGTGTAGGACCGTGAGCTGCACCTGTAGTACCTCAGTGGCCAGACTGATCCAAGTTCCTTCCTCCTGGAGGCTTTAGAAATGTATTCAACTTACGGAATTGTCTGCACTACAGCAAGCTTTTCTCTTTATCTGTACTTCCCATTTATGCAAGTGCATGATGCAGTTTCTATTTCTGTCTTGGTAACCTGTGGAGATGTGCTTTTATGTTAAGCGCTGTTTAAAAAGGCTGAATTGTGCACTGCTTCTGGAATGTGAAGATACGAATGAGCAAAGAGCTGTTGTGCATCTTCCAGAGGCGTATGAATGGGGAGATGGTTTAGATGGTGTTATACAAACAAAGCTGGGGAAGTGAGAGAGAACTTGTGGTGGGAAGAGCAAAGAAAGCTAACTGGCTGGCTGGTGAAAACAGAAGTAGGAGGCAAGACATGGAAGTTGAAGAGGGAGATAACTGATGTGTGAGAGGAAGCGTGACCTAATGCTGCCTACAGGTGGTTTGCCATAGTAACAGCTGCAGGTAATGAGATGCAGAAATTCTGACTTCTAGCATTGGAAAATTTTAATTTTAAACTTCATTGAAAGAGCAAGTTATTCAGGTGTGGCAGGATGGGAAATATACTGGAACAAGCATTTCAAGTATTAATCACAAAGAAGTATTCCTTACTGAAGTCTTGTGTTGCGAACTGCTATCTCAGCTTACTTCCTTCCGCTGAGATACAGCAAATATAAGGTTTTCAGTGTGGACTGGTTTAAATCTAGCATGTTTGCAGACGAGTAAACACCTTGTATAGAACAAAGCAGCTTATTTCTGTCTTTAAACTGATCTCTGAAAGAATTACTGCATCCTAAAAAATAAAGAATATCAACCATGTAGATTTATCTTAAACTCTTAGACAAACCTTAGTTAATAATCTTTTTTGGCTGTTTAATATTTTTTAAACACATTGTGTGGGGTTTTCTTCTTTGTTTCAGATCCACAGGTTTGCTACGCCAGTGATGCATGGATGTATCCTTTTATGCTGTGAAGCTCAATGCTGAATTTGGTGCTTTGTTTGCTATGGAGTTTGATGTTGGCAATGTAACAACATCATATCATAATTGGGCTATAATCTGTTCAGATACGAACGCTACATGTAGTCTGAGAGCCCATTTGCATGGTAACTCATCTGGATATTCTGCTTTTAAGATCTAATATACTTATTTTTACAGGCATAGTTTGCATAACTGTTTTTTAAGGAAGTAAAGGTTAAGATGAATATCAGAAGTGTTCTTACATCAGCCTTAGTGCTTCTTATCTTGCTGTAAGCATACCTACACTTAGCATTTACACTGGATTTAAAATAAGGGAGAATAGTGTTGACTTCAGGAATGCTTGTGAATGTTCCTGTTGAATAAAAAGATGAGTAGTTGTGCTGAAGGCTCCTGGAACACTTCTCCTAGCTGGCTGCTCTTCCTGCACACTTTGGGTAGCAGCCTTCTTAGCAAAGCAGTCCTGAGTTTATTTCTGAGAGGGAGCGTAGTCCTGCAAGTAGGTCTAATGCTCTTTGGAAGCAACGTTCTTCATGCAGTGTATGATCAACAGCAAGTCCCTGCTTCTGACTTGGCAGCGTGAAAAGGAGTGGATAAGACTTGACAATAATTTATGCAGCATTCTCCTTATCTCTTCTGCTGCAAAGGCAGCTCAGGTGTGTGCAGGGAATGAATGGCTTCCAGGCTACATCAGTTGCTCTGGTAGGGCTGTTAGCAACTGGCAAACTTCCAGGCCTTCTTTCCTGTGACTTCATTTAATGAAAAATGTTGTGGGAGTAGCTGGAGAGGCAAGGCAAGATAGCAAAAGGGAACTGTCAAAACAACCCAATCCATATCCTGCTTCTGCAGGTCCTGGGTGGAAGAGTCTGGGTGGATTGCAATTAGCAATTGGCAGACTGCAATTAACACCTTCCTCTGTCCTACTTTCACTATATAAATAATTAGCATGAGTAATACATGGTGCTGTACTGCTCATATTAACCAAACATGTTAGAGAACCCAAGAATTCAAACTGTTTTTAGTGCTGGAAATGCTGTGAAGAGCCTTAAGCGGAACTGTAATAGTGCCACTACAAGCTAATTCATTAAAATCAAATCAAAGATCTCTTTCTATATATATTTTGTTCAGCTATCCAGACCAGGGTTCTGGTCTTGCAGTGATGAGAAATAATGGACTTGAGTAATTGAGACTTCGATCAACTGAAGCCTAAACTGGCACTAGTATTTCCCTTGTTGCTACCCCTTCTCTCTCCTTACTCCCTCTCCCTTTCCCTCCTCTCCCCCTCCCCCCCCCCCCCCCCCCCAAAAAAAAAAGGCAACTCTTAAAAACAGTAAGTTATGTCTTTTCATTTTTAGAGTGGATGTAGTTAATAAGCAAATTGACACTTAAGTTGGGACAGACTACAGACAAAGTGATGAATATTACATTACATTCCTGGAGAGCAAAATGTTTTGGATTGCTTAAAGTTGTTTGGGCTTTGCAGCCTTTCTTTCCTTCCAAGAAGGATTTTATATTAGTGTGAGGTTCTGTTGATTGCTTCCGATCTGGTATGCTAACACTGCTGCCTGCAGAAATTGCCTGGTTCAGTCTTGTGCTTATTTTAAAGCTACAGATTTCACTTATTAATGGCAAAGGATGAAAGCCTGTGAAAACCTGGAGAAACTTCATGGGGAATGCTGGTCTCTATTGAATAACTTATTGTAAATCTGATAAAGGCAATTGTAAGCAGAACACAGCAAGGATCTGAAATTGGTTGTTAATGACCTGTCTTTGTTCATTGCTTAAACTTAGTCTTAGGGTGCATTTGTCACTTTGGGTATGTAGCCTGAGCAGGAAAGTATGCTTCCCTAAGAAGCTCACACTGAAGACTTGGTGTGCATTCCCCCGCTTGGTGTGGAAGCCAGTCTACCTTACTGCTGGTTCTGGAATCTCTAAGTGTGGTATATGTTGTACCTTACAGGTACAAGGTTTAATAGTCTAAGATATTGCCTTCTCTGATGTAAAGTTTTGAAGTTGTCCTTTTTGTTAAAAGCGGTAGGGACAAGAAACCTAAGACAGCTTAATAAAGTGGATGAATTGGCAAGGAATAGAACTTCAGAGGTCAGTCCATTTAATGATATACTTAGGACCATAATGCCAGATTAATCTTCTTTTAGGAAGTCCCACTTCCTAAAAATTATAGCAGTTTCAATGTATGTTCATCAGTGACATCCCCTTTATGCTGGATTTTGAGCTGCCCCTACTGATACTACGAAGTTACGTTCTCTCAAGTTCAATGTTTACATATTATTGATATGAGAAATGTTTACAGATTTCTTTGAATGTGATTACTTGGTTCCTAGATTTTTGACTATTTCTTGATATGTAAAAATACCCTAAGAAAAGTTTGGATTTTTTTTCCTTATTGATATTCATCAGTTATCACCATGCACTCTTGTTCTATTAACGGCAAGTGTTTTGACTGGCTGCTTGTATCCAGAAGAAGCTGTTTCAGGGCTGGTGTACGCTACTATGTAAGAGGTAAAATAAATTTTCTTACTTTAGATGAAATTTGCTTTTTTTTAAACATGTCACGTCCTCTGAGACCAATTGCTGTACAATGGATTGAATAAAAATAGTTGATATCAATACTTTAGTGCTTCAAAAGAAAAACAGGAACCTGTATGAGGAACTGAGGCATGTTCTGATATATTCTTTTTTTAATTGTCTCTTTATTCCTCCTAGAGGTTACCAGCTTGACGGGTTAAATGCAAATGCTTGATAGCCCTTTTGGCCTACCAGTAAACTAAACTGAAAGCATCATTGGTGCTGCCAGGGAAACCCTGAATAGTGATGTTCTCTAATTGTTTCAGGTTAAAAAGTGAACAAGGAAATGGTTTAAATTACTTCATTTGCTCTGTGTGAGTCCCAACAACCATGCTTTCGAAGAAATAAGTCAGTTTATGCAGTACCTTTGCTACTGAATTATGGATGTTGTAGTGTCACCTTTGTAGTGTCAGGGCACTTGTGTTTTATTTTCTATTAACCTATTCAATTTCTAGGACTGGAATTATCAAAATGCAGTAAGCACAACTGCGCTTCAGTAGTTAAATTTGGTACAGATCATGTTAAACTTCTGCCAAAGGCACTTTTAATTTACTGTCTTCAGGCAGCCATAGTATTTTCATGCTTTTTTGTGTGTTTAGAGGGGAAGGGTAGGAAGCCTTTTGCTGTTATGTTGTTGCTGTTCTGCAGCTAGCCTGATCTGGTTAATGAGGTCTTTCTCCTACTTAGGTATTGATTCAGAAGGACATGCAGCTAACTTTGTTGAAACGGAACAAATTGTGCATTACAAGGGGAGCAAAGCATCATTTGTTCAGGTAAAGTCAGTGTAATGAGCTGCTGACTCGCATAAGGGGTATGTGCATGTATAGATAAGTCAGTCTTTCTGTATTTCTGTAGGTTAAATATTTAAAAAATATGCGCACGCACACACAAACTAAACCAACCCGTTTTATTTTAAAATGGCAAGTAAGTTTGTAAGTTTTGTTGTTTAAAGTTATTTATGTATTCTTTTTCAGACCCGTGGATCAATTCCTTTTTTCTGGTCTCAAAGACCAAACCTCAAGTATAAACCAAAGCCACAGATCAGCAAGTCAGTAAATCATGTATGTGAGTGCTTGTTGTGTCTTGGGGTCTCAATGTATTTCTGGGCTTGTGTAGATATGATAGGGTGGCAGACTTATCAGATGAATAAAAATAGGCAATATTGTTTTTAAGTAGCAGTAAGAGCCCTTGTATTACCTGAGAGAAGTTCAGAGCCTGAAAAAAAAAAAGTTCAATAGTGAGGGTAATGTTTTCTCTTTGGTTCTTGTTTGCAAGGGTTTTAGTAGTTGGACAATGCTCATTATCCATGCCTGCCTTAAGGAGAGCTGCGTGGTCTTGGGGGATGAAAGCAGAAATATACTAACACAATAGAGAACAACAGTTTTTTTGGTTATAGAATTGCCTATGCAGTATCATCAAAAAGATGATTGTAGAGGAATTTCTTGTAAATCACATCTTAAATCTGTCATCACATTTCCTTTCTTTTCTAGATGGATGGCTTCCAAAGACATTTTGACTCACAAATAATCAGCTACGGAAAGCAAATGATTGTTAACTTGGTATGCTTTCACTTCTTCCTGAGAAAGTGGCTGTTCTTTCAGGCAGGCTTACAAATAATGCTGTCGTTTTTCCTTTATTTCCAGGTTAACCAAAAGGGTTCTGAGAAGCCTCTTGAGCAGACGTTTGCAAAAATGGTGAACAGCATGGCAAATGGAATGGTCAAGTATGTGAGAAGTGAAATGATCCATTCCTCTGTTTAAAAACTGAGCTGAATGATTAATGCTTCATCCTTTCACCAGATAGCTGGTTTGTTAGTTTTATTTTTATGAAGTCACCTGCATGTGACCAGTACCCCTACCTCAGAGCTTAAATGCTAAGCAGGCATGAGACTGGAAATGGGACAAAGGGGAGACAAAGCAAAGAAGGGAGGTCAAGGGTCATGGTAATGCCAGCATTGGAGTAATGGTATGCTATGAGAACTGTGGTTTGGAGATCTTCTGGCTTTTTTGGGGGGGGAAATCATACCCTATAGAACAAGCTTCTGGTAGAAGGGCTTGGTTATGTTGCTAGCTTAGTAGCGGAGTGCTAAATGTGAGTAAAAGAGTATTGGAGATAGAGCTGGAAAAAAAAAGAGTGCTCTTCTCACACTTGCACTAGGCTGGTATTGATATTTTTGCTGTACAAAGTTTGTGGAATTCTGTGCATCTTTATTCTCAGTTCCACCAGCTGACTCTCTAGCAATATGTAAAACTTTGTCAGGGTGTTTGTAGGGAGGATTTCTGCTCTGTTTGTGTCTTTAAAAAAAAAAAAAGCGTTTCTCACTTTTTCTTAATACTGCTAAATTCCTTTTTCTATTTTTAATTTTGACTGGCATTTACCTGCCAGACTTACATGACTTGAGTCTTCAATGCATGTATGTGATTTTTCTTCCCATCAATAGCCTTTACAGATTGGCAAATAACTTTTGGATTACAAGAATTTAAGGGGAAGATCTTAATGCCTTGCAGTTCACAGCAAATGTATATGTATAAATGTTAAATCAAACACCATTAACCTTAAGCACTGTTTTATCAGAAATGAATTGGCTGTTAAACATCTGACTTGGAACAAGATTTTAATTTTTATTATGGCAGAGAAGCTGTTCAAACAGAACTAGGTTTGTAGAGAGCCATTGAGGTATCTTGCTTCATGCCAGAGGAAAATGTTACGTTTCAACACCTGTATCTCTGTAAGTGAGCAAGTTCAGTGTGTGTGCTTGGATCCAAAAAGGCAGAGGAATTCTGGGCAGGCACTGAAATTCTGTCAGTGCTCAAATATCCTGACTGATGCATGCTGGAAGCTCTCTTAAAAGAAAAGCAAGTCTTCTGTCGCTGCCAGTTTGATAGATCAGTCCTTCCCTTTTCTGATACCTTCATTGCAGTATGTATTTAATCTAGAAAGATGCTTCTTTCTCTGAACAGATACATAGCATTTGACTTCCATAAAGAGTGCAGTCGGATGAGGTGGGATCGACTTCAGATTTTGGTGGATCAGCTAGCAGAACAGCAAGATGAGTTTAGGTAAGGCTGGTTCTCTCACTTCTGTACTGTTAAAATAAGACTGTTTTCTTGAGTTAAGGAATGCTAAAAACAGACCTGTAATCTTCTGTAAAGATGATGTATTCCTATACATCAATGCTTTCATATCTTTTATCTCTTGCTAATACCTGGTGCAAGGTTAAAGACCTGTTAGTAGGTAAAATACAGAGCCCTGTTTTATGTCCCAATAAAAAGGCTTTGAGAACCACAGCAGTCCTGTGTTGTACCTTAAGAACTGCCTTTGTCCTTTGGATAAATGATTTAATGAAGAAACCAGCATGCATACAACTGAAGTTATACTTAAAAAAAAATAAATAAATAAATAAAATAAAATAAATTCCTTTCCTGGTAGTTTCTAAACCAGGAGTCATTCCTTGTGTTGACAGCAAAACTTTCTGTTATGTGCAGTTAAAAAGTTAGTGCTCCCTTGGCTCCAGCCATGTACACACTTTTTGTTGTTTTTTGAAAGTGTTTTATATCTTTAATGCACACTGTTTGTTGTAGCAGACCTTGGCACTAGCTGATTGTTGGTCTGTGGTAACAAAAGTAATCCCCAAGAAACTAAATCCTCACTTTGTTTTTAAGTCACATAAAAGCAGATTAAGCGTCCAAATCAACTTAAGTATGTATCTTGTGCTCTGAGTTTGTTGCATTAAGCAATTCTTGGTCTTTGCTACTTGCAGATGTGTAGCTTGATAGGACAATGGCATTCTTTGTTCTGCTTCTCCGATTGCTTCCTTCCTGTTAGGTCCTGTGTTAGCTGATCTACTTCCTGCTTTAGGCACAATACAGAAATGACAATGTTCTAGTAACTAAAAAGAAGTGTGAGGTGCAGAATAGAATAGGAGTTGCATGGATGAGATATCTTGCTTCAAATGAAGACTGTCAGAACAATACGAATTTATCATGTGGTAGTGAATACAGTTTTCCCTACCACCAAAAATGGGCCCCTAACCCTCCTGAAGAGCAGAATAAATTGGTTTCAGAGCACTTCAAAGAAGGAGAAATAAGTGTAGATTTTCTACACAGCAAGGATTCATTATTAGAGTGAACGCTGAGAATCATATCACATGTTTACTGTCAACTGGAGGCTTACAAAAGAACCAAGCTTTCTTGAAATGAACAAGGAGGCTGTGTCTGTTACAAGATATAGAAATGGAAGCTCTTCCTCGAGATCAGGTTGCTTCTTACCTTGCTTTGTTTTATTTTCTCTTGGGTGACCATTGTTCAAATCGTAACAGGAAATACCTGAATTCTGATGCTCTTAAAAATAATTCTGCACCCCAGAGAGAGGCAAACACTTCCATTTCTACAGATTGCAAAAGATCCGGTAGAAGGCTTACTCTTGTGTTTTAATGATTTTTAAAGAGCTGTTACAGGATATGCATTACTTAATCTGTCATGAACCAGAAATGCCTACTCTTCAGCTATGCTACTTATCCTAATACCAGTTTTAGGCAAATCTTAAGGGAGGAGGGGAAAACCAAGTTTTCGTGGGTGTAAACTCCTTTAATCATTCAACAATGTAAAACAGTTTAATAAAACTAGTTCTTCAAGAATTAGAAAACTAGATCTTGTTAACACAGGGCTGATCAAAGTAAACGCATATGCTTCTAAGTAGGGTTCTTGATTTCTTTTTTTTTAGTACTACATAACTCTAATATCATTTTTTTTAGTCTTAAAATGCTGTGCAGTAGCAGTGGATCATATACTGGTCCAAATTCAGAGTTCAGAATTACCTAAGGGAGTAACTTAATCTACAGAGTATGATCTGCACATCTTTAAGCAACTGGGAGCTTAATGCTGCAGCAGAAGGATAAGTCCCATTCATGTATCCAATGGATGATTTGATTTGCATATTTGTTTCACTAGTTCAGTTATCAAAATATTTGCATGCAATTCAATATTTAAAATGAGCCATTTAATACCAGTTACTGAGAAATTGAGGGAGAAGTGACCGGTTTAGTTGGTTTAAAAAAAATAAATGAGGTAATGATTAGCATATGTAGTTACAAGAGGGAACACCTGGATCCCTTAGATCTTCATATAATGGAGAAGAAGATGATAAGAACTGATGGTAGGAGACTTTCAGCAGTGGCCTTAAAGACTTGAATACCTTTGTGGAAGAAGTGTTCCTGACAGTTTATATTACTCCATGGTGGTGGTGACTGGACTGAAGCTGGTAACTCCAGGTCCAAATCTGGTTACTTTGCTGTTTACGCTCTGCTAGTGATTTTGTTAACTGTGGAACTAGGACTATAATAACACACAAACATAAAACTGAAGTCACTGTTGTGCTAGAAATTGCTCGTCACAGTGGCAGATACTAGTGAGTACTGTTCAGAGATTACCAAATGCTCGTGTATTGATTGCTGCTTTTCATCATGGGAGGGGAAACATTCAGGAAGGTATCGCAGTTCAAAGACACGGCCAACAACTCTCCATATGCTCTAGACAACTGTTTTGGCTGCTAGAATATTGTGGAAATGTGCACTTTATCTAGACTTATCTGTAAATACTTAGGTGGATTGTGTGTGTTAGTTATTTTCTAGTTGATTCCGATGGTAAAATCGTGACTCAGCAGGAAGGAATATTCCGCAGTAACTGTATGGACTGCCTTGATCGGACAAATGTGATTCAGAGCTTGTTAGCGCGCCGATCTCTTCAAGCCCAGCTTCAGGTAAATGTCTTATTTTTGTTTAACAAGCTCTTAAGAGCAGGAAGGCTTTGTTTGGAACTGTAACGTAATTTAACACTTCAATAAAAGCTTGTATACTTCAGTTACTGTAGCACTTGTTTGAAATGCTCTGGCCAGATTCTAGTTTAATGAATTATGTTTTTTCTAAAAGCAAATCCTAATGTTTCTAATGACCTGCTAGTGAGCTTCAATATGCTTTTTGTTTCAGAGGCTAGGTGTTTTGCATGTTGGACAGAGAATTGAGGAGCAGGCTGACTTTGAGAAAATCTACAAAAATGGTATGCAGCTCATAGAGTTCCAAAAAGAAAAAATAATCCCTTTTCCAAACAAAGTAAATAACTTCCTTAATCTTTCTCAATGTTTTCCTGTTCACAGCATGGGCTGATAATGCTAATGCTTGTGCCAAACAATATGCTGGAACTGGTGCCTTAAAGACAGATTACACAAGGCAAGTCACCCTTTCTTGTAAAGGTGTTTTTTTTGCACTTTTGGGGCTTTCTTTAGGTTTTCATATCTGAAAAGATCACTAATTTGGAGCTTGGAAATTAATGAATTTTTCAATCGTTTAGTTCAGTTGGTAAAATGTGAGACTACAATCTATAGAAGAACACTATTCTTTGCTGTGTTAGTATGAAAGGAGATAAAGAAATGCTGGAAATAAAAACAAGAAAATGAGCATCTTCAAGGTACATTTGTGTCGTGGGATGGAGAGAAGGGTGGAAGGGAAATTCTATTTTTCAAATTTTTGTTACAAATGTGTGTGTGGTGTTAATGCAGAGGTAGCACTAGATTATTCTATGTATGTGTAGGTATTTGTTAAACATAGTACACACTTGAACAATGAAAGGACTGTAAATTTGCAATTCTGTTCCTGAATGTATACATTTATTACAAATATTTTTCAAAACTTCTTGCAGAACTGGAAAGAGGACTCAGTGGGGCTTAATAATGGATGGCTGGAACTCCTTAGTACGTTACTACAAAAATAACTTTTCTGATGGATTTAGACAAGTAAGTTAGGCTTTTAACTGTGGGAAAATGTAGCTGATCAATATTAAACTTGCTGTGGGTTTTAACTCTTGCTCTGTTTCTCTTCCAGGATGCTATTGATCTCTTTCTTGGAAATTACTCAGTGGATGAAGTAGAACCTGCTAGTCCTCTGCACGTCAAGAAAGATTGGAAGTTCTTAGCTGTGAGTATGGGGACTTTGCTCATGTTCGGAGAAACACATGAAACCTGTTTAGTCACTTGCATCAGTAAGACAAAGTGGCAATTGTCTATTTAGTAATGGAGTGTCCCTATAATATGGTTCTGTTCCTATGGTACCTGCTTATAGGACTAAACCCAGACTGTTTCCTTGACAGAAAATGGAGTGTCCTTGAGGTATTGAAAAAAATGCTGCTTGCTTTTTTTAGATGTGCTTCAGCCCCTGGAAAGGGAGAAATTCTACTAATCACCATCAATGACTGTTTCCTTCTGCAGAAGAAGCTTGTGAGGATCTCTTCCCATATTTCATGCAGAAGCATAGACTGTAACATGAAGAAAGCTTTTTTTTCTCCTCACCTTTTATGCACCAAAATGGTGTTTGGGAAAATTAGGGATTTAATTGGTAGCTAGTGTTTTTTTTTTTTTTTTTTGAATACTTTAAATCTTATCCAATAGATATGTTTTAATTCTGAACCTCAGTAGTGAGCACACTTCACCACATTTTGGAACTCTCCGAAATTTTACAGTAGTACCTGACATCAGCAGTTGAAGCAATTTTATGGTAAAGGTAGTAAATAGCTTTGCAATACGTTCTAGCTTAAAGGAAATTAAGAAATATATGTGCTATTATATCATGTAATTATTCTTTTTTTCTTTCCCTAGTTGCCTATTATTATGGTGGTTGCTTTCTCCATGTGCATTATTTGTTTGCTAATGGCTGGTAAGTTGCTGCTGTGTTAAATTTCCCGAAATTTGCTTGCTTGTGTGGGGACTGTATGTGTGTGTTTTCCATTCAAAATGTTATTTAGAAAATATTCAGTATAAATGTGCTCCTCAGTCATACTGAAAGGTGTTTGAGCAAGGCTCTGGAGACTGAGGGTCAGCACAATACCATTAATGTAGAAAAACCTGTGGTACTATAGAAAACAAAACTAAAACTTTTTTGTAGAAGTCACTTGGGGGCAATTACTTAGCCCTGAATCCCTGAATTTAGTTCTACCTGTGTAGATGTGTAGCTCTGTTTTAGCCTGGATGAATCTCCTGAAGAATCTCTCAACTATTGGCACAAAGGCAATTCAGACAAGCCAGATGTAGTCATAAGCTCAGCCTGACAAATGTTCCCCTAGCCTACATTTGTGCTGGGAACTGAAGTCTTTGCTTTCTGCTTTTGTCTTGGATTTTCTAATGTTAGTGCCAGGGGGGTTCTTGACTCTGTGACCTCTGTAGTAGTGTCAAAGCATTCTAATAACTGTGTGGCAAACAGAACAGTAGTTTATGAACAAGCAACTTTGTCAAGTCAACTGCTAGGTAAGGAAATACAGAATGGTGTAAGAGAAGACCCTAGTTCCTTTGAAGCACTTTAACTTCATTTGATATCTGTGGGAGAGCTTACAATATCTTGGTGTTGTATTTAGATAATCTTTCTGATAGCTGGAAATAATAAACTACGGTGTCTGACTCTTAACAGGTGATACATGGACTGAGACACTGGCCTATGTGCTTTTCTGGGGAAGTGCAAGCTTTGGAACTTTTGCCATCATCCTTTACAACGGCAAGGATTTTGTAGATGCACCCAAGTTGGTCCAGAAAGAGAAGATGGACTGAATTTGTGTGTGTGGAAAGCGGCTTGGTACTGAGGATTCCTCAAGCCACACCTGGAGTCTCTACTGACCTGCTTTCCACACCAAACTGTGGTCTAATGAACATTCTTCCTTGGCAGCCTTGTGGGGAGAGAAAATAGTGTCCTTTGGTGGTAGCTTTCAACTGAGATCTGACTCGGCAATCTTAGTTGCAATGGTTTTTGGAATATTGCATTTGTGGAGGGGGCTCCACTCAGTTTACTGAGATGATTCAAAGATTCCAGACACCAAAAAGCTGGCTTTAATGTTGTGGGGTGTAAGTGGACTGCTTTAGCTCACAGTCCAAATGTGCAATTTCAGCTGAATTTTGTTCTCTGTTCTGGCTTGACAGGAGGGAGCTCTGATGCTGTTCATATCTCAAAATACCTAGGAGTTGAAGCACTAATAACAGAGCTTCTTTGAACAAATAAGTCTTCATAAGAACAGAAAGTCTCGTTCCAAGACTCATAGCTGGATTATATTTGCTGTGATAAAGTCCATGTTAACAAGTCCTTTGTGCATTTGTGTGTGTTTCTTTTCCCCACCAATTTAAAGGATCTATTGAATCCTAATGCTCTTCCAAAATGAGCTTTTTGTCCTGTGTTTTATCTGGGACTGATGCAATATTCTACTAATCATTGTTTGGGTGAAAGGACGGTGTAATTGGATGCTCCTGAAGTTACAAATGTCTTGCACTGTTTCAGTACTACAGCCTCCAGATGATGATTCATTAGTTAGCACATTGAAGTCAAGATTTTTTTCTAAATATGTAAATGAAATCAAAGAATGTAAAAATCCTTTGCGGTGTTTATTGAACCCTCCTTATGCTAAAGGTCCAAAGTATTCCGTTACTTTAAGAGCAGTCACAATGTAAAAGGTGAACTTCATATTGTTTTGCTAGTCAGCTGCTTCTATACTTTCTGTTTGTTGAAATAATTTACAAAAAAAAAAAAAGGAGTAAGAATCTGAGGAGAAAGTGTCGGCCTAACACTATGGTTGCACTTGGGAGCAGCTACTTGCTTTTTGTGCATGATGATATAACACTTTAAAAAAAAAAAAAAGTTAAAAAAAGCTACACTGTAATTTGTGTTGGTTAATAATAAATGTGTGTCTTTAAATTTAGTGCTTCCAAGCTGTAAAAAAAAAAAAAAAAGTAATCTTAATCAAGGACCAATTTTAAACTATTTTGTCACTTATTTTATATGGTTTGTTTGAAACCAGAGATGAAACTTGCTTAAGGCGCTGTGCATTGTTTAATATTTCCTGTAAGTACAGCTGTATATTCAGATTGCAACTATAAAATTTAAATGGGGGGAAGGGAGAAATATGTAGAATACTAGAACTAGCACAGTTGTCATTGAAGCTAGAACATAAGACACTGATAATCCAGTGTTTCACTGTGTTATGACTGAAAATATGTACAGATTTTTGCAATTGTTAACTGTTCATTTTAATCTTGAATGTTTCTGGAGGCCTCTCTGGGTTTTGTGTAAACATAACCTGCTCATAAACACTAGTACTTGCGAAGTATCTGTTAGCTTCTAGATGCTGTAATGGAAGTACCAGTTGGCGGTTAACTGGAAAATCCTCTAACTTAACGTTTCTGAACATGAACTCTGTAACAGACACAAGGTACAAAACATCATAATCTCACTATTTAATGGTTTTTATGGCTCGCGGGCAGGTGCCATGTGGAACTTGGTTGTCGTGCAGGCTAGAACTGAACCTTGGCATTCGTGGTGGAAAAACTTGTGGCAAAGACCAAATGTGATTAAATGGATGGTAAGACAGACTAAAAATGGATCGTAAGACAGCCTAATGTAGGTTTTTGAAGCCGGAAGGCATCTGTATTTCAGTGCTTTGCACAGTCTGTATTTCTAGAGTCACAAACGGTGTGCTCGTGAAGGACAATAAATGCCCAACTTTTCTAGCTGCTGCCTGGTGTCGTGTGTGCTTTGGGGCAGCCGCGCCTCCGCCTTGTTCCTGGGGGAGTATTTCTCGGTGGAAGGCCGGCAGCTGGGGCTCTATTTTGAGTCTTTTTGAGGCGAATTTCGCTGCTTGAGGACTTAAACTCCAGCCCAGCACCCAGCCGAGGGCGCAGTCGCGGGGCCGGGCCCGGCCCTTTCCGCCGCGCCGCTTCCGCCGCTTGGCGCTGTGGGCGGCGGCCGCTTGCTGCCCTGTGGCAGGAGCCCCCCGCAGCCGCCCCGCCGCTCCCCGCCGCCCGCACGAAGCCCCCCGGCCGCGGCGCCGGGCTCCGGCCGCCATGAAGCTCGTCAGGTGAGCGGATGGGGGCGGATGGCCGCCCGCCCGCCCGCCATCACCAACGGCCGCCATAACGGCCGCCAACCGCCATGGCGCCCGTGTGGCGCTTGGCGGGAGCGGCCCCGCGTGAGGCGGTAACGGGTGGGGGATTAACGGCGCCTTCCTAATTGGCAGGTTCCTAATGAAGCTGAGCCACGAGACCGTCACCATCGAGCTGAAGAACGGGACGCAGGTGCACGGAACCATCACGGGTAGGGCGCGGAGCTTGTAAACGGAGCTTTGTTTAGGAGTAGGATCAGGGGTGAAGGAAGATCGCCACATTCCCAGCCCTTCTGTGGGCAAAGCTGCTGTAATACTCGCTTAGAGCTTTAGCAGCATGGTTATATCGGTAAGGTAGGTTTACTGTCTCATAAAACTGATGGTGGATACAGCCTAAACGTTTATAAGATGCTTCAGTACTTCTGACTTTGCTTGTCACAACTGCTCCAATCAGTAGTCACATAAAAACATTACACTCAAGTCACCAGCAGAGGGATTTTTTCCTTAAAATAGTAGTACGTATCAGCAGCAAGCGTTAAATGTTGATGCGGCCTTAAATTGGTTAAGCTTCATGTGTAAGCAGTATTAATCTGAAAGTGAGTTACTTCCTTCAAGCCTGTTTTTGCTCTGCTTGTGGTGAACTTGCATGGACCTACATCTTTGCATATCCTTGCGTTGGTTTTGTGAAACTCTTCTGAAGACATGTAGCTTGGGAGGATGTGTAGCATAGGGATTAAGGGCAAAAAGGGATCCTGGTGTCAAGAATGTGGCATCCTGCTGTTGCCCAAGGTCTGTCAAACAATAATTTTCTGAGTGTTAATGTCTAGGGAAGTGCTTACTGTCTGTGCTGATCCCTAAAATGAAGGTGCTCCTTTGTATCACTGAACTGAAGGCTGCGGGGAGAGCCTGTGTAGGTGATTATTTCATTCTCATGTGTGTGGAAAAATGCATGGACTGTTTGCTTGAGTAGCATCAGAGACTGAGTGTTCTCTGAACAATATCACGTTAGAATTACTTACAGACATTCAGGTATGTAGGTGGGGCTGTTGCATTTCTTAAAGCAAACTGTTGTGGTTAAGCTAATGACCGTGCTTGATCTCCTTTCCTTCACCCACTTGAATTTGCTTTTGGAGGCTCTTTCTACTCCAACTAAAAGAAGAACAAAAAGCAGTTCAAACTTGGCAAAGTCATAAGCCGGGGGTTACTTAGGTGCTTTTTTGGCCCGTAGCAGTCTGCTGAGATTTGGCAAAGTTAAAAAATTGGCATTATTTTTCAGCCAGATGCATCAGCACTGATTAGCACCTGAATGCACCGCCCGGTATCTGAGTGCAGCGTGCTCCATGAACCCAGCTAGGTAGGAGGCACACAGCCTGCATGTCTCCTTCTGACCTCGCTGCTTCTGGGCTTGATTAGAGCAAAGTCTCTCTCATGCTCTGCTAAGGATCTGTAAAAACCTCTGAATGAAATCTCTGTTTCTAAAGGGACGGGCTTCCCTTTACGTTGATGCACAAACCCCGGTAACAGCTCCCGGGTTCGCGCCATTTCCTCTTCCTCCTTCCGCTGCCGGAGCAGCCCTGCTGAAGGAGCGGGTTTGGGTAACACTCGCACTGACAGGAGGGGTGAAGTACAGGAGCCAGAACCACACAAAATGTAGAAATGGGGGAGAGGATAGGAAAATGAGAATAGGACGGCAGTTCTCCCGGTTCTGGCCTGCTGCTTGCTCACATTATTTGCCTTGGTAAAATGTCTTACAGTTTGCTTGTCCATATTTGTGAAACAAGACAGTGTTTTGACATGAAGCGTTGGTTGTCTTTACAGAAGTTTGAACACACTAAAATCTTGCTCAGATGGGTCACCGAGTTAACAAAAATTAATGTTTGTAAATTGGGATTTCCATCTTTTGTCTATTTTTTATCTCAGAAATGACTCTTACTTGGATTGGCTCTTATTTTTCTATTTATAGAAAACATCACACTAGAATTAGATGTATTTTATCAGAAAATAAATGCCTGATAGTTGGGCTTTTTCTTAGGCTTATTGCAAGAGGAAATTATCGTTTTTTCCCCCTGCTCAATGGTTTGTTTTGCTTCATTTTTGAAGGAGCAAAAACACTAATGCTAGACTTCTGTAAAAACAGCAGTTTATTTGTTACTCAAAGGAATTGTTTAAATTGTTCACAGAATTGCTGTGACTGTCTAGGACCTAGATGAAGACCTCTGGCAATACTGTTCAGCTAGGAGCAAATGGTTCTTCCAACAACAATTTTTCATTGAGGTGTTGTGGGCAGCAGCTGATATATTATCGAGCATGATTTAAGGGAGAAAAAAGATGTAGTTTCTTGCAGTTAGAAGCTTAATTAATGAATGGCATAGACCCAGAAGTGTGTTTTAATGAACAGGATAAAACTTGAAGCATGTGTGTATGTCAGATGGTCCCTTTTTGGGTGTTCTTATGTGCTTCCATCCATGAAAATGGGGCTTGTGTTGTTCCAGGAGTGGATGTCAGCATGAATACTCATCTCAAAGCAGTCAAAATGACGCTGAAGAACAGAGAACCCGTACAGCTGGAGACGCTGAGTATTCGAGGGAACAACATCCGCTACTTCATTCTGCCAGACAGTTTGCCGCTGGATACTTTGCTAGTGGATGTTGAGCCAAAAGTCAAGTCCAAGAAGAGAGAAGCAGGTTAGTTTGTGGTTTCCCAGTCTGTTTGTTCTGCCTTTGGGATCTCTGAATCTAAAAACTATTAGTCTGCTTTGGGCAGCTTGTTCTCTCACATTCATTCAAGGGTTTGATGCTGACCTTTCTTGCTCTGCCTTGCCTACCTTCTTGGCCTCTGTAGAGTTTTCTTTCATGTGAAATTATTTTTATGACTTCTCAAGCTTCAGTTTTAAAAATGCAAATGTTTTTAAGCTTGAGTGAGTCTTAACCTGTCACATTCTCAGAGGTGACAGCAAAGTGATTTACAATTCCTCTTTTCAGACTGTCTTTTCCGCTTCCCCAGTTTGTATACTTCAAATATAGCCTAATAAGAAAGTGCAGAACAGCCTCATGAACAGGGCAGAACTGAAATCCTGCTTGGTAGTGGATAGAAATAAACTCCTGGAGAACTGAATTGGAGAGACTTCTGAACTGTAAGGGAGTCAAAGCTGTACTCTGATGAGCTGCTTTCTGTGGAAAAAAAGCCCTGTTCCTTGGAAGCCTAACAGTAGAGGGAATACTTCAATTTCATTCTGCACTTAAAAATTAATATCCAGTAATTCCACAAAACTTGTACATCTTCAGGCAGTAAAAATTTGCCGAATGGTTAATGCATGTTTTTAAAAGAAGTTAAAATGAAAGTTAATTGTGCTCTAAGATAATGTCTTACCATTTTCCCTCTAATTCATGTTTAAGTATTTGGATCTGCAGTCTTTGATCCATGGTATGTTCTAAAACTAGGTCATAATTAATCTGTTTACCTTACTGAACTGGTATAGGGCAGCCTTAGGTGCGTGTCACAAAGTGCCGGTGTTGTGGCTGCCGGCTTTATTAGGGAATAAGGAAAAGGCTCCTGAAGTGGTTTTGTTCCTCATGTCCATTAAAAATAGTCTGACCGCATGGAGAAAGTGCAGTGCAGCGGATTACCTCTTTTCTGAACCCCACAACGTGAGGTGAACCAGAACATGGCTGTTTCTTTCTAACCCTGAAGAAACAGAAGGAGCTGTGACGGGGCTGTGTGCCTGTGCGCCTGCACTCAGTACTCTCTGTGCCCTCGCTGTGCTGAAGCTGTCTCAGAGCACGGCTGTGCTGCAGTGCGCTTTGCCTTAGTCTGGAAATGCCCTTGGGCTGCAGAACTTGTTACCACCTGGCCTCTCCTTGGCAAACTGCATCGGTGGTGGAAGGCTGGATGCTGCCGAGAGATCTGTGGGTGTCTGTGTGCAGTGGCTTTGAGTGTGCTGATGCTCCAGAGTATTTTGGAGTCAGGGAAAGGGGGTAAAGTGACGTTACCGTGTGGACCATATGACCTCCAGCAGTTCCTTCAGCCTGAATTACTCTGTAATTGTATCTTCCCCTTACCGTACAATGAAATAGTAGGATTTAAAAGTAGAAGGAAGCAATCAGCCTGAGAATCACATCTGAAATTGGCACAGGCGCCACTGAGAGCAGTAGGAGATGTTTGGTGGTGGGATCCTTAAAAAATGCTGCCACTTTGCATGACACCTGAGAGGGAGAGCTTGGAGATCTCAGTGTGTTAAACCGTGCATTTCCCTTTTGCAACATACTTAGTAAAGCACAATGTGAGGTGAGGCAGAAGGAAATCTACAGAATGTTTTAATCTAAGTTAAAGCACTGCCAGGTCTCACTTGGTTTATCCTTTCTGTTTTATTTGCTAAGTCGCTGGAAGAGGCCGTGGCCGAGGACGTGGGAGAGGCCGGGGCCGTGGAAGAGGAAGAGGGGGCCCGAGACGATAACTTCTCACCACACAACTGTTACCAAACTGTGGGCAATTTTGGATTTTTTTTTGTACAGGTCTTGTTTATGGTATCTGTTTTTAATAAACTGAAAAGTGAAAAAGTTGTCTTCCCTGTGTTAAGTCTGGGGGGAGGGAGGCGCGTACTGGTAGAGGCTGTTGCACATTAAGCGTGTCCTGTTGGTGTTGGTTATGATTTTCAAGATTTTATCCACCCTTGAAGGCTGTAACATTACCTCTTGCTCTTTGCCCCATAGAGAAATGCTTGGGTTGGTGTTCTTTGGAAATGTTTGAAATGAATCCCTCTTTTATAAGGCTCTTGCCATCTCCTAATGGTTATATGTAATTAAGATCTTACATTGACAACCTGTTTCCTGTGAGTGTTTTTCTTATGTTGCTCTTCAGTGACCTCTTTAGAAGTTCACAGATAAACTTTTTACTGTTTTCTACAACATGAAGCTTAAATTTTAAACATGGTACTTCCTTTATAAAACATTCATATAGGCAGATGGAACAGTTCTATGGAGCTGCTGCATTGTTGCTTCTCACGATTAAAATTAAAGTATAGTTGGATGTGAACTTTGTCAGAGCTAATTGCAGGGCATACTCCTGCTTGGGTGGGGCTCGTAAAGGAGCTTTATCACAGGGATTTTTAGTGTACCTATTGTGCATCCCTAGCAAATTCCAAGTACAGCACAGGGCAGAATTGCATCCTGGAAGGTTACTTCTGGAGATGAGAACCTCTGCAGCTTATTTATAAACTGCTTTGCTGGCCACAGATACAAAAGACGCCACCTTGGCTGCAGTTACACCATTATCCTGTCTTCTCCCTTGCAGGAAAGGGATTATTACATTCTCATTAGAAAACTTCAAGTTTCACCTGCTCTGTGGACTGGTAAGGATATTTGCCAGTACGCTGGTCCAGGAACGTGCTCGGCTGCTTGCTCCTGTTTCCAGATAGGCAGTGCTAGAGCAGAGAGGAAAGGAATTGCCTAAGGTACGCAATGGGTCGGGCTGCTGGTTAATTCCTGCTGGCTCGCATCTTGTGCGCTGCTGTTCTGCTTTTCCCCCTCTTTCAGAGGCCGCGTTACAGCTTCATCCTGGTAGAGAAGAGCTTTTCTGAACCGTTGTGGGACCTCCCGGGAGCGCTTTTCGGTAAATATAGCACCCAAAATTCTCAAATCTCTAAGTAGCTGCTACAAATAAGGGTTGCTGCTGTCTTCCAGAAGCGCCCCGGCGCGGGTGAGGTCTTCCCAAATCCAGCCGTTGGCGTTCATGCGACGGTTGAGACTCTTTCCCTCTTCAGCCTCTTCCGAATGAAAGTGACGAGTGCCCCCAGGGGAATGCACATGGTGGACGATGCCACCAGCAGCCCTATCACTGCCAGGGCGTACCCAGGGTAGTCTTTTGTCACCAGCTGCCCCTGCAAGAGAGAGAAGCAGCCTTGGGGCTGTGCTTTGGTGTCCCAAAGTCAGTCTGCCCTCAAACAAAGCTGCGCCACATGCTGCGTGGGTTGCAGCAGCTCACCCGTGTCCTTGGCCCTTTTCTTTGCCCAATTTTACCAGCTTAAAATTGATCACAAGAACGGAGCTGCTGTAGCTGTTATACAAGAGAAAAATAGTAGGGGGAAAATTTCTGCAAGCTTTGGTAAAGAGCAGAGTTTGGCTCAATTTGCTTCTCCTAATGAGATGGCTCAGCGCTCACCCCTGCCAGGGCTTTTCATCCCGCTCCTGGAACCCCTGGGCTCATGCTGACACCTGGTCACCAGGCCTGGCCCTCCGCGGGCTCCCAGATCAGTGGTGACGTGAGAACAAGGTACTTAATTTGTTTCTACACGCTAGGAGCGCTTCCACAAAACAGTTGGAGCCAGCAATTACTTACCCAGGAGTAATTCCGTTGTGATAAACACAGTTAAGCATTCCTACAAATGTGTTTTGGCCAGGAAGAAAAATGGATGTGGTAACTTCCAGCAGGGGACTGCTTTGTGAAAACTATTCATTTATTCCAAGAGCAGCTCAGTTTTGTTAAAATACCATTAATTTTGACCAAAATACTACAATTTGAAGGTATTTTTTCTGTTTAATGTCTATTTCTTAGAATGGTATTTTGGTTTTCAGTCAACGCAAATACAGTGTTACTGGTTGAAGGGGTCAATTTATGGGAGCTTTAGAGGGAAATTAGTCCCTTCTATAGAACCATGGCATTGCTGACACTAGGTCAAGTTTTCCATGTTCTACCTAGCTGCAAGACTAAGGAATGGCATTTCAGAGGACGCCTGAGGAAGGAAAGTTGTATCCTTTAAGCAATTAAGAAAAACAAAACAAAACAAAAACTATTTTACCTGCGTGGCATCCCATGCTTGGTACTGAAGCGTTCCCGTGAGGATGTAGTCGGTGAGGTAAAATATAAATAGGCTTATAATTAGCAAAGGACTAGCAAAGGCCCACATCACCTTCCAATACCAGTTGAGTTTGCGGCCAATCATCGTGTGAAGATCTTTCTCAAACCTGTGTTTTAAAGAAAAAAAGAAGAAAAAAGGCATAATCTAGAGAGTTCAATCAGCACCTTGATCTGAGTTACTTCAGAAACACCTACAGAATTAGATGTGCACGTAGAGGAAGGGGAGAGCATGCTTGACCAGGAGAGCAATCAGAGGTAATAGTGATGCCAGTGGCTGTTTGTGGCCACCTTTTTTACCTTCTCAGCCCGTAGATGTAACACACAGCGATGGTTTCTACCAGCACGATGAGCAGCAGCGAGAGGGTGGCTGCATAGTCGTTGAAGATGTCGAACCAGTAGTTGCCAGCCTCCATGGTGAATATCAGGCCGATGATGCAGTTAACGAAACACACGACACCTGCGTGGAGAGAGCAGAGCACACCTGGGAATCAAACTGCGAGGGAAAACATGCAGTACTTGGGGGTGTGCAAGTATTTCCTTCTGGCAGTATCCTTGCTGTTCCCTACTCCCCTCAAGAACAGCGGGACCCTCAAGGGGTGCAGGACACCAAGGTTTTGCACACACGCCCTCTCCTGCTGTGGGGTGGGCACTTACCCGAGATGACCTCCTTGGGGAAGCGGCTGGCGATGAACTTGCTGTCAGTCAGGGGCGTGAGGATGGCGGCGGTGTTTCCCAGCATGCTGCCGATGCCCAGCATCAGGAGCATGACGAAGTAGAGCACGGAGTACAGCTGAGACACCTCCATGTTTTTGATGGCTTCAGAGTAGACGATAAACGCTAAGCCTGTTCCCTGGACAGCCTGACGGTGAGAAAACGAGACTGAATGAGCTGGGGGTCAGCTCCCTTACCTGTGGGCTTATAGGAAGGGAACATTTACATGGGGAGCATTAAAATTCCTGCCAATTTCAGTCCCTTTTCAGGACGCAGGGGTGCAGGATGTGCCACATTAAGGGGGACAGGAGCCCAGGCACCAGCACAAAGCAGCCCCTTACCGTGTCTAACTCCGCTTCCAAGCTGCAGTTTTTAAGCTGCGGCAGTAACTGGGCGTATTCCTGCGGGTGGGTGGCCATCAGGTAGTCTTTCATCTCGTTGAGGTTGTCTGCTGTCAAGGAGCCTTCCTCCAGGTCGAACGCATTCAGCAGCAGCAGGATCACCCTGGGGCGGACGATGGGGATTTAGTTTCTGTCGGCTGGATGGAGCCACCAGGGCCAAGTGATAGGGAGCATGATGGCAGTGCTGAAAGCAGCGGGTGGGCAAGTGCTGCCCAGGGAAAGCCCAGCCTCACACAGGGGTTCAGACCACCCCAGAGGCTGAGGCATAGCACTTGTGCTGGTTTTACTCCCTGTCCCCAGTGCCATCAGCCAGGGCACCCGGTATTCTGGGCACGGGCCAGTGCTGGCTGGTGTCCCTTCCCCTTTGCCCTCCGGTCCCACTTCCACACGCACCCCTGACTTAACAAGCCTTTTGGCAAAGAGCAGGGACAAGCAGCTTCCTCTCCCATCAGCAGGTAGATGCAAAGCTCTAAAAACAGGAGTAAAAGTGTAACTGCTGCAGGCCCTGTGCCAGGGGGCATGACCCTGCAGGGTGCTGAGCGCCTCCAGAACGTCCCCACTGAGGACGCTGAGCCCCTGGCGCAGGGATGGGCCTTGAAGGGGCTGTCAGAGCACTGCTGCGTTTTGCTAACCACCACCTCCATCATCCTGCAGCCCCCGGAGCAGGGCACACGGGAAGGCACTGCCGTGACCCGCCCAGGGAAACCCGCTCTCTTCAGCCAGCCTGTGCCATGAGCCAGCACCCAGGTGTCAAAAGGCAATCCAGCTCTGACCTTTCATCTCCTCCTTCATCGCTTTAAATAGCACTATTACCTTTATTAGAGCACTATCAAGTCTGGTCTCTGGCCAGCTCTGCATGCTGTTATTTATTTACCTCCCTTTTTACTTCCCCAAGAATTGCTTGCAGTAGCAAGCAAGCCAAATACACGGCCCTCACCTGTTTATACAGCTTTCGTAGTTAAACGTCGCCTTGAAGCCGTAGATGGAGAAGGTCACGATGCTGGCAAATATGGACGTGGCGCTGTTGATGAGGGAGACGATGATGGCGTGGCGCTCGCAGTTGTTGCTCGGCTCGTTGTAGCTGGCAAAGGCAATGAGGCTGCCGAAGCCCAGGCCCAGCGAGAAGAAGATCTGCGTGGCGGCGCTGATCCAAGTTTTGGGGTTCGATAGCTGCTCCAGCTGCAAAACCAGAGAGGGAACACAGGGCTGTGAAGCTGTACACACAGTGCCCAGTACTGCCTCTCCTAGCCTGCAGGAAAAAGGACAGGGAAAGTGATGGCAATGAGGTTCCCCCACACCCAGGGGTGAAGGGAGACGGGTTGGGTCCCTTTGCACACCCATTTTAGCTCAGGGGCATTTTTTTGGCAGGGTCAGCGCACAGTTTGAAGTAACATACTGCAAGATATGCTAGAGGGCACGTCCTGCACTGCAGGTGAAAGCAAGAAGCCCATGGGAATGTGGCAGAACTTCAGCAGCTCACAGCTGGGGGTTTTCAGCCGTCTGAGCCAAGCTACTGCCACAAAAATTTAACAGGAAGAGAAGTAGCATTGCCACCTCCAGAAAACCTACACATTCAGTCACTAATAACATTTTGTTGAAAACTCAGTGCAGTTTTTCCATACCTTTGGTGTAAACATGTAAATAAGCCCGTTGACGGCACCGTGAAGCGTTAATCCCCTGATGAGGTATATGATGAGAACGCAGTACGGCAAGGAGGCCGTGACATAGACGACCTGCAGGAAGGAGGGGACACACATTGGTCTAAAGAGCACACAAGACTGCCCGTATCAGATTAGCTCTTTCTCACTTAATGTACATAGAGCATTATCATTATTGCATTTGTTATCTTGTACTAACCTTTAAACAGATATTTTCAGATAAATCTAACTTAAGAATTAGGTCTTAGGGAAATAGGTATTTATTATTAATGAAGACCCATGCTACTGTCCTGAGGGTCTTCTCATTGACTGGAAAAAAATAAAATAAAATTTGCAGCTTTTACAAACTCAGTTCTGCTGCATTTAGTGAAATAACATTGGTTTGCAGCTCTTTGACAAGTCAAATGTCAACATCTGCTCTAAGAAGGACAGCAGATTTCATAAAATTTCAAATCAAAGTGGAATAACAATTGTTATTGCTATGCACTTTCAGTGCACTTTGGCTATTTTATTTTTTCTTTGCCCACAAACCCAGCTGCAGCAGGTTTAAAAGGTGACTTAGTTTGCAGTCTCTTGGGTTTCTGTGTTTGCCTAATGCGATTTGTGGATTACAGCCCTCAGCTCTGTTCTTAGTGAAGGCTCAGCCGGGACATTTCTTTCCCCCCCTCCTCATAACTTCTGTTGCGGATAAAAAGAAATCAAAACTACCCAGTAGTCCTTTTTTTCTCTTGCAAAACCTGAGGAATTGGTCTCAAGATCAGCATCACCAGGATCTGCACCTGTTTCTCACCTTGCCGGTGGACTCAGTGCCGCGGAGGATGCAGAGGTAGACCACCAGCCAGGCCAGCATCAGGCACAGTGCCTGCTCCCACTGCACGGCCCCGCTGGTCTCCAGCGAGGGGGAGATGTTCAGGGTCTGCCGGTACCAGAAGTACTGGGTGGACGACGTCTTCTCACACTCCTCCTCGTACCCCGTGCGGTTGCTGTTCAGGGGGCAGGTGGCCCATGGCAGTGGATTCTGTGAGGAAGGGAGGATGGTGGGGGAAATGGAGGCGAGGGAGGCTCTCCCCCGGGGCTGGCTTGTCCCCGTGTTGCACCACGTCACCCTGTGCTGACTGTCTCCCTTGGTAGTGCCTCCGGGGGACAAATCACTCTCCAAGGACTGCCCCTTTCCTCTGGGGATGACCCTCTCCCTGTGAACAACCCTCTCTGTCCACCTCCACTAGAGCCAACCATATCTCCTAGGTTCAACCCTTTCTCCAAGGACTGACACTCTGTCCTGGAGCCAACCCTATCCCTTCAGGACAATCATCTCCCTTAGAGTTTATCCTCAACCCTCTCCCCCAGGAGATGACCCTCTCACCCAGGCCCGATCCTCTCCCCTGCCTTTGGACAGACCCAGCCCACCCCAGGCAGCAGCCCACTGCGGCTGCTGAGCCACATGCAAGCAATGCATGGCGGGACTGGCCTCGACCCACATTTTGTGGTGAGGAGAAGATGCTGCAAAGCCCCTGGGCACACAGCTGCCTCATGTTTTTTCCCCCAGAAAAGACCCAGGAGGGTTTCTGGAGCTTGTGCCCCCCCCCAGGTTGATGATGGCTCTGTAAAATGTCTAGCACCGACACAACCCCCCCAGGTCCCTCCATGGGGCCGAGGCACTCTGCTGGGCGCCCACACACCTGGAAGGAGTGGAAGAGGTACCAGAAGGCCCAGGCATTGATCACGTTGTAGTACATGGAGAGGAAGAAGGAGACGACCACGCTGGCAACGCCTGCGGGTGGGAGGGAGCACAGGGTCAGCAGCAAAGCCCTGAAACCAGCCCTGGCATGATGGCAAATCCTCCTCCTGACAGGGCTGGCCTGGACTGAGCTTTACCGTCTAGGCACCCTGGCGGGTGAACATTCAATTTATTGGTACAACAAAAGGTGCGTGTAAGCAAGATAATTTGGGCCATCAGGGTGTTTTAAGGACCTATTAAAGCCATGAGGACCAGGTGCTGGTGAAGAGGAGGCCGTGACAGAGAAGCCAAGGCCCTGTCCCGCTACTCAGTGAGTGAGGCCAGCGCCCTGCATGGATGGCCTGGGGCTGGGTTCAGCCCTGCCCTTCAGGCCACCATTTTGGCAACCTGCCCCAAGCCAGTGGGGCTCAGGCGTCCATGCACAAGCAGAGTCTGGCCCCAGTGCCTGGCAAGGGAGAGGGAAAACGCCTCTCTGGCACCGTGTGCCTGGGCGGCCGCTTTGCACAGCATGGTGGAGCCCCACCTCCTGCCTGCTTCCTTCTCTGAAGGAGAAAGCTCTCCACACAAAGTCACCCATGCTCCCCACATACTGACATAAAAATAAACGAGATAGAAACAGAGAACGTACCAACACCACAGAGGTAGGGGCTTATTATTTTCCAGGCCCCAATGCTCCCCTGGCGCATGCGCTGCCCCACTGCCAGCTCCAGGTAGAGCAGCGGCATCCCCTCCACAATCAGCATGATGAAATATGGGATCAAAAAGCC
Organism: Anas acuta; assembly: GCF_963932015.1. Taxonomy (NCBI): domain Eukaryota; kingdom Metazoa; phylum Chordata; class Aves; order Anseriformes; family Anatidae; genus Anas; species Anas acuta. Next base: position 45,859,089 of record NC_088980.1, on the reverse strand, counting down.
ACCTGCAAGGGAAAACAGACAGTGTCCAGCAAACCAGCAGCCTGCAAACACCATATTGCCCACTGAATGGCCAAATTGCCCTTGGTGGTGGTGGCTGGCTGGAGGGCTCCCATACCGGCACAGCCCTGAGGGGTATTTCAGGGGTCTTCAAGCAGTGTCCTGTCTGGGACTGGGAATTTTCCATGGGCATTTGGCATGGCTGGGACTTCTGTTGTTAAATTGCATATCACCAGCAGCTGGAGCAATGTACAGGTTGGAGCTGTTAACGGGTAACGAAGCGCCAGCCCGGCCTTTTGAAAGGTAATGAGAGAAAGAGGGCAAGGGAGAGATGGACTTCATGTGCTGTGCTCTGCAGTGGACAGACAAGCAACAGGAACATCCATGCGGAATGGAGAGTTTTAAGTAACTTATTGAAGCCTGGCAGGAGGTGAGGGAGAGAGGATGAAGAGGCAGGATGCACCTCAGCTTGAATTTCTGCTGTAAAAAAGTAAAAAAAAATCCTTCCCTTCGACTTCAAAAAAGAGCTGCTGACTGAGTCAAAGCCCAGATTTTTTTTCATGAAGCCTTTCCTGGTTCCCTTTTTACAACAAGCCAAAAATATTTACGTAAATATCTCTTATTTAGGATTTAATCTGTGGCATTAACATTCTTCGCAATGGGCTCGGCGCAGTGGCACAGAGGAATGGGCTCTGGCGGCGGCCGAGGCAAAGAACTGGAAATAAACACGGCGCAATAATCCGGTTTATTCTGGGAATTAATTTCCTACCTCCCAGCTCTGTCTTTATTAACAAGCCCTTTGTTAGCCTGTTAGATAATTTCCCAAACTGCAAGGGAGGTGACCGAGGGAGTTTTGCGACATCCTGGTGTGGGATCGGCATCAGCCTTTGGAGGTTGTAAAGCCTGCGGATATCTTGTCTTAGTATCATGGGTGATAAGGGCTCTATTGCTCTGCTGGGCAATACAGGGGCTGGCTCCTGCTTCCCCACAAGGAAGATGCCAAACAAGCAGTTGCTGGCATCTCCCCAGTGCCTGGCATAGCCAGCTCTCAAGTTCTTGGAACAATGTTTTGTCTGCATGGGTTTTGCAGACCCCTGGAAAGCCTCTCAGTAATTTCCAAGAGGGCAGTGACAAATAATTAGGAAAAGCAAAGCCTGCTGTCAGGAGTTTTAGACTCACAATAAGGAGAGCTACCACTCCACTGGGAAATGTAGCTGGGGGACAAAACTACAGGAGAAACTACACTTACAAAAACATGTTTTTCAGAAAATATTTGGTTTTAGTTCTTCTTTCTCTTTGGTTAATCAATTGTTCCAGTTTTGGTTACATTTCAGGGAGTTTTCACCATCCACTATGCTATTGATTCTGAAGAGAGTTCTGAGTTTTGCCATCCTTCAGGATGTCTGCCGAGAGAGGCTGTTGGTGCACTCATCACATGCAGTTTAATTACTCTCTGTTTAGAAAAGAATACCCAGAATTGCAGCCCTTCCATCACTTCTGCTCTCTGAAACTTCCAAGAAAGCTTCAGACACAGCAGCATGTAGCTTCTACTGTAATTTTGCCCAGGGCATTATCTTTTTTTTTTTTTTTCCTGACCCAATCCTGCGGGGCAGCTCTGTGGTCCCAGCACCGAGCTGGCTTTTCAACGACCAGCATGAACAAAATCCTACCACCTTCGCATTTAAAAGCAAGCTACAAGCCAATGTTCACTGCACCAAACAAGCAAAAAACACTCGAACATATTGGTATATTTCTTTCCTGAAAGGAAAAAAAATCAGAAACAGACCAGCAGTAAATTAGGCAGTCACTTAATGCACAAGTGAGATGGGTCCAATGCTATGACAATGGATGCCGCATGAGAAAAGTTGTATAAAACTGGGATGTCTTACAAAGACAGCAAAAGACTAAAAAGTTCATACAGAGAGGATTCTTCAGAAAATGGTAGTTAACCAGTGGTAGTTATACACTAGAAGAGTGTTGTTTTTCAATTAACCTAATTAACTGCCTCTTGGTTTCTAAGGAAGAACATCTGTAGCTGCCATATGACATAGACATTGTCTTTCTCCAGTTTTGAAAGGTGTTTTATTATTGTTACTTAGCCCAAACCAGTTTATTTCCTGCTTTCAAAATTTCCTGTGAGGTTTTAGCAGAGGAACTCCTGCTGATTAAGGAGTTTTAGTCAATTTCAAGATAGACTTGCAGCCAAGTTATCACCTCCTAAAGCAAGGCTTGGTATAAAAGACAACACATTAATGACAGCACCTTGAAATGCTACAGCGGATCCATAAATCAGATCAGGGAAAGCAGCTCCCCCTTTCCACTACATTCAAGTACCCACCTGTGAACTTGCGAAGAACTGAACTAGCTTCTGATGCCTTCACATGGCTCAACAGGGCAAGAAAGTAATAAACTAATATCACACGGACCTACATCTCCCACTCTACCTCCATCCCCTTTACAAGACACGGCCTTCACATTGCTTCACTGTGCTTCTAGGAAACAAGTGCCACTGTCTAGGAGCAGCTGGCAGGTAAATGTCTTATGCAAAATAAAACACAGATTTATAGGCAGAGCCAGGTATTTTATGTCTCCTGCCTGCATGGTACAAAGAACTTTCCTCATGAAACACACAAGCAAGAACCATAAACCACCCTTACCTCCTCCGTACATCTGGCATAAATAGGGAAACCTCCACACATTTCCCAGCCCCACGGCGTAAGAAATGCAGGCGAAAACAAACTGCACGGGGTTGTCCCATAGCGGCCGGGACTTCTCCATTTCCTGCTGGCGGGCAGTGACTGCAGCAGCGCCGTCCTGCTGTCCTCCTGCAGGTGCTCTGCCAGCCCCACGGCCTCCACGCCAACCCGGCTGCGAGGGGAGGGAAAGGTGGAGGCACGCTTGCCAATTCCTATCAAGCTTTTTAATTACTAATCTTATTAACAGGCACATACTGAAGGAGGAATGCTGGTAAATAGATTATAGACACACACGGCACTATAAAATTGGTACTTTGGGTGAATAGCTGCTTGGGTTTTCACTGCTGTTTCTGGGAAGGATGTGAGCCCAGGGATTTTTATCGGCTCACATGCTGACTTGTCACTGGAAGGAAATAACACTGGGGCTGTAGCTTGGTTTGTGATACTGGAAAATTGTTCCCCACATGGCTGCCTCCACTGGGAGCAGCGTCCATGTGAGTGGGAAACCAGCCTGGGTTTGATAACGAGGGAAGATTTTTCTGTATCTTTGGGACTGGTTTTAGTGGTTGTTGGAGCTGGCTCTTCTTGGAAGTGTCTGTTGTCCTAAACAGGTCCATCCTTGGGCACCCAATACTCCCACCCTGGTGCTCACCCCAGCCAGCCCAGCATGCTCCCCAGCTCCAGAAGTGCCCCTGAAACAGTCCCTGTCACCCAGGTAAGTCCGCTGCAGCTTTGAGATCACCACTGCAGCCATAGCCCAGGCTCTCTTCGCTTCCTTCATGCTCAAACCCTGCAGACAAAGTTTTCTGAGGGGTTGCTCTTTTAGGATGCCTTCAAGCATACAAAAGCCACCAGGAGAAAGCCCGTGGCCCACTGCGGAGGCAGAAGGACTGAGGAGGCCCCTGGGCTGTCTGCAGGCGCGCTGAGGTGCCAGGTCTGGACGTGAACCCTGTGTGCTTGGGCTCCTGCCAAGGTACACTTTGAGCTCAAGCACTGCAGACAGATCTGCCTGCAAAGGAGGCTACCAGCAGCGTCTCCAGCAATAAAAAGGGCCTGAACAAGTCCAAGGACTCAGCTTCCTTCCCCTGTCTAAATGTGGCTTTTTTTTTTTTTTTTTCCCGGGCCAGAACTGGGCACCTTTCAGGTCCCTTTTATGAATAAAACCCACTTGCCTGTGTCAGCATCCATCCTCCAGCACCAGCGACGTGCTCACATGGCTCCAGCACCCCATCGGGCACTGGCAGAGCTGAGACAAGTGCCCAGCTGTGGACATGGGGGAGAACTCCAACCACAGGACATCTGGACGCAAGCCCAGACTGCAGGACATGCCGAAAACAGCAGACCAAGTCCAGGTGAAGCTTCCCCAAGAGGTTCTCCATGAGAGCTCGCAGCCCACCAGGCTCGGTGTAGGTGGTTGCCTGCCTCTGTGACTTGCTGACCAGCCACAGGTGGTAGCCAGGTCACAAAGTGGGACAGCTAGCCCTGGACATACATCACGTGGATAACACTGAAGTCTGCTGGAAGGAAAAACCTGAGGCAATTTTAGGGCCAAAAGCTACTAAACTGAAGGACAGACTGAGAAGCTTCAGGTATCACTAACTATCCCACATCAAGAAAACTGTTGCAAGTTATTAAAAAATAAGTGTCCCTCACTGCCTGTGGGATTAATTACAGATGATGCTTAAATCGTGCTGTGGGATTTATTACAGACGATAAATAACTGGCAGCTTTCAATAGCACACAGGAAGGAGAGCCTTAAAAATAGCACATCACCAGCACTTGGGATGCTTCTGTGTGAATAGATTACAGCTACTGATGAGCATAATCAAGTTAAACATTTCCTTGGCTCTGTACCTCCTTCCCATTACATTTCAAACTAGTTTACTAATGGACGTGGGAGGGTGTGCAGGCACAGAGGTGTGCCATCCTCAGCTCGGGTCGGGCCAGATCAGGAAGTTCAGATGCAATGAAATGAATCACTGCCTCTCATAAATGCCAGTCTCACAAACAGCTCGGGTTCTTGCTGTAGGATTTTCCACACATACCTCAGGAAATCGAGATGCTATTTCTGATGCCAGTCGAGATTTTATCTTCTGTAGGTTTCCTTCCTTTAGGTTGGGTGAGGACTTTTGCTTTATCTGGAGGAACGGAGATAAGTCTTTAATGGATAAGCAAGAAACGTTGATCATTTCATTGGTCATGTTAAAGGATGATTATTAAGAGCTTTTTTTCCCCCTGTATATCACAAATTCAGGAGTGTGTGGCCTGGGGGAACAGGTGAAAAACAGGAGGGGTTCATCCCCAGAGCAGGCTAGGGATGGCAAGACAACTGCCCCATGTAAACCCAATCAGAAGGTGCTAAACGAAGCAGAGAATCCCATTTCTCACTGAAGCAAAACTGGAATTACTTAGCTGAAGGTACCAACTGAAAATCCTCGTCTTTTGTCTCTCCATCTATGGTAGCACGTCCTGTTGTTTCTTCACTTCATGAGAGAAAAAGAATCCCAGTGGATTTCCAGATCTCTGACAGCCCGTCGGCTGTGACACCGCTGGCTGATTGCCCCAGGTGTAGCTGGAGAGTATGGTTATTTCCCTAAGCAGTCATTAGGACTGCCGGATTGCAATCGTTCCTCCTGCTTATCACTACTTCTTGCTGCTTGGTTCCAAACTGTAGATGATGCCCTTGAGGTTGGTACTCTGAACACTTACACCCACCCCATTAATCACCCTGAAACCATTCTGCACTACCTCAGTCTCCAGAGATCGATAATGTAAAGCATCTTTATGGAGGCCTTACACCCAAGAAAATACACCTGACAAGAGGCCTTCTTTTCACTTTCATGGTTTTTTTCTAGCACCACAGCTCTCCATCTCTTGACTGAATTTATTTTTAGGGTATTTCCTCCAAGAAGGTGTACTCAATGCAGTTCTGCTTCGGAGAATTGAACCTAGTTCACCCAGCCCTCAGACCCATCCTCTGAAAAACTAAATTGCCTTTTTTTATTTTTTAAATTTCTTTTTAAAATTTCTTACCTACTCACATGCAAACCTATCCTGAAATGACATTAAATCATTTTTAGTGTTTTTTTAAAAGGCTTGCACTCCTTGCACAGCTTCAATTTTTTTGATCTCGATCCATTCAGCCACCTTACACCCCAAGATGATTCGTGTTCGTTTCCTGGGGCAGAAAGAACCAGTTGCCTGCTTTGACAGCATTTGCTACCATGCAGAAAACAAGAGCTGCCCTTGGGAATACCAGAAGTTGGAAATCGAACAGAGGAATCTCAAGAACTTTTGGGCTGGATTAAAAAATAAATAAATTAAAAAAAAAGTAGGTGCATGGTAGAGGATTGTGCTTTTCTCAAAATCAAGTATGTGGGAAGCATCCAAATTGCAGCTGCCCTGACGTCAGACTGCAGCATAGGTTTGTTGGTTGGCTGTCATGGTCAACACCAGCAAAGCCGAGCTGCCTACATTTAATTCCTGTAGAAGACACTCTTCAGTTTGCAAGCAAAACACAGAAAACAAACGAACGAAAGCAATCAAAGAAAAAGAGTTCATTCCTGCAGATCAGCTGCTTATGGAGAAATTTTCCTTTTTAATATTCGCTTCAGGCATAGCTTGGTAACTAACAGCTGGAGTGGAAAAAAATGGATGATGCCTACTCGAGCAGTATAATAAACTTCCAAGAACAAAAGCAAATAAAAGCAATATTAGAATTTACACTATGGGGAAGTAAGTGAAGTTTTAGACATGTCAGACATGATCAGGAGAGGTTCACATGTCATCTCCATCTTCAAAACACCATGCCTATCTCAACAAAAGGAGAATCACTGTTGGATAATGCTCCAGGTCTCCTCTGACAGCCCAACAGATGATGTATGTTTATCTAGAGCTCCAAACAAGACCTTTCACTTAACCATTAGCGATACAAATGACAGCAATCACACTAATCTCATACTCACTAAACTGGCAATCAGCAAGATATGTAATCAAAGTCAGTGTTTCGATTTTGCACTGCACAGCTCTCTCTGAGATTTGCCTTATTCCTTTGAAGAGATAACAAGGTCTGTAACTGCGCTAGCCTATGGCCAACTCGTTAATTATTGAGACTGAAATGGAGAGCATATGTGCTTGTTGAAATGGTTTCTAACCAAATACCAAAGGAATATCAGAGATTCAATAGTCTAGCTAAGTCAACTGCCAAGGATTCACCAGAAAAGAGCCTTGCTCCACCCTTTGCTTGTCATTTTAGAAATAGTAACAGATCTTGTTAGAATTAGTTTCATTACAAAGCAAAACACAGTATTCACCCAGACAAGCCATCGTGTTGGTGTCAACATAATTGCCGTGAGGAAACAAGCCAGGAAGCTCTTTGGTACATCCCTATTAAGAACATAACATTTTTGTGACTATACAAAGAACAAAATAATCTCTCCTGAATTTAACTGACCTTGCACGTGGAGCACATCATCCCACAAAGCCCTGCTGTCATACTACATCAATAGTACTTTCTACAAATATTTAAAAGATATATAAGACATTAATGTGAAAAACAAACAAACACAAAACCAACAGCAACAATAACAGAAAAACCCCTTAAATATGAGATGTTTGAAAACATACTGGTTTTATTTGGAGAAATATACAACATACATCTGAACAGAGAAAGACGAACAAGTAAAACGCAGTATTAAGAGGCTGCCAGATAAATTCAAGGCAGAGGATTACAAATAAAAGACTTTGAGAGAAGTAAACTGTTTTCTGGTGAGGTTACAAATAAGGAGGTGACAATACCTAAAGTAATGTATTTCCTGAGAAAGCTGCTCCATTAGCAACTTCCTCGTGCTTTTTCAGATGTTCATCTTAACATTGAGAACATCGGAACAATCAGAACCGGTATTCCAATGTTCACAATTGTTTCAAATAATTTAAAGGGAAAGATCATAGCTCCAATAAGTGGTTTTATCTGAAAGGGTCTAGTGCTTCTCCTGAAAGCATATTTACCTCACCCAATGAGTACCGTCTAGCCAAATGTTACTGGTCACATTTTGTTAAGGGCTCAGCTATTCCGTGTGAAACAATGCTATGGAATCAGCATGTTTCTTTCTTTTTTTCCTACTGTTTACTGTTACTGATGCAATTTTCACATATAATGCCGCTGCATGGCTATGTGAACTATACAAACATAACTCGAGTTTTCACCTCAGGGACAACAATATAAAAACCCTGGTGCTTATTTTTATTTTTCTTTTCTTAACAAAAATAAACTCCTTTCTTTGTAAAGAATTGTCTCAGTTCTTCAATAAGTTGCTGTTTGCTATTTCTCAAGGAATGTCAATGGTTAATTAAAAACACGACTACATAAGCTAATAGCTATAAATTGCAAATCTGTAAGGAAGTAAGGTAGAGGTTTCAGCATCCTTTTTAGTATCAATAGGAAGTTATTTTAAGCACTAGAAACATAGAATAAACCATTCAAAACAAAAATTGTTAAAAAATAACGCCAGTCTATATCTTCTTTCTATGGCAGCTTTTGATAGATCAGATGTTTCTGGTATCTCAGTCTTCTGGCTCATATCTAAGGATGAAAAAATAAATAACAGAATAGAAAATAGTCAAAGAGACATTTTACCTCTAGAGAACATACAAAACCCAAGTAATGAATTACTCCCATTAGCGATGCATTCCTGTCAAGGTGCACCACATGACTCAGGGGACAGACAAACGCGTATACTTTCCAGACTACCTTCTCCTTTTAATATTGGCCAGTTTACCAAATAGTAGAATGAGAGAATGAACTGGAATGTACCCACAAACCCCAAAATACAGGCAGAAGTTTAAAGTTCCACCTCTGTCCTCCTCCAGGCATCAACACTGTCAAAGCTCACTTGCCACTTGCAGAATGACCCTATCTGGGTCTTCTACCCAATACAAGGGACAGGTGTATCCTGATTTATCCAATATGAGCCTAACCATGCTTCCATACTATGCACTTCCCATTCCCGTAAGGAAGTGTGGAAGAAAAAAGGTAAAGCTGGTACATCTCCCTTCTGTATCTCTGTGTCTAGGTTCTGGGGGCTTTCCTACTGCACTCGCTAATGTTTTGTATCCCCTCCTTACTACATTACTTGTTAGGCAATAGCTAAGATTGCAGGCACAGTTCAGTCCCACTTACCTTACATCCATTAAAAGGACTGGCTTGTCAAAAATCAGGGAACAGCCTACTAGAAATTCTTTTTAAGGGGAAATTTGCAGTCTGCTTTAGAGACAGTACAACAACAAAAAATAGGAGCAGAATACGGATCCTGTTTGGACAGATAGAACAGCACCACTTACTTGGAAAGCCTTCGACGTAGATCCTTTATCTGTTCATTCTTCTTAGTAAGAATTTCTTTCATGTTGCGGTAAGCAGCTGTTTGCTGAAATTTCTTCTCTAACTCCTACGTGGTAATAACACCAACATATTATTTGAATATTATGAAAACCATGCTAATACACTTCTTAAAATATGACCTTTTTTCCCCCTCAAGTTTCAGAATAGCAGTTCTATACCTTATTCAAATTTAGATGAAATCAGCTAGTAGATTCAGATGATATTACTGGGACAGACAGAGCAATACAAGCTTCATTTTCTATGGAAAGCAGGCTAAAATCTTCTGAAGACAGGGAACACAATCTTCATTCAGAAATGACTATGCGGACAAAGAGGCAATTTTAAAATATTCATTTCATTGCAACCACACAGTTAGTTGTGGCTTTGCTATTCTACATGTAACATGTTTTCCAAAGAAATAACAAAAATACACTAGCACCAGTGTGACCCAGTAAACACTGTATCTTATAGCATGTGCTTTTTAATTTACTAATCAGGTAAAAAGTGAGTAAGGAGCTCATCTTTACATTACAATGAAATGCCAACCTTCTCAGCTGTGGATAGCTGATCCTGAAGCTTAAGCAAGTCATGCTTTGTCGTCACCAAGTTCTCTTCCAGGGATTTTTGGTTTGCAGTAGAATCCTTCAAAGTCTTCTCTAACTGGCATTTCAAAGCTGCCACTCTGTTCTCAAGTTCAGTGATATCCTTGTTTACATTTGTCTTCAAAAGAAGAAATATTTAAAATATGTTAAATGCAAGAGAAGAAATATTAAAAATGCCAAAAGCAGAATTCCACCTAAAATAGGTACATCTTAATTTTTATGATGTTTACTCTTTTCCTGTAAAGCCTAAACTAGAAGCGCTTTAATTAACAAAGTTATTTACCAAAGTAAGTGAACTAATGAAGTTAGTTAAAGCACTAGAGAATTTCTAACTTAACAAATGTTAATAAATGCATTTTAAAGATAGTTCCTCTGCCCTGCTGAGATTTCATGATCTCATTTTACTTCTATAGGCGTTAAGCAAAACCACATGATGAAGCACATCACATGAAGGTTTTCACCATACAGTAAGTTACATAGTAAGATTAAAACAGCATCTTTAAGGTGTTTTTAAAGTGGGTAACATATCACAGCTGTTTTAAAAGCCATTAGGGTAATGCTTTGTAGGAATGGATGAAAATGTTAAGGATCATATTATTAATCAGGTACCAATACTGTACTGTTCTCGGATGAAATACAAGAAGAGCCTCCACAGTTGCTTGTGAAGCAACTTTACTTTTTCCTTGTGAGGTGAAACAACCCAAACTCTTCTAGCAATCGGTCCTGGGTCACAAAACATTATATTAATGTAATTATTCTATGGATTTCCATTTAAAAAAAACCTCTCTCAGGAATAAAAACTGAACTTCAAACTCTCAAAAGTCTAATGACTCAGGATGAGGCCAAACCACTGGCACCTTAAAAAGCACAAAACTTGAGAACGAAGGCAGTTCTGCTCCTTTGTCTATGTTGAGTATGTTAGTATGTATAGCATAGATCCCCATCTACTCTGACTGTAACACTGAAAAAATTGCACAAAAATTCTAAATCCTCATGCTAGACTGACCCAACAGAGTAGTTGCTCCCCAAGTGTGGTCCACACTTGGTCTGTGAAATCATATTAATCTATTAAAAAATAGAAAATAAATTAAACAAAGTCTGCTGAGCTAACAGCTAGTCCTTAAAAATGTGGTTTGGTACTCATGACATGTTTGCCTAAAGAGTTTGAGAATTACCGCTTAATGTACAACTGGGTTCTTATGATTTTATTGACACCCATCTTGTAAAAATATGAAGAGAAACCACATAAAATTGAGCATGTTCTCCAAAAAACTAATACATTCATTGATTAAATACAGTTGTATATATCTATGCTGTATCTACTAGCTAGTTTCAACCACATATACATGCCCAGGGAGAGACAAAGCGCTGGAGAAGAAGATGACAGATCATAGAGAGAGCAAGTTAGAACATGAAAGCTGTAGATAACTCAGTCACCACCCTGACATTCAGGCCAATTCATATTTAACCAGAAAAGTAGGATGAGATTTGCTTCCAATCTTTTAAAACTACAAGCACGATTATCCAGGATTTAATAAAACCCTCTAATATTAAACCTTTCATAATTTAAGGATTAACAAAACAGATAAAATATTTGTCTGAATGACAAATCAAGTTCCCTATTAAATACTATTATTGAATACAGATTTTGGAAGTTACTAGATACAATTAAAACATACTAAGAAAGCCAAGTACATACCATAAACCAATTAGAAAGCAAAATGAAAAGAAAGCAGGATTAAAATACGAAAATTAAAGTGAAAAATTTTATGATACTGAACTTAGCTTCAAGTCTGTAAATATGGCAGGAATTAAAAAAAATATTCTCAAAACAATGACATTACAGCGTCTGGTTTGTCTCTATACAGTTAAGTGTGACAAATGTTTGAAATAATTAGTGTTTTCTTTTGCCCCACAAACAAACAAGCAAATAACCAGATTAAATAGGAAGAAAAACAAAAAGTATTTGTTAATGCAAACGTTGCTCTTAAGAATATGAACTCTGGAATACTATTCTCTGACAGTATTTGGAATAACACTTCTGATAACAACTCATCATGGTCTATGTGACATGAAATATATGTCATAAAATAAGCTAACATACTGGATTATCTGCTAATTGACAGACCAGCAGGAACACGACAATGTCAGCAGGAACGTGACAACACTAACCTGAAGTTTTATATCTGCCATAAAAGAAACATGGCATACAGACCTACTTTTCAGATGTACTGGCAACAGTTGTGTTTGTTTAACACAGGGAGTGGGGTGGAAATTACAGAATCATTTAGGTTGGAAAAACCATCTAAAATCTAGCCCAAACTTTAACCCAACACTGCCAAATCCACCATTAAACCATGTCCCGAAGGTCTACTTCTACATGTTTTTGGGTACCTGCTGGGATGCTGACTCAACTACTTCCCCTATTCCAATACTTCATAACCTTTTCAGTGAAGACATTTTTCCTAATAACCAACCTAAAACTCCCCTGCCACAACTTAAGGCCATTTCCTCTTGTCTTACCACTTGGTGCTGGGGAGAAGCGCCTGAACTCCACCTCGCTATAGCCTCCTTTAAGGTAAGAGAGCAATAAGGTTTCCCTGAGCCTCCCCTTCTCCAGACTAAACAATCCCAGCTCACTCAGCCACTCCTCCTAGGACGTGTTCTCTAGACCCCTCACCAGCTTTACTGCCCTTCTTTGGACATGCTCCAGCGCCTCAGTATCCTTGTAGTGAGAGGCCCAAATCTCAGTTATATTTACCTTTTGATCTCCCTGGATCATCTGTAAATCCTTCAGTGACTTCTCCAGTTTGGACTTCTCATCTAATGCAGCTGTAGCCTGTGATACATTGAAAAATAAATATATTTTAATTGAAAACTTTGAAAAATTAAAAATAATAGCCATGGAACTCTTATTTTGATTTCTTTAATATGTAAACAGCATTAAGTACCCAGACTTACAGAAAATTTACCTGTGTTTCTATTGTCCTCAGTCTGGTCTTCAGCTTTTCATTTTCTTCTTGTAGACAAGCAACCGCCTTTGAGCAAATAAAAAAGAAAGTTTGTGAACAGGCTTGTGCTAGTTTGAATTTTCCAAATATTTCCTAGGCTATTTTCTTCCTTGAAAACAAGCAGGCTTGTAAATGCTCATAAAAATGACCTTGCTGATAAGGACTCCTGATTACCTCTTAAAGCCTATCTTGCAAATTATTGGGTTTTCTGCCTCAGTCAGCAAGAAATTTAAGTCTCCAGTTCTACTGTAATCTACAGAACCTCTCATTTAAATTTAGCACGTGTTTTACTGAATTGGGATTAGCCAGTTCAGCATCTTTTGAGTATCAAGATCCTCAATAAACCAAATTGCATGTTTAGAGATGAAAATCTCATTGCTGCTTCTTGCTTGTATTTTCATTCAACAGGCAGCTAAGAATTTATTTATGGTTCCTGTTTCAGAGAGACAAATACCAGGTTACCTCAGATTATATTCTGTGTCACATGAAATCACAGAATTGTAGAATCATTATGGCTGAAAAAGACATCCAAGATCATCTGGTCCAACCATCTCCCTACAACCAACATCACCCACTAAGCCATGTCCCTAAGCGTGGTGTTATACATGTATAAAATAAGTGTGTTTTATCAGTCAGAATAAATTCACTGCACTTTTTGGAAAAAAAAAATCATCGGATGTATGTGCTCTACAAAAACCTGTTGTGCAACAGATTTTTAATTTATTTTTGAAGAATAACTACACTGAGTTATAACACACATTTAAGATGAATGTTTTAACTATTTTACAAGGAAACAACAACTTGATTGAGACACTGTACTTGACAGATCATTTGGAAATGCAGGTTAGAAGACAGAAAACACAACTCCTCACAAGATTTCTGGATTCCCCATATATTAAAAGTGTATTGTAAGAAATGTAAGGCATTTTAAAAACAGCTTGATTGTACTAAATAAGTTCAATACATAATACAAGCAATTGAAAACATTAGTATAAGAAAGTTTCTAATTATTCTGAAATTATTTAACAAGTGGGAAATCAGACATTTACAAAATTATTATAGGAGGAATTTAAGCTATTAACAACAACAATAACAAAAAAGACTGCATGTAACAGGATTGACTTCCAGTGACAAAGAGCATGTCCAAAAACCTAACAGCCAGATAAAAATTTTAATTTATTTCCTTGCTGGAAAGCCAGCCTCATAAAACAAATTATTTACTGGTTTCTACTAATTAAACTCATTCATGGAAAAATAAATAATTACAAAATGTCTTTACAAAATGAAGTTCAATATTGCAATATATGTGAAAGGCTGTAATTACACAATAAATAGATGATGTTTTACAAAATTAGTTTATTACCATTTTGCTTTACATTCTGTGGTATGTTACATTGACATTAAAATAGTGACAGGGACATTACAGACACACCACTGTAGAGTATGTCCAGAGTATTTCCAGTTCAGTTGAATAAGCAGAACAATCATCAACTACAACTGTGTCAAGGGACAAATCCTTACCTTGTTTAGCAGCTCTGACCCACCTTCATTTATTGGAGCCAGTTTTGGTTTAATGAGATCTGCACTGGGCTAAAGAAATAATAAATGTTAAAAAATTACATTACACAGAATTCTAGGAGAAACAAAAGTACTCATTTAGTCTGTAAAATAACAAATAGTCAACACAAACAAATGTCTGTCTAGTTAATTTTTTATTGATACCTTGGCTCCTAAATTACAGACACCACTTCCAGCTAAACAAAAATACTACATATAGTCAGAAAAGGATTGTGAACTTGAGTTTATAGAAGACTACCCATGCTGCAATAACCAAAAGACTAAAAAGTTAAGAAAAAAAACCTAAATATTTAAATGTTTGTAAGAGTCAAAAATATAAACAGAGGTCAAAATAATTTTAATTCTTACTTTAAGTGTTCAAATACGTATTAACTAAATATGTATTTATGCTACAAAACAAATAAGATGCATTGCTAACCACACAAGGTAAGTCAGAGCCACACCCAAGATGCAGCACTAAAATATTTCAAACATCTGTCATGACATCACTTGGCATTTAATTATAATACTTTAAAATAAAACTGTACCTTTTTGTTTGAAGAAGTAAACTCTGACTTTTCAAATTCAGCAACTTGTTCCAACAGTTCTCTTGAAACAAAAACAAAGGAGGCATTTATTTACTAAATGAACTATGCTATGAAACGCATTTTACCAGGCTGATGCTCATTATTGCTTATCAGATTCCCCTTAGAAGTACAAGATGAAATCCCAAGCAAATGCAATAAATGCTACAGATAACATCGTGCAATGGTAGGGAAGATGCATTAGAACTGCAAGACTTGGCATCCTTGATTTAAATATAACCTGCTTAGACAATATGCTTTTTAGTCAAATCCCACTAGCTGCTCATAATTGATGAATTAATCAAGTAGGAACATTATCAATAAAAGCATCTTCCTGACAAATTTGAAAGCATCGTATATCTCACTAATTTATAGATAAGAAGTCTTGAAATTAACTTCTCATTGATAAAATAGGAAAAGAGCAGGTTTCTATGGTTAGGAAAAGAATGCAAATAATCAACATTTGGGAGTTTTCTTATTACTGAAAGACATTTTATTTAGCCCAATATAGTTACCGATTCTCCAGTTCAGAGATGTCTGTCTGTAACTTAAGGTACCATTTCTCAGCCTGTGCAAAGAGCTGGCGCAGAAGCAAAACATTGGTGTAAGTTGTATTTATGAGCTCGGACTCCACTTCGCTGTGTACAACAGTCTGCAGCCCATCCAGCATGTCTGTCACCTCATCAACTGTGAAGGTCTCCTCAACAAGTCTAAACAGGGAAGTTAAGGTGAGTCATATATGATCAAAATAACAATTTTGTGATGTTGTGAGACCCTACTACACTAGGTATCACTTGTAGATAATGCAATGTCCTCCTGAAAACATCCCCTGTCAGTAGTTATTAAACAACAGTGACATTAGTAAATGGTTGTTGCATTTAAATTTTATCTTGTTATCATTAAAAATCACGAATACTACTTCCACTATAGCCACGCATCAAATTTACACATCAGAAATAAGATATAAAGAAATGTCACTCTGTCTATCTCTGTTAATTCCCCAGAATCCAAACAACTCAATATTAAAAAGAACTGGCTTGTGACATTTGGGAAGTGGTGGAGTCACCATCCCTGGAGGTCTTTAAAAGACGTTTAGATGTAGAGCTTAGGGATATGGTTTAGTGGGGACTGTTAGCGTTAGGTCAGAAGTTGGACTCGATGATCTTGAGGTCTCTTCCAACCTAGAAATTCTGTGATTCTGTGATTTGGAAAAATTGGGTCTTTCTTCCTCAGTAGGAATACACAAATGTAAACTGCGCAGTCACCCATAAAGCATTTAAAGCTGCAGTTGTTTCCAACAGATCCTGCTCTGTTCTTGCTCCCTCCACCTTGTAATGTGGAATCCAGAGCCCCTTTGTGGTACCTGCTGTCCTTAAGGTCCTGAAAGCAGGAGTCCACTGTTTTGAGGCACAGGCCACGCTTGAAACGCGCGAAGCGCATATAGCTGATGGCTTCATTCTGGTGGTGCTCATTGAGGCCCAGCTCTGCCTGCAGACACAAGGACACGGGATATAAGCACACAGGTAAGGGTGTTGAAAAGGACACGGGATATAAGCAGACAAGTAAGGACACTGGAGCCTTGATTTTGTGGCAAGTTCGATACAATTTAACAATTTCAGCAACCCCTTCAGCTTACTTTGTTGCGCATGTTGTATTTTATTGTAGTTTCAATACACACACATCGATAAATAGACAAATAAATAAAAATGACCATAACTTTTGCCAAGAGTTACCTCCCAACTAGATCCTGCGCTCGCTTTCAAAGGATTATTGTATCGTTATTGCATTGGTTATGTTAAAAACTGACTAAATTTCCCTGTGTGACCCCCACACGCCCGGGTGCTCCCCAGGTGCCCCGGGCCGGGCCCCGCTACTCACCATGGCGACGCCTCGGGCGCTGCGGGGCGGCCGTTGGGCGGGCCGGGCTGCCTGCCCGTTGCCATGGCAACAGAGCCCGGCCGGCGCCCGCGCCGCGCTCCTATTGGCTGCGGTGCGTTGACGTCACTCTCGGCGCCCGCTTCTCCTCCCTGCCCCTGCGCTGCGCAGCCGCGTGCGGCCGTTTCCCCGGGCAACCGCCCGGCCGGCCCGGCGCCATCTTGGTGCGCCCTGAGGGGGGCGCTCCGCGGGAGGAGGGGGGACGGGTGCTCCTTGTGGTGCTGTTTTATTGTTTTGTGTTTTTTAATGCCATCTGGAAATAAAAAAAAATAAAAATAAAAAATAAAATAAATAATAAAATAAAAAATAAAAAAGTTCTGGCTTTGGAGTTGTTGGCTTCTCTCTGTTTCAGAATAGCGCCCAGCCCGCTCGCTAATGAGCACAGGAGAGGTTAAGCACGCAAATGGCGTTGTGCGTGCCCTCTGCTGTGTCAGGTGCCCTGAAGATGTGAGAAATGCTGTCCGAAATTTGGGTCTGAAATACCGAGACCAGTAGCAGTGAGCAGGAATACCATTCTACATCTACGCCTCTGGCACCACTCTGTCCCTTGGTTAAGTCGGTCATGCCCTAAATTCGGCTCAGCCAGCAGCTGCATGGTGTTGCTGCCGTGGTAGGGGATGGACAAGCGTTATCCCTCACCCCAAACCTCTTCCACATCACAAGTTGCCTGGGGGACCCTGCTGGCAGAGCTGTGCCCAAGTCACCCCGTGGTCCATGGTCCAGATGTGACCCTGCCTGGATTGGGGAACAGGGGGCTCTGCTCCCTGGTTGGCACCTACCCGAAGCACAGCCGTTTCTGTTGCCCCATTAGTAATATGATCTGTAAAAATGCCTGTCCTAGAGGACGCTTTTAATCCCAGTTAAATCATATGGCTAAGGAAAGCCAAGCCATCAGGCTACAGGAGACTGTAGCTAGAAAGAAGGTTGACCTGTCGCCAGGTTTCTCTCCTGGCTGCAGAAGACAGATTTTGCCATGCACCACAGTGTGTCCTGCTCATCCTCTGTCTCCTAACTTGCTTTGCTGACTGCCATATCACCTGCTTGTATGAGCATCTGAGGGACAGAAATCCTGGTGTTTGGGTGGAGATGAGCAAACTGAATGGGAGGTTATAACAAAAAATTAAAGTGGGTATGAATTTGGGAGCATCCCAACTGGTGAACGGTTCTAAGTGCCCCGTTCTGCACTGTCATTTTTACATTCAGTGTTAGTGCATGGCATGTTGCAAATTTCGTTTCATTTGGCTCATGTTGCTGAAGTAATCCTGCTGAAAATTAATTCATCTGATTCTCTACCTAGGTAACACTGATACCACTCCGATGTGACACAGACCGAGATCCAGTCATCTGCTGAAGTCTCTTCTTACCAACCCACACTAAATTCTTGCCTCAAACAAGATTATTAGATCTTAAATATAAATTAATAGCTCTTATACGAAAGAACCTGAAACTGTTAAGGAACTTTGTTTATAATGTTGTGGTGTTGGACAGATGTATACGTGATGGTTAGCACTCACTAAAACTGAAACCTGGACACTCCTTAGTTTAGTTTTGCTTGTGCTCCACGACGCAAACAAACAAAGCCAAAGCAGCAAACAGAAATCACAATGATAATTATCTTTAAAACCAGATAAAAGATACAATGATGAAATTAATTTTTTTTTCCCAGCAACAATAATATGTATGTGGATTCAGATATAAAGACTTTGAAACATTTTAGAAAACTTGAAAGGATCAGTCTTATTCATATGCAAGCTTTAAAAATCACTTTTAGTGGGCTTTATTTATGGGTGATAGTCTGTTAACACAGCATTTTTTTTCTCAGTATCTTTGCACAGCAGCTTTAAAAAAAAAAACAATGCAAGTTCTACGATTTTTTTTTTTTTTTTTTGTAAAGTTTGTAGAAATTAGGTATTAAGTAGTCTGGTCTGTTTGTAACAATTATTACTAACACCTTTTAGTTCATATGAAATGCACCAGATTTGTCTGTGTTCTTTACAGTTTTTAAAATGTTTTTGTCTTCAAAACCCATTGTAATAATGAATACATTACTCCACTGACACAGTTGCACTTTCAATCTTTTTTAATTTGATGATGAAGAAATGAAGATACCTACAGATTAAATGCGTGTCCAAGACTACATAAAGTAAACCTCAGGGAGCTTCTGTTCCCTTGCTCTCTGTGCACCTCCCCAAGACAGTGGGGAATAATTACTCACAGGCTTGGATCTGTCAGTTGTCTACTGGGTCAGCCAGAACAAATTGCTGTGCTCCCGTTTTCTCTCCATAAAACAGGAATGACTCTGCTCCAGCACCCTGCAGAGGTGGTGTTTGGAAATATACTGAATTTATAAAAATGCTTTGAGATTCCCACATCAAAAGCACCTTGTATGTGCAAAGCATCTTACGATTTGTCAGTAGTAAGTGCTACCATTGAGGTTTCTGCACTTGTACATTACAATTTCAGTGTAATCAGGAAGTTTGCCTCCTTTCTGTGGTGCTAATGTTTATATTCCTGTAACGTTTTGGGGCTAAAATGGCAGGCTTATTTTAGCTATGCTATCTGCAGAGAAAAAGCAGCTGTCCTATCCCAGTATCTCAGCATGACACAAAGCATGGCTATGCTGATTAATGTATTGGGGAAGTTTCATATAAACACAATTTAAAACTCTGTTTCTCAACTTCTGTGTGCTTTCTTCATTTTTATTTTTTCCTTCAAAGTTGGTTTGCAGTGACGAAAAGATGCATGTAGCAGCTGCATTATTTTCTTATTATCATTTTTGCTTCCACTATTAATGATCCTGCACCAAGCCTGCAGGCTCTGTCTGGGCAGATGTGCTGGGCTCTTGGTTAGATGAAGAGGAGCTAACGGAGGGAGAGCAGAAAGCAAACTGCTGCAATGTGTGCCTACAGCCTGGAAACAGGAGGCAAAGAGTTATCCAGAGTTATATGTTTTTTTTTACTGGCTTTGAGTTTTCAATTACTGTATTTAAGTTTAGAGTTTTCAATTACAGACAACAAAGAGAATGAAGAGCAGAAGAAAAAGTGTAAAATGCATACTTCTACAACAACTTTACGGATTCCAGAAAAAGATCTGGACCTTCTGAAATCAGTGAAGCATCCTGTCAAAGTGGAGCAAGTGCAAAACAAAACAAAACAAAAAGGCAAAAACAGACAGAACAAAACAAAATCACATGTATGCTATGTAAAAGGAATAGCATCAGGGACAGTACTACAATTCTGCTGTCTAGAACATTAATGCATCCTTCCTTAGGCTATCTAATGCAGCTTTAGTCAGCTCATCTCATGTAAGGCATGCTGGAATTATAGGCACAGGCAATAAAAATGATCATATCCTTGGTGCTGCTTCCATAGGAAGAGAGGTTTAAAAAGAGTACTCAGTAGAGAAGTAAGTGAGTAAGAAACAAAATATATTGGAGGAATATATAAGTGGAAAAGGGTAGAGGAATATTAGTCAAAGGTGCACACTCTAGAACTAGATTCTAGAACTAGAATCCTGTATATAATGAGAGAAAGGAAAACTAGAGCTGATAAATAAAAACTTTTCCTATATAAAATGTCCCACTGATCTCATTGCTATAAAAAGATATCAAGATGATAAAGTCCCAGCTTTGTGACTACAATGATGATGAGCTGTGAGAACAGCTTCCAGCAGTAAACGTGGGTGGTAATTACTGAGCTCTCTGGCAGTCTCTTTTGGGGGAGAAAATTTTGGGAATTTTTCTATGTTGGTAAGCAAAATGCTCATTTTATATGCTGGGGATCTGCTGGGTGGTGTGAACAGAGCAACCAGCACTTCGTCTGTTAACATGGCTCTTCCTCCACGCTCGCCCTCCTCCAACACAGGGAGTTTCACAAGCTCTGTGTCTCATAACCACAGTGTGGCTTACTGAGCGGGTGGAGGATGTAGGAGAACCTATGAAGAATTGCAGAATGAGCTGGCCCTACAGCCAGTGCAGCCACAGATGTAACTTTACTCTCAGCAGGGCTCGCTCCTTTTATCTGGGAGTTCCCAAGTGCTTCAGCTGCTTCTTTCTGTGGGTAGGAGAGAAGGTGATGATCTCTCTTAAAAGTAACATTGCAAAAAGGAAAACAATGGACTATTTTGGTTGTCCGGGTTATAGCATCTGGCTCTGAAAAAGAATGAGTGGACAGCCATCGTGTGGTGTTGGGAACAAGCAGCCGGCCGTGGGGAAAGCGTGGGCTGCCCCCAGCAGGTATCTCCACCTAGTTTCAGCTGACATAGACTAGCAGAATGGTTTGGGTCAGAGGGGATGTTTAAAGATCATCCAGCCCAACATGCTGCTGTTCCTCGCATTCACAATATTCGATACACTAATAGCATTTTCTGGTAGTTGCCTTTTTTTTTGATCTTTGGGGTTCAAAAGCTTGTGGCTGTGTTTCAGCGTATTTTCCAGTCTAGGAGATAACTTTTCTCAGAGGACTCGGTGAGCTCCTGCTGTTCCAGAACCATGCAGTCTGAGCACTGATGTGCCAAGACACACGAGGTGCCTCAGCAAGTGAGTACCTCATAGAGTAAGAGGGCCATCAAACTTAGGACAAGGTCCCTTCCTTCAAGTACACCCCATCTGCTACACCTTCCCAGAGTCCTGCGTGAAGGCTCAATGATATGGTGTAGCACGGAGGGAAGCCAGAGACCTGTGCTCTCTCCCAGTGAAAGTAGTTCTCTAAGGAAGAGGGCAGAAAAAAGCCCAGATCAGTATTTTGATGTGCCTTCCTCCCTGACGTGAGACTTTAAACAGACATGGGTGTGAACAAGAAACCGCCTCATGAGTCTGGTTATTCTGATCGCCGATGTGCTGTGACCTACAGCGTCGTGTGGCAAGGTGTGTTGGCAGCCGTGGTCCCTGCTTTGCTGGTGGAGGCTCTCACTTACAGGCTGAAGACTTTCTCTCCTGGGGCACTTTCTCTTCGTGGGGGCACTACCACTTAAAGGCCAGAATGATGGAGGAACAGCTCTCCCCTGACTTACCCCCAGATCCTTTCTTGGGGCCTCACCTGAAGATATACCTTTTTTTTTCTTCTCAGAAAGAGAGTTCTGGCAACCTAGCAATGCACCAAATCGTGCATTATTGTGCAAAATGTTTATATTTGAAGGTTGTCTAGTTCCTTGTTGACATAATAGTGGCCTAAACTACTATGAAATGCTTCTCAGGGGTCAAAAGTTTAGGCCAAGGCAGAGGAGTGCAGATCTGAGTAAATGCTAAGAAAGTGGTGGCAACTGAAGTGAGTCATCAAGCAAATTTTTCAACTCAGTTCCCAGAGACCCACATTTTCACACTAAAAAGCATATATAAAGAAGGCAGAGACTTTCAGGACATGGTAAAGGTCGTTTTCTGGAGACAGCATCGAAGGCTGGTGATGATAGCAGTCCTTGAGAGCCACAGCCCAGACATAATTTCCACACAGCTCAGCTGCTCTGAGGATGGGAAGAACGATTAAAGAGAGCAATCAAAGCTTTTCTTTTGGGTATTTCTGCAAGTGGCACTTGGGAAAGGCTTTCCACATCCCATCCTCAGCTTTATGTCAAATAAAGGCTCTGGCTGAGGTCAGACCGAAGGTGGATGAGATGCCCTGTTTGGTTCCCCGTGACAAGGCTGCTAGCCGGGTGCACCCGAGGGATGGGGCAGGGGGTTTCTGGCTGCACGTACCGTGTTTTGTGGAGTCCCAGGGCCTCGCGTGTGGGACCAGGCTGACAGCAACACGGCCTGAGCTTCTACCTGCAACTGGGTCAGTAGGGGGAAGTCGTGAAAACATGGTGTAGCCTCAAAAGAAAACAAACCAAGCAGGTCATAAACATGTCAAAATTTACACCCGAACTCGCAAACGGTTTTGATGACTTTAATTACTCCGTACACCCGCTCTGAATGGCAATAACAACACTCCTGTTTGCTCAGTGTGGGGAACCGCAGCAAGCCCTGGCTCAGCATCTGGAGGGTGGCTGCAACGATTGAGGAGTGGGGAACAAACAGGGGCACGCTGCCGGTGCTGCGGGGATGGGCGAAACTGAGGCAGGGAGAAGTGAAGAGATTGCACAGGAGGTGAGAGACACAGCAAAGAGCACAGAGTCCAGGCCACCACACTCCTGATAAGATGCACTGCCCATAGATCTCTTTCCCTCTTGCTTTCTCTTGGCGTAATTAATGCATTGGGTTCATTACGGACTTCGGTGAGAGAACTAAAGCCTAGGATTAGAGTCCTTGGGCAGGCCCATGCCTTAGTGCACAGCCTGCATAAGCAAGTCATCAGATTAGGCTCTGTTGAATCTAAAAGGTTGTTCGCTCGCAGGCTAATGTTCGCCTCTTACTTGGGGAGGGGAAAATCAGTATTTTTTTCTGGAGAGGAGGGTGCATTTTAAGTCAGATTTAGTGTAAGTGCAGTACAGTTTTCTCTGTGAAAAATGAAACCTCGAGGTCAGCCTCAGAAGAGGGTGTAACCCCAAGCTTTGTTCCATTTCTGCAAAATCTTTCTAGCACCGGATCAGTGCATCAGGCTGAGCGCATCTCCGCCACTAGAATGCGGACTGGATCAGGAGTTTAAAACATCTCTACCAAGCTGCACCTTAAATTAAATGCCCTGGGGTTTGAAAGAAGACATAAGAAATGCTAATGTTCTTTATTTTTCCCACATACATTAAACAAATGAAAAAAAAAATCGATACTTCCGAGTTCTTTTGACAAGCATGAGCGTGATATGTTTGTGAGGAAGGCGGGGGTGCTTGCCCAATTTCATAACGATGTGAGCTGGAGGGAAACCACAAGGTTTGGTTTGGGGCTAATTATCCGTGGATGGCAGTAAGCAAGGATGTGAACAGGGAGCAGAGTCGTCAGAAATTTGGCAAGAAGATTTGTAACATTCACGCTGTTACACCTCAGTTCCCAGTGTCATGGGCAAAAATGCCATTGCTAATGGCAATAAATGGCACATGGCAGGAAAAAAAAAAGTAACCAACAAGATTAACAACGGCCCATGCTCTGTCCTAGAGATCTGGGGAAATGGAACTGGCTGTATGAGGCGGGTAGGTTAAGTCATTGCTGCTTTGAAGAATTAAGCACAATCTCATTATAATCACTAAAATTGAGAGGGCTCAGGTTCAAGGAAGGAGATCATGGAGGTTGTGGACATTAATTTTACACCAGAGATCTGCCTGTGGGCATGCCTTTATCCTGCTACAGTTAATGTCACCCTCCCAACCCTGCATTTCACCCATGGCCAATGTAGCTTGAATTAGGAGAAGCTCCCACGAAGCAGATCTCTGCCAGCCCATGGTATCCTGTGCCTGCACCCCGTGCTTTCCCCAGCAGGGCTCTGGGCTTAGCTGAGAGCTGCCCCCCCACCTCTGCTCTCCTATCCTAGTTATCCAAATGCATCTCCCCAGTCCTGTTCTCTCCTCTGAGGGGCTTCGTCTTCCAGCCACAAAACATCCAGGCACTGCGCCTGCCTTGGAGGCACCTCCTGAGGAAGCGAGCAGATTTTCTTTGCAGAAGAGCTGCCATCGCTTGCCTGCCATTTAACGAGTTTGTTCCAGACAGGCATCAGGCAATGCTGGCTCCTTCCCTGTGGCCACTCTCAAAAAAAAGCCGTGCTGATGCGGATGCTGAAGCGTGGTGCCAAGAGACCTCTGAGCCCAGCCCAAAGCCTGGTGCTGGTTGTTGCTGTCCCGCTGATTCCCTGGCCGGTAATCGGAGCTGAACCCGAACATAGGTTTGGAAATTTTGCTGGAGCTGGAGTGGAACCAGCACCAGCCACAGCTGAAAGCCGTCCAGCAGTGCATCAAAACCCATGGTGTTTGGGCTTCCTGTAGAGAAGGGAACTTGAATCATGATTTGCATGCCTGCTTGCTAGGAAGAAGACACGATCAACCACTTCTCCCTGCCTTCCCCCTCAAAGTTTTGCCTGCTGCGCTCCTCAGGCTGGCAGTGCCACGATGCACACCACAAGCCACACTGCTCTCACCCACGGTCCTGCCCCACGTCTCATCTATTTTCACCACCCACCTCGTGAGGTGGCCCTGCACCCACCCCGTGCACACCATGCCACCCCAGCACGGCTGGACACAACCTCTGGAGCTGAGGGCCAGCTCAGAGCAGGCAGGATGGGGATGGGACCCCCAGCTCCTCACTCCCCGGGCACACTGGTGGCTCCCCAGGGGGCCCAGTTCTTGGTTGAGGATTTCATTTTTCCCCCAGTGAATGTGTTTTCCCATCGGGATGAGGCCACGCTGGGAGCAGCCTCTGGTTTGCCCTGTGCTAGCTGGTGCATCTGAGTAGAAACTTGTGATAAGAGTGGTCTCTACTTTGCTACTGAAAGAGTTCACCAAAAAAAAAAAAGGAAAGAATTTTTTTTTTTTTTTTAATTGCCATCTGTGTGTAAGCCACCTAAACCATGCAAACCACAAAGAAAACAGCCGCTCGGAGGTTTGATTAGGCCCGGGTCCGGGAGCACACACCCAGCGCAGGCTTCAAAAAGCCCCGGGCTCGGTGCGGGCGCACAGAGCAGGCAGGGCGTGCAGCGGGGCGCCGGGGCCGGGCTCACCTCCCCACAGAGACCCTCCCGGTGAGTGCCACCTCCGCTTTTGGGGTGCCTGCTTCCCACACGCAGCCTCAGCGGGAAGGACGCCGCGTTACAAATTGCCCTTTTGGTTTTGGGAAAGCTCGCTGTCGACCTCACCCACTTTGGATCTTTTTTTTTTTCTGTTGCAACACAAGGTAGGTCTGGAGACTAACAGGAGACATCACAGTTATTTTGCATCGTCCTTGGGGTACGCAGAGCTCCCACAATTTCCCCAACCAAGTAGCTCTGTCTCGACGGCTGGTCTGGATGTGCCATGGGATTTTTGAGCAGGCAACCTGCAGCAGGTGGGGCCTGCCAGGTCTGGTGCTGCCGGGAAGGATGAGCTGTGCAGAGATGCCTTGAGTCATGTTTTTCCCCCCAAAATAGGTGGAAAGGGGTCTCTAATTCTGGTTACTGAGCTGCCCCTGCTTGTCTCGAGGGGCAGCCTGCTGGCTGCCAACTTGCAGCATGCAGGAGAAAATCAAGTGCTCGCTGGAGCATCTGAAAGCTCGTTATACCTAAAACCGAATTATTGCTATTATTAATATAATCTGTAGCAAGTGCAGCGACAACAATACCCCAGCGTGAGGCCACCGCTGTGGTTAGCACGCTGTGCTCTCTGCTGCGGGGCTGACTTTGTAGTGCTCTGCTGCTTGGACAGTACAAAGCCAGCTCAGTTTTTGGCTGCACCTTCATTTACCATGATGAGCCCGTGTGTTATAAGGGGATGGGGATGGGGAAAAAACCCTCGTGGGGCTGTTGCCACCAGAGGTTTTGCCATCCCACCTGTTAGTGCAGCACTGCCCAGCATTGTTCATATATCTGTGGCTAAAGCTGGTCTTAATTTCTCTGTCTTAGTATTTCTGTATAGGTGTTAGACAGATGGTTTCTTTTGGTCTGCTTACATATTTTTACTTTCCCTGGTTGTCTGCTTTGAAAGGAGGATAAATAAAAACTATTTTGAGTTTTGCACATCAGAAATTGAGCAGCTATGTACAGGGCACGGGCGGTGTTTTGGTAACACAGGTACTCAATTTATGTCTCTATTTGACCCTCCAGGGACAAACATAATTCTACGTGTAGGTCTTGATAGAAGATGTAAAAAAGCTCCGAGCACATGGTTATGGCTATTTTTATTTCTTCAGTTTATTTTGAGCAAGTGCTCTGCGCTGAGATTAATGTTCTGTTATTGCCAAGAACTCACGCTGCAAACCTCACTCCTAGATCATTTGTATTCATTAAAGTTGCTCCACGGAGACAAAAAAGTGGAAGGTTTGGATCTCAATTGTTGCTTTCTGAACACAATCATTTTTCAAGAGATGAAAACGACTGCTTTACATTTGCTGGACCAAATTACAAAACTCTGCAAACATTTGCTGCAAACAGCCCCTCCCAAGAGTGCGCAAAGACACGAGGGGCAATTTGGACCAGAGAGCAGCCCAAAAACCCACTTAACATCCCTAAGAGAAGCTGCTTGCAGCTTGCTGCAGTTAACACAGGTGCTTTAAGCAGGCACATGGGAGAAACCAAATGGAAAACACACAGAAGTGAGCACTGTTTCCCCCCTGGAAAAGTCGGGGCTCAGTGGTGGCTGCGTGACTGGGCTCTGCTTTTTGTGGAGGCAGCCTGGCTCCAACACAAAGCAATCTGCAGCACCAAAATAATAATAATAATAATAATAAATTTCTTTGTTATGGGGGTATAATGAGCTGTTGTACAGGGCCCACCGTCGCGCCGCAGCTTGCAGATAAGAGTTGCTGCAGGCAGAGTGCAGGGGATGCCGTTATCGGTCACTGCAGGGGATGCAAATATTTTAACACTGCAAGCTGCCCCTGAAGGCAGGTACTTTTCCTTGTTAGTTGTTGTTAGGCAATTTGAGAGAGACGTGTTGCTTTTTCTCATGCAACTTTTGGGAGTTATGGTGCTTTCAGATGACTTTCTTTTTTAATGTGTGCACTGGGGACTCTACATCTTATTAAAAATGAAATCTCAGTGACTCTAGTAAGTCAAAGGATGCAATCAGCACAGCGGCAGAGAGGAGCCGAAGCCCTAATTTAGCCTAAATGTAATTTTTACTGCATTAAGGATCTTTTCCGCCTGTCTATTAGCAAAATGGAAACATCTCAGTAATTCAAACCAGTGACATCAATTTCTGCTTGGTTTGCTCATCTCCTGTCCAGACTCATTTCAAAGGGTTACAAAGCTGTGTCAGAAAGCTAACCATGAGTCCCAAAGAGTTTTTTATAGAAACAAAATAATTGAGATAAAAAATCCACAATTCTGTTTCAAATCAGTTATTTTGCCCCTATCTTTCCTCCCCAGGTTGTGGTGCCTCCTTCAAGACCGAGCTGAGATTTGGCTGAAGATGGCCCTTGCAAGCACAGTGAGTACACACTGACGTTGCTGTGCAATCTCGGTTTTTCCTTCCCCCAACATCAGTTTTCTGCTCCCAAAAGCCAACTGTGCTGCCCCACCACAGCAGTAATACAGAGCTATTTTCCATTCCTCTTTGCAAGCTTGGGATTTTGCATTTTGTTACATATTTGAAGCTTCTCTTGGGTGCGGGCGCATATCAACCCATCTGAAACCCACTGTGTTTTGCTGGCAGCCTTTGTGCTTTCCCACCTAAAATGGGAAATGTTGGGGATCTTAAGCTACATCTGGTGGAGAGGGGCAAATTTACACTTTACTGGGCCACCTCAGCGTGAATTTACCTGGTGTCCCCCCACAGGTCACCCAACCTAGCAAGACCAGCCTGGATTACTACAGGAACAGCACGGTGATGTCCCTCTATGGGAACCCCGCCAATGACACGGAGCTCATGTGTGACAGAAGGCAGGTCTGGCAGTTTGCTCGAGCCTTCCTGCCTGTATTTTTCTGGCTCATCTTCTCTGTGGGCACAGTGGGAAATGCCTTGGTCGTTCTCATCTACTGCAAATACCGCTTCAGGAGGAGCATGATGGACCGCTACCTGCTGCATCTGGCCGTCGCAGATCTGCTCCTCCTTTTTACTCTCCCTTTCTGGGCCAAGGCTGCCTCCGACGGCTGGGTCTTTAGGAATTTCTTGTGCAAAGTCGTCAACAGCATGTACAAGATCAACTTCTATGGCTGCATCCTGTTCCTAACCTGCATCAGTTTTGACAGGTACATCACCATCGTCCAGGCAACGAAAGCTAAAACGTCCAAGCGGAGGCGGCTCCTGCACAACAAACTCGTGTGCTTGGCCGTCTGGCTGACATCCATCGGCCTGTGCATCCCTGAGATCATGTACAGCCAAAGCAAGCAAGTCGGCGACATGACTGTGTGCAAAATGATGTACCCGCCAAACGTCAGCATGGTCTTCAGGGTCGCTGTCCTGGCTCTGAAAGTCACGATAGGCTTCTTCCTCCCACTCCTGGTCATGGTTATTTGCTACACCCTGATCATCAACACCCTCCTCCAAGCTAAAAGATGCCAAAAGCAGAAGTCGCTGAAGATCATCACCATGATCATCACCGCCTTTCTCCTCTCTCAGTTCCCATACAACATCGTTTTGCTGGTCAAGACCATCAACACGTATACTGGGGTGGTGTACAGCTGCTGGGCCACCAACGGGCTGGACATTGGCCTGCAGGTCACCCAGAGCATCGCCTTCCTCCACAGCTGCCTCAACCCCTTCCTCTACGTCTTCGCCGGTGAGCGCTTCAGGACGGCGCTGGCCCGGCTCATGCGGAGGTCCAGGGGCCAGGAGCAGTGCTCCTCCGTGTGCGACAGCCAGGAGCACAGCTCCAACTGGTCCTTCGCCATGCTGGGGCGGCGGCGGGTGAGGAGCTCGCTCACCCTCAGCACCCATTTGACCTCCTCCATTGTTCCTGCCTCATGCCAAGTCTTTGTCTAAGCCAATGCTGCCTGAGGGGTACCAAGCACGGCCTTTCGGACACTGTTCCTGCACCCCAAAGACTGCCTCGGAGGAGGGCTGGACCTCCTAGGTCCATGAGAGCTGGTGCCAGGGGCAGCAAGGCCACCAAGGGCTCCTCACGCACCTCCTCCGTGCCGCGCCCAGCCAGACCAGGCCTCGCCGCGCAGGGAAGTGAAACCTTCAACGTCATGCAGCAAAATGGAGCCGGACATGCTGCGAGCAGAGCTGACAGAGGATCAGAGCTACCTTTGAGACAGCTCAAAGCACCCAGCCCACCTGTGGCTCCAACCACAGCCCAAAACAGCAAGCCCCTCAGGGAACCACCAGCCCGGCTGGAGCAGGACGAGCCTTCTTCCCAGCCATGGTGAGCGGCAGGAGGGAGCTGAGCCCTCGCTGAAGACCAGCTCCACATCAACTCGTTTGTCAGCCATTGCTTGGTTTCGGCATGTGGAGGCTGCTCCCTGTGCTTGCGGACACAATTCTGCTCTGTGGGACTGGCTGCTCGTGTTGCAAAGAAAAGCTGATCCTCTGTGCTCATTACAGAATTAAATCCCCCTGCATTTTAGCTCTTTGATCTAGGGTGAAAGTGGGCTCAATTTATTTGCTGCAGCTTGTATTTCTCTGTATTGGCAAGCCATGACTCGCAATAAAAATTTAAGGCCACTGGATATATTGAGTTTTCTGTCCCTGAGAAAAAAAATGCTAGCAGCCAAACCCCAAACCCATGACTCAACAGCCTGCCCGTTATGAGCTGGTACCTTTGCTAGGGTGACAAAAGACATTTAACCCAAGACCAGTAAGACAGAGTTGTTAAGTTTCAAAGCTATTGTTAATGACATTTTGGTTGAGACTCTGTTCTTTGCGCTGGTAGAGGCAGAGGTTCGGATTTTGGATGAGCTGAGGATGGCACCATAAGGATGCAGGTACCCTGCTTGCCATCGCAATTCCCATCCCTGGCACCCCTGAGCATTGATTACTTATTTTAATCCTCAGGAGGCTTCCTTTTAAATAATCAATTTTAATCTGCTTCAGCATTTGGTGACTATTTTCTTCAAGAAGAAATTGTTTGCATTGTGTATTAATCATTAAAGCGTCTTGGTGAACACCAGTTTTCTGCAAGGTCTGGCACTACTTTCCTAGCTAACACATTAAATCTGGGCAGACAATAGTCTCATATTATTATTTTTTTTTTCCCCTTTGGGAAGGAAATGGTGAAAGATGCATGCATTTTTTTATTATATGTGTTTGGTATTTTTGTGATCTATGTCGAGCTCAAGTCAAGTAGCAGCTGAAATTCCCTTCAACAACGGCGCCATCACATACACTGAGGGGGTGAACGGGTGGTGTCTTTGCCTATGATGCCATACCAATTTCTCACCCATACACACACAACCTGTTTCCATCCCTGTTTGAGAAGGAGCAAATAGCCTCCCCCATGTTTTTAATTCCCAGTAAGTTTGGAAAGCCTAAAACCAGAGGCACAACGCACACTGAAGTACAATGACGCGCCCGTCTCCACACACAAAATGGGGGTGCGATGGCTTGGGGCACCCATGCTCCGACCCAGGGGCTCCTCGCTGCCCCGACAGGCGAGGGTAACAGCCCTGGCTGCCATGTCGAGCTGGGAGCTGCTCCCAAAGCTCCTCTTTTGTACGGATTAATTGCCTCGGCACTCACATTAAGTATTTTAAGCCATTTTTCCCCACCCAGATTTTTAAAAACCTCAGATACACACAGCAGATCACCTAAAAAAATCCCTCCTGAGCTTGCCCATCCATAGGGGGAAAGGGTGGAAAGGAGGACCTGGGAAATCACCCCTCTCCTGACACTCCTCTCTATACCCATTATTCAAGCAAGGAGACTTACCCCGCTCCCAAATACCTTCTGAAGTGCCGTCCTCCCAAAAAGCAGGCGTGCAAACCCAACACCCGGCGGCCTCGAGCTGCGGGGTGGCGATGAGGCAGGGGCTCCTGGGGCAGCTGCGCTTCGACGTGCAGGTAGAAGCTGCGCCTTCGCTTGGCAAAAGCGTGGTGGGAAATTCTCATGCTCGGTCGGCGAGTGAAACTGCTGAGGCTGCTGACACGGCGGTGAACTTTCAGCGGGCTCGGGGCCGCCGGGTCATCCCCCGGTCACGTTGCGTCCTGCTCTGAGTCAGGCTGCTCCTGCCGGGGCTCGGTGCAGAGGTGGCTGCTCCTCAGGGACCTCCTCCCTGCCTTGTGTCCCCTCTCCCCGCCCCGCAGCCAGACCCCAAAATTTTGCCGTGTGGCCCTGTCCTCACATTTTCACCCCACTGTCTGAGCTGTGCATCCTCTGCTCCTGGAGCAAGACATGTCACACTCCATCTACCAGGGTCCCTGGAGATGGGTTTGAGTGTTTTTGACCGCTTTTTGAGGTGTTTTCCAAGTTCCTCCATGCTCTTGCAGCACGAGGTCACGCTGCAGCTTCACGCAGCGGGAGCTGCACGGTGCGGCGCGCCAGCCCGGCTGCGGTGCGGGGAGAGGAAGTGACAGGACAGCCGTGAGAGACTTTCACTTTCTGCAGACAAAGCCGCCAGACTCACGGACGGGCTTTACTGGAACGCCTCTTCCAGAGAGCAGAAAAGCTGCAGAAAGGAGGGCGGTGGGTGCTGCAGCCACCACCAAGGCGCAGCGAGTGGAATTTCCAAACCTTGTGTATGGACTACACAGGGCGACACTTGAAGGACTAATATCGTCGTCTGGTGGCAGCCACGTGTTTTCACAAGGTGCACACAGCAGAATGTTGTGCTGGGCGTGCCAAGCCCAGTATTTGGGGCACAGGCAAGTTAAAACCCATGTAAGACAGCATTAGGGCTGGGAGCGTCTTGGCCCTAGCACCAAGGAAGTTGTACATTTGGTAGTGCAAACTTCACTTTTGCAGCTCTCTCATGCTCCAGGGTAGGTGTCACCAAGACTTGATTGTAGGGCAGCCTCTGAGCGTGGTGCTCGGGGCTGCTGCTCCTGCTGGAGCGCAGGGACGGGAAGCGGCGCGGCCTCTCTCCCCCAGCAGAAAACTCCCGTGAGGACACAGAAATAAGCAGCACCTGAAGAAAGCTGCGATGAGTGATCGTGACAGGCCTGGTGTGCTCCTGACCGCATTCAGATGGCCCCCGCAGGTCGGGTTAGCCTACATGTTTAACACATTGTGGGGCTGGGTCTACAGATGCAAACAGATTTTTTTTTCCCACCTCCTTCAAGACACGGAGCAGAGGT
Source organism: Anas acuta (assembly GCF_963932015.1). Taxonomy (NCBI): domain Eukaryota; kingdom Metazoa; phylum Chordata; class Aves; order Anseriformes; family Anatidae; genus Anas; species Anas acuta. Next base: position 45,826,612 of record NC_088980.1, on the reverse strand, counting down.
GACATGTGAAGAGCACCTCTGACTCACGCAGCATTTCTTTCCCTCCCACAGCCATTCAGCATAAACACAGCCTTATTTTCTAACATTTTTCCAGCCTAGAAGTAGGTCATACAATCTACCTGATTTATCTTCCAGACAAAGCTATCTCTACGTGGCACAAAAGGGGCATACACTCAATGATATATGTTTTTATTTTTTTTAATTCCTGAGGTTATAAAAGGAAAAAAAGCATCAGGAAACAGTCCAATACACAACCGTCTACACCTCTGTGACTGCACAGACTGTGGCATACATACATCTTTTTTCCTCCATGTAGAACATGAAATTTGATGTGAACGGGGTTTGCAATTCTTTGGCAGCTAAGATTAAAAGATGTTTCTGAACGAGCTACAATATAAGTGATTGAGCATAAATAAAACTATAGTGCAATTCCGATTTTAAAAAAGAAGCAAAGTCAGGCTTTTATAGCTTTGCTGCTTTGTACTGTGGTACAACCTTGTGCAATATATCTCAGTGATTTTTCAGACAGCAACACTGAATAATGTTGAGTAAAGGAACATTGTCATTTTCTTAAAGCAACTATATTCTTTCCTCTGCACAAACCTCTGCATAACAACAAAAAAAATAATATTATCCTTCACTGCTCCAGTACACAGGAAAAATGCCCAATTGTTTAAGCTGACCACAACATACACTCTCTCTCCTGTGGGTGTAACATCCCCTTAAATCAATTTTGTGATTGATTTTAAAACTTTCTTTTCCCTTAATTGCATTGCTGGGGATGATCTATTAATAAAAGGCCAAATTCAACAAAACACCTGAGTATCTGTGGGTATAAAGATTTATTAGTGTCAAAGGCATAACTCACACGAACAGGTTCTTTGTGAATGGGGATATAAAGACCTCGACTGAACCTCTTGCACAAACCTACACTTCTGACAAGTCCTCCATCAGGTTTCTGGGACAATCGAACAAAGTTTGGTAGTGAAGACAGGTTCTTTACTGTCTTCTCTGCACAGCCTCTGAGGTGGAAGTCTCTCATCTAGATGACAGTGGGTTTCCTGCTCTTGAACAGTTCCTTCAGACAGCTGCAATCTTGTCTGCTTGTTGCACCTTACCGTTTGAGTATTTCCTCTGTTGAAACTTCTGCTTAAATACTCTCCCCTGTTAAAAGCAAACATTTTCTTTTCATCTACAAACCACAGGTCCTGGCTGCCCCTCCTAGTCCTCTTTCAGAGAGTAAAAAAGCCATAAAACTACTCTCATGAGGCAGCTATGGTACTGTAAAGACTCAAATGCTAAATAAACATAATCCAGTGTTTTTATTTCCTGCCTCCCAAACACAAGTTTCAGCAAGCCTCAGGACTGTGTACATGGAAAACTTGCAGAGGAAAATCTGGCTTACTAGATGGAGCCATAGACTTTAAGAATTACATAAACATTGGCTTAAGAATATTTGCCACCTGATGAAAAAATATTAAGAGCTAGGATGCAGAGGAAATCCAGAGGCAAGCCTGTCAAATAATTCTGAATAGAGATAAGAAATACTTCCGAGCAGAGATATATATTTTGGCCTAAGACATTTGACAGTGTCCCTTTAACTTACATTTGGCATTTTAATAAAGATACCCTATTAAGATTAGTATTCTAAGTAATACAACAGCAAAACACTTTTAAAAATCAAACCTAAAAGCTTAAAGGAAAACTGCAGCAGACTTCAGTAACAGCCCTGTGAAAATTGCATAGCATATGGTACACAGTATTCCGCTTTTAAGCAATAAATAATTCCTTCTTGCCTCATTAAATATAAAACACAGCTTCGATGCTGAAATCTGCCATAACTCATGAAGGGATCAGTGCGTCGTTTATTGCCTGTTTCAGTCTCTTGTCCATCTCATCTTCGTGCACACAGCCAGAAACGGGTCTAACTGCATGGTAGCCCATTAGCTCAGGAGGAGGAGGAAGCCAGCTCGCACCTTTCACTGACCCTTCTGCCCAGCACAGCACGTCTCCCGTACTGGGAAGAGGCATCTGAAGAGAAAGCTTGCCATGAGCCAGCAGCCTAGCTGAAGGCCCCCTGACTTTGGCTTGGCACCACCCAGACTGCAATTCCTTCTCAGAAAGCCCTGTGTGTGCAACCTAAAATCTAGGTGGCCCGTGAAGGGCAGTCATTCTTTCACAGTCTTTTGATCAAAGTATTTTGACCAAAGATCAAAGTATTTATGCATTGCTAACAACTGGGATGAATGATTAGCAACCTTCATCAGCAGTAATGTTTTCTTTTCTGTGATCAGAAATTTCCCTCTACCTTAGCTGCAGTGTAAATTTTTTTTGCAGTGTAAATGTCAAACACTTGTATGGTGGATCTCTATTTTCAAACAACCACTCTATTGTTGGAGAATCAGATCCCCCACAGAGAGCTCATTAGGGCTGGATGTGCATTCGCTTTCAGACGGACCTTCTGAGACTGATTCAACCATTACTGCTACCTTCCACTCTGTCTAGAGAGAGAGGCAGCGCTGGCCTCCTCAGAGACTGTGCTTTCACGTGAACGTGATAGACTAAGGTGCTAGAGCAGGAAAAAGGAATGCTCCTCTTTCTAGTGTCACACAGTGAGCAGTACTTTATTCTACAAATTGTACCCCTGATTCTGCCACTGGTACTCACCGTAAGAGCTTATTTCAGTGGAACAACTTACAGAGTATGGTGAGCAAAAGTGAAAGGAATTGCTGCTTCGTGTTTCATTGCTTTGTAACTGGTATGCAATACCAGAGCATTTATAAAAGCCAGTTAAGACTTACCAAATCTTAGTCCAATATGTAAAAAACCTCTACATTTGCTGTTTATAAAAATTGAAAAAGATAAAAAATTCTAGATGGATTACAGTATATGCCTGTGAAGACTGGAGTATTGCATAGCTGCTGCTCTGACTGTAAGAGCAGTAGAGCAGAACAGAAATGGTTATGTTTACTCCTCGGTGAAGAGGTGAACAAAAATACACTTTTTTCTTTAAATTTCCTTTTGAAGGATATTTTTGGAAGAAAAGTCATTCAATTTTCAGTAGAGAATTTCAGTTTGCATTTAGACACCTCCACACTTATTTTTCTCCCCACGGAAAAAAATAATAATATGGTTGGAACATTATTTGACCTGTTAAATCAAACAACATGGCTTTTGAGCAATCTGTACACAGTACAGAACCATTAGTGTTCCTAAAAAGGCTTTGTTCTTCTAATGTATACATGCTCTCTAAGTGCATTATAACTATTGCATAGTTTCAAAATCTTCAAACAGTGGTCATCATAATGCTTACATATACATAAATAATAGCTTTTCTTAAAAATGTAGTTAAAAATAACACAGTATATTCAAGGCTATGGAAAATCACTTCCATCATAGATGACAGGTCGCTCAATAGTCAAGTGATAAAACACTCTTTTTGAGATAAATCTGTCAAGAAACAAAAGAAAGGAAGATGATCACGTTAGCTGAAGGCAACTAGACAGAAAGCCTTAAAAGTTTATTCAATCTTTCAGTTCATACTCAGGCAAAAAAAAAGACGGGTGTTAAAAACAAGTCTGTCTGCACATGGGCTGTCAGGTCTCTTGTTAATAAGATCCTGACTAAACTATCTTGGAAAGAACCACAAATGACTTGCTTACTTCCATTTACCCTCTCAGAGGTCAAGACAAAAGAGTGGAATTCTGCTATGGGATGAGAAAAAACAAACAAAGAAAAACAAGAACCAAAACTGAGATCGAAGATACTTGGTAAGCAGGGAGCAATTTCTCACACCTACTTCCAAACATCACAAGAATGGTACATCTGAACAGTTCCACAGACTGTAAAACCATGCTTATTTCACCTTTTACACTCACGTGGGACCCACCTGGAGAATGTGTTGTCAAATATCAGTGTGTAGATTCCGGAGTTTCGAACTTTCACCTGTCCTCTGATAGTTTCCTTATGAGAATTGCAGCGGGTCATTGGAATAAGAACCTGGAATTCAATACAAATCAAACTGAAACTTGCTATTTGACCTATTAAGTGACATTTACCTTCAGAAACCCCTAAAGTGCATATAAGCCTGCAAAACTATCTATTTTCACTGATTAGCATTCAAAATTCACCCAAAGTAAAATCTCAGAGTGTGACATCTGTGTTCCTTTGACATCCTCTTTCCAGCATGAAGTTATGGCTATAAATCTCAGCTTTAGAGAGATTCAAGTGCTCATCTTTTTTACATTTTTTAAACAAAGATTACTAACATCATCTACATTAAATCTATACAAACATATCCAAGAACAGAATTAGCTACTTTATGCCTTTTTGTGTATGCTTTTATACTCCCTGTATTTTAAGGGTGATGGAGCAGATCCTGCTGGAAATTATGCTAAAGCACATGGGAAACAAGGACGGTGACAGGTGACAGCCAACCTGGCTTCACTAAGGGCAGATTGTGCCTGACACATCTGGTGGCCTTCTGTGACAGGGTTACAGCACTGGTGGGTAAGGGAAGAGCAGCTGACATCATCTGCCTGGACTTGTGCAAAGCATTTGACACTGCCCCCCATAACATCCTTGTCTCTAAATTGGAGAGATGTGGATTTGATGGATGGACCACTTGGTGGGTAAGGAATTGGCTGGATGGTTGCACTCAAAGAGTTGAGGTCAACAGCTCCAAGTCCAGGTAGAGACCAGTGATGAGTGGTGTTCCTCGGGGGTCAGCATTGGGACCAGCACTATTTAATGTCTTTGTTGGTGACATGGACAGTGGGATTGAGTGCACCCTCAGCAAGTCTGCTGATCACACCAAGCTGTGTGGTGTGGTTGACATGCAGGAGGGAAGGGCTGCCATCCAGAAGGACCTGGACAGGCTTGAGAGGTGTCCCTGTGCGAGCCTCATGAGGTTCAACAAGGCCAAGTGCAAGGTCCTGCATCTGGGCCAGGGCAATCCCAAACTCAAATAGAGGCTGGGCGGAGAATGGATTGAGAGCAGCCATGAGGGGAAGGACCTAGGGATGTTGGTTGGGGCCCCCACCATAAGAAGGACATGGAGGTGCTGGAGTGAGTCCAGGGGGGCAGAGAGATTCTCAGGGGGCTGGAGCACCTCTCCTATGAAGACAGGCTGAGGGAGTTGGGGTTGTTTGGTCTGGAGAAGAGAAGGCTCTGGGGAGACCTTATAGTGGCCTTCCTGTACCTAAAGGGGAACTACAGGGAAGTTGGAGAGGGGCTCTTTATCAGAGAATGTAGTTAGAGGACAAGGGATAATGGCTTTAGGCTAAAAAAGGGTCGACTTAGATTAGATATTCAGAAGAAATTCTTTACTCTGAGGGTGGTGAGGCACTGAGACAGGTTGCCCAGCGAAGCTGTGGATGCCCCATCCCTGGAGGTGTCCAAGGCCAGGCTGGATGGGGCTTTGGGCAACCTGGTCTAGTGGGAGGTGTCCCTGTCTATGGCAAGGGGGTTGGAATGAGATGGTGTTTAAAGTCCCTTCCAACCCAAACCATTCTATGATTCTATGATTCTGTAACATAAGCTTTCTCAGCAAATCTTAACCGTTTAGCTAAATTTACAGCAAAAGTGTGTATAACCACCTATCTTGCTGTAAGCCCGTAGCAGAGATAGCGGTTTTCATCTCAGAACAGCAGCTGATGCACATCAAGAACAACCCTGTGCTACCCAAAGTTATATTAAATAGATATATTAAGACAGAACCAACATGAAATCTTAAGACTTTCAGATGAAGAAAACATACATTTTACCTGGAGTTAGTTACCCTGGAGTGAATTGGCTCATACTGCATAAATGTCTTTTATTCTGCCAGTGAAATCCACAGCCTTAGAGCTGACCCTGATATGGTGTTAAAACAGCAACTGCCCCATCTTCATTAAAACTTTGGAATGAGCTGAGTAACATAGATTCACTCAAAGCATAACCTTCATAAAATACAGCACATATAAAAACTGGTATGTTGGGCATAGGCAAAGTGATTTTGCAGCATGTGGGAACACTATCAAGGCCCTTAAACATGAGTTTAACTGTAAGAAATGGAAGTAACCCATCCATTTATCTGTTTACTTTTGGCCTCTGCTTAAAAGCCTGGCAAGATAAGCACTAGGCAACTACAAATTAAGCAATACTGAAGAGGGAGAAGAGACTAATTTTGCAGGCTTGGGCTTTTATTTTTATTTAATATTAGTGAGTGAATTTCAGATGTGACTAATAGAAGTTACAGTGCTTTGCAGGCAACACAAAATAATTAAAGATGTAGCTCTGCCTCCAGGAGAACTATAGCTTAATTGGAGAAACAATTCCTTATAATGCAATTGCAGCTGGCACTATTGTGGAGACCTACTGTCTGTCCTGGCTGATTTCTCTGGGCAGCCTATTGAAATGTAGTGCAGTTTCTAAGGTAGTTAGGAAAAAAAAAAATCCCACTAGGAAATAAAGGTCTTACTTTGCACTGATCCAGTGGTGTGTCTTCTGATTCTTGGTAGACAACGCTGAAGGAGATGCTTTTAGGGTCTGAAGAAAATACCCAGCTTATTGTTAGCCCCATCTCTGTAACGGTGATGGGAATGATACTGTAAGTGCTGGATTTAATGAACAGCTCCCTGTTGCCTTCCCCAAAATTTAAGATCTCCTCCACTGTAAGGGGCAGCTTGATCCTGTTATGGAGAAAGATACAATAATTTGAAGAGATTGAATCTAATATTGTGACAGAAACAATAATCATTATTCTGTTTTCTATCTATTTGAGGCAGACTCCACAGCAACTTTGGGATAGGTCCATAGGATGTGGGAAAATTCATCCCCAGATGAAAGCACAGAGAAGATGACTGATATCAAACACTTTCACTGCTCTGGCAAATGTGGGTATTAGTCACTTACTTATTTCATTTAAACTAGAAAAAAATTGTGCTTGGAATGAAGCTTTTTAGCACTTTCATGATTTTTAAAAAGAGTCTGCTGCCCTCTACTGTTCTTTTTACAGAAAAGTTTAAATGGCGTTTCAGTAACCTACTTTACTCCCTCACTAGAAATCATTTGCACAGGAAACAGGGATCAGGAGTGCAGAGGGGAAAGATGGATGGAATGTGAACAGCAGATTTGTCTAGATCCTCTGGAGCACTTATTGCTACAGCTTGGTCTGGTTTATCCAAGCAAGCTGCACAAAAGCTGATTCAACGTACCTCCAATGAAAAAGGAGGTTCTCAGCACTTGGATGATCCTGACTCCTGAGGCATTTTATTAGCCTACCTCATTCGTACCTCATTCAGACTGCAGTGAAGACCTTAAACAGCAGAACACTGCTTGTCTTTTTCAAAGGAAACCAGTGATTTCTAAGAGCTGAGGATCTTACCTACTTTATACTAACTAAAACTGATCTAACACATCACTCTTCAGGCCAAATAAACTGCTTCCCAAGCAACGAGCTCACAGTAAATCACAGTACCATGATGTGTTATCAGCAGCTATCAAAACCTAACAGATTTGCCAGAAAATACCACACAGTCACCATGATCATTTCCTGTTTTAGAGTAAGAAGTTCAAGCTTCCAGTCATTCATACACAGTGGTTAGGGATCACAACTCATTTATTATGAGAACTGTTGCACTTTGTCCAGAGAGGAAGCTTTCCACTATAGCTGGGCTATTCTCTCTGCCCCTCCTCAGACCACGTTCTGCTGTGGGACACAAGCAATCAGCTCTTCCAGGAGTCTGCAGGACATGTTCACATAGCTCATATCTGAGTTTGAAACTTTATCCTTTCAGCCTGGTAGTAATGAAACTGTTCTGCTTACATGATTTCTCCTGACTTCAACAAGCTTATCTCAGCATCTTGAGCAACTTGCCACTCTTCTGATTCATCATAGGTCGAAGAATTGCACGTGCTGTTTCTAGGACAAGAAAATATAATCAAGTGGTCAAATATCATCTGTATGCATAGGTCTTCCTGAAGCAGAAATGTTTTAATAGCCTTGATGAGAAACTCTAGAATTTTATTTTGCATGCTCTAGTGACAAAACTGCCTGGGCAGAAGTACAGCCCAGTTCTGCTAACCGCTGTGCAAAAATGCAAAACAGCTCCTATTCCGCTTTCATGTGCTAAGAGGAAGAGATGCGTCCAGAACATCTCTTCAGCAGTCTCAGGATATACTCCCCGTCGAGATGCTGTCAGGTCTTAAAGCTTCCCTGATGGGTGTAAATCTTCATGGGGAACAGAAACAAACAACACCATCCAGACTCTTCTCTTAAACAAAGCCTCCCTGGGGATATGACATTTGTCCTGGATTTAATCTGTGAGCTGTTTCACCTGCATTTTATCCAGTTCCTTATTCTGACAAACAGTACACAAAACATATCTTCTCACTGTAGAACCACTATCGTTATCTCCTTTTCACACAAAAAATACTAGATGATTCAAATACACCAAAGAAGCTGCTGCAGGATGACAAAGTTTTATGCCTCCCACCCACCATGATGTGTCCCAGAGAATGAAGGAAGTAGATGGAAGAATCTCCCATCCACTCCTTACCTCAAAAAGTGTGCCTGCTCAGAGTACACACTGGAGTAGCACCGACTATGAATTACACGGCTGGGGCAGAGAGGTAAACAAGAGAGAAGAATGAATTTTGAGAGTCAGTAAGTAAGTTAGAGCTACTCTATCTGATACTTGTTTCCTGAACCTTAGCAGGTTGGTAGCTGAGACAATTAGGCTGTCATTTTGCCAGAAAATGCCCAAGATTGTTATCTACAGGGAACCAAACACTTGGTACCTTCCAAAAGCCAGTGGAACCTAATACAACATGCTTTTGAACAGTCAAGTCTGATCATATAGCAAGGGCAGAATTGTTACACATTCTGTAGACCAATTCTCAAAACCAACGCAGAGTTTAGCATTTCCTTTTAAATCCTAGAGGGCATTGCTCTACAAGCAGCAGTCCTGAGTGGAAGAGTGGGAGAAAAGATCTCCAGGTAACAGCACCTTCACCTGCCATTAGCAGCGTCTGCATTTACTGTGTCAGCACTCGCAACATTACCTGCCCACTGAAATGAAGGAATGACACAGTCTGTGTAGGTGCCTAAGGGTTAATATGCCTCTCTCCATCATATTTGAAAAGTCCTGGCAGGCAGGTGAAGTCCCTGGTGACTGGGAGAAGGGAAACATCACTGCTGTTTTTAAAAAGGATACACCAGAAGGTACGGCTGCCATCTAAAGGGACCTGGGCAGGCTGGAGAAGCGTGCCCATGTGAACCTAATGGGGTTCAGCCAGTCAAAGTGCAAGGTGCTGCACCTGGGTGGGGGCAATCCCAGACATGAGGACAGACTGGGAGAAGACCTGATTTAACCTCATGATTTCAGAAGAACTCATGATTTAAATGGTCTCGTCGAGACCATTTCTTCCTATACGACCTCTTCACACTAGGTGGCAGCCTGGGGAGCATTACGAGTATGTACCACCACACAGACCTCTGGCCTACCTGTTGAAATCCACAAGCAAAACGAAGCAGGACTGATAAGCACGAAGTACTGAAGCATATTAAAAACACTACAGCAAGAGAACAATTCAGCATCCTTGAGGCACAGACTGCTAGAGGCTGGAAGGGTGTTTTGAAAAAAAAAAATCACGCTTGTCCTGTTATGCTTTCCTTCAGGCATGTGCTGTTGGTCATCCAGGCTGGGCTGGATGGTCTGGCCCAGCTGGGCCTGCTGCTACCTAGCTGGTCAGACACATCACAGGCACCCTAAATTAGCTACCCACCTTCCATTCCAGCCCATCAAAGGGAAAGGAAAAGAGAAAGAATACAGTGGAGGAACAGAAGGGAGAATGCACAGACAGCCCTTGGAAAGAGCAGGAAGAGAGGCACAATTTGGGATGAAGCACAGCGGACATGGAGCTTGCTGAGTTCACAACAGGGTACGTGAGAACATCTTGTCTGAAGGAGTTTGTAGGGTCGCAAGGAGAACGGAGGAGTCATGGGCTGACCCTGACGTACTTGAGGATGAGAAAGTGTCGTGCAGACAGCTGATGAAATAGAGTGGACAGAACTGCAGATATCCCGCGGTGGGTGTCCTGCACATAGGTACTTAGGAAGTCCCAGCCATTTCTCAGAAAAAAAATAAAAAAAAATAAAAAAAATCAGGATTTAACTATGCTACATTCTGTATGAAAACAAACAAACAAAAAAAACCACACACACACCCTCCCACACACACACAAAAATGCCTTCCTTGCCTTGAAACTGGTTACACTCTATCTGTAAGAGCAGAGGCACCTGGTGCATGCACAGAAAGCAAGCCAGGGAAACCATCAGCCAGGACAAAGGGCTGTCTCTGTGCATCAAGTGACAACATGCAAAAATCTCACGAGATACTTTCAGTGTTGTGTTATGGAAGAGCTTTGGCAAAGGCCCTGAGATGAAGCCAGTTTTCAGTCATCAGGCAAGTGCAGCGTTTGCCAGAAGTTCAGAAAAGAGATTTCGAAATAACAGGTTGGGGTTATCGGGGTGCCTTCCAGCCCCTTCACCAGCAGGTGGCAACAAGTATGATTATCAGAATCAGCACCAGAAATAGTGACAAGCCCTCAAGACCTTAAACACTGCACCGTGTGTAGGTCACCAACACTGCAACCAGCTCTGTGTGTAACCCTAGCTGATTTCAGTGGTGAGCTACCTGCTCTCAAAAATGAACTTTTTTTTTTTTTTTTTTTCCCTAGATGCCTTTGAATTTTCTCCTTGCTCAGTTCTTCAGAGGATATTAGAGGGAAACCGAGGCAGGACAAGTAGCTCAGTAACTTCAGTAGCTCTTCTCCAATAGCTCTGAACACCTTCTGGTTTTCAGGAATTTAAATGGGCCTCATTGGTAGAAAGGGCTTATTGTTGGCCCTCTACAACACGGCGGGACTTCATCTTTTCTCAAGGCAGACACTGACATTCATTTTAGGGTACATATGCCACCACATAGCTAGCTACAGCTTTGTCATACTCATATCCTATTCTGCATCTGAAAATAACTGCTAAAAACAGGCAGCTGTTGCAACCTGGAACAGTTTGTTAATATTTAGCACCTTGCTGCAGATTTGTTTCTCCGAGACAGGAATTGCTACTACGTGTACCAAAGCACAAGGGAGAATTCAATGTAATTTTAAAGAGCATTATGGGGCCATGCATTTCTTCTGCAAGTGGTCTTCTGTCAGTAAATGACGCTGTAGGGTTAGGCCAGATTTGTAGGTACCACATCCAAGGACGCAGAGGTGCAAGCATAGTGCTCTGCGGGGCTGAATCCCCACAGCACTGCAGCTCTGCACAGGCTGCTGCAAAGACAGACTTCATGGGCTGTTTTTTCTGCACACTGCCTCCCTCTCCAGCAGGATCTGTCCATGACAAAGGCTACAACTTTTCTACACTGAGCACTGCTTCTGAAGACGAGTCTGCAAAGTTTACCAAGAGCAGTGAGGCTCGCTAAGGAAGCGAGCACAGCTGATAAATGCACCTTGGAAACACATCTAGGAAACCACCTGGAATGTTGCACATAATGCAGAGTTTTGTTTTATGGCATGTGCAGGCTTCTTATCTAGGAAAGTATACCACAGGAAAGGCCAAATGAAAGATACGGCTCATGCAGAGCTGTGGCAGAGGCCAGGCTTGTAGCTTGGTTACAAGGAGTGCACAGAGCTGTCCCTAATCACAGAAGGGACAAACAAGAGCAGAGTTATCACCTCATCCAGTGGCATCGCCCAGGCACCTCTGCTTCTCTGCACCCTCTCCAGGACCTCCTCCCAACTATTTCTCTCCCAGGTCTTATACCACACAGGCTGTAAGTCAATTCCACCCCTGCAAGTGAAAGAGTCACCCTTGCATAGGGTGGGCTCCTTCCATCTCCTTTTTAAACATACAGAGGCCCTCCCAGCTTTTTTGTTGTCTCTGAAAGAAAATTTAGCACATGCATTAACGTTAACCAGGAACAAGACTGCCTTAGAGGTCAAAGATTCACTTGGGGATGGCCACCAACACAATGTATTTCTGTGCATCTCTGCTCTACTCATCTCAGATGGAAAAATAAAAGAGAAAAAAAAATGGCACTAGAATATTTTTTTTCCAGAAAAAAATACAAAGCCTAGAAAAAAATGGAAAACCTAGTATTTTCCAATAGCTCTCATAAAGTACACAAATAGTCAAAACAGGAAAGTGGTACATGCAGATTAAGTTTTAAATCTGCAAATATTTTTTGAAAAATACATCATTTGATTCCGGTCATTTCAATAGAAAGGCCACAGGTTAATGAAAACACAGATATTTTGAACTGGATCTTGAGATCACAGCGCGTTCATATTACCGTACCTGCAGTTGCATCACTCAAGGATGTGCCTCAAAAACAAAGCAGTAACTTCACATCACGTTGCTTTGGTCAACAGCTACGAAAGCTGTGACACAGCTACACAGATTTAGCGCTGATAAATAAAGCAAACTGCTGGCTTCTGACTTCCTTTGCAAGATATGACAGCTGCGTATCGCCAAGATGTGACACTGTTTAGTAAGTGACTGTTTTCTCGACTTCAGGTAAACAGGTAGACAGTAAAAATACAGCTTTAGCATTTAAAAGATTCAAACTTGAAAGATTTTGTTAGATTAATAGATGTTGTCTGATTTGATATGCAAAATGAAAGAGAAATGGTGGGATTATATTCAAAGTGTTGGAGATACTGATGTTGCATTTTAGTTTTGTTATTAAATCTTTTCTGATGCCTTTTTCCTGCAGCAGCTTTTTCATTTACACTTGTTAGCTTTTGAAAAAGTCCTTTAGACAATTTTTGGATAGCTGGAACCTAGATGATATTTGTATTAATCATCTCATTTTCATTTATGCTCCAGAATCTCTATTTTTCCTACTTATATTTGCTTGAAAACTGCTTCTCTTTCCCAACAAATACATACATGAGATAATTTCACCTTTTCTGATTACAACCTCAAAACCCTTTTGCAATTAAATTGGTTCAGTTTTAAGCAAGGTAAAATTAAATGATGTTGATGAGCATTATTTAACCAAATGGGAAAACAAATAAACAACAAACGAAGACAAAACAAAACAAAAGCACCACTGTAACACAGACTACCAGCTCCTGCTATAACCAAATCCATGTACTCTAAATTCCCAGTGTCCTGGAGATTATAAACACCCTTCTTCTGGTGACAGGATGAGAACTATCCATGCCGGAGCAAACCGGAATAGCATGTTCTTGCTCACCATTATTTCCTGAATTTCCGTTTCATTATTTTGACAGCTAATTCTAAACGAACCAGATCTGAAAGTAAAACCTGTATTAACATACTGGATACTGCACAGCTTTCTTCAATTCACTTCTCTTACCATGATGTTGTCCTTGTGCAATTTAAGCTTCATTTAAAATTCTATATCTTTTTAGAACCTAATTTCAGTCCATTACACATTCTAACATTTTCCTGCAAATAAACTTATCTTGCTCAAAATTCTCCTGATCACAGCATTTTGTTCTTCCTCCTTCCTGTTTACCTTACACAATGCTTTCCCACTATTTGAGTGCAGGTAGAAATATTACTTCTGTTCCTTCTTTTGAAAAAAGCAGGAATAACTCCATGAACAGTCTGACAAGGCAGAGCAACTCTGAAGTTTGAGACAAAACAATGCAGATTTTAACTCAGGTGTATGAGGATAAAAGCAGAATACTATAAGAGCTTCTGGCTAGAAAAGTATCAGGTATAATAATAATGAATCATGAATAAATGAAAACTTTTTAAAATGGAAATTGTACTTTCTTTCTTTTAACAGTTACCATTCACTGGAAAAAGAAAAAAAGAAAAAAGCTTACTGGTCATTGTTTTAGTGGACTGGAGAGGCTGGTCTTCTGCAGAAGGTAAGGATCTTCCCCTTCACTTCTAATTTCAGCACCTGTTTATCACACTTGCAGCATATTTTCAGTGTGAAAATACTTGACAGAGGTAGTCAGCTGATCCAGAAGCTGTTCAGCCTCATAATGCAGGATCAGCCTTTAAGGCACAAATATTGAACAACTCTGAAATGTAACAGCAGCTTGTCTGAAACACAACAGTTGAGACTAAAAAGTTTTCAGCTTTACTATCTCTTTCTGAGCTCCTTATTGAGCTTATTAAACAAACAAATAAATAAATAACCTATTTTTATGCCTGTAGGACTTTCTATTTTTTATTATGAACCCCCAAAGAGGGGTTCATAATCAGTCAGACGCTTCAGACTCGTTTCTTCTGATATCAAACCAAAAAGGAACTTAAATAGCTACATCCAGCCAGGGGAGGAAGGAAAAGAAAGAACACTAAAGCCTTTAAGATCACATATAAAAAAAATAATATTATATAATATCAGTTGACAGGTCACTTTCAAGGACTCCCATAATCTTTTGCTATCTGCTTGATTGTGTCAGTCACCTCACCTCTTTCCCAGAATATGATCCATACAGCCTAAGTTTAGGGTCACACACTTTACATTCCTCAGTTAGCAGAGGAATGTAAAGTGTGTGACATGCTAAAAAAACACTTACAATTTAGAAGGATCCTTGCTGCAACTTTCTTTTCTCCATCAGTATACAAATCTGCTTATGTCAGTGCAAAGGCAGTATGTGGGGGAAACAGGATATCAGAACGGTCTACCATTTGTACATAAGAAAATTCTTCAGAGTTGCCATTTAAAAATTATCCAAGCCTGGCTTCCACGTGAAATCCACAGTAAAATTCCCATCTGCTTTCACCAAAACCAAATTAGGGTATTACTGCCTGAATTTGGACATTCCTGTGAAGAACAAAATTGTAATAAAATAAAAAAATAAAATTTGAAGGATTTTGGTCTGTCCAGAAGGTAAATACTGCATTCTACTATAGTAAAAACAATTATGGATTAAAAGCAGGTATTAAAATTGCTTCTTTTGAGGGAGTCAGTAAGGCTCTCCCAAAGGTGAATTTCCAGTAAGCTTGGACACCAGAAAGGTGTACAACTTTGGTAGGGTTACTGATGTAATGTTACGTCGTCAAACTATGTAACGTGGTAATCTCTTTGTTTCAGCTTAGAGGAAAACACATTTCCTTCAGAAGAAAGAGGCAAGAAACATCAGCTGACAGCTGTTACAAAGAGTACGTAAAGTCAAACAAAGTGCTTCCATTTCTTTCAGAATGCGTTGCTTTAATGTTGTTGAGCCTAACTTACTTTTGCTGGTTAGCTTCATCTCAGGCTTGGCTAAGTAAGGCACTTTACAAAGAGATGGTAACTTTTCAAAGGGACACGCAGTCTTACAGGACTTCTCTGGTGACTGACAGACTGTGTTGGCCCTGCTGCTCAGCCCCACATCTGGGGCTGAGCAAAAAAAAAAAGCCCCACACATTTTTTTGGATGACATTCAATCTGCTGCACATTATAACTCACACAGGAAGAGCCATCCTGCCATTCTAAATGATTCAGAGGTGAATTCTGCTACCCTTATGCTGAGTAATATCTTGTAGTAGGATTAGTCTCACAGAAACATGCTCTTTGCAGCTCAAGAGAGAGGATATTTAACCTTAGGCAAAATATTGAAAAGCCCTATTAACATGTTTCACAAAGGATGTGTGACTCTTCTGCACTAACCCAGTGCTGGCACTGGCCCCCCTGGGTGTGGGGTGCTATCTGTGGTCTTTTATTGTAGCCTGGTACAGTTCCTACCTTCTGAGAATATGTCCAAATCGTTTTTCTAAGAAACAAGCAATGAGCAATACAATTCTGGCATGAAAAAATAGTTGTGTTAAACAATCACCAAACTTTCAGGTAATAAAAATATAATTAAAAAAAAAAAAAACAAAAACAGAAAGAAAAAGTAATGCAATCCCATGAATAGCAATGGCAAGATGTAGTCAGGCTGTTCTACGTCTGGCTGTTACGTCCATTAGTTTTACCTAACTGCCATGGCAGAAGCCAGACTCTTGCCTTGGAGAGCTCAGGCTGTTTTACTGCACCACGTCTAGTGGCACGGTGTGAATGAGGGGGTTTACAGGTCAGTGGTCGCTCCTATGACAACAATATAAATGTTTGAAACAGACTGACTGAAATCAAACGGGGGAGACATCAGTGAAAATCCTCCATGTAAATCATTAATGCACTTGAGAAGGGAAACGTGTGGTGGCACTTTGGGTCTTGACTGTCAAAACAATTGTCTTCAGCAAATTTATTTATTTGCTTTTGTCTGTGGTGGATGCCTTACTACAGCTCTTCTCTGTTAGACACTTGGGACTTTCTCTGTCTCCTGGTGCATTAGGATTTAATTACTTGCCAAGTAAAAAAAATCTCGATGTGTCTCCTTACAGGCTGCCTTTAAAAAGGAGGCAACATGGCAACTGCAGATGCTGTTACCTTTTATTATAACTTCTCAGCCATTGATCCCAATGAAAACGGAATTGAGAATTTTTACACATTTATAACTATCTTTCTGCCCTGTATGTATTCGTTTGTTTTTATCTTTGGGCTAGCAGGAAATGCTCTGGTCTTTATCATACTGGTCTTCTATGAGAAACTGAAGACGCTGACAGATATATTTTTGTTGAACCTGGCTATAGCTGATTGGATCTTCCTTTGGACGCTGCCATTCTGGGCCTATTCTGCTGCTCAGGAGTGGATTTTTGGCACTGTGACATGTCGAATCATACGGGGCCTGTACAATCTGAACTTGTACACTTCAATGTTAACCCTAACGTCTATCACCTTTGACAGGCTTATTGCTATTACTTTTGCCACCAAAGCACATATGAGTCAAACCAAACGACTGAAATGGGGCAAATTAATCTGCGGCTTGATCTGGGTGATTTCAGTAGCATTTGCCACACCACAGCTTATTTTTAGTGATGTGTTTACTATTGATAAGACAATATGCCTGGAAAAATACCCAGACCACCATATAGAATTGGTTCTTGAAGTTATTCAAGTGACCCTTGGTTACTTTATTCCCATGCTAACCATGATCATCTGCTACTCCCTAATTATTAAAACCTTACTGCATGCCAGGAACTTCCAAAAGAACAAATCTCTAAAAAAAATATTTTCTGTAGTGGCCATATTTATTCTTACCCAGTCACCCTACACTTTCTTGAGACTGATGAAGATCATCGACTGGAGCTTCAACTTGGACAGCAACTTTGACTACGCCATCGTTATAACAGAAGCCCTTGCTTATTTCCACGGCTGTCTTAACCCTGTTATGTATTTCTTCATGGGGGTGAAATTCAGGAAGAACTTCCAGAAAATTATTAAAAGCTCAAGGTGCTTTAAACAACAAGTTGCTGTTAGACAGTGGCACACCACTGAAGACGAAGGCTCTAAAACTTATACTGTCTCAAATAATGCAGATGTGACAAGCATGTACCCTCTGTAAAACTGTCCAGAGAACATGGCAACTATTTACAGCTTTTTTATTATTATTATTATTTTATTTTTTTAAACTGAGATAGGTAGCCTCCTTGAAAGAAGAAATGCTGCCCCATTAGTAAGGACACTGCAATCTGCTTTAGGCCAGCATAACTGAAAGCATCACACTTCACTGCCTCCTGCTTTTCCTGGTCAGAGCTGATCCTAACGCAAAGCTGGGACCTGACTTAACTGTGCAGAAGTTTCCAAAAGGTAGTGGACACAGTAAGACAAAACTCAGTTCTCAACATGAAGCCAGCTTGGACCTCGTGACTCCAGAGGGCCTGGAGACATTCACCAAACCTCTTGTCTGCTGGTTTTTCAGGAAAGGTGTTTGTTTCAAAGATGTTACGGATTTTAGTTGGTATGATTCATTTCATGAAAATTCTTGGATTAAACACACATACATATTCATGACGTGTTTCATGTATGATTTTTTGTTGTTTTATTTTGGGGGGGTATTTTTTCCATTTGGGAGAAGGCCTCTACAAACATTCTTGTTCCTTCAGTGGTCATCTAAAATTTTTGTAGTAAAGCAGCATATTCATCTACCTTCCATCAGATATCAGGTCTCTGCTCTGTGAGAAAACAAGAAAACAAGAAGGGATGGTGGAGAGGAGTGGCTGTGGCTTGTCTATGATGAAGTCAGGGACAGGTACAGCTCAAGGGAATCAAGTCCTTTGCCTTATAGCTTTGAAACACCAGTTTTGACCTGTTTCAAACCATTCTGGCAGTAACCATTTTCATTCTGGATGCTCCTTTTCTCCTCATTAACACTCAGTCCCTTCTACCAGATCACTGCAGCTCGGTGGCACCTGACCCTTATCAGCACCATCGCATCCATGTCACCTTCACCTAGAAAACATCTCTTAGGCAATCCCTTGCTTTCTACACAGTCCCTTGTTTCTTACACACTAAAATGGCGCAGAATCTTCAAAAACAGAAGTAGGAAGGAACTAGGTGGCAAGTAAAGCTGCTATCTCAACGTGCAGCTCCAAGGCAGGCTTTGAGAGGTGCTCCTGTCCCCGTTCTTCTCAGCTGGCTCTGCCCAAGGGATTCAGACTGTATGCAGTTGCCCCTTCTGGCTATGCTGGCACCCTGCACAGTCACATGAGCTGTAATTAGGTCAGGAAAGAATGTTATGAGTCATTAAGAAAGAATCCAAAACAAAGCAACCACAGTGCAAACAGGCTGAGATGTCCTTTCTACAACAAGCAGTACCGAGGTGTGAACAAACTCATTGTAACCACACCAGGGTAGTGGTATTTTTAAAAAAATACTGTCTATGGTCTTGGTTCTGCTACTACAGTGTTGATCCCAGGCATGTTATTTCAGCAATATGTTGGAAAGGAAACACAGTGAGTTGGTTTATTCTGGGGACTTTGACCAAGTGCTATACATGATCCTGACCCGTGTTTTATGGCACAATCTGCAACTGTGAACACTGAACACTTAACTCTTTAAAATAAAAGAGTTTAAAATACAACACTTCAAAAGAGAACCCATGCTACCCTCAAAGTAGCAGGATCTACCACAATAGTACAACTTATCTCAGCTTCTCACATTAAATTTTCAATCAGGTTGCTCCAAATTTATGTAACAGAACCAAAACTGTGAAACAATTGCACAACTGCTCACTGTAAGGAGGTCTGCCTCAAGGCCAGGCAGTTATGCTGGTAACCATGCCTCTTGCTGTGCCACACATCTGTGCAGCTCACGAACAAGATGAGTTTTATTTGGTTCTGAACTGACTTGTGTCAAAAAAGACAGTCTCTCAAAATTTGCTGTTAAGAAATAGTGCTACTGTAGTCATTTTGTGTCATTTCAAAGGAAAAAATACAGATGCAGGGCTAAGAAAAGAGAGCAAGTTAAAACGAGAACAGCACCACAGAAAGCAAAAGAGAAACAAATAGAAAAGAAAGCATCTTTTAAGACAATTCACTGCACCAGCTCCCATTTCCAGTTCAGGAAGGATTTGAACCCAGAAAAAGGTAAGGTCATCGCCAAAACCTGATGTAGACACGCAGTCTGCAGTCAGTTGCCAAAACCTGGTGCAGACACCTGATACAGACGTAAGAAACTCTGTCAACAAGAGCATGCCTATTGCAGATCTTCTCTCAGTCAGTTTGGACCAGCCAGTCTCCCTTCCCTCCCCCTCCCTTGTCTCCTCCCCTTTTATAGCTGTTACAATTAACTCTAATCTCTAGCAAAAAAAAAAAAAAAAAGTATAGCTTGGACTACTTTCAGCAGAATCTCGACACAGAAGTCTGGCCTGGCAACTTGTTTTTTGTATGCAACCCTGAAACATGGGTCCAACAAGCACAATCTTGAATTCTTTGCATCTTCCCCAGGCACAACATCAAAGCAAATTCTACCTCATATATTCAATTTCATGCAAAGAGAACATTATTGGCATGACGGTGGATAATTATTTATACGTCAAGACTACCCTAAGTCTACAAATAGGAATGAGACCCCATTTATCTGGACACTGAAAAAAAAAAAATCAAAGGTCAAGGTGGTCCACCTGTCCAGTATGGCCAAGAGATCTGCAGCACTGAAACCAGTAGCTCAGAAAGTCCCTGGCCTGCAGATCCTTGACAGGTGGGAGAAAACAGACTGGGAAATGATCAGTACATCTGCTATGGACTGTTGTTAAAGACTGGAGGGAGGGTTAGCTGAACTTTTGTTTAGGTTCATTGTAGTGGCCGATGCTGCCTTATCTGCTCATGTCCTGTGAACTTGGGCTTTGGGTACCTGTAAACTCTTCACCACAGAAACAAAACGAGAAAACTTCTGGGCTGTCACAGTCAATGCTGGTCTCTTTTTCTCTTCAGCATATACCACAGGTGCCACACAATCATCACACTCACGTATCAGTTTTTGCATCTGTGCCGTAACACAAAACCACAAAATCATCACAAGAAGTTTAAGTGATCCACTGTGTAAGAAGGCCATCCTGCTACCAAGTCAGTGTTCGTGCCCCTGAGACCTACCAAATGTCCCAAACGGTGCTGGGGGTGGGCAGGTGTAGTCTGCATTCTCCGCAAAGTATGTCTCAAGCCCAAAGTATGACAATACTAGGAGCCTCCCCAATGCTCACAATACTAATAAAACTGAAGGATTAAACACTACTTCCTAGCTTTTCTGCCTATAATTTGTGAACAACGGGAGATGGGCAGCCTTTATAAATTTGCATGTTGCATGGGAACCCTTCAAGAACAGTCTTCCAGTGTTAGTGGTAATCCTTCCTTTCACCCTGAATACACTGTGGGACAAGAAGAATCTAGTCCAGTCCCAAACAGAAAAAAAAAAAACAACAGTCACAGGCACTCATTTCTTTTCTCCTGCTTGTATTCTCCCAAGCTAACTCACTAGTGACGCCTTTTCTGAAGACAGCATGAAATCTCACAGGTCTCTAATACAGAGAAGTTGCACATGACACATTTTTTAATCTTCTTAAAAACAATCTAACAAAGAGACAAAACCCCTTCACTACAAACTGCCCCTTTGCAAAGCAAATGTACTGCTAACTTCACAAGAGCACTGTGAAGCTCAGTTCATTCATGTCTGCCCGACGTGTGGTGAACATGAATGGAATGTACTGTCAGTGTGGATGGTATACAAAATAGGTGGAATACACAGAACTTACTTACCAAGAAATAAAAGTGAAGAATTTTGAAAAGGTTGCTTTCCAAACAAACAACTCTGTTCATTCTGCTTCTACTAAATAGCAAGTCACTGTGGTTTACGCCGGAAATGGCTCTGCTAGGGGCAAAAAAGTCTAGCTCTGCTTTCTCAGCAGCAAGCTGGTTACTCTGTGGCTATTCACTGTTTAGCATTTAGATTTATCACACTGATTTTTCTGCTCAGAAGCAAAACAAGTACAAACTTAGGTGAAAATAGTCTGTTTTGTTTCCTTTCTCAAATATATAAAAGATGCAGCTTTTTAAAGAAAAAAGTATTAGCAAAAATGTTCATTGTTGAAAGAACACTTTCTATAAGCATGGATATGCATCAAGCTATAGTACTACTATATAGTTTTCAAACCAAATACTTAGCCTTAGCTCCTCTTCATTGTGATTGAAACCTGCATTTCATCTCATTTTCTTATGGAAAAGAAGAACTTATGCCAGATTTCACTATGCATTTCTAGTTCTTTTCCTTTTCTCTAAGCTGTATCTTTAAAGTTGTAAGGAATCCTACAGAGACAGACCACTTATTTTATACTCAGGTCAATGAAATGTGTCACAGAAAATGGCAGATCTTTCCTTATTTTCCCCCCACGTCCCTGGTTCTCTTGATATTAAGTAATGGTAACTTTGATAGACAGTATCATTTATCCCCTACTGTAAATTAAGTGTGAATGACCAGTGATCCATTTGGGCCTACAAATTGATTTTAACAGTGACAGATGGCCTGTGACAGCACAGAACTGGACTGTTCCTCTGTGCCGTGGAGAAGCAGGTAGAGGGCGATGACAGAGCTGTTTGGATTTACTAGATTTGATCCTGATTGTGCAAATGGGTCAAAATTATCTTGTGTTGGTCTACTGAACATGTGGCTGGGAACAGAAGGGTCCTCTCCCTGTGCAGGGGTTGGCTACCTCCACTGAATGGCAAAAAAACAACCACCAACCAAAATCCAGAAGAGTCCCCTCTCCATGAAACAGTGTTTACTCACAGATCTGTCACGCTTTGATCCAGAGAGTCTCTCTCCATCTGACTTTCACTGTGGAGTGAGTCTGATTCTTGTACTTGGCACAACTCCTCATCCGTGATTATATCAAACGCTGCATCGTCTGGTGGTTTAGAGGCTTCACTTGCAACTGTGCCATAAAAGGACATGAAAAGAAACATTAGTAATATTAGCTGGTTGTGTGTAAGACAAACAAA
Organism: Anas acuta; assembly: GCF_963932015.1. Classification (NCBI taxonomy): domain Eukaryota; kingdom Metazoa; phylum Chordata; class Aves; order Anseriformes; family Anatidae; genus Anas; species Anas acuta. The sequence continues at coordinate 45,804,279 of NC_088980.1, read as the reverse complement.
CAAGCGAAACCCTTAAGGGGGATGACTGGGCCATTCCTCTCTTTACAGAAGCATTAGGTAACTTCTAAGAACCAATTGAAATCCTCAGGCTGACCGACACCCATTTAACACACATGCAGATTTCTGTCAATACCAATTAAACACTGAGATGGGACCAATACCATCCTGAAAACACTCTGTGAACATGCAGGCCCTTGGAGATGGAGCTGACCATGCGGTTTCCTGGAGAATGTCTAAGAAGCCTACTTCTCAGCGGCAAGCAAAAACCACACTAACCAAAAGCCCTCTCTTCGGGCGACAGTGGTGATTCCAATGAACCTGGGGATCCTTCCTGGTTGACACTGGATCCAGAGTCATCTGTATTGTCCACGATCACTCTGGGCTTACTAAAGCAAGCTCTGCAGCAACGCTCCTTCTTCCCACCAGGTTTTGTCACCATATAGTTGTTGCAGCAATAGTAGCAGAAAATGCGACCACACATTCTAGAAATGATTCAAAACCAAAGGTGTTAGAATGGTTACCACACAGAGGTAGAACACAACTAATGGCACAGACGGGCTTTGTCATAATGGTCTTGCTGCTTGGAAAAGCCCAAATGCCACATCCACGACACAACTTATGCTGCAGTCTGTGATGCTTTCTGAGGTGAAGGAAGTTTTCTTGACAAATAGAGGACAGAAATGCACATTAGATTTTGCTGCCTTAGGCCAGAAAAAAAACAACACACAACAAACAAACATAAAAATACTACCAAAAATACATTTAAAAATAAATATCCACAATTATGCAATGCAAATAATAAATTCATATATGAAGTACATATGAAGCAACTGCCTTTAATCATATTAGAAAGGCTAAATCTCACGCTCAGAGCAAAAATCTATATAGTTGGAAGTGTGTAAGAATGTCTGTATGTCTCTACTTTGCCAACATCCCTCTTTCCTTCTTCCAGGGAAGAAGAGACAATACTGGACACACGATATTGCACATTCATCCCTCTTGTCCTCCCCGTTCTGCAGTCCATCAACATTAAACCTGTCAACTAATGAACATATTAAGATTTTCATGAAGAAAAGTAGACAGCAGGGGGGATGACTGTCATTTATGAAGTCTTGGTGGCTTTGTTTTTCAAAATCATTTAACTCTTTAATAGGTACTGGTAAAACACCTGGAGGTTTCACAGGTTTTAGTAGAAATGAGTAATTTGAAACTTATTACTGGAAATGACTTAACTATTCACTAATCACTACTGAATGTTCCTACATTAACATGCAGTTGTAACAGTCCCAGTCCTACACACTTTAGATGATGAATCAGGTTGTGAGGATAAAGAATAGCAAAGAACAAAAACAAACATAGCACAGAGACCCTGAAGTGTATCAACTTAAATATATTTGAATAAATCTAGAGCAGGTAACTTATAGCTCCAGGCTAGCTGTATAGGAAATAATTGAATATGAATTTTTTTTAGAAGATTCCTATCCAATTGGTAATTATCTCTGAATGTGTCTAGTTTAAGTAATCAAATCTATAATTGCACAGCATATTGGATTTGTACTGGAATACTTTTCTCACATTACAAAACCATCTTACTGAATGTTATTTACAGCATGCACAGAGCAGTGCATAATAAATGTATTAAAAACACAGTCCTTCCAGCCCTGTGAAATATTGAAAAATCTGAATGTTGTTCATAAGAACAGATTAAGTTTCACAGTGGGTGAGATAAATGTCCACCTAATCAATAATTCTGACAATGGTCAGCAGCAGTAAGTAGTCGGTAGTCAGTTTGAGGAAAGATTATAAGATATACTGTATGTAGGGTATGATTATCTTTGCTTCCAGAAATCAGAAACTGATCGACTCTCCAAGTCAAAGCTTGCATCTAGATCTTTGTCTTAACACATCAAGAGACACTTGCATTATAATGTCTCTTATCCCTTTGTGAGCTCATGTTCTTTCAGGCTCTGCAAGGTCTTCTATCTATGATTTTGACAAATGAATTATGAATTTTAAAAAACATTTCATCTGTGTAAACAATCCTATTGGGTTTTGCTTTTGAACAGTGTAAGAGTTCAACAAACTGACCTGCAGTGGTGTCGACGCACCATCCATGAGAATTCTCTCTGGCAGTCCAGGCAATGGTTAACCTCTGTGTCCCCCTGCCACCTTTGCTCTGCACTAAGCTTCTGCTGGAACTCGAGAGCATCTGATTTTTGCCACAAAGCATCCTTATCTCTACAGAGAGACAGTTAGAGAAATTAAAATCATACAAATTATCAGTGTTTACTGTTAGCCAACCTCAATTTGAATGTTGGTGAAAGCTTCATCACCAAAAATAGCTTTTCTGTAACTTCTGAAGAGCTTTCAAGAATCAAGATAGATCAAGAAACCTACTGAAATACATGGGAAGGGGGGGGAGAAAAATGCATGCCATGCAGAGAACTACACATTTTTGCAAACAAGACAGGTAATTAAAGAGATCATATTGGGTATTATATTTTTGACTGCATTAAAGAAATGCAGAATTTCAGCTGCTTATGAACCTGGCCATTATCTTCATCATCAAATCAGGAAAACAAGAGGGAAACATTTAGGCAGTACCCCTTAAAATCCTAAACTAAGGTTTTAATTTCTGTTTGCTATTTATTTTGATGCCAACCTGATAAGTTCTATTAAGCGTTCTTCAAGGAACTGTTTTGTTCTTGTCAGGTCGTCCAGCTCAGCAAACAATTTCTGGTCACTGCTGTCTTTGTCTGCTGCCACCTTGCTGAGCTTCTCACTGTAATCCAGGGCCTGCTCTCTTGCTTCATCAGCTTCCTTTTGAGTCCTGATCAAATACAAAGGCAATTAAAAATCTTTTTTAGTTCATATCTATTCAAGTCCTCCCCATCGAATAAAGGGGTCCTCCATTTTATAAGCACGTAGTTTCAGTGAAATTGTTCTCAGTGTGCTTATTTTTTAAAGCCAGAGTTTCCACAGCTTTCTGCATCACTGACAGTGCACACACATCTGTTATCCAGTGAAAACTGTTAGCAATCAGCAATTTCTAGGATGCCCTGCTTGTAGCAAAACTTATGATGGCTGACAAATTGGGAATAAAATTTGTGTTCTTTGAAGATAAAATCATTAGAATCTGCAAGCTGAGCTAAACAGGCAGGGCCCTACAGCCACAGGTTGCCCAGTATTTGCAGGTTGTGCTCGGAAGTGCCATTTAACTCGTACTTGTCTATAGCCTTCATGTTTACACAAGGGAAGCAAACCAGTTTCTCAGTATAGTCTTCTAACACAGACACAATTCAAAATCTGAAGGTTATGACAATTCAGTTCACTGCGTAGTCCGTAGTCAGTGGAAAGAAGTGCCCCCAGAAAGGTTCACAGAATGTAGGTCACGGCTTGATGATATAGTAAGTTCAGTACTTAGTCCTAGCAATGGATCAAAACTGCTATGGGAACACAACATAATGGGTTGAGCTGGTCTGAACACTCAGTCAATTCAGCTGAATTCAAGTATCTTGATGAGTTTTGTACTGACAGATTGCATCATAGATCAAGAATCACCAGTCTTCCCACAAAGACAGATGGTATCAGCATAAAAATATAAAAATACATAGGCTTTGGTTAACCCATCAGTAGTCTGTGTGTCCAAGCTAAGATCTATTTTGGACTGTCAGATAATACACGACACACAGCACCAAAATTACAGACCTTGGAAACATAGCCCATTAGATGCTTAAAACTGCTGAGAAATCTGCCAAAATAAGACATGCAGGATGTCGTCCCATTTTAATAATTCTTACTGTGTCCCTGAAACATCACGGACAGGAAAGAAAAAGAAACCATCAGAAAGTGCAAATTTTCCAATCCTTATTAAAAAAAAAAAAAAAAAGGAACAATACTGGTATTTTAATTTTGTGACTAAGCTACAAGATAAAAGAAGTTTATGAAATGTCTTACAGTTTCATAAAGGAAGAGGGACAATGAATTTACGTCATTGGCTCAATTAGTGAAGTATTGAAACCTAAACCTTGCATTCATGTGTGCTGTATAATTTACATACTTCTTGTCTTAAATGTCAATAGTGCCCATGCACTATTTCCCCTATATAAACCCTGGGGTAAATGCTACTTCATATACCACAGCAATTTTCGGTATGCTTTGATTATCGGCCCTGCTTGGCTTTCGACTAACAATTTGTATAAAAGAACCCGAACTCCCACCTTTCCAAGAGCTCTCTCAGAGATGTCACCTCTTCTTCCTTCTGAAGCCGGGCAGATTCTGATTCAGACAGCTGCTCTCTTACTTCATCCAGTTTTCTAGACAAACTTGTGTTCTCAGCCTAGAGAAATATTTTACTTTTTTTACTTATATGTAAAAACAACACTTTGCCTAGCATTGGACAAACACCAAGAAAACTAAGCAATGCTTTAAAGAAGTCAGTTAAAGCCATACCATCAATTAAGATATTATTGTATAAGCAGACACTAACTATTGGTATACTAGTGATTGATTACTTCTGTCACATTGAATAAGGGATAAACTTGAAAGTAAGACTGTATTAAGCACAGCCTGTAATTCTTATTATTCTGTCATTTAAACTTTTGTCTCTGTATTAAGGAAAATCTCTCAAAGATAATGGTGAAAGAATAACCCCTTACTCATTTTTTTTACCACCTAAAAGTTTCAAAAGAGAAGAAATAAAAATGAGGAAAATGCTTAGTTTTTGTCCTCTTCATATACGGAACATTAAAGACAATAGAAACAAAAACTTCCTTCTCAGCTAGCCTCTGCAGACCAATCTGCCAAACTGAGTCCTCAAGGCACTGAAGACTCTGAAGTTTCATGTACATTTGCTAGCAGGCAGGGCCAGGTTCAATAACCTTAACTTTCTTTTTTCCTGATCCCTTACTCACACCTCAGTACAACCCTCCTAACTCAACTGTTAGAGAAATTCATTACAAAAATCCTGTTTTTTTTTTTTTGTTTGTTTTGTTTTGTTTTGTTTTTTCCAGCTAGGTTATTTCTCAGCAATATCAGTTCTCTGATTCAGTGACCCTGGCAACCTGAAAATAGCTGGATCCAAACGTGTGGCTGTTGGAGTGGGCCTGCAGAGCGTAAGACAAACACCTTTAAAACCTGTACCCCCTCATTTAAGAAATGTATACATATCCAGGTCTTGGATGAAACCTGACTAGTTTTAAGAGCAGGACAAGTCCAAAGTGCTTTTGATAATCTCTGTTTCAGTGGCTAACTTTAGGCTGCCAAGTATTTTTGCCACAGCATCTGTATTTGTTCAAGGGCATTCTTAGACTCACAGCCATTCATCAGAAATGCTGCCTTCCTTCTCCCTTACAACAAACACTAATGCCAGCAGACACAAACACCTCTGCCTTTTAACCAGATGGAGCACCCACTTGTAAATCTGCAATCTCTTCCTCCGCAGCATGCTGTTGTCGCTTCTGCTCCTCAAGTTGCTCTCTTATTTTCTCACATTCTTCACTGGCAGCCTAGCAAAAAGATCGAGCCAGAAGTTAGCATACCTCTAGCTGCCCCCATTTCACCTACAAAATTCCCAATCATGAATCATGCGTGCTCTTAATGCCATGCAAGGGATAAATGCAGCACCACTGTCAGGCTCGTGACAGACAGCTAGAGACACCTAACTCATAGTTTCAAGAGTCCTCAGAGGTTGCAGACTAGCTGTAATTTACTGTTACTTGCTATGGGTATTACAGCTGTCAACAAAAAGAAGGCTCAGTTTGCTTTCTCTCAAAAGAGAGAGAGAGCTTAAATTATACTGAAGTTTAAGAAGTGTTTATGGAAGGAAAACATAAACGAATGCACACTGTTTCTTCAAACTCATGGAGATTTCTGGACACCACCAGTGTCACAGACCTCTGATTAGTTGCCAGTCTTAGATGCCATCTCTGAATGGCAGAAGAAGAATAAAATACTTAGTGTTTAGGCAGACATTTCACATATACAGGGTTGACTCATGTTTTTATGGAAGCGAAACTTTGGTCTTCTTGGCTGCAACCTCCAGCAGCTGAACACAAAAGCACATGAGGGAATTATTTGTAATAGTATCCAATGTCAGTCTAACTTTGTTTCATCAAAATCAGTTTTCAGGGGAAGCAGCATCAGTTTTCAGGAGAAGCAGCCTTAAGGGTGTAGGGAGCACTGTTCCTACCAAAAATAAAATAAATATGTGTATATATATATATATATATATATCACAACTGTAACCTAAGGGAACAGTTAAAGAAGACACCACCTTCAGTGCCAACGTAAGAAATCATCACCTGCTCCAGTACTGGCTGGCTTTTCCACATCACATGGCCAGTGTGCTTATAGGGCCACATTATACATCTCCAAAAAATCTCCAGAGTTGTATTACCTCAAATCAGCTTAACTCATGAGTGTAGAAGCATTTTTAGATTTCCAAGCTCAGGCTAGCTGCATACGAGTCTCAGAGCCAGACCAACGCAAACCTTAGGATTTCACCCAATAATTTTTGCAGCAGATGGTAAAGCGGGGGGAAGTCCTGCACAGTTCCTTCAGCTGTAGCAAGCACGTTAATTTACCTTGAATTTTGTCTGATAACTTAGAATTTCTGTGCTCATTTGAAATTTCATTGTAGACAGCTCTTCTTGGCTGGTCTCCTGGAAGCTCTGTGCTTGTTTCTTTGCTGTCTCCAGCTGTGTTTGCAGACTTGGGACAGCTGCGGCATGTGTCTGAGCCTCCTCTAGTTTCTCTTGCAGGCTCTTGTTCTCCTGTCTGAGATCAGAGATGTCATGCTTCAGCCTCTCCTGTTCTGCTGCTGCCTGTTCTTCCAGTTCTTTGAGCCTCTTTGTGGCCTCAGCTAATTGCTCTTCTGCAAGCACCTTTTCAGAGGTCAAGGCACAGATCTGAATACCGAGTTCAGCCATATCCGTGTTGTTCCTGTGGAGGAGATCTTTGTTTTCTTCATTTTCCATTCTAGCAACGTCCAAGTACTGCTTAACCTTGAAGAGCTCTTCCTGCAGGTTCAGCAAATTACTCTCCAGCTCAGCTTTTTGATGGGCTACCGTCTCCTGCTCTTTTTTCAGTACTTCTTCTCTTTCTTTGCTTTGCATCAATTCTTGCACGTGGTTTCTGTTGAGGGATTCAGTTTGCTCTTTCAGCTGCTGGACAAGCACTTTCTGCTCCCCTAAGCTGGTCTCGGTGATCAGCAGCTCACTTTTCACCTGCTCTCTCTCATCAGTGGTCTGTTGAAGCTTGACTCGCAGGTCAAGGACTTCTGCTTGCAGCCTAGACACCTCATCTCGGTTGACCTGCAGCTGCTCTTCACTTATGATCAGCCTGGAGGCCAGCTCTTTCGCCTCCTTCTCCCGAGAAGCTGCCTGCTGTAGTTGGTGTTTTTCCACTGACTCCTTTTCTGAGGTGAGGGATTCAATAAGCTTTGTCTGTTGGAGGCATGTATTTTCAGCGCTGAGCTTTTCTACCTCAAGAGTCTCTGCTTTCTGCCTGTGTCTTTCAGCTTCTGCTCTTAGCTGCTCACACTGGTTCTTCATGCCTTGCAGTTCTACTTCCCTCTCTGTGAGCTGTGACTGGAGTGACTCTTGGCATTCCTTCAAGGTGCCTAAGCTTTTTTCCATTTGTAAACCGTGTTGTTTGGCACTCTTCAGCTCTCCTTCAAGTAAGGCATAAGACTCCTTGGTGGTCTCTTCCCTTTCCTTGAGTTCTTTATAATCTGAGTGCAGAGCCTCTAATCTCTCCTCCAGAATTTGGCTTTGTCTCCTGGCATTCTGCAAGTCTTCATCCAGCTGTTGGTTCTGGCTCCGGAGCTTCTTTTCTTTTTCATCGACTGACACTAGGGCATCATCAATCTCACTCTGAAGCTGTTTCTCAGAGGCTCTCAGCCTGGCCACCTCAGCTTCCAGGGATGCTTTAGAGGCTTCCATATTTTTCAGCTTCCCTTCCATCTTCTCCTTGGACTGCTGCAAATCTGCATTTTCGGCCTTCAGCTTCCTACTCTCCTCACCCATTTCGGTCACTGCCAAGTTTTGCTGCTCCATCTGCTCCTCCAGCTCCTTGACTTTCTGGCTGAGATGCTCTTTCTCAGACAAGAGTTTCTGCTTTTCCTCCTCAAGGCTACACACAGACTGACTCACCTTTGTTAAGCGACTCTCCTGTAGTTCAAGTTGTTCTGCCTGTGATCGGGTTTCCTCCTTCAGTGCTCCTTCCCTCTTACCATACTCCTCCTGAAGTTTCTCTTTTTCCTTCCTTTCCTCCTCAAGATTTTTTTCCAGTGACCCCACCTGAGCCAGCGACCCCATTACCTGGGTCTGGAGCTCAGCCATCTCCTTTCCTTTCACGGTCAGTGCCTTCTGAAGTGCATCCACTTCCTTCGCCATGGTTTCCAGGCTCCCTAGCAGCCTTTCACTCTCTTCTTTAGAGTCAGCAGCGAGGCGATTGTATCTGGACTCCAACTCCCTCTGTGCCTCTTCTTTTAGCTGTAACTCTTCTCTTGCGGCTTTTAGTTGAGATGCATGTTCATCACTGAGTTTTTGCATATCTGCCTTTTCCTTTTCTGCCTGCTGAAGCTTCTCTAGCAATGTTTGCATTTGTAGGGCAGAGTCACATTGGGCTGTGACTTGCTGACCTTTTTCCTCCAAGGCAGCATCAACTTTTGCAAGGAGGTCAAGGTTCTTCTGTTCTGCTAAACTTAGCTTTGCTTTAAGCTCATCGATGCAAAGCTCCTTCATGCTAACCAAAGCCCTGGAGGCCTCCAACTCCCGATTCATCTCCTGCAGCTTTGAGGCACAGTCCTCCTTGCTGTTTGCCAGCTGCTCCAGCTTTGTCGAATATTCCTTCTGCTGCTCCACAGCATTCAGTTCCAGCGAATGCAGGCACTTCTGCAGGTCATGAACAGTGCTCTGAGTGGAGTGTGAGACCTCACACTGCTTCTGTAACTCTGTGATCATCTTTGACAGCCGGGAGTTCTCCTCGCTGTAGTTATTGTTCTTCTCCTTTTCCAGCTGTACTTGTTCTTTGTGAAAACTGACAGCTGCCTGGAGCTCCTGGTTTTCCATTTCCAACTGGTGAATACGACCCTGAAGTTCCCTCTGCCTCAGTTCAGCCTGGTCAAGTTCTACACGCATCTCTTCAAAGCCCTCAAGGTGTTCAACATTTATTGAGTTATTTGCATCAGGGCTGGAGGGAAACTCTTGAGCCTAGATGAACAGAAAGGAAAAAGAGAGTTGGAAAACTGAAGAAGAGCTGCATTTTTCAAGGAAAAAGACTCAAAAGTTTCAGAAATTAGGATAGCTTACCTTTGTTATTGGTTATTGGTGATACTAATAATAACAATGAGGAGACACTACCAGGATTAAAAAATGTAACTGAGAATTTGAGTTTTTAATATCCTCCTTGACTGATAAATTTATAGACATCTTTATAACGCACAGCACCATAACATCTTAACAATTAAATTTTTAAATTAGTCATATTTGTTGGCATAAATAAGTCTGTAATGAGGACCTAGCTCACCCAAAAATGTACATCTACCAGCTCAAAGAGGAATTAAACATGCATTTAAATGCCATGTTCACATGAGAGCAAATTCAGGTTCTTAATGCACAGTGGCCTTGTGTGTTGGGTTCATATCACTAAAAGACATCAACTTACAGGAAAAGGGGAGTGTTTTTACAAAAGATTAATGAAAATATGCCTATCTGTAGGCAACTTTCTGCATATATATATTTTTTTTTCCTCTACAAGACTTGTGTGCAGTTGAACCAGCTGCAGGACAATTCCCTTTCCTTTTAATTGATTCTTTTTGTAGCTTACCATTATAGGAATCAAAACCATCATAAAACTTCCAAGCTCTTTGGAACTATGCCATTAATTAAAGATCTCTGGTGCCACACAAACATTTATTTGTAATTTGCTTACCTGCAAGTAATTGCTCACTAAACTGCTCATGCTGGAACTGCGACTTGGGGGCTTCCATAAATATGCTGAAGACCCAAGCGAGGACAACGTCCTCCTGTTGATCACATGGTGAAACAATACGTAAGAGAAGACTAAGCACACACATACACGTCTTTCTACTCCTACATGTAAGATTTGCCTAGTTATAACTACCACATACAAAAAGACGTAACTGTGACTGGTGTGTGGGCCAACAACTGCTGAAGTTGACGAAAAACAAAATAGGGGTATCAAAGGCACTTACAAAGGATTATGGGGTTGGTAGCCGTGATTTCCCAAATCCTCGTGAACCAATGCAATTTAGCTTTACAAAACTTGCTTTACTGCTACATGGTGGGTGCTCAACCAGGTGGTGGCAGCATGCAGCCCTGGAAAACTCCCACTGATGGACTTGGATCTAGTTCAGACTTAGAAGTTTTTGTTCTTCCATGATTTGAGGTGGGCTCAGGCCTTCTGTAGTGACTGCACAATATCATTTACACCACTGCTGCAAGTGAAGCAGAATCCTTGGCCATGCAGTCACTTGGAGCCTTAGCTCTTGAAACAGAAGGAGCTAAGAACATCTCTTCCTGTGTCTGTGAAGATGGCTATAGCTTGGGATTTGGGCCTAAAGTGCAGTTACTGGAAGGACTCCCTTACAGACTAATAAAATAGGTAAATATTTTATGCAACAAAGTGTTGCTGTCTTACCTGGCAAATGCTGGCCAAGCAGCATCTAAATCGTAGCCTCGTGATGCCAAGTCAAACTGAACATCAGTGAGCTCATACAGCTGACCCACAATGTCAGAACTCATTTTGGAATTCAGAAATGGACTTCTTGCATAGTACCAGTCACTTGAAAACAACAAAAAAAATAAAGTAGTATTCATTAATAAGTAAAAAAATAAAACCATCATTATTCACTCTTTCCCAGAAAAATTATAACACACTATATTAAATGTAAACTGAAAACAAAAAAACACCCTATCCCTCTAATGTGAATGAAACATAACAGATTCAGTGAAGCCCATAAAGATATCCTTGAAGGAGTCCCTGCACAAAACATTTTTTGCTGTAGTGCTTGGGAAAAATACTGGTAAGACAAAATATTTTCTGTACACTGGAATCACACAGTAAATACAAAAAGCACACACATAATATGTCAATAATGGACAGAAAGCAGCAATCAGGGTTAAATACATGGTGCCTATAGCTGACTTTTTCTAAAAAAAAAAAAAAAAAAAAAAAGGACCTTGGATGGACCTTGCTAGTGTCCTTCCAATTAACTGATGAACTTAATGAACTGTCTTCGGTGTTCCTTGGCCAGGGGCAAGCTTCTCCTCTGAGTAACAATCCACGTATATATGCAAATGTTTGTACAAACACAACCAAGTGAATCCTCCCTTATGATACACAGCACAGATCAGACCCCTGCGCTTCAATGCTTATAAAAATGTAAACTTCAAACCCACACAAAGAAGCATCATCACCACCCACTTCACACACGTTCAGCTCTAACAGCTTCCAATATTTACCAGCCTAAGATAAGTGTGAACCTGTGACCCAGGCCAAAAGGTCTGTTATCCTTTGTATCCTATTACCAGCCCTCTAAGCCAACCCTTTGGAAGGGTTTCAATTTCTTTCAATAGCTACTGGGTCATGTTGCTTGCTCATACTGAGCAACCACCTATTAGTTAAGGAGGTACTTTGCTGTTCACCTGGTCACCTTGGTGTTCATAAAACATTGCTGCAAGGTGTCTGCTAGCCTTTGGTGAACCAGAGAGTAACGCAGAAATGCTCTTCCTTTCCCAAGAGATGTTCGTAGCTGGAACAGAGAAAAAAAATTTAAATATTGCTTGTAATCATGTAGGGAGGCTTGACCAGTACAGTCTATATACCTACACAAAACCAAACCAAAATAAAACAAACAAAAAACCACACACAATAAGCCACTAGCTATAGAGGAAGTAATACGAAATGCCACTGAGAGACACCTTCCCCCAGTACCATTGTTGGGAGGTGTTGGTTTTTTTTTCGAATGACAAATCTATTTCTTTAGCTGGCGGTTGTCCACTTTAAAATGTAAAAGGCATCATGAGATCAATAAATATTCTCACGTGTTGACTCCAGGAGTACATACTCTGTTAAGGGAAATTCCCAATATAAGGCAAAATCTCAGTGTGCCCAGGAAAGCCAGAACCAACTGCTTAAGTAATTTAATGTATGGCCACAGCTGTAAGTACATTAGGGCTAATCTAGTCATAGAACAGAGATGTACACATATACATATCTACATCTCCCTGGAAACAACAGCCCCAAAATACACAAAAAGCCTTTCTTAATACTTAGCTATTAAGTTGGTAAAATCTAGATCTTACTTCAGATCAAGAGTAACTGCATTGAATCCCTTAGGAATTGTCCAAAACAAAAACAAAAACAAAAACAAACAAACAAACAAACAAACAAAAAAAAACACAAAACAAAACAAAACAAAACAAAAAAACACCGGAAGCCACTGAACTAACCCTATTCTTATTCCCATTGGTTTACCAATATAAACAGCAATCCCTCTTTTATGCATGGAGATACTAAAACAAATTTCACGGCAAGAGAAGAAAAGGAAAATATTTACATATATACAGCTACCAGCAGCCACGGAGTATTCAATTAGGAAGCAAAACCATGCCACGTCCTGCCAGAGCCCTGCCAGAGTTCAGCAAGGTAGTGTCTGGTACTGTCAGTGTTTCTATGCTGACTGCAAACACTGCAGCTGATGTAGTAGTGCACAGAATGTATGGCTGCAAAGATTGGGAAGGCTGTGTTTCCAAAACAAATCACCCTTTGAAAGAAAGGCAGACAACCAGAGCTCGCTGCTCACCTAATGCCATCAAGGACAATGCTCACTGTCTAATTAACAGCTGGCCATTTCCCAGGGTACTCTTACTCCTGTTTGCTTCCTTGCTCTGCCTCTAGCATATCACACACCCTAACAGTAAAAGTAAAGCAGAAGAGGAGGCAGTACGCTGTTAAATGTATGACCATTCTTAAAAAGCAACTGACATTACTCTTTCCTCTTTGTTCACTTTGATCTTTAGAATTCAACAAGTGTTCTTCAGTGAATAAACAATTGTTATCTGGAAACCTTTGCATTTTATCCAGCCAGGTTCAAATACTGGCTGCTGATTTCCACCTGTAATGAAGGGGAACAACCAACATGTTTCTCTGCTATCTGTCGTTTCATTTCAGGACCTGAGTCTGCCATCTCACTTAACATCTCAGAAGTGGTTGACCGATATTTTACTTTGAGCTCATTTCCTAAACCACAAGCTTACACAGAAAGTAAAAAGAAGTCTTCCACAAGCTGATTTCTATGGCTGCGCAGAAAATGAAAAAGGAAATATCCTTCTTCCAAACAATAATTTCTGATACCATGCAAACCATTAAATGGTCAGAGGTACTAAAGAATAAAGAAAAAGCAGAACCTTTATATATGATAACATGAAGGTATTATCACAGGCAACTGAATGTTGAAGGCTACAGTACAGTCACCTTTATAGAAAAGTCAGGTCAGCTACTGCTGCTGAGAGTTTAAGGGCCAGTTGCTTCAGTTACAAGACCTTTCCTGCAACTGCAGTCACTGCCCTTACTTCTCCAGTCTTCCTGGAAGTAGTGAAAAACGAAAGCCCAATTTCTATTGGTCCTCTTCCCAGTGATAAAACAAACCCAGACCTTCCTTGGCTTGTTCACTTTGGAACAGCAGAATTCAATGCTGCCTGAGCTACGAAACGAGGGAGGGAGGGAACACGGAGACAGGCTCTGCTATAGTATCATGGCTCTCCTTCAGATGACTCAAGACAACATGATCTGTAGCTGTTGCAGAGGAATTACTGAGAAAACTGGTAAGTCTGCTGTAAATTGTAACTTGCTAATACAAGTTAGCATTGCTCACTGATAACAGAACTGAGTGTCAGGGCAACGCTGGTTGGCACCACCACCTCTTTTACCCACAAGGAGAGTTCTCTTTAAATGCTTCTAAATACTAAAGACAGGATCAGCACCGGAAGCTTCTCACAGCACTCATTTCACCCACTGGTTGAGTTGAAGATGTAACATGGCTGTTACAAGATTAAGCTTTTATTACTGCATCTAATAAAAATAAAGCGTTTTGTCCTGTTCATGTCAGCTTACAAGGGGCTAATGATAACCATCCTGAGCCACTACATCATGATTTTTGACATGATGGAACAAATTTGAGTAAGAAGATGAAAATCTACTCTCAGTTACTCCTCCTCAACTCTACTGATTAGTTGAGAAAGTCTTAAGAAAGGTCAAACATGGTGGTTCTTTCCTCTTACACTTGGACCAAGTCCTCTCTTAAGCTGTGCTTAAGATGCAGGCTCTACCATTGATATATTTTTTCATTTCTTTTAAGAAAAAATAGAACTTATTTAATGAAAAGACATGGCACAAAGATAAACAGGACCATTCATTTGTGTAAATGGTCTTCAAAACAAGCAACAGAATATCCAATCCTATATAATTTGGTACCATACCAAAAAGATGTGTAACCTTGCATTTTTATACTTTATACGAGAACTAACAAAAAATTTCCAACATTTTTTTGTCCTATGTTAAAACTAATATATTTTATTCTGGTTTCTCTGCTTTCTGAAAATCCATACCAAAACACAACGCATGTACTGTGATGATTAACTGATCTACTTACTTCTGTAATAGACTTGACAAAACGGATTCCATCGTTAGCTCCTTTTACTTTGGCCAGACAGTCGCAGAAATAATCCCAGTAGTCTTTTCTGTTCCCCAGCAATGTGCTTTTTTCTTTCTGGTCAAACTTAATCAAAGAAAACAGAAAGCAATGAGTAAAACTTAAATAGAAATATAGTTATGTCCATCTACTGTAGAGTTGTTCCTCTCCCACCACCATCTGCTTTCATGGCTCCTCATACGTATTAGCCAACACATTCACAAAGTGAAGAGATGTTGTACTGCACTGATGCAATTACTAAATTTAGTAATTACTAAATTACTAAATAACCAGCAATTACTAATACTTTACAGACAGCAACAGACAATCATGTTGTTGGTTAAGTTAAAATACAGACATCCATTGAACACTGCTCAAATAAAGATGAGCAGCAGTTTTAGCAGCTGTTCAAGAGCAAGGAACTGACAGCCAGTTGCTGAGACTGCTTTAATCAAGTGTGGCAGTAACACAAATGCTTGTACCAGCACAACCTGCTCTAGCTAAATCACACTCTGAGCAGTGATGCAGTCAGGGCAGCTGACTGCAGCTTGGAGCAATCAAATCCGAAAGGATCTCTTCAGCCTCTGCTGAAGCCTCGGCAACCCAATTAAAACTATCTTGACTAGATTAAGTCTAGTTTAGCATGTCGGTGCTGCTGTCAGTGGCATGATTACAGCATATGTATACACAGACAATGCAAACTGAATTTCAGTTTGCCCAGCAGAGTCTCCTTTCACTTAAATTTTCAGGATGGCCAAAAAGCAGCATTCCAGATTCAAAACCAGCCTCCTGCACTAAGCTTTCTATACAACAAAGACCAATTTCCACAATGAAATTGCTAAAATTGCTGTAAATTACTCTTACTGTTACATTTGCACCATCAGCTGCTTACTAGCATTTATTTTGCATTAAGATTTCATTACCATAGTTTTTTCAGGATAATTTAGAAGGGTACATCTTCAAAATCAAGCGCAAATCTTTCAGATCAATAGAAAAATGCTTTACAATCTTCATTCAACCTGCCAGCACCACGTTTTGATTACAATTATTTACTTTCGCTTGAAATATGTACAATGACCCGTACACATTTCAGTCCACTTACTGGAAAAAAAAAGACTCAAATGGTTATGATTATTTGACTTAAACTCCACATACTGAAGAGGCAATAACAGAAAACAAGGCCTAGCTTTGACAGTGGATGAAACACATCACTTTTTACCTGTAGAAGATACTCAAGCTTGTAGGAGAATTTTTGTAAGTTGACACTGTCATCTGTGATGGGCTCCCCTCCTTCTTTAAATTCTTTACTTAATTCAGTAACAGCATCTTTAAAACAAGACACCAAAATGATTAACTAATGCTAGAGATAACATAGGACTGAATTCATGAGCAACTCAGCAAATACATTTTCTGCTTGGACATTATGCATGTGTATTTAGTTTCCATCAATCAAATGTCTTAATCACAGTGCAGAAAACTTGTTGAAACGCTTGCAATTTAATACCTCCTATAACAAAAACCAGAGCTCAGGTTTCGTCAGTCTGCCATACTGAGTCATTATTTCTTCTTGAAAAGAACCTCCTCCAGACACGTATCAAAAAAGTGGTAACAGACAGTTGTTAGCTGTTTCTTCAGCAGAGGAAGGAGAAATATTTTTTTGACTGTCTCATGCACATTATGGTTTTCCTATTGCCACAGGACAAACAGAATTCTGATTAGAAAGGACAAAGCATGTAATCTGCTAAAGGGGATCAGTAAAACGGTAACAGTTGTTCAGTCAGCACATTTATCTTCTCCATGCTTTATTCAGGAAGGTTCAGCTTGTGCTGCTCACAAAACACAAATGGGAAAATAATGTACATAAAAATAAGGATACAACAACTCCTCTTACCTAAAACCTGCTCCCACAGAGCGTGAGCAAAACTCAAGTCAAAGCCAACTCTGCTGTGTCTGGCCACCAAAGCATGCATTTCTCAGCATCAGAAATTAATAATTTTGAATGAGCTTTCCACTGGGTTTTGTATTTCTTTCAGGTGCCTGAGTGAGCCTTAGCTCCCAGTCACGCTCGATCCCCTTTGCAAATTAGTATCTCTTCCTTTTAACAGGCACATAGATTTTCTTACCTACAGGAAGATCTAAATTCCTAGCTTTGGTGCATATTATACTTTACATTTAATAAATATGAAAAGGATAAATATCTGGATCTTGGTATAGGCAGCTGATTAGGACAGAGAAAGAGAAGAAAAATGGTTATGGATCTGCTGCCAGTTCTGCCTGCTGCAGAAGTGAAAAATGAAAAATGAAATTGGCTACTGCTGGTGGAGGACAAGTCAGATGCACAGAAAGCTTGTTCCACTGCAGCAAGAAGAGCAGATCCAATTGTCCAGCACTCTCCTTCTGGGTCTCCATTCCCAGTTTGGGTTATCTCATGTTTTTTTTTTTTTTTTGTTTTTTTTTTCCCCATATTAGGAGTAGGTCTAAATACCATCCCTTCTCCTTCTCACAAGAAATCTTATAACTGCATAGCTCTACTCATGCAAGCAAAGCCCTAACTCACATCACACAAAATAATAATTTTAATTTCACCCTTCAGACATTTTTTTTTAATCGTAAGGCTTATTTGTAATAGTGCATGTTTAAATATGCAGGATTTCAGAATTTAGGAATCTGATTTTTTTTTTTCACAAAGAAGTCACATCTATATTAGCAGGTGGCACACCTTGAACTATGTTGTTAGAATTGCTGCACAGAAGTGTTATGCAACTTGAAATACAGTTCCTACTCTCTGCTACCTAAAGCAAGAAGGATGCAATCCAGCATACAGAACAAATCTGTCAGCATGCTACCTTGCAAGTCCCTGATAATCCGCTGCAGCTGGTTTTCACCACCAGTTGCTGCCATCTTGAAAACCAAAGTAGCTCCCCTTCTGGGCTGTTAACCTTTTCATCCATCTAGATAACAACAGCAGAGTTCATATCCTCGATGACCACTGGGCGGATGAAGGTTATTCTTCTCTGTGACACTTGCAGCTCTGTAAAAGTCAAAAATAGAACACAACTCTTTATCATCTCAAATAAGCATAACAGAGGTGCTTTGGCATTTTAAGTCCTGGTTAGTAATGAATCCTCACATGGCCAACTCTTTTCCAGAAAGCTCCTTTCTGTTTCCTTCTACATTTCGCTTTCCATTTCAGTTATTTCTGTTTCCACCTCTCAAAACTACTGACCAAACCCCAGAGGGCAGTTTTCCCTCGTCGGCGTTACGACACAGTTAGTCTCACAGTCCAGCTCGGGCTGGCATTTCACACAGCTCATCTCATGACCTGACGGAGGTTCTGATGACACGGGACTTTCCCTACGAAAACCCTCTGCCCGACCTTCCCTACAGCCTGCAGAGTAAAAAGATACAACATCACCATTTCAGGGAGACTTTCAAGGCACAGCCTAGTCACAGGTCAAGGTGTCCAGAAGTGATACGTGCTTGATCCGCTGGCATTGGAGGATGTTTTTTACTCATTAGAGCTAGCAAAAGATTTAGCGCTTGAGATTGGTTTTAGCACGAGAAACATCTTTCATTCCTCCTCAGAACCCCCTGTTCCCAGCACATGTAAGAGGATACCGCTCCGCTTTATTTTAAGCTGTGACAGCGTTCCTGGCTGGGTAAATGTACCTTGCACATCAGAACATCCACCTCCCCTGCTCAAAACAATGACGAGTAAGCTGTACTTAGCACTTGTGAAGAATTACTTATTCATTAATGAAAATAAATGAATTAAAGATCAACTAAAAGCCTTAAAGTGCTTTATTAACACATCCATGCCCGGTGATCCAAACTTCCAAACACTCATGGGAACAATAACTCAAAAAAGCCACATGGAAACTGCACGGGAAACTTTCCAAGCATCTTGTCCTCAAAGGTCGTGCCCAATTCTGCTGCAATGGCACAGCCAAATTTTCAAGCAAGCCTCACACCTGAAGTACTGAACCTATAGACAATTTCCTGCTACCTTTCTGTGCTGGTGTTGTCATTCAAACTGAGCTACAATTAAATTAAATTCCAATTAAAAATTAAATTCCAATTAAAAATTAAATTCCAATTAAAAATTAAATTAAAACCTGACAAGCTTTTGAAATGCAAATGGGACTAGATCAAATAATCATGTTTCTTCTCCCTTCCCTTTCTTACAACTCCAAATTAATTAAAATGGCATTGCTCAGGTAGGTGTCTAGATGGATCCAACGAATCATCCCTCCACCCCGTGCATCGAGGTATCATTTGGAAACAACCCTGAGGCAACCCTGAATTTTTTTCTTATTGATACGAGGTAGAGGTGGTTCAGAGCAAACCTTAAAGCGAGACAGAAACATGGTAAATATAAAATAAAAATATGCTTCTTGGTGTGTTTCTCTTAATACCTGTGCTTTGCTACCTGCTGGTTTCATTGCCATATTTCCATGGCAGTCGTTATGTTAGGACACGCCATCGTGGGGACGATGTGCTGCCTGGGAAGGAACTTGGACAGCCACATCCCCACCACAGCCGTGCTGCTTTAGGGAGAGAAGGCCAGCACAGCGTGGTCCTGCTGACCTCTTTTCAACGCACCAGACGCTTCTGGCCAGCCTTGGCAGAAGGTAGAAATCTTCCGAATACTGTGCTCTTCCACGTGCAATCAAAAGGGGTTGCCAAACACAATTTTCTCACTGTAAATCAACAATATCACGTACGCAATATTCCTATCTTGGTTCTACTCGGTGACTGCACAGCCCCCATTTCCTGGTAACCTGAGTTTGGATACTGACGAGAAGAAGCAGTAACAGAGCAGTGAGTCAACGTTTCCTCTTCTAAGAACACGCAGCAATATCAGCCCTATCTGTTCAGCCTGGCAACCGCTACCCAAAGGTACGAAGAGCAGACTGGCAAGCCAAAACACACACGGCCAACCCAAACACCCCCAAACACAACTGGAGAAATGAGCCAAGGGTCCTGCTCGTCCCTCCTGAAGGGCAGAACGAGCCCTGGCGCAAGGCTCCTGAGGCATGAGGCACGCCAGGAGAGCTGCAGGTGGCAGAGGTGGGACGCTGATGTTGGGCCCACATTTACCAGTGGAGAGCAGGACGGGAGCAGCTCAGGACCTTGCAAATGAAGAACACACATCTTTGTCCTTGCTAGGATCTCCTCAGCAGAATACGTGAGCCCTGACCAGAGAGCACAGCTCAGCTGGAGGTGCGTGGCTGCACAGCCCCCTCCTCTCCTGTCTGCTCACCCCTTTCCTCGGTCCAGGTCTCACAGTTTCCCCCTTCCTTGCATCAGCTTCCACCCGTGAGATATGCATTTACTCCCTTCTCTTCTCAGAGGTGATGGGGATCTTTCAGCCTGGTTACGGCACTTTTCTACCTGCCTTCTGCACTGCTAGTCCGTGGTCCTTCCAGGGACGTGCCTAGAAAACACAACACGTCCCACGCCACAGGAGGGTGCAGAGCTCTCACCTCCTCCTGGCAAAGACCGCTGACAACGCACCTGAACTGGTTTCCTGAGCTCGCAGAGTAGGAAGAGCTTCTGCAAACACCTGATCTTGTCCTTCCTGACCACAGACACTTTGCTCAGGATTGTTTAGGGCACGACCCTGCCCCTCCAAGCGTTTCCTCTCCTATTGTGTGTCTGTAATTACCCGCCTTGTCTGAGCAGCACCATACATGTGTGAGGCACAAGCGACCTGCTTTGGGTCAAAAGCTTTTTAGGTGATGCATCACAACCTCTTGTGTAACAGCATTTGACTACAGCGAAAAGCAAGACATGACACAGCAGCAGTCCCCCGGGCTGTGCCTGCTGGTGGCTGAAGATAGCTCTTCCCTCTCCTACTGGTTTAAGTACCCACTTGTGGGTGAGAATCTTCTTTGTGGGGGAGGCTGTCCTGGAGATTAAGGAAGGAAGCAGAAAGGAAACAGCCCACTCACAAGAAAGGACTTAGCTGACAGTGAGTGGGACACAGAAGAAACAGCAAGCTAAACTTACTGGCTGTAATTACCCTGTGTCGTGGGGCGGCTACAGTGACCTACTTTCACTCTGATTTCATAAAGTCTCTCTCTGTGTTACTGTGGGCACGTCCGCACCTCCAGCAGCTACAATTTTTTGAATCAACTGGCCAATTTCAGCCAACCTTGGCAGAATGTAGAAGTCTTCAAAATATTGTGCTCCTCCACGTGCAATCGAAACGGGAAGGCGGGCAGAACTCCACGAGCAGTTTCTCTTCCCTGACCAAAAGGCTGCAGACAGACCTTGGCTGCAGCCTGACAGCAGCCTGGCTGCACCCCTCAGCCAGGGGCCTTCTCAGCGCACACCAAGAGCAGAGCTCACACTGCAGACCTGGGGTGATCCTGCTAAAAAATAAATCAGATCTACAGGACAAATTTAGTGGAATCCAAGTCCTTAAACTGCTTGCAGAAATGTTTTATCTTAACACAACTTTTCTGCTCTAGCCACCCCAAACATGGGCACGTCGCCACATCTCCCTTACAGAGAGGGATCTCCTGTACAGCGATCACAAGACCTTTAGTCATCTGCAACTCTATACCTGCTCTGCATTAACGCTCTGCATGAAACAAAACAGGCAAGCGAGGATGCCGAGCCAAATCCCATGTCCATGAGTCACATTAATTTTACCTCTATTGCTCCCTTGTGTAGTGTGAAGGTGATTTGTCCCATAAATGCGGACGCTGACTGATGGTTGTGAGGGACAATTCTAGAATGTGACATAGAAAACCAACCCACCTGGGCACACAGTGGCTACAAGACACACAGAGAGAGGAACACACAGCAAATCTCACAGCAAAGACAAAAGAAGAACTGGGAAAAGAGACTCTACCTCCCGGGACCGCAATGCCACCGATTTAGTTAAAAAAATCATCCCAGTAATTGTCTGGAAAAAGCACTTTGCACTTAGATATTGCAAGAAACAGAGTCCCAGTGGATTTTTCTGTAGCTGTGCCGCTAGCTTTTCCTCATCTGGCAGCATTCAGGCACCTGCACATCCATTACATTAAGCTGAGGAACTCTTTGCTGCAAAGACGGGTCTGAAGTGAGCGGCAAATTTGAGCATGCATAAATGCAGCTCCGCTGGGCAGCTCAACCCTCCGTGCTTCCACACTGCAATAAAGGCATGTGAGGGAACGATGGGCTGCACGGGATCAGAAAACTGACAACAAAAGACAGGCGAAGCGTGAAGGTCAGCCAGGGTTTCCATCCTGAGGTTGGAAGCTCAGCTCCCCTCTGAGAAGTGAAATTTTCTTGCTGAGTGAATCTTCCCCCTTCGCTTTCTACACCAACAAACCTTCACATTTCAATTACAAAAACACATTTTTATTTTTTTATTTTTTTAACTTCTTTTAATACTTCAAACAGGTAGCAGGAGAATACGCTGCAAACATACACGGGCTTCTCAACCCCTGACACCACTACACACGTAAACCTTGTTTTGAAGTGTCTGGGCATATAAACATTTAGTAATAAAATGCATCTTGCAGAAAACACATGTCCAGAAAAAAAATTAAAACCAAAGAGTGTCACAGCACTGGGGAACACAGTTAACGAGGTGAAGTGCACAAAAACGTTCACGTCTTTTAGAAAAGCAGCATGTTTAGAGATAGGGGTTCCTTACAGCAAAGCCCTTTTGTGCATCGGTCCTTGAGCTCTACAGATATTTTTATGGTGTTTTTCAGCCCAAGAATACGAAGTAATGACATTCCTAAAATACTGCTTGCAACCCTAACCTGACTGTCACGAATGAGTTGGTGAAGTTTTGCAGCCTCTGTGTGAACTTCACTGTGTGCTATGGGCAGCTGGCCTGCATCCTCCCCCTATTTCATTCCTTGTATTTGACAACTGTTCTTAGAAAAAGGCCCAAACCAAGCAGCAGATAAGGGTATACAATGGACTGATAAGAACTCCATCAGACAGAGCTGATTTTAACCCTCTGTGGGGAAAGCTAGCAACCCTAACAACTTTTTTTCATGCTGCACCTACTGAATCAGGCCTCCACTTCAAGGCCCGACTTAAACCTGGTGAAAAGATCACACCCAACGTTGGCCAAACAGGACAAACAGACTTAATTTTTTAAAAAATATTTCTTAATTTGGAGAATACAGTGTTGTCTCTGCTACTCCTCACGTTGATAACCAGCAACGTGAATGCAAATCACCTCTTTCGGCAGCCAGCAAACAAGGATGCGCTTGTATTTATCCCACAAAGACAAGCCTGTCTCAGCCCCGTCCCATGACACAGAAGCTGTCTGTTTGAGGAAGCAGTCAGTTCACAAAGAGAAGAGTGCTCCCCTGATAACAGGAATTGCACCAGTATCGCTCTTACCTCCTCTGCCTTATTGCCTAGGGCATGCCACACCTCACCCCACGTCAGGAGAGCTACGCGGTGCTTACTGGAATCTACGAGCTAACCTCTTTTAATAATAAATACCAAATATCAAACTATAATTTTGAGAATAACACCAGATTAATCTCCCAGAGACTTGCTTCTCCTCTGCTGCTCCAACGCAGTTTCACTCCCCATGGAGAACCGCACCCTGACCAGCACAAGTGGAGAGTCAAAAAGACAGGTGTCAGTCAAAAATTAAAATATTTTTCCCGCTTTGCACCCTCTGTCTTCCAAGCCACCTTCCCCATGAACCCATGTACCCTCCCTGCTACACACCCTGTCCTTCCTCCCCGTAACACACCCAACTATTTACTTCTCTCTTACGTATTTTTCACGTGCTTGGATGCTACTCTGTGGAGCATCATAAAGATACCTGTAAAAACACAAAGAGTAGAGGCCTCCCAGCTGCAAAGTACTGATAGTGATTTACGATGCTCAGCTTGCTTGCTGTAGGAGCTTAGGATCTTCCAAAAATCTCTTGTTTTTCAGGTCTCCCAAGCTGGTCTCTGAGAAATGGGTGCTGTTTCAATTTCCACAGCAAGCTTGGCCTGACTAAGACATCATCTCAGGCACCTCTCAGGCTTGGGGATAGGTAAAAACAACAACCATTACACCACAGCTCTGAAATGCCTCCATTCGAACGGGGGCTTTCCTCTCAGCAGGATTTTTTACCTCTGTGTCTATTGTTCCTCCAAGCAGAGATTTCAGAAGCGCTTGCAAAGGCTGCCTCCAACTAATCGCTGTGGAGAGCCCGGCAGGTGGGTGCTGCAGGTTGCCCGTGTGTAGCGCTCCATCTGCCCTCCATCCAGCCAACAGCAGCAGGGGCTCCCCAGGGCAACTCCTGACCTATTTGTAGGTCCCAGTGTGAACAAGCAACAAGCAGCACTGAAAATTACAGGTTCTGGCCGCACAATTGCAGATTAAATAAGAGGCAAGCCCATTAAGCAAACCCAGCTGAGACAACCCAGGCTGACTGAGTGAATCATGCCACCCTGGGGCCCATAGCAGAAAATCCTGTTTCCTTCCCTCTGCAGCAGGAAGCGTTTCCTTTTCGCCCTGTAATGGTGTCCATCTGGGGAGAAGGGAGAATTTCAGAGTTACAAACCCCAAAGATTTAGGAAGCCTTTGGAAGAGGAGCCCGTACACCAGTGCTGCCTATCTGCCTACTGAGGACAGACAGGCTCACAGATGACACAGGCTGGGCTTGAGCCCAGTAATTTGGGGATTGCCTGATCCAACACACTCACTTTGAAAACCCAAGCTGGCTTGCAGCAGCAGCAGGACCGTCCCCCCTCCCAGCAGTAAATTAAATGTCATGATAGACACGCTTGCGGATTAACTGTTTACAAATATCCTGCTTAGACCACGATACCACCAGCAACCACAGAACACTGTGGTGGACAAAAATATTAAAGCAGAGGGAAGGATGTATGAGTTAAGGCCCTGCGCAGGTTTCACAAGGTTTCCTTGCACTATGAGACAGAGACAGTGTATATAAAGGCTTCTTACAAAATGTGATGCCTTCTTCTGAACACATTTGGATAGCATACTACAAATTATTATTAATATGGCACTTTTGGACACAACCAACCACCACTCCCTGAACAAATTGGAATTACTACAGGCAAATATGAAAAGGATTCAGACTAGATTCACACTGAAAAAAAAAAAAGCCTTTGAACTAGTAAAACCAAATATAAACTTAGTACGTAAATAAATAAGAATAATAATGTGTCATAATAAAACCACCCAGGGCTCTTACAATTCCCTCTAGTTCAGTAATCCAAACAGCACCTAACGAACACCAGCAGGGCTCAGTGTTTGTTTCACAAATGGGCGACTGTAACTTTTAAATGTGATCTACTAAGAAAAACAAACAACCCAAGCTAAAAATAATTTTCAGCACTGCTTTTCCTTAAGTTCAGTCTGATAATTTCTGCAATTTCACAAGCAAACGCTTTTAAAAAAATTATTTTAATAGTGTTCTTCCCCACTGATGGAGCCTTAGCAGACCTGGCCTTCAGGACATGAGGACAAATTGCCCTTCCTTTTCTGTAACCGTCCAGCAGCGGGGAGAGGAACTGCAGATATAATACACCCTTTCACTATTGTCAGCTGGTGCACAAAAGAGGTTCCTGTACACAAGAAAATAGGCTGCGTAACTAATTGACTGGCTCTTCAGAAGTACCCAAACCACCCACGTTCACACAAAAGGCTGGCAAATGTACATACACTACAGCAAGAAGAAAAGTAAAACCAGCTCGCACTTGTTTTTCACCGTAGGTGGCTTCGGTACAACTTTCTAACAGCAGTGCAGCCTTCTGCACATAAATGTTTGGAAACATGACCAGGAACATCTGGAACATCGAAATCTAAGCACTCCCAGGAGGATCGCTGGAGGACTTTAAGAAACTGCCTCGTACACAATGTGTGGAAAACCAAAACCACACCACCGCAGGGCAGTTTTGTCTCCTCTGCTGCACCTCCAGCACTGAAAACAGACACACCAGCAGCGCGCACGTCGCCATGTTGCTGACAAGCCCACGCCATGCCCTGCGCGTTTAATCACAGTAAACACCCGCTCTCGCTCTTCAGAAGCAGAAAGATAAAAGGCCTGGGATTCCTCCTCCTCCTGTTTACACTCGAGAAGCAGCTCGGTGCAAAGGGAGAGGCCGAACCCTGAGTATGACCCCATTCCGCACGCCAAATAAGCCTTTGCGCTGGCAAAACTCAGCAGGCAGCTCGGCACGGGGACACCCCACGAGACAAGCAACCAGGACCCCAAATTCCTCCACAAGCAGCTGAAGGGGTCTGCCAGCCTCTAGGCTGGGGCACAGACCCTACACAGAGCGACCGAGGACCGCGGGACGTCTACCTGAGGAGCCCACCATTTGACGCGAGCCTTCCCCAAAGCCCACCGCTCGCTGCATGTGGCGGGGCGCGATGTGTGCCGGAGGGGTGCTCTGGAGACAAGAGCCAGCAAAACTAAACACCCTCCCTGTCATCTGCCAGAGATTTGCCGACACAAAGGCAATAGGGATTAGGGCGGGGGGGGGGGGAGAAATATGTGTCTCTGTCAGCACTTTGGCAGCGCAGCCGGCGTTTGGCTCTCGGGGAGCAGCAATGAAGGACAAGGGGGGATCGGGTGGGTTTGTTCGGGGTGCGGGGAAAAGCTCCGTGTTTATGGTGGCAGACAGCCATCACACCTCGAAGGGGGGCAGCGAGGACAAGGACAGCACCCCCAGCACCCGTGCCTGGCCGCTCAGCCCCACCATGCCCGTGTGCGGGCACAGCCGCCCCCCGAGCCCACCCCGCCGCCCCCAGCCCCGGCAGCCACCGAGGCGCCGCATCGCGGCTCCTCCCCTCGGTGCCGGGCCTCCTGCGGCAACAAGTGGGCGCCGCCGGAGTTTCCTTCCCCGTCCCCGTCCCCGTCCCTGTCCCTGTCCCCGCAGCCGCCGCTGCCTCTTCCCCGCCGCCGGTACCTGCGCGGCGGCCGCCATGTCGCGGCCGGGCCGCCCCGGGGACAGGCTCCGGCCCCGTTCGCCGCCGCCTACAAGTCCCGTGAGGCTGCGGCGGCACCGGGACGGGGCCTGGCCGGAGAGGAGGAGGAGGAGGAGGAGGAGGAGGGGAAGGAGGAGGAGGAGGAGGCTCGGGAGAGGCCAACAGTGTGAAAATGGAGGGGTTTAGAGTGTGTCCCGGGGGGGTTATCGGCGCTGTCCGCAGCGGCTGCAGGCTGCGGGTGGTGTCTGGTACTGCCAAGAAAGTCGCCTGTCGAGAAGTGTAATTTGTACAAAGTACTCACTGTCACCTTTACTACAGCTGAGTATTTTTGTTTGTTTGTGTATGCAGTTTGTCTGAGTCAGTACCAGTTCATCGTGGTCTTTGCACGGACGGCTGAAGTGGATCTGAAAGTCGTGCTCAATAAAGCCAGCAAGCAGCAGATTTCCCCTTTCTGGCCCTGCTGAGGACACAAAAACACTTCCCACAGCTATAAGGTGTAGGAGGCCTCGTAGCGTAAGAGACTGGGAGAACATGGCTGTGAAACTGGAACCTAAGATCACTTCCTAACGTGGTGCTTCCACACCTCATCGCCCAGCATATGCTTCTTCCACAACCAGTCCATTGCTACTCTTTGTTTTTTGTTGTTGTTCAAACTTGCACCCTTCACTAACCCTTGATTCTCTGAAAAATTTATTTCACAGTGTCTGAAGCTGGCTACAGAGTTTTTGTATTTGAAAGGTACTGGAAAATAAGTTCTTTTCTTTTTTATTATTTTCTTTTTTTTTATTATTATTGTCTTGATAAATAAACGACATTAAATAAAACTTGTGATCAAACAGTTTGTCATCAATTCTTGCCACAGCACTTGTGATTATATTAATGTCATAAACTGTAGCTTTGGCAGCCGTACGATCAAAGCATCCTATTTTCAAGACTGTAAGGAAATACATGGTGGATGTAGTCACCGACATGCCTCCATCCTTCTCATTTTTTTCATCCTCAACCTAAGGATGACTAAGTGACCTTGAAGTTTTGGTGAATAGCCTTCACCTAAAGTATGAATTTGAAAAGCTTGAAAACATTTTAACGTCCTCAGAAATGCAGGTTATGGGGCTAAGCATGTTTTGGGGACATGACTCATGAAATGCAATGGGATGTCTTACATTGCTCTGAAGCAACATTCAGGCTGACTTCTCAGCATGCTTTGCCGCATCATGCAGTACACAACCAGGAGCATCTGTTGAAAACAAATGTTTGTTTTCCATTGATCAGCAGGCAACTGGGTCTTCCAAAAGTAACCTCAGAGTTATCTGTTGCAAATAACGATTAATCAGATCCCAGATAATTTCAATACAGTGGAAGTTTTGCATACTTTCAGAAAATCTATGTGTAGTTTAATTTCTCACATATGAAGAAGTAGAATGGATCGCTCCTGCTTTTTAATTATGTAGTGGCAAGCTACTTTGAGAAGTATTTAATTATTAACATTGCTTACTGACTTACAATCTGTTTATACAGATATCAGTATCTATGGAGAAAAGCACCCTGTTTCCAACAAAGTCCATGGCTGACCAACACTTCCTTAGGATTTTCTGCATATTCTAATTTCTTAGCAACAAACGAGTTTCAAGGTTTTTGCTTTTTGGAAGCCTCCCCAGAAAAATAAATGTATTTTCTGCTCAATTTATGTAGTTTATTTTTATTTTGAGAAAATCTATAGATTAACTTCTTCATAAACTATGATGAACTGGATGGGAATTTTACTATCCCAGGAAAGGTCATGTCAGTCACAGCAGCAAATGGAAAACCTTTGTTGGGAAATATCTTTTGACTAGTTGTTGGAATGCTATGAAAGTAATTGTAAATATATTCCATAAAGGTACATAACTCAGTAATTAAGGATCATGAAGCAATCATGCTGTATCCTTTAGGTTCTGTTCCATATGGCTGAAACATAGGCCAAAATGACTATATAAAGGCTAAAATCAACTGCTGACATTGAAAGTGGAGCTTAGATCTAATGCTAGCTGCAATTCTTTTACACAGAGTGATTCTGCAAACACAATTTGAGCATGATTTTTTATTTTTGTTTTTAGGGCACTAGAAGCCATTTCTGTACAGGATTTGCAAATAAATGTAGCTGCCTTTGGTTTTAATGGTGCATAAATTTGCATAAAGGTGCTCTTTTTATGTGGGAAGAGTTTCCTCTATTGAGGCAAGCCAATTCACACTGTCTAGCTCATCATAAAGTCAAATTACACACTGTCATCAATCATGTCATGCTGACAGCAGTTTGGTGCCTTGTTGGCTAGAGGAGATCTTTATTAAACCCTGTTAACTAACTGGGCTCCATCAGACAACCAGAAAAAATGTTTCCTGTGGCTATTATATTCTGTGAATACTTCATAGTGGTCTCTGAGTATGTCTGCAGAAAGCATCTGTCCATCTTTCTGAGATTACTGTTGTATGTGCTACATGTTCATATTATTTTTAAATCATGAATTGATATGTAATAACTGGGGAGGGTTTTGCTTCCACTAGGCACTTGAGGTATTTTATGAGGGTAACAAGTTCCCAGCTTCCCTGGTCACCCTCAGCGGATTAACATACCATTGTAGCTAGCCTGAACAACACGCTGCTGTTCATCATCAGAGACTTTCTGTGGCTGCAGGGAGAAAGCTTTGGAAGCTCTTTTTTGCATTTGTTTGCATTTTTCTTTGCGTTCCATTTTGAATAGGTGGACAAAGAGAAAATGATTATAAATAGGTGTCAAGATAGGAACCGGCAAAATAAAATCAGCAGAGCTCCGGAAAACCTCTGCAAGCAAATTTGGCATTTTGGACAAGGTGGCTGAGGGACTTGGAAGAATACTCTGCTTATATCAGTTGAGTTTCTGAGCCTGCCACCTGGCACATTGGAATTAGGAGCTATCGCTGCTCAGAACTGGCTGCACTTCACCCCCGGGTAAATAAAGTGAGGTACCAAGATTTTGAATTGATTTAGTGCTGGCTCAGCTGAATCAGCAATGGTACAGAAGAGCCAGGACACAGACTTTGGACTGTGCACTTTAAATGAACTAGAGTCTTCTGCCCACGTTTAGATGTGTGGCCCATGGATAAAGAGCATACTAAGGCTTTGGACATTAAGAGCTGGTTAAGATGTCTGGAAGGATGCAGCCATCAAGAAGCAGAACTTAATCTCAGAAAACAGCATTATTTGGAGGACAAAAACCTCTTGAGGTCTCTAGTCCATCTTCTTGCTCAAAGCAGACGTAATGAAATGATGGTGCTCAAGGCTGTGTCCAGTCAACTCTTGAACACCTCCAAGGACAGCAATCTCACCAGCTTTCTGAGTCTCTGTTACAGTGTTTGACTACACTTGTAAAGAAAAAAAATGCCTTTAGCTAACTGGAATATGCTAGGTACCAGTTTAACTCTGTTGCTTTTCAATCCCATTGTCATGAAGCATTGTTATGAAGCAATCCCATTGTTATCTCCAAGAAGAATCTGGCTACATCTTCTCTATATCCTCCAGTCAGGAAGCTGCAGACACCGTGTGCTGTTCCCTGAGCCTTCTCTTCCTAAGGCCAGATGAACTCAGCTCCCTCAGCCTCTCCCTGTCCATCACATGCTGCAACCCCCAAGTAGCTTGGTGGCCTTCAGCAGACTGCCTCCAATATGTCTATGACCTGGTGTTCCGCCCCTTTTCAGATTAATTAAGAAATGAATAATCATCTTGTTTGCAAAACTCGAATAGTTTTCTGTGTGGCTAGCTTTACCAGGTTCTATAGTCTTTCACCACTAACAATCCTACGTGAGGAAGGTGAAATGCAGAGAAAGACTGCTAGTGGCAGTCCCTTCCCATGCGTAATTGCTGTGAGATGACTTCAGTGTTCGTCGTGTTTTTAACGTGGTTAGGATTCTTTATGTGAATACATGGGCCTGTGGCTCACTAATATTTGGTCTGTTTAGCAGTGGGTGAGTTCATCTCAAGAACGGCTCTGTGCTGGTACGTGAAGTACTGGTGGTTACGTTCCTCTTTTATGGTGATGCACAGCTAGTCTCCATAGGTCATCTTTACTGGTACTTCTTATGGTCTGTTCTCATTTTGACTGACAGCAAGCTTACACTAATTTCCTTTCTGATTTTTGTACTTGCTTTAGTTTTGCTTCCTGAAGAACACACAGGCGTCTGATTGGTATAGAAAGCATTAGTCAAACTTCTCTCCTTTTAACGCAGGGCCTTCCCCTTTCGACACTGGATGAGCAAGAGCATTTCAAACTGCTGAGTAACCATAAGAAAAAGACAAAACAGAATTTTATTGGTGATTTTAATAGCACTGTTGGTGCTTTCAAAATACTGAGTTATAGAAGGAGGCATCTTTGTTCCTGATCAAAATACCCCCAGAAATAAGCAGCTCATGCCAGGCTTTGTCCCGCACATTGCACCCTTTTATGAGCCTGGTGTCTGACCCTCGATCAGAGGTCAAATTATCATTGATTTTTAGTGGGAGCAGGATGATTTTAAAAATGTGTAGATTTTAAGATTTATAATTTTATTTAAGGATGTACTTTAGACTTGGAAAGGATTGGTTCGGTTACTTGCCTTACCCCTTACCAGTGAGGATTTTCCCCTCCTGGCAGATTATTGACAGATAATAATCCCACAGCTTCGTGAAACTGGGGGCTCTGGTGGTTTATGGCAGTGATGCTCAGTTTTATGTGGGCCTTAACCCTGTGCTCCAGGAGATGGTGGAGTGAATTCTCCTGGAAGCCAACAGCTGTGGACAAATAATGTTTGTGGCCAATACTGTTTAATATCTCCTTCAGCAACCTTAATGACGGGACAGGGTGCTCTTTCAGCAAGACCTAATTGCTCTTTTCCACTATGCAATGGGGGCCGTAGAGAAAAGAGATCCAGACTCTTAGAGGAGTGCATTTAATGGGCAAGAGGGAGCAGCACCAGGTTACAGCAAAGGAAATTTTGTTCATGTAAAATGAAAAAAATCCACCATGAAAATGGTTAAGCACTGGAACAGGGGACCCAGAATAGTTTTATGCAATCTGTTCTTGGAGATTTTCAGAGTTTGAACAGACAAGGCCCTGAGCAGCCTCATCTAACAGGGACAACAGCATGCTGTGAGCAGGGTGGGGGAGTGGCTGACCTCCAGAAGTCTCTTGCAAGCTAAATGAGTCTATGAAAATACACAATTTTTCAACTGAAAATACCTCAACTTTAATAGGTAGTTACTAAAGGCAGAGAACAAAGGTAACAGTGTAATATTCTGTTGAATTTCAGACTGTTTATTAGTACCACTTCATTATAGCAGGAGAGGAACTCTCCACATGCTGAGTTATTTGCGCAGCAGTAGGCAGCAGTACAATTGGGTAATATTCAGCATTCCCTTTACATATTCAGATATACTGTAACAAAATATGCTTAAGCTACAAACATTTAAATAACTGTTAAAAACTGAGCAGAGTAGGACTGTTTACATCTCTTGTGCTGCAGTTATAATTCTTGACTTTTTTAGATTAGTATGAAAAGTACTGACAATAAAAAATTGAGGTTAGTGTAGCTCTAGGACAATGAGTTGAATGACAGTTTGTTGAAATGATGTACGTGCATGAGACCTTCTTCCACTCACTGCTGCAGCATTTCCCCCTCATAGAGTTTTGCTGGTATCCATGAAGTACTCCAGGTTTACAAACACAGAAGAAAAATGCGGAATCCTCTGTCCTTCAGTGGGCTGTCTCTTCAAAGTTGAAGATATTGAGTTCCTGTCCAAAGTCTTTTGAAGTGCGTAAAAGCAATCATATTCATTTCAAATGTTTCTTATCCCTTATCAGAAAGCAAGAGCCAAAGTCTGGTCTCCACTCCTACCAGATGAATGGCAACTTCCACCCTTCCGTGGTTTGTCTGAACACAAGTGAGTTCCCTATGGGATTAATGAATAGCCTTATTTTTACTTTTTAAGTTTTAGGCAATTATGGTAGTATTGGGATAGTATTGACCTGTTCAGAGAGGCACATCTGATGATAAGGGACAAGATATGATCAATTTGTTCTGGCAGCTAAACTGAAGCACAAATCAGAAACTGTGGGCAAACCCTAAGAAGACTACTTGGTTGTGTCATGGATGTTTGCCACATTTACTTTTCCCTAGGCATTTTTCCTTCCAGATAGTTCTGATACAGGATATCATACTACAGGCATTCCTGAGTTTCTGCTTTTTATAAACTATACGAAAGCTGAGAAGAATCTCTTGTCGGCTAAGATGGCTGCCAAAAAAGCTGAATTGTTGCTTAGAACCATTGTCAAACTACTGGTTGGTGAAATCTTTACACTAAGCTAGTTTTATATACATTTGCTTATCAATAGGTAAAATAACATTTACACACAGAGAGAACCAGTGAGCTCAGCAATGACGAACACTGGGAAGCATTAAAAGCCATAGAAATCCTTACATGTCCATTGCTATAATAAGTATTTTAAGGTAGGCAAGAAAACAATGCACACTACCATTCATGTTAAGACCTGATGTTTAACTCCCAAAGGAAAAAGCAAAGTTTTTTTTTTGTTTGTTTGTTTTTAAAGAAAAATGTAAATAAGAGAAAATCTGTCTCACAGTGCAAAAAAAAGCATAAAGGTAAGACTTACAGACCAGTGAAATCACTTCTCCATCCCACCACAAATACATTTTTATTTTCCATGTTTGCAATGAGTAAATTTATGTCACTTTCTCAAGGAAGTGACTTTAAGAATTATAGATCATCCACGGCTTTTAAAATCTTAAAGTTTATCCAGGATAAGTGCTACTAGTTAGGTGTCCCTTCAGTAGATGGATGCATCTTCATAGTGAAATTTGCCTTGAGAACAGATCCGGGGGCTGGAAACATGACTGTTGCCACAAGGTAAGCACTGGCTGCATAGACGTATCAAATGACTCTTGAATTTGACTCCAACGAATACATAAAGCACAGGGTTGAGGCAGCAGTGTGAGAAAGCAATTTTACGGCTGATGTGAAAGGCAAGGTTGATGTCTTTTTCATACTGACAGGTAGACGGTGGAAAAGTTAACAGAAAACTGAGGATGTTGTAAGGTGCCCAGCTCAGGAAGAAAGCCATCACGATAATAAGGATGAGTTTCACAGTTCTGTGCTTTCTGCGAGATCTTGTTCCTAGCAGAATTATCAGTATCCTCAAATAACAGAATATAATAATCCCAAGGGAAAACAGGAAGAGCACATTTCTCTGATAAACATCCACCTTTTTCATTTTCCAGTCATTGTAATCACAGGTCTTGTACCCATACACGTCTTCGTGCACTGTGGTGTGCATCACCTCGGGAACCACAATCAAAATGCTGCCAGTCCAAACAACCAAGCTCACCACTGAACCACAGCATTGTGTCGGGGATCTCAAAGTGGAAAGAGGGTTCACGACGGACAAGTACCGTAGAATAGTCATGAGAGTCAAAAAGAAGACACCACTGTAGTAGCCAATGGAGAAAATGGCATTCATTGCTTTGCAGAGGAACTCACCAAAAATCCACCCAAAGGTCTGGTCCACTACCCAGAAAGGCAGCATGCAGGAGAATATCAAGTCAGAGACACAGAGATTCATGATGAAGATGTTTGTTAAAGACACAAGGTTTTCATATTTGAATAGGATCCATAACACCAGAGT
Source organism: Anas acuta (assembly GCF_963932015.1). Lineage (NCBI taxonomy): Eukaryota > Metazoa > Chordata > Aves > Anseriformes > Anatidae > Anas > Anas acuta. The sequence goes on along the minus strand of NC_088980.1, from coordinate 45,769,948 downwards.
ATTTCCCAGCAGGCTAAGAAAAAATGCCAGACTGTAGATAACAGTAGTGAGATGGGTATAAAACACAAAATAGTTACCCATTTCGCAGACATTGCTTTCATTAATGGAATATCCATATGAGTAATTGTTATCTGAATAAGCTGGATACTCTTCTTCATCCATTTGGCTGTGCAAACCTCACACTGTTCTCCAGCAGCTACTCCAAAGAATCACAGGAATGAAAGTAATATATTTGAGAAAAGCAACACACTAACATAACACCCACTCTGGATGCTTCTGTTTTAAAGAAGAAAAGAAGCAGTGAAACTATCTTATTTGTCCTAGTCTGGGGAGAGAAAGGAATCATTTCCCCTTATGAACAGAGACCGAACAGGTAGATACTAAAGATTTGCCCTCAAAGCTGCATCAAGATCTTAAATAATTAAGAAGTCAGAAACTAAGATGTTTCTAAACCAATCTGGTCAGTGACAACTGCTAATTGTTAAACCTTTGTTATGTGAATGTTGATGGCATTATAAGTATCTCAGGTGCCAAGACTTTCAAATCTGCTACTGTTTTTTAACTTGTCTGAAGTAGTATAAAATTTCTAAACACTTGACCTTGTATGTGATTCTTTGTTACTGAGGTTAGACACTGAACAAACAAAAAGCCATGGAGTTCCAGTACCAACAAAGGCAAGAGCTAAGAACAGGAAAAGCTTCCTTCAGAGTTTTGTCTAGGGATTGGTTGGTATCTAAAAACCTGCACTCTCCGGTGGCAGCGCCCCTGAAATGGGCACTCAGAGCATTGCTGTGGCCTGTTGGTTCTCAGGGGCGTCATAAGCACAGAGCTCACACCACAGGCATTTCTCAGGGCTTTACCTGCCTGCCTGTTTGCTGGTAGGAATGTAACCCCAAGCGTGATGTCTGAAATGGGCCAACAGCATCAAAAGTTAGTGGGACTCGGAAGATGATATATAGCCAGGTGAACATTCAAGAGTAACATAGTCACAGTGGCCTTGTTTCTTTACACATTGGGCTAAACATAGGTATATAAAAAATAAATATTAGTGCCAAAAAATGTTTCAATGTCTAAATTAACATTATCCCAGATGAAGGCTTGCCTGCAGCACTGTCTTTCAATCCTGATTTGACTGAAGCCAGTGACAGACCTGCCACTGATAAGAAGGAAACTCAGGCCAAAATTTTTATGGTGACGTTTTCATTTTGGGGTTAGTGAAAGCATTATCCACCTGATACAGCCAGGAAAAGATACTCATTGGAGTACCTGCTGTTGGAGGACAGAAAAATTTTTGTCTGTGCCAGGGAAGAGAAGCAGGGAGCACTGCTGGCTCCTAGCAATTGATGCCATCCATGCCCTCAGGTGGCTCTGGTCAGCGAGAGCTTGGCACAGGCAGCACCAGGGACCACTGGGATGTGGCCACCCGGTTTTGGAGGCGAGGGACGTGGGGTGTTTAGTACCAGGTGGCCCCTGAGACAACGAGTGGCCCTGGCACGTTTATCACCACAGCCACCGACCTAGCAGGGGCCTGAGCCTGTGGCCCTCAGGCTGTGCCGTGCCGCCATCTTCAGGCAGGACGGCAAACACCGCCCGAGGCTCTCATCATGTTGATCCTTCTCTTCAGCAGTACATGGTCCTGACCATCGTTGTGCCCTGTTTCAGCCCAGGGCAGAAGGTCTGGAGGTCTGGCTCCTCCCTGTGGACTGTCCTAAAGGAGCAGAGAGGCCTCTGTGAAGAGGAAGAGGTCCTCTGTGACCAGTGGTGTTCTGCTCTTCACACCCCTGCTGAAGGGCAGACTGTGCTCGGAGACTGGGTCCCCACCGCCCGTCCTCCTGCTTGCTGTCACGAGCTGAGCATCGCTTACAAGGCACAGACAGCTGCTTTGCAAAGGTGTTTTGAGACCGTGTCAGATAAAATGCTAATTTAAGAAAAGGATATGAAGCGTTCGGTGTGCTGTCTCAGATCTGGTGATAAGAGGTGGTAATTTTTTTCTCCAGTCTGAACAGACCGTGTTCATCCCCTGCAACACCACTGATCCTGAGCATGCAGGCACACAAGTATTTGAGACAGAAAACCCTTCCAGAAAATCCAGCTGCTTCCGTCTCCAAATCTCCACCCACCTGGGCACCTCGCACAGTGGACTCAAAATGCTCTGTCCTGCACTCTGGGAGGAGACAGAGACACGGTTACGTGGGGCCAACTCAGAAAATTCACTGCCCTTCCTCTCTGGTCTTCTGCCAGGCACTTCCAGAGAAAGAAAAATACTTCTGAGAACTAGCTGTTTCTCAGTTGCTTTGTAATGCTGCAAGAAGAGCTCTTGGTGGGTGCCCTGATTCACAGCATAAATTCATTTGTCTGCCTAGGCTTTCTTGCTCAGTGAGGTTGGAGCCACCTTCTCCAGTGGTGCTGCTGCCATTGTGATAAATCTGGACAGTGGGAATTTGAGCAGGCAGAAGAAGACACTACATCCTCAAATGGGCAAGCCTGTGAGCTGCCAATGCACTGGTGCAAAGCTGCATGGCCAGGAAAAGCCCCTGCACCCAGGAGCTCACCACCATGTCCTCCAAGGACCACAGGCTGCCTGGCATGCTGTGCCATCACGCTGTGCTCATGGCGCAGGTGAGACCCAAGTGAGTCTGAGGATGTGCTTTGATATTATGTTTGTACCAGCTGGGAAGCTCTGCCAGGCTGGTGATGGGATTGAGTGCCTTACAGGAACCAGAGGCACTTGTATCTTTTCCTTCTAGCTTCAGATTTGAAATAACACCTCTGGGAGCAAACCTGTATTTTTTTTTTTCTGTATTGCATTTGATCTCCTTCCTTCTTCTCTGTGAATAGGAATGCATTAAGATGCATGGTTTCTCAGTTAAGACATGCAAAGCAGATAAAAACTTGAGGTGATTAAATCAACAGGTTAAGACCATCACACAGGAAATGCAAATCACAGAGCTGTTTTCGGTGTATATATAATGGTACAACTGAGAGCAGAAGTTGGCTGGAGGGTGGAAATTACCTTAATTTCTGTTGTCAGGACAAGTAGGAACAGAATAAAAACACATCCTACATTTCAAAATAATCCATACCCCTCTGAGGAGCACTCAGCAAGGCATTCAATGTTTTTTTCCCTCTTGGCCAGAAAATGTTGTTTTACCAGAAGCTATAATTTTCAGCCATGCTGTACTTTGTCTTAGAGCATCACAGAAAAATATAATCATTTTAACACAGAAGTGCTATTATTAAAGGCCTCTAATTCAGTTTTGTCTTTTTCTGAGTATTCAGCTAGACTTCCTTCCTCTGTCAGCTGGAGATACATATTCTTCATTATTTTTATTTATTTATTTATTTATTTTAACTGAGCACTGGAAAGAGTGTCTGCGGAGAACTTTGCCTGTTCCCCTTGCAGGCAGTGGAAGGAGAGGCAGCAGTGGGAGCCACATTGTGGTGGGTGTTGCACCAGCTCTTCCCTGAGCACAGACAGCAGAGACAGCCCCCTCACAGCGGGTTCCTGGCATTTACATGGAAAAAGTGAGGTTAAGCTCATCTTTATCAGGAAGGTCCAGTCCATCAGGGGTGTGCAATATAGCCTAGAGGCTTGCAAAGACGCCCCCTATCACAAGGCATGCAATAACGGGAGCTACCTCTGGAGCATCTTGGTCTCACTTTATTCAAGCTCCTGCAGGGGCTTCTGGGCTTCATAGCTTGTTCACCAGGTTTCTCGGAAAAATTATAAAGCTAACTGGTTTGATCTTTAGCTACCCAGACAGCAAAGGTGAAGTCAGAAAATCAGTTTCTGTTCCTCTGGTAGCTACTTCCTTAATCAATGTCTTGCTTCAATTTGGAACAGAAAAAAATAAATCCTAAATGTGACCTTTTTGGCAGAAAGGGATTTTAGTTTTTCAATCAGATTTATGGAGCAGCCTTTTTTTGCTTAAAGGAAGCTAAACCACTTTAAATAATGTTTCTCCTGCCCTAACTAGGACTGGCACCAGTCTAGGAGCACACCTTTGAAGTCACATACAGGAGCTGGGCAGTAAAGTCCTGGAAGTCATAATTCGGATGTGGGCTTGGCCCAAAGTGCAAACAGATATAGACAGCATGGTCAGCACTGAACTTCTTGTCTACCTTAGAGGAGCTTTGCACATGGTGACAAACTCCTTCAGGACATGGATGAAATATTCAGAGGGAAGCCAGGGCATATGCAGACAGCTTGCCATGGCCCCTACCTGAGTTTTGCACTGTCTTTTCTCCATACACACCCAGAGAGCTGCACGTGGACTCTCAGAGGACCAGCCACCCCCATGGCCTCATCCTTCCCCCAAATACTACAGTGCCAGGTTGCTCAGTATGCCTTAGGCACTGCACTACGCATCCTGACTGCACCCATACAGCACTGCAGAGGTCACTGAAATCTGCAGGTTTTTTTTTGCTACAGGAGTCCAACACCGAAGATGCTTTAAAAATCTCACCTTCTTTCCCATAAGATGTCAGCGGGGCTTCCCTTGCCCAATTCAATTCTATAGAGCCCCAAGAGGGCTATCTATTCACAAAAACCCTCACTCAACTTTTAAAGCAAAATCTTCTCTGGAGTTGGGGTTGTTTTCTGGTTCTGGTGCTTACACCTGTGCCTCACAGGTTTCAGAAGGCAGGTGCCATGCACTCCATAAACCCATCTTTTCGGTGGCCTCTTCTTGCCCCTGAGCTCTGCCTCTCAGTCCTGGCCATCAGCCCTGTGAAAACACATGTCTAGGGAGGAAGAAACATCTCAGATTAAGAGCCAGGACTCAACTCCTGACATTTACATATGTGTTCAAGTTTACATGCCAAGTACCACTATAGTCAAGGCAGGGACAGCCCATGGTGTATATATATATGTATATACACACAGAACTAATGCCTGTGGGACTTGCCATGCAGAGAGCAATGCTTGTTAGCCCCAGCTGAAGTGCTGCCACAGCACTGCTGAAGCAGCAGCCGAAGTGGCTGTGGGGGTACAATTGGCAGCGAAGTCTGTTTTTACAATGAGGAAGAGGTTATGATGTTTTCTTCTTGCCCTCTCCAGCTTCTCCTTTCCCAAAAGCTGCAAACGCCCTCCGGACCCTTTATTACAGTTTCACAATAGCTTCCTCTCTTTTAAAGGTTGGAGGGGAAAATATCTGGCATTAGCACTCCGGCACTGCTTTTAAATGTGTAGATATCTTTATATCCATCCTAAAACATGTGTCTGGGCAGAAGAGATGGCAAGGAACAAAAATGCTGCAGTGGGTGGCCTGCCGTCAGCGGGATGTGCTGGATTTTGACAGGCCCATCCTGGAGCACCGCAGCAGCCCCTTTCCCACCACCCTGCTGGTTTACAGGACCTTGGCTGTTGTGCTGGAAAGCACAAGCAGAGCCCATGGCTCTTTGCTCAGCAGGTTTAATTGGCATTTAGCAGCAGCTATCCAAGTGCTTGGGCAGGAGCAGCGCTGGCCAAAGAGACCCGCGTGGCACCCAGGCTGCGGTTGCCCACAGCAGGCCTCACGCCAGCCTGATTGCAACTCTGGGTGTCCCAGGCACTCCCTTGGGGAAAGGGGAAGGGGCAATCTGGCCTCTTCATGTGGCTGACTTTTTGTAAATGAAGAAATATCAGTGTCTGGCACATAGCTGATTTCTCTCAGTAGCTACATTCTGGCAAGGCAGCTGGTGCTGGAGGCCTTCTTGCAGGCCAGGCGGCGATGTGACGCACCTCTTTCCCATCTGCTCCACAGAGACTATAAACTCTGTTTATAGTTAGCTGTTACTCATCTGTGAAAGAAAAGCTTCATTCTGGTTAGTAGTAGCTATTTTTTTGTTGTTGTTTTTATTTATTTTTTTATTTTTTTGGTCAGATTAAACAGACCAAATTGACTTCTAACTTCCACTCCTAAGGCAGAACATGTCTGTAGGTTTCTACTGCCAACAAAATGTTGTCACACACACAGACACAAAATGTCTCTCTGTGTGTAGATATATATCTGTATACTCCCCATGATATACTGCAAGATCGGGCTGCTCTTAAGAGAACTCAGACGCTATGCCATATGTTCAATTACCAACCTTAAAGCTTCCTAATAGTTCTGTTGAGTGAAATATGCGTGAGGAAGTTAAATCTATTCTCTCACAAATTATTACAGACACAAAACAAATATGATGAGCAAGGCAAAAGAGCACATTTTACCCTTGGGATAAATAATTGCATGTCTTCCTCTAAAACCTAACAAAACTAATGCCTCCACATGAATTCATTTTCATGGTTAGGGACAAATAACCATTTTCATGGTTAGGGACAACTTGCAGGGCATGGTTGTATTTTTCTATGAAATTCCATCTCTACTGGTGTATTTAAGCTGTAAACACCCAGTATTTGTATTTTCCTATATAAACAATATGCCTAAAGAATCTGTGCACAACATCTCAGGTGGGGAGAGCAGCATCCTGCAGTCCTGCTCCATGCAGCTTCACAAGGTTTTATTTCAGGAAGAGGCTGTACTAACTGATGGAAGCCCTGTCTGCCTTGGGACATCCAGTGCTGCTACTGGGCCTGTTCCTGAAGGAATGATGCTGAAACACAGGGAAAACAGCCCCTCTTCTGTGAGCCTCAGCTGCTCAGTGATCTCTTTAATGGGCACACTGCAGCTTTGTGAAGACCAAGACCTGACATACATGCACAGCAGGAGAAGGTCATGGCATGGTGTTTGCTTATCATCAGGTTAACTTTGTTGGTTGTCATGTTATCCCTGCTTTTCTCAGGGTGGCAACTGCTCTGTGGTCTCACAGCACTTTGGACAAGACAACCATTTGGCTTTGGTGCAGATCTCTCGAGGCTGTGGACGTGAAGAGCTATGACTGCCAAGGATGTGCATCTGAGTGCACCTTGCTGCCACTCTGCTGTCACCTGTTACTGAGCACAAAATTACCACTTCCCATTGCAGCCACTGAAGGGGACAATGCTAGAAAACCAAATGAAACAATAAAATACAAAAAAGAGAAACCACTCTGCCCACCGCTGACCGCTCATTTCCTTTACACCTCACAGAAGACAGCACACGGTGCCCTCACTGCACCCGATGGCTGGCTGTCCCTGGAAAGTACCAAAGGCCGATGTTGTTCTCCAGGTTAAATTTGGAATTAGAAAGAAAAGAGAAACATGGGGTGGTTGAATGTGTGACAGCTTTTAAAACAACCTGATGGCAAGGTACAACAGGCAACTGGAATGGCCTGAAGATTTACGGGGCTGAAACCCTATGGTGTTTTAAATGGGGGGGAGGGGGGGGGAGGTTGAAGCTTGAGGCTTCATCAGACCCTGGAAAAACAAAGCTTGACTTTTCAGAATTAAAATGAAGTTTTCTATAGACAAAAGACAGAGCTGAGGAGTTTTCTTGTGTTAGGCTGTTTCCAAAACAATGCTATTGTTTCCCAGTTCTCTTTTGGATATGCTGATGAGCTAACGCAAAGCCAATTGCATTTAATGAAACAGACCCGTAGTTACATCCAGAGAACTGTTTATGTTAGCAATGAGGCAATTAATAACTTGCACCAGAAAAAAAATAAAAATCAACCACAGCCAAAAACACTCCTGTGCTGTTTTAGCCACCACTTCCCCAAAATTCAGCACTTCCCTCTCACGGGGCATGTCTACTCGTGGGTTTGAGACAGGCCAGAAGCACAGCCTAGGCAAGGTGCATTTGCAAAAGCTTTATTTTAATACAGAAACCCGTCTACTCAGATATTTTCCCCCAGCTGTTAAGAAGGGCTGTGGAAGCGATGGCTGTGTGGGCTGTTCCTGTGATGGTTTCAGTCCATGTGGCACTCAACTGTGCCAGCTCTGCACAGCTGTGTGACCCACCTCTGAGCACCTCAGCCCATACTTTCAATAGGCTTTTCAGAGAAGAAATCCTTTTCCTTGACTGCCGCTGTTAGCACAGCTGTTCCTTTCAAAGGTTTGGGCAGAAACATTGCTGCTTGAAACATTCAGACGGAGCCCAGAAATTAGCGCATGAAGATCCTGCTAGGCATGGCTTGCTGTCATGCCCCCAGGTCTTTTTTTGCCAACATTTTGCTTGTCCCCTTGTACAGAAGATTCATTGTTGCTGTAAGACTCAGCTCAAAAGGCTTTATGCCAGTGCAGCCACTGCACTTTGTGGAAGGCATCTGCGCGTTTGACCATCCCTGCGGTTCATCCTTCAACGCCCAAGTATGAGCAAGCAGGTGGGCAGCAGCAGCGAGTCCCCTGGGAAAAGCTGTTATTTAGCCAAAAGCCTGACACAAGGCACATTCCACAGCAGGAGGCAACACTGGGAACTCTGTGAGTGAGGCATAGACAGACCGAGACAAAATCTTGATATCCCAGTTCCTGGGGCATTTCATAACACCTCCGGCCATCTGTCCTTCGACGAGATTTTGTGGTAAGTACAGGGAGGGCAGACAGGACTTTATGCAACAAGGGCTGGCAAGCCCTTCATCAAAACTGCTCCCCGGCTCCTGGGCCACACTGTGGGTAGCTCAAGTCTCTCAGGATGTCTGCTCTCCTGCTCAACTCACATGGCAGAGGTGTGTTTGTCTTCTTCAGTGATACTATGCTCTCTTCCAGCCAGAAGCATTAAAGGAACAACAGAGAAGCAAACCATGTCAAGCAACCGCTGTTGCTCTTCCTACACAGAATCATGTTTGTGAGCTGGAAAGTCTGGCTAACTCCTTCCCCCAAACTGAAGGCTGGAAAACAAAACAGAATGAAGCTGAAGACAGTAATGTAGTAAGTAGCTGTTAGCATGAGTTTCCAGTCTCGTGCAAATGCCAAATAGTCTAGTGAGTCTGTACACTTACCACGTGATCCGTGTACACTCACCATTTTCAAATTATTCCTTACTTAAAAGAGATTTTAATTACATTTGTGGGTAATAATGCAGAGGTAAATCCACTTAATTATCCATGGTTGACCTGAAGGATTCATGTGGGACGCAGAGCTGGCTACAGGGCAAGGAGCAAGCCTTCACCCCCAGCTTCCACCAGGCACTTGTAAGGCTGAGCAGTGCCTGCACAACTGAGCATGCACTTGCAAAACCACCTGGAGTGCCTGCAGAGGCTGTTCTTTGGCTGGGCACAAGGCAGCCATGCAGGAAAGACATGCTCAATGCAGAACACTTGGGTCTGGGGCACTTTGGTGGCCTCTGTTCCTTAGAAGATGCAGCCAAAAAGCCACCACACTGTCATGGCTGTGTGAAATGAAGCAACCAGTTTCTAAACTGCTCCTGAGCTTTGTTCCGGTTCTTCTGCTAACTCTGCCCTAGCTGAGCCTCAGGACCCTGCACTGCCGAGCTCTGGATGCTGATGACTTGAGGCTTCCTGGAGGTGGATGCAACAGCTCTCAGTGTGGACTCCCAGCTCAGCCAGAACTGAAACCCACATTATTTCAGAGCAACTCCTATGTTTTCTTCCTTTTTGTCACAAACTGATGTTTCTTTTTCTGAAACACACTGAGATTCTTTTTTACTTCAGAATTTCCACAGCTCTGAGAAGCCCAGCTTCTGCCAAACCCTATTGCAAGCTTTGTTGTATGACACTAGCAGGAGCATTTTGTGGTTAATATGAGCAAAATGAAGTTTGTAGAAGATGGTTTTAAACACCAGCTGACATAGACTGAAAAAAACCAACCAACCAAGATTCTTGGAGTAGATGAGTCTCAGAAAGTCCTTCACTTTCAAGCTCTCTTCTGTCGTTGAGATAGCGGCTCAGCTCCCTGTTCACCACGTTGTCTTTTCCCACCAAAGTCTTTTGTTCTGGCAAAAGCTGGTACCAATTGCTGCAGGTGCAGTCTTGCTGATAAAGACTTTCTTAGCCTGTGGAAGACACCAGCCAGGTTACAAAATGGGAACCTATATGAAATAAATTAGTAGGAATGGATCATGACAGTAACTAACTACAGCTCTTGGAGGAACTTTAGGGCAGTTCTCCATTTAGACCCATTAAGACTCATTTACCAGGGGATTTTCAGCTGAAGTAAATTTGTAGCATTTTACTGTCTTGAATAGAGCTGATCAAATTCCTAGCTTGCAAACTGTTTTTTTTTTTAATTTTTATTATTATTATTATTATTTTTTTTAAAATCATGCTCATAATCTCCTGTCTTTTGCAAGGCAAAGATGACTGTCAGGGCAACATTTCTGCTTGTTTTGGACCATGACACAGAGCTGTGTCATTCTGATGAGCAACCCAAGTGTCTGTGGGCAGGCAAAAAAATGCACTTAGTTGTACATAGCAGTGCCTGGAGTTCCCTCTGAATCCTCCAGAAGCCAAACCTGATTCCTTGCAATATCTTTTCTCCACTCTTATCCTAGAGGGTGGCTTGTAAAAACAAAAGCTTCATTTTGTATTAGGCTGCTTTAAAAATGGGCAATTTATTTGCTTTTGGACAATGTCTTGGCAATTCTTAGACCGACCAGCTTTCTAAAAAGACTGGCAATGATTTTGCTTTTTGTCTTAGCTCAGGCACAAGGGCACTGACCTGTTTATGAAGAAATTTGAGCTCATTGTAATCCATAAAACAGTGAAGTCTAAGATCCATCAGGACTGTGCTTCCCTGGGCTTCAGATATAATGAATCTGTATAATAAGACCACCTGAACTGACAAGAGCCCCTCACACATCTTGCCTGCCCTGGCTGTGCAAAATGGAGAAGATGCACGTCTGGGTGCAGGGGGGCTGGTTAGCAGTAGGTGGCATGCTTGAACAGGGCAAACCTCTGCCTTTCCTGGACAGCCCAAGAAATGCCTTGCAAGAGATTTGGGCAGCTGTAGGTCTTTTCCAAGGGGAAGATGCTTCTTCTAGCTGAGCATCTGCTCTTCAGCAGGCAGGTCCAATGACATCTACATCTACATCTACATCTACATCTACATCTACATCTACATCTACATCTACATCTACATCTACATCTACATCTACATCTAGACCTGGTGCAGGTGAACAGAGCTGCTGGAAAGTAAGGTTTGGTCAGACTGCCCAGACAGGCTATTTCTGGGGCCCGTGGTCTTCTCCAGAGAGCCACGTCTCTCGTTCAAAGCATGCAAAATGATCTGAGCACTGACAGCATCTGTGTGGGTGGTTTATGGTTTGGTTTGTGAAGCTAGGTGAAAAGCTCAGCAGCAACAGACAATTTTTCAGGTACACTTGAAACAAAAAATATTTGGGGGTTGCTAGTAGTGAAAAGAAAAGAGAAGAAAAACACCCATCTGCTTGGCACCAAAATATCTCATGGAGGATGGCAGAAGGGCACTCATTGCCTAGTGTTTATTTCATTTTTCAAAGTGCAGAATGAGAAGAGAGGCGAATGTTGCATTTAGAAGCTGAAACCTTGCCTGTTGTCTTTTCAAAATGTTTCCCAGGGAGTGGTGGCAGGAGATGAGGTGGGGTAGTGCGAGCCCCCCAAAATATCCCTATGAGTTGTGGTGGCACATGCAGCCAGTGATGTCCCAGGTGAGAGGAAGGATGCCATGGGCAGGGCTGTCCAAGCAGCCCCAGGGACCCCACAGACCGAAGCCCTCCTCTTTGATCAGCATTATTGAAATCCAGGTAAGAGAAAAGCCTGTTTTTTTTCTTCACAGCTTCCCTACCTAAACCTACTTCTGTGGGGAAGGAATTCACAGGTGGCTTTGCGCTGTTTCACATGTCCCTGAATTAGAGATAATGAGGAAATAAGCGGTAGAAGCAAAAACTTGAGCAAGGTCAAGGTAAATTAACTTGGCAGCAGTGTTAAGGATGAGCTTGGGGCAGAGGCCAATTGCTGGCTGGCGTGTGTCTGAGGGTCTCCAACCAATTGTATGATAGGTTCAGGCACGTGGACAGCGTGTGGGGCTACAGGGAAAGTGTATGTAGTGGTGAAAAATGGTAATAAAGGCCTTCTTTTCAAGAGCCATCCATGTCTTTCATCCCTTCAAATGGTGACCCTGACGTGATCAGGAAGAGAGCAGCGCTGAGAGAAGCATCCGGAGGGACCCCAGCTGAATGACTCAGGCTGGTGGTGGGACCACGGCTTTGATCCCAGGACATCACCTCAGGAAGCAGGTGAGCGGCTGGGGCATTGACTACAGGAGCTCATCTATCAGCCGAGGAGGAGGTGATAGCTGTTACTGACTCAACTCCTGGTAAAAAGAGGAGTGAAACGTGACCCGCATAAACTGAAACTACAAAAGAATGGGGCCCTGTCGATGTTTTTGGATGTGTTTGATTAAAAACTTGGGAGGTTGCTGGGACAGCTCTATGGGATGCTGACTCACAGGGAGGTACAACAGCCGCTGAGGTGACGATGACCTGGTGCTTAGCGACTGAGGCACTGAGATCATGGCAAGCGGAAAACAGGGTACAGACAGCAGACACTCAGGCTACGCGGGTGAGTGAAATAAAAACCTGGCTGCGTCAAGTGGTGTGGATGTGACTGTGGTTCTTTTCGAACTCAGTTTCAGTGAATCAATCACAGAATCAGCTAGGTTGGAAGAGATCTCCATGACCACCTCGTCCAACCTCTGACCTAACACTAACAAGTCCTCCACTAAACCATACATCATTGCAATCTAAAAGGGCTGCTGGTACAAGCACATTTCTGTTAGCTTATGCTCTTCACAAATTGTTTGCTCCAGTACAAATCAGCATTACTATAGTTTCTGTGCCATTTATTGTCCAATACTGCTAGAAGATTGGTTTCTTCAAATCTCCTACCCCAAATCCGTGATAACTTATCATTTTTTACTCACCTAGTGTGGGACTCGAGGAATTTGAGATAAGGATGATAGTTGAGAGAAGTAACAGGCAAAACATGGACTGGATGGTGGTTTTTTTTGTTTGTTTGTTTGTTTGCTTTTGCTTTTTGTATTTATTATGAATGTAATAGTTGTGAAGAATTTAAGAAAGCAGCAATTGTGAGGAATGTTTCATATTAGTGTGGTGAAGGGACGAGGGGTGGTGTGTGTGTAAATTGTGTAAATTCTTGGTGCGTGTGCAAATTGTCCACCTTGTTGGTGTTGTGACGATGTTACGTTTATTTTGGTGTGGGGAATTCTTTTTCTTTTTGATATAAGTGAAGTTTGTGATAATTGTAAGAGGATATTATGATTATTCTTAAATATGCTTTTCAAAGAGGCAAGGGGTAGAATGTAGTGGGTTTACGTCACAAGGTTTTGGTAGTAGGGGGCCATAGGGGTGGCTTCTGTGAGACGAATCTAGAAGCTGCCCCATGTTAAGTAAGGGCCCTGGTGCTGACCAGAGACAACCCAATAAGCAATGTTGTTTGCACCTCTGTGAGAGCAGATTTAAGAAAGAGAGAAAAAACAACAACAACAAAACGCTGTGCCACACAGCAGCTGGGAGAGAGAGAGGAGTGTGAAACAGCCTTGCAGGCGCCAAGGTCAGTGAAGAAGGAGGGCAGGAGGTGCTCCAGGCACCAGAGCAGAAGTCCCCTGTGGCCTGGTGAAGCAGGCTGTTCCCCTGCAGCCCATGGAGTACCACGGTGGAGCAGGGATCCGCACTGTAGCCCTGCTGCCATGGTTACTACCGTGGACACCCTCTCAGCAAGAACCAGAGGGAGTGTCAGAGTGGATGTCTCCACAGGAACAGACACCATGTTGTGGGGAACTCACGCTCATTAAATTCCATTGAATGTCAAAGGACCAATTGGGAATGATTGCAGTGTATTGCTGCTAGGACAATCAAGTACAACTTTGACCAGATTGTTTGTTTTGCCAGGGATAATTGATTCCGATAATAATGGACAAATCCACGCTATGGCTTGGACACCATCTCCACCACTGTCAATACCAAAGGGAACTAGAATTGCTCGATTTATTCTTTATGAGCAGTAGTCTGTAGGAGTTGGTTCAAGAACAACTCCAACAAGGACATATTGTTCCAACAAACAGCCCATGGAATTCACCAGTGTTTGTCATCAAGAAGCAGAGTGTAAAATGGAGATTACTGCATGATTTTTGATGAATCAATGCAGTGATTCTGTGACATGGGCTCCTTGCAGTCAGAAAACAACAACAAAAAAAAAAAGAGAGAGAGAAAAAGAAAGAAAAAAATAAAAAAAGAAAAAAAAAAGAAAAAATGTAAAAAAAAAATAAAACAAAACAAAAAGTACCTCTGAATGTTGTATCTGACTCACAGTATGCTGTAGGTGTCGCTCAGTGCATTGAGAGGGCACATTTGAGACATGTCCAAAGGAAAACTTGTTTCTAAAATTTAAAGAGCTGTTATTTTTGGTAGAGCAGCGAGTGCACCCATATTATATTATTCACATGCAGAGCCACACCATGTTACCTGGTATTTTTGCAGAGGGTAACACACGCACTGACCAGCTAGCTAATATGACCCTGACTGCCCCCGTGCCTAAGGTGCTGGAGCAAGCACGGTTATCCCATGCCTTTTTCCATCAATCCACAAAAGTCTTGGTGAAACAATTCACTATATCGATCACTGACATCAAATTGATTTCCAAGCATGCCCTGACTGTCAACAACATGTTTCAACCCCATCTTTAATGGTAAACACTAAAGGTCTACGGTCCCTACAGTTATGGGAGGCCGACGTAATGCATATTGCAGAATTTGGTCACTTGAAATATGTTCACGTATTGGTAGATATTTTCTCTCATGCTATTTGGGCAACAGCTGTGGCGGGTGAAATTAGTCGCCTTGTCCAGGCTCACTTCCTTGTCACTTCCTTGTCACTAGGCATCCCAAAGGGAAAAAAAAAACACCAATGGCCCTGCCTATACTAATCACTCCCCTCAAACCTTTTTTTGAACTTGGGGTATCTGACACATCACAGGCATTCCCCATTCCCCCACAGGTAAAGTCATTGTTGAGCGCACACATCGCACCTTGAAAACACTGCTAAATAAACCAAAAGGGGGAGACACCCAGGAAACATCACAGAACAGGTTGGGAAAGGCACTTTATGCAATGAATCACCTATCATTACCCTTTCCTCACAAAGAGGTACTGCCCATAGTAAAACATTACCAAAATGCAAATTCCACACTGTCACAGGTGCCCCAATCAGAGCCGGCCTTAGTAATGGTAAAAAAATTAAATACAGGTCTTTGGGAGGGACCCCAGGCTCAATAACTTGGGGTTGAGGGTATGCTTGTGTCTCCACAGGTCATGGATCAAGATGGGTACCAGCAAGGGGGGTAAGGCCATGGGTGGCCTCCTCCTCACAATCACCTCTGTCATTGGTTATTGCCAGCCCTGGGTCTCTATCCAACCATGCCGCAACATCTGGGTCATCCTCGCCAACATGATGGGACAAGAAGCCATGTGCCTGTCCCTGGCTAGTGCTAGTGACCTGTTTATGACATGTCTGGTGGGGAACCCAGCAGATAACAAAAACTGGACTGTCTACTTACCGCCAGCACCCCTAGAGCCACAGGAATTAGATATCCTGGAAAGTGTAACAGCAACAACATGTGTAAGGTTCAATTACATAGGCAAAAACCAAACCGTGAAATAAATTGTCAACGTCACACTTGCTCCTTATCACAATGCATCTCTTTGGTGTAATTATACAAAACTATAATAGCATCATTCCTTGCGCCAGGAGCCGCTCTGCTCAGGTGTGGGATTGACTGTGGAGTGGACACCCCTAGGTGCACCCCAAGCATTTTCCTCGGAAGGGCCTCCACTCTCAGCCGCTCACCGTGGGAGTAGACAAGGACCTCCTGAAGCCACGGACAAATTATTTTAAGTGATATTTTCTTGTGGTATGAATGAGAAGTACAAAATTCTCAAATCCTCTTTGTGTGACTGTGTGATTGTGTTGTGCGAGTGAGACGCAGCATCGCTGTGAAGCAGCGTCCCTAGTTCTTAGTGGCTTGTTGTCTGATGTAGGTTCTAGTAGGCACGCTGCTTTACAGTCGTAATTCTGCTTGTGATTTTCACCCTGTTGCTTATTGTACCTTGCTTATTGCAGTCTCTGCAGTGCTTGATAGAAAAATCTACAGCAAGCGTTTGCTTGGTTGAAAATAAAAAAGGGAGAATTGTGGGGAAGGCATTCACAGGTGGCTCTGCGCTGTTTCACACATCCCTGAATTAGAGATAATGAGGAAATAAGCGGTAGAAGCAAAAACTTGAGCAAGGTCAAGGTAAATTAACTTGGCTGCAGCGTTAAGGATGAGCTTTGGGCAGGGGCCAGTTGCTGGCTGGCTCAAGGCGTGTGTCTGAAGGTCTCTAACCAACTGTATGACAGGTTTGGGCATGTGGACAGCACGTGGGACTACAGGTAATGTATATGTAGTGGTGAAAAATGGTAATAAAGGCCTTCTGTTCAAGAGCCATCTGTGTCTTTCATCCCTTCATACTTCCACACCTTATCTGATAAAAAACCACCCAATATAATAGTGAGCTATTTAGGTTTCTTTGTTCCCTTTTTCAAAGATGCCATGATACTTTGCACTGTCTTGGCTTCCACCTGGGTATATCAGCATTGCTCATAAGCCCTAAGGAGGGTTGTTCTGAATTATCTCTGTGAGGTGAGTGGTGGAAACATGCAAAAACTGGCAAAAAGAGATGAAACGAATTTGTCAGAGCTGCAGTCAGTGATGCTGGATTACAGAGGGAACAAATAACACTGCTTGCACCTTGGTCTGCATATGCATCTTTATGTTATGTATGAAAGTTCAGAAATTAAAATACAAGTAAAAAAGAAAGGGGAAAATCCTGCCTGCCTTCACAGCACACATCAGGTTTGACTCCTCTGCTTTTCCTGAAGTGCTCTGCATCTGAGCGCTGAGATGTTCTGATACCTGCTGAATGAAAGATGACTAATAGAGATGGGAAGTGGTTTTCCTCTTTGCAGGTTTTTTGTTTGTTTGTTTGTTTTGTTCGTATCTTTCTGCCTCAAATGGCGGAGGAAGGCTTTGAAGAAAACATGTTTGTCACAGGTTTGAGCATATTTCCACTGCAGGGCTGAGAAAGCTTTGAGCTTTTGTTTATTTGTTTCTGGAGGGAACTCTCCTGGTGAAACCAGACTTCTCAACCCCGATGTAGCAGAGGCAGAGAGCAAGCAGGCCCAAGAAAGCCCTATAAATAGAATAGCGACAGGTTTACTTCTTCTGCTATGGACAGCCAAGCAAAAATAAAGTCACACCTTGAAGAAAACACCACAACAACAGGCTTCTGCAGCTCAAGGTTCCCACGTGAGGCGAGAAAAACAGGGCTGGGCACTAGCAAGCTGGGCTCCTGCGGGCTTCTACATGCTGGCAGAGGACGGGTGGGACATGGTGCTCATCTAGACTGCTGCCATAAAAATTTATGAAGATTTGTCTGCTTGTACCCAAAACTTGTGGTTACGAGCTGGTACAGTTAAAGCAGCACAAAACCATGTGAGTGAAATCTCAGTGGAAGTCTGGTTACATGGGTTTGTGTATCTGTGTATCAGCTGCGTACCTTCCTCCTATCACGGCGGGCTGAATTCATATAAGCCCTGTTTAGATCAGATTTGGTCTAAACACAGGCTTAGACACAGGTTTCTCTAAAGCCTGCTTTGAGGCTGACTGGAAGACAAAGTGCGATGCCCATCTGAAGCTGAGTCAAATGCCCTTGTGGTGGCTCTCTTGCCAGCCCAAAACTGCAGGGTTGGGGAGCATAGGACGCTTCAGTCCTTGCTGGCAAGAAGCGAGGATTGGAGAGGGCTGGAAAGTAAAAGCTGTGCTCAGCAGGGGTTTCAAAGCTGACAGCTCAGGTGAGAACCACCTGCCTTATGAAACCCCCTTTGGCGTAAAACCACATCCACAGGCTGGCTCCCAAACTCACTGCATTTCCCCTCCTCAGCTTTGTCTCAGCCACCCCAAGAGCCCTCTGCTCCCATCGAACCGAGTCAGTGAGCCCCACCAGGGATGGGAGGATGAAATACGGCCAGAAAGAAAGATCCCAGCAGCATTTCACCCAGTGCTTCGTGGTCACTGGATCTGCACCCGTGTGGCCAAATTTGACCCTCTGGGTTGTGTTCAGCTGTGAGGGAAAAGCAGGAAGGGAGGGGACATCCACGGCAGTGAGCTGTTGTCCTGCTGTGGAACTGAAGCCATCACGGTGATCAAAAATATATATTCTTAATTTTACTTGTGCAGAAGGAAAAACAGGTAGTGGGGTGGGTGGGGACAATCCAAGCCTTAATTCATCTTCCTCTTCCCGCTGCTTCCCTTCCAGGCTTGGCCCAGACCCTTCCCTTCACACGAGATGTTTTGTAACCTCTGCCCGTGTTGCACTGTGGGCAGCAACACGAACAGTCCCGTGACGACAATCGGGGTCCGATGTGTGATGGTGAATGTTCAGGATGTTTCCTCAGAGTGGGTTTTGGCGTCAGGACCTCAGGCCAGATGCAAAGACATCTTTAATCAACCTGTTCTTGAGATGCTTTGGCTTATTTTTTTTTTAATTGGAGAAAGAGCGGGGCAATGAAGAAACTGTGGGGCAATGGGAGGAAGCACGCGTGCCTTGGCAGATGTCTCCTCTTTTCCAGAGGGATGCGGAGTGGCAGCCCCAGGGTGTGCAAGGAGGTGCTGAAGAGAGGTGGTAACGGAGCACAGGGTGTGTGGGCGGCCAGCCACCAGCTCTGCAGGGCCGGAGGGGCGCACAGCTGCGGTGCCAAAAGTGGAAACCAAGGCATGTATTCAAATAGGCCTTGCGCAAAGGGGAACAGGATGCTCAGAGGCCAGATTCGGCTTTCAGTTCGCAGCAGGTTATGCTAAGTGTTCGCTAGGGGCAGAAGATTATCTCTGTGTTCGTCTGGTGGTGCTGGCAGCAGAGCTTGGTTAACCTCAGGTTAGTGTAGAGACAAGACAAGAGAGAGGGCAGCAAAAGAAAGCTGAGCTCAAGCATGGCCATCAGCTGAAGGCCATGCAAGGTGTTTAATCCTACGCTCCTGGTGCTGCACCACCCATCCTGCCCTGTCCTAGTGGTTCGTGGCATCTCTCCCCGTGCCTTGATCTTCACTCTTTACCCAGCTTCATTGCTCACCTCAGCTCTTCACCTGTCTTTTGTGGTAGGAGACCTCTCTTGCTGCAGAAACAGGTCGCACATCTCAGCTGTGTTTCATCACGGCTGGTGAAGTGAGGGCAGGTTTGGCTGGATGTTGGCTTGTCCTCCCAAACCAGGATTGCTGCTTGGAGGGACATCCCTCCTTGAGCCCTGCCAGAGGCAGCTTTGTGCCACACTGGGCAGGACCTGCAGGAGGATGGATGTCCACCCCCCCCCATATGTCCCATACTGCTCTCAGACAGCTTGGGTGCAAACACAGGAGGTTTGGGTTTCCTGCAACCATGAAGTCCTCACTGGGCACTGTGGCTACCTTGGAAGCTCATTCAAAGTGGAGGTTTCTATGATTTGCAAAGAAGATTTGCTGCAGAAGCAAGAGAAGCTGTGGTTTTCCTGTTGGTTGCTTTTCACATCGTGACAGGTTTTCTTTTCCTGGGCACCGTGTACCCAAAAAAGCAGAGGGAGGATGAGCAGCAGCAGGATGAGACCAGCACCCAGGGCTGGCTGTAGCGTTGAAGGAAATAATAGTGTTGCAACACGTAGGAGCAACGCAGCCAGGCTCAGCCCAAAACTCAGGAGCAGTTAATTTTTTAACACAAAACTTACTCACAGCCTTGTGTCCACGTGCCCACAGATGCCAGATATTTGTCCAAGGGGTGCCCAGCATGTGAACACCAATACATCTGTGTCCGGGTGTGTTAGGGACATCTGTGTCCGGGTTTGTTAGGATTCCTGTCAGTGACTGGGGTCTGGATAACTCACTGTCTGGGTGCCACCAGCACATGCTGTCTGCATTCCTCCTCCTGCTGCTCTTCCTGGGCTGCCCAGATGCCCCTTGGGTGGGACCAAGACTTAAATGTGCATTTCCCCTGCTGGAGGGTGCCCTGGCCATTGAAGCAGACTCTGGTGGGGGCCTTTCCATGGGGACACCTCCAGCAGACCCCAGAGGACCCCAGGGGGAAGATGCTCCCTGCTCTCGCACTGCTCCAGCACAGAGCTTTTCATCTGATTTCACGGCTTGCTGTAAAATCCGCAGTTCAACGCCAGGACCCCACCTCAGGAGAAGCCAGCTGGCAGCCGTGGCCATCGGGGAGACCGCAGCCTTCATGTATGGAAAGGCACGGTCCAGAAAATTGGGCTCTGTGTGTAGCTGAGCCCTCAGGAAGGGGGGAGGCCCAAAACGCTGTCTCCGTGCCAGGCTCCGCTCCTGCTGCCCACACGGCCCCTGTGACCAGCAGCTGCTGGCCCTGCCGAAAGCTGCTCCGGCTGCCCGCTGCCTCCACACAGCTCCTGCACCACGAGGAGGAGGAGGAGGAGGAGGAGGAGAAGGAGGAGGCTGAAGCAGAGCTGACAGGGAGGTAGGTGCTGTCTGGAGGTATAGATGTGTGTGGGAATTCATTTTGCCAACCTAGCACTGGGGACAACCTGCCCAAAGCCTCCCAGTAGCCCTCTCGTTTTCCTTTTTGCACCCTCCTTTCATATTCTGTACCCTGCGAGCCCAAATTTCTGCCCCGCACCTCCTCCTCCCCAGCTGTGCCGGCACCTGCTTGCAAACTTGGTCACTCCAGTGTCCCCGAGGCTTCTGGTGGCATCTGCCAGCTCCCCAGGGCTTGCCACCTCCTGCAAGCTGCCCCCCAGTGCCTGTGCCCGAGCTGAGGGAGGATCTGAAGCCCAGGTACGCGAGTGAGGGAGCAGAGGATGTGCTCAGCTCAGGTGCTGTGTGTTCACACTTTGGTGCTGGCCAAAGAATTCACCTTTTTGCACGTAGCTAGGTCTCCAAAAATGAGTCAAGTGAAACAGGAGACCTCTGTTTAACCCCTCGGCTGACATTTACGAAAGCATGATTTTCTTTCCATGCATGGGATTTCCCTCCCCAGCAGGTGAGCCCCCTCCTTCCACTGCACCTTGCATCTGCAGTGGCCACAGTCCAGGAGGGTGATTTTGGGGCACCTTGTGCTGGCACAACCACCCGTGCTGCCAAGTGAACGAACACTTTGCTGGCTCTGCTGGAAACTCTTCCTTTCCTTTTGCTTTTTAAATATATATATATTTTAATTTTATTTATGTATTTATTTATTTTTATGTAAGATTCATTCTCAGCCAGAGCAGGCAGAACTGCCAGCTGTGCCCCTTGTTGTGCATGCCCTGGGAAAGCACAGCCAGACTGAAACAGGAGTGTGCTCACTGTAGTTGTGGCTACTTTTGCTAGACAGACCTGAGTCCTTTCCAGACTCCTCAGTTTGCTCCTGAGTCTTCTTGTTGGTTGCATGCGTGCCCTAAAGCCTGCATGAAATTATTTCCAAAAGAATCTCTCAGAGCACCCTTGGGATCAGGAGTCTGATGGAGGGATAAAAAGTGCTACTTTTGACATGGTCCTGTAACACCTGAAGTATGATTTTGTTGCCCTCTGCCATGCTCATGCCATAGTTTGGCATCATTGACCTGAGATATACCAAAAAACAGTCTTGTATTAAAAGCATCTCTGGCTTGTGAGTGACTCCCAGATGCAGACAGGGCTGAATTTTTAACAGGGTGAGTAATGCAATTGCCATTTGCTGTCACAGATATCTAGAGAGGCTCTCTATGTAATCTTCATCCTTTCCTGCAATGGGAGAGTAAAAGGCTCTGCTTCAGACAAAGCTTAAGACAGAGAAGTCAAAGGAAATCATGTCAGGAGCACACTCATATTGTTGAACTGCATGCATTGCTGGGAAGCACATTAAATGTCAACCTCCTGTGGTATATGTGGTCAATTGTCTGATGGCTTATCAGAATACCCATTCATATTTCAAAAGAAAAAGAAAACCCCAAAACATTGTGCATTTTTTTTTTTCATCGTATAATCATAGCATAGTCTCATTTTGCTGTCCTGAACTGTAGATCCGTTTTACTGCATTTCAGTGGAGAATTTTCTGGTGTAATTTTCTCTTTTTAATTGTCCAAAACTGGAGACTTAGGGAAATAAAGTGAGATACAGCTGGGATAAATGGAGGTTCTTCAGCTCTGTCTTTGGAGCCCATTTCTGATAAGAGCCCTAAGCATTCAGAAAGACAAACTCTCTTTGCCTCAGCTTATGACAACCACTGTTGGCTCAGTGAGGTGTGAGGCTCTCTTGGTGCTGCCTGCCACCACCTGCACTCTGGGCCCTTCTTCAAGAAAAGCTCACGCTGGGAAGGTTCTTTGAGTTTGGCATCATTGGCCTTGCACATGTTTGGTAGAATAAAGATGAAACAGGCAGAACAGCACTTTGTGTAAATGAAGGACAGGCTTCATTTCCAAGGCAATCTTTTTCATTATCAACATTCAATGTTTGAGACAAATCTGAGAACTTCCTTTTTCTTCAAAGATTGCTTAAAGCGTTGTGTCTCAACTCAGTTTCCAGATTTCTCAGATGTCCTTCGCTCTCCTCAAGAAATGTGGACAGCTTACTATAACCCCTGTCTTTTGCTGGTTGTGTTGGAGAAGTTGGTCTCGTGTTTGGTCTTACTCGGAAAGACACGTTCACACCTAGTGACTGCAAAATGTGAACTAAGCTTTTAACTTTTTACTCTGCTGCCTATAAGCCTGTAAGAGGGGAGGTATGGAATCGTAATGGTTCTTGGAATTATTGGAGTGTATCAGAAAAGAGTCAGACAGCAAAAAAAATCTGGGTGTCGTAAAAAGAAATATAGATTTTACCTATGCAGTGGCAAAAAAAATCATCTGTTTTGTCCCACTCATTCAAAACCCAGTAGAAACCCTCTCGTGCTTTGGGCAAACTAAGAAAACAGGAAACTGCAGTTTGGCAGCGAGAAGGAAACCTGCCCCAATCATCTACGTACTGGAAAGACACCCCTCATCCTCCTCA
Organism: Anas acuta; assembly: GCF_963932015.1. Lineage (NCBI taxonomy): Eukaryota > Metazoa > Chordata > Aves > Anseriformes > Anatidae > Anas > Anas acuta. The sequence goes on along the minus strand of NC_088980.1, from coordinate 45,747,068 downwards.
ACCCAGCTTCTTATTGGTCTCACCTTCCTTCTTGCTCAAAATGTGTCTGGTTAATATTCACCCCTTCCAGAAATAACAGAAGGCTTGAAGGCATGCAAGATCAGGAGCGGGTTTAATGATGGTGAGCACTGGTCCCTGCAGGCTGTGTTCCTGCTGTGGCCATCCCTCTCCCCAGCAAGCTCTGGAGCAGGGCTGCTCTCGTTTGCAGCAATGTGGATGGTGGGGGAGCCTCGTTTGGGCAGCAGATCCCTGGTAGTCTTCTGATGTTGAAAATAAATTCCCAAGAGCCTGCTCCTGTGGGCAGCAGCTGTGCCCCAATACCCTTGACCAGAAAGCTTTGAAAGCCCCTTCTGATGCCAGTACAAAGTCTGATTGTAGCACAAATGCCTGTAAGTGTCTTTATTTTGCAAAGTAAAAGCCTTTTAGCTTTACTACCACTGTTCTTAACTCATCTGCGGGCTTATTCCAGTGCAACTGCCATGTCCTTGGTGCCTGGTGCTCCGTCTCACCACCACCCTCTGAGCAGGCTGAGCTAACCATGAGGTTTTCAAAACACTTTTTGTATCTTGCACATTTCCTGCAAGAGGTGGCAGAAAATGTGTTTCCTGAGATGAAGTAAGCAAAAAAAGAATAGCTACAAAAACCAGACCAAAAGAATCTAAAAAAAAAAAAAAAAAAAAAAAAAAAAAGACAAGAAAAAGTATAAAGCTGCTCAGTAGCTTCCTGTTTATCAAAAGCTCAGATACAGATTTATCTGTGACATTACTGAGCCCTCATCACACCTTTCCGTGGGCAGCAGCCTGAGCACAGCCTCTCAGCCTCTCATCTCGTCCTCGGGGAGGGCAGGGGGAGATCAGAGAGATGGAACTACACTGTGTGTGCCCCTCCTTGGACATGGGAGCCTCCCCCACCTCTTGGGGCAACCCCTGCTGGTGCCCAGTCACCTTCACAGTAAAGAAGCGTTTCCTGATGTTCATATCCAACCTCCTCTACTTCAGCTTGTGCCTGTTGCCTCTTGTCTTGTCACTGGGCACTACTGACAAGGGTCTGGCTCCATCCGCTTTGCACCTGCCCTTCAGGGATTTCAATACATTGTGAGATCCCCCTGAACCTTCTCTTTTCCAGGATGAAGAGTCACAGCTCTTTTTTTTTTTTTTTGGCCAGGTTACCTTGCTAGGTCATATCCAACTTGGTATCTACCAGGACCCCCACGTCCTTTTCTGCCAAGCTGCTTTCAAGCTGGGTGATAGGTACATGGGATTGTTCCTCCCCATGTGCAGGATTTGGCACTTGTCCTTTTTGAACCTTGCGAGATTCCTGTCAGCCTGTTCCCCAGCCTGTCCAGGTCCCTCTGGATGGCAGCATGACCATCTAGTGTTATCAGCCACTTCTCCTGGCTTTGTATCACCAGCAAACTTGCTGAAGATGCACCCTGATCCATCATCCAGACCATTAAGGAAGATCCTTAACAAGATTGGACCCAGTATGAACCCCTGGGGTACTCTCTTCCCCTGCAGGAGTCAACATGTCCATTAATGCTCTGGATGAAGGACCACTGCAGGTTTTCATCATTTTATTTCTGCATGCCGCCACCTTAGGAGGGGGTGCAAAGACACAGAGGGACAGGATGGCCACTTGAAGTAACCTTGATGAACTAAAAAGCCCGTGAGCAGTGGGCTGCACTTCAGTGAAGGGAAACAGTGCAAGCCCAGTTCTGCATTAGGACAGGTTCAGCCAAGGCCACAGGATGAAGAAGGCAGCAGTTCTGGAGAAAAGGACTCAGGGCTGGCATCCAGCAAAGGAAGCATGAATCAGCAGTGCTACGTGACTGCAGAAGTTGACAGCTTCCCTAGGGAGGGGGCTTCTCCACTCTGCTTCACTGCGGTCAGTCTTCAGCTGGGGCTCTGTGTCAGGTTTCGGGCACCGTGATGGAAAAAGATTAAGGTCAGCCAGGCAGCTGCCAGAGGAGAACAGTGGCTACGATTAATGATTTAGAAAGCATGACCTAAAAGGAAAAAAAAAAAAAAAGATGGAATATGAGCTATTTCAATTAATAAGGAACAAGACCTTTGAATATTGTAAAGCAGCTGGAAGAAAGCAGCAACTGATCTTCCAGAGAAAGGACAAATAACTGACTTAAATCACACCAAGGGGGTTTTGGATTGTAGGAGCAGGCTGAGAGACTGTGCGTCAGGACAGACAGTGGGACATGGCTCTGTCTTCCAGCCAGGGACTGGACTCAGACTTCTGCCATCTCTTTAACTCATCCTTGCTTGCGTCCTTCTCAGTTCTCCACCCTGAGGCAAAGCAGAGGGTGCAGATGTGAGAGGTGCCCATGTGCTGGCATTCCAAAGGTGCAGGACAGCAAGGGAATAAAAACCTGAGTGAGAAAAAAAAAACAACAAACACAAAAAACCCCTATGAGAACGGACCATCAGCCAACAGATGAGCAGAGAAGGGGCTTGTTCTTGGGGACCCACTGTGTAAGCAATGTATTTGTTTGCTTCTTTCTGTCCTGCAGTGCCCCTGCTGCAAAACATGAGTGAGAAAATCCCACTCCCTGCTCGCATTGTTATGAATGAGCTGCTTGTCCTGGAAATTTTGCAACACGCTGATTTCTGCTCTGGTGAAACAGAGCAGTTGTGCAAGGCTACAGCTGTCAATGCTGGAATCTGTGCAGCTTTGGTGCCAGCAGAGGAAGGCAGAGTGTGGAGCAGAGGGAGGTGGTCCAGACCCCACAGAGCACCTCCAGCTGCTTCTCCTGAACAAACTCAGCAACAGTTTTTGGAGGACTCCCCAGCTTCCAGCTTCTTTCTCTGCACCGAGCATCTGCTTCAGGAGAGGTGGGCAGAACAATGCCAAATACACCCTTCTATGAGTCGGAAACCATAAACACTTTTTTACCGTAATATGAGTCAATAATTTTGCTGACCAAGCTGAAAAAAATAATAAAATTCTATCTTCTATCAGCAAAACCAATGCATCTTAGTTCTACCGGAAATTTTTTTGAAGTTTTAGTGCCTGTGTGCTTTTGAGGAAGAAGATTTGGAAGAAGAGGTTATTTATATATATTAAAAAAAACACTATATTTGAAAGTGGCACATTCAGAAAATGAAAAGTTGCAACATTTTAGCCGCAACTTGTCAACATAAAATATTGTGACAGTTCTTCATAATTTTTTCTCTGTTTTGGAGGCAGAAATCCCCCCGGAACAACTTGGCACTTTCAGGGGCATTTTAACCAACCTAAATATACCTTCTTGCTGACAACACCAAAAAAACATAATTTCAAAAAACCTCTTCCACCTTGGCACACACAGGTACAAATATGCTCTCCCTATTTTAAGAACAAGAAAGAAGCCATTCTGCCATATGGCATATTGACATGTGTCTGTACCTCCACAATGGCGATGGGCTGACTAAACAATGTTGTGATACCATGAAAGCTGGTCAAAGAAATTTTAGAAAGCGGGCATTCTTTTCTTGCAGCGCTGGATGCACAGGGGATCTCTCCAGCTAGTGTGCGTGCTGAGTTGCTCAACTACCAAGGGTATATGCAGTCAAAATACATATATTCAGTAGGCTTCCAATGAATAATTAACATATTCATGTTGTTTCCTGGAATTCATTAAAATATGCAAATGTCCTTGATGCATTCTCATTTGTTTCTACTGGTGGTCTTCTGTGGTCTTATGGCAGTCACTGATCGTCTTCCTCACCGTGTTCATTGACTGAACCCAATTCTTGAGCATGCTCAGGCCATCTCTTTCGTTCTTATCTTACTGTTTCAACATGCATACTGAGCTTAGTCGGTTACACATCCAAGGACATATGCATAGCATGAGTTCCTCACCTAATCTTCTGACACATCGTCCAGACCTGGGTCCTCTTGCCCTCACTTTGAGATACAATTTTGTATTTTCTTACAGATGAAGCTGGCTAAGTAATACAAACCTTCTAAACTTCCTTCATTCTAACTAAACATAGTAAAAGTTAGACCTATCTGCTCATAAAGCATTTCAAATTTTGCTCCATCACTCTATCAAAAGGAGGACGGAGGAAACCTTATGTCCTTTTGGTTCAGTATCAGCAGTCCCAGTTTTATTCCCTCTTTTGCTCTATCACCTTTTCAACTCCTCTTTTGATACATCAGAGAAAGCCCTCAGCCACATTACAAGCTGTAAAGCGAGAGCAGATTTAAGAGGGAAAGGCCTCATTTTGACTAAGAAGCTGCTCTCATTTTGCTGTTGAGCAAAGGCAGAGGAAACTACTCTTCTCGGGTACAAGCGCCCAGCGTTGTGACGGGTGGAAGCAGAGCACCACGTTGAGACTAACCTGCCCCTCACCTTCCAGCCGGCTGCTGCCATAGCGAGCAGGTCCGTGAAATACTTAAGACATTTTATTCTCTTGGGAAATATACCACCAGGCAGCATGCATGGGTTTTCCCACCTTTTCTTATCTGCAGTCACACCAACACCGAGCACGTGTGGTGGGAAGGGGCCTGGCACCAGCCCCGTCAAAGGGCCGGACCCACACCCCTCAGGCTATAGCACAGTTTTGCCGGTGGCATCTTCTGTCACAACCACAGTTTCCTCTCTGTGTTTGAGCTCAAGTAATCTAAATCATCTGTAGGAGGAAGGAGAGGTTTCCACAAGAGCAGGCATAGCAGCTTTGCAGACGTTAAGCTGGCCATTGCCCCAAGGCCGAGGAGCTGCTGTAGTGCTATGGGTGAGGTAAACCCTCTGAGACTGCTGTCAGGGGCTGGACACGTGTGAATCTGGTCATTTGCAGGAGCTGAGGGCTTGGCCATGTTGTTTGTTTCATGGCAAGATGCATTTTGGTTGTGGCATTTTTCCTTTTAAAGCAGGGCTGTGGCGGAGCCTCTCGGCCTGCAGGGCTGTGAGTGGTTGGCAGTGTGGGCCTCCACGTCACTGTCATGTGGTGGTGACTTTTGGGCTGACCAAATTCTTGGATAGGCAAAGTGCTGCATGTTTTTTTTATCCACTTTGAAGGGAGAATGAAAGAAGATAAAGCAGCAGAAACCGTAACGTCACCCAGGGTGTGTTACACACACACCAGCGCTCTTGCAGTGGTGACAGCAGCAGGTGACAGCTAAGGGGAAGCATGACCTGCCTGGCACCCAGCCCTGGGGTGTGAGCTTCCCCAGCCCCCATGTTGAAAACTTGACCCCCAGCACCCAAGCAGGAGAGGACAAGCTGGAGGCTCATCCCACAGTGATATTTTCCATGCATTTTTATCCTGGCTGGTAGCTGAGGAGCCAGTGCACAGCCAGGAGCCAGGACCCGCACTGGTGAACACGCTGGTAGTTATTTATCTGCGCTGCCTTCCAGCCCAGCTGTGCTGTCTGCCCTTGCTCCTCCCAGATGGCGTGTTCCCCTGGATGCCTCTGGTTCCTCCCTGTCCCCCAAAGCAGGCATCTGCCATTGGTTTCCATCATTGTCGTTATCGTCCTTTGTGCCACAGTCCCCCAAAGCCACCCCTCTGCTAGAGGCTGCCACTTCGCACCCGCCTGTGTTGATAACAACCTTGCAAACCCACATTTGTTGTTTTCTAAACTCATCTTTGTTCCCTTCCTTTTGCTGCCTTGGAGAAATCAGACACTGTCTCACATCTGATAAATCTTCTTTCTTTGTTGAGTCAAGCCTGAAGGGCCAGCTGTGGGTCAGGAATATCACCCAGCCAGAAGCAGCACAGGTACACAAACCTTTCTGAAAGCCAGGCAGAAAAGTGAATATCGTTTGAAACACAGCAAGGCTCTCTGGTCTGCCAGAAGACTTCCTCCCACCACTCCAGTCACCAGCCCCCCCCACCCATCATTTATCCTTTTACACTCTAGTTGAAGATCTTTCCCTTGTCTTCAAGGTCCTGCATGTCCCCCGCTGCACCATGCGTGCAGCATCTCCTCTGGTGTTTCCCTGCTGTCCCACCACATTTTGTCTGGCCACCTAGAATCAACACCAGAGGAAATACAGCACTGAAAGATTTCCCAATTAAAAATATACAACTTGAATGAACGGAAATCTTTTTGCATTCAAGAGAAAATACCTCAAGAAAAATTATAGTAGTCTTCTTTTGTTTTGTTCTAGGAAATGTATAAATGTTTTTAAATGCAGGCATGTCTTTAACAGAGGCTTTCATTCTTTTATTGGCTTTATGTCAAATCACCATTTATTTTTTGCATGTGTTAATAACTTACCATCCAAACTAATGCAAAAAGCATCCAATGGAAGAAGTGGCACCTTTAGCCGGCCGATGTTTTGATCATAAGAAGTAGTGAAAATTGACTTTAGTGATCTTTAAAACCACAAAAGGAAATGTAACAGAGTTACATTGTATTGTATCATTGCCTGTAACGGTGGGACATTCTATTGACATATTATTAATCACATAATTAAAATATAAAGAATATAGAGAAGAAAATAAAATCAAGTTCTACTAAAACAACATTGCAGAAATTAAGTCTGCAACAAATGAATATATAAATAGATAGGATAGGAGGTGGTGCTGACTCTTAAGCAATAAGACAAGCTGGGTGCTTGGAGGCAGAGTGATGCCGTGGAGGTTTGCAGCACTGTGAGCATCCCATGGGATCATCCTGTTCTTTCTGACTGTGCTACTGACTCATGCCAGGTCCTTTGCTAGGCTGCTACTTTCATTTCCCAGCCCATTTTCTCACTTTTCATTCATCTGTCTGTGGAATTTAGCTGTGCTCTTCTTTGGGACTGCCTTTCACTATCCATTTACACAACAGCCCTCAGGCTGGAAAGCTACATGGTGCTGGAGCTGCTAACTGGTACTGAAGAATGGGTTAATAACTTTAATGACTGACATGCTCTGGGTCTGCCACATGTTTGAGGCTCTTGGGTTCTCTGTGCTCCTGTAAGTCAGGGAAATGGTGCTTACCCATTGCTAAGATTAATGATGAAAAGTATATAATTTGCCTGACTTATAAAGCACTATCATTAATTTACAACAATACATGAAACAACAACAACAAAAAGATTTCAGGATATTGTGTAAAATAAAAATTTTCAAGCCTGTTCTTGTTCTGCTATTTTTTTCCTTGACCATGTGTCCTGAATGCACTAAAATATACTTTAAGGAACACCAAGGAAGCAAAGAAACTCTAAGATATCTCCACTTGAACACAAGCTGCACAAAAATGATTGCAAAGATGTAGCTGTGAGTTCTCATTTTGCTCAGAGAGTTTGTACATTACTAATAGAAAAGGACTTAAGCAGGCTTCAGTATGCAGGTTGTTATCAGCTGAAAGAAAAGAAAAACTAAAATACGCTTCCTGGAAATCAAATATCAGCTTCTGTAAAATGCTGCAGAGCCGTCAAGTTTAATGGATCTATACAAATTTCTTCAGGTCTAGCACTACTTGTGTCTAGCATTACATGTTCTCTGATGGACGCACCTCAACTTTGATATTTTTCATTTAAATTAGAGGTGGCTGTGAGACAGGGGATTTCTGCAAACTTGTAGGAAAAGGTAAGCACCTCTTATTGTGCTCGTACGGTCTTCAAAAAGAGCTGTAGTTGATTTTTGTTTCACAGAGTGTAATTTTAAGCCTTCTCATCTCTTTTCCTGTTTACTGCAGCTCCAAACCCTTCTCTGTGTCTCAAAACCTTATCTGTAACTGGCAGCTGCCCATCCAACACCTGCTATCACCAAAACCACCAGCGATGGACTAAACGTCCTGGGAACTCACAAGCCTGAGAGAGGACAAGGACACGGCAGAAGGGGACCAGGGGCGACTGAGAGCGTGAAGACTTCTTGCTGCCCAGGATAGAGACTATAAACATTTAATCTGCTGCTTTTGAAAGTATCAGGTGAGCTGTGGTAAGCAGGGGAAGGGAGCCTGCGGTGGTTGTACCTCTCTTGATACACACTGGAAAGCTTCTTTTTTGGTTTGACCCTTTTGGCCAACTGATGCAGGGAGGGGAGAAAGTGGGAAGAGCTCTATCCTGGTCAAGAGAATCAAAGGCATTGGCCTTGTGAAGTCTGAAGTAGAGCATCACCAGGCTCTGTTCAGACAAGCAGAATCACTTCTGAATTCTGCCAAAATCGGACTTAATATATTTATATATCTGTACCTATATGTCTACTTATAACACTACTATCTACTTACAATGTTGAGATTTTGGTATGTAGATAGATCTATCTACATACCAGATGAACATACATGTAGCTATATATTTATATATCTCTACATCTGTATATCTCTATGTGACCGTATATATATGCATATATGTGTGTGTGTATATATATATATATATATATATATATATACTTATAACATGGAATTCATTACATTTTGATAATTTCTGATTTTTGCTTGTTGAACCTGTGGACTGCTCTTACTGGGTCCCTGACAGGCACCTAAGAAGCATAACCATTGCTGTGGTGGTCACAGTCACAGCATGTCAGGGTTGCCCAAGAACAGGGATGAATAGCATTAACAATAAATATTTCTGATGAATGGCATAAACAGCCATTATCTGGTGACTCAAAATCTCAACATTTATGTGTGAAATCCAAGCTGAAATTAATAATACAGATGATCTACCTGAAAGCTGAATATAGGAAAGAATTACACTGTCTAGGTAGATTGCAGCCCTGCCTTTCTGTGCTTTCTCATTATTCCTGAGCAAGGAGCTCTGCAGGGCTGGGTGCTGTATTTTGTAACAGGCTTCTCCACAATGCATGTGCTGATTGACCTTGGTTGAAGCACGCCTGGTGCCCCCAAAAAGCTGAGGCAGGTCATTGAGGCACCAGCAGCATCCGCACCAGGAGCAGAGCACAAGTACCAACTGCATCCCTTGCTGTGCCACACATGCAGATTTCCCTGCAGCACGTATGCTGCATTTAATGAATTAATCACTCTCATTGGTATTATTGCTGCTGTAACAAAGTTGATTACTCCATGTGATATTTCTCCACATCAGTCTGTTTGAAGATCTTTTGAAGTATGATCTACCTGCATGCCAGCACAGCGTAGGTGAAATGCACAATACACATGCAAATGTCCTAGCAGTGACAAGCCAAACTCATCTGAAACAGTGCCTCTTGAAAGAACTGTACTTCTTAAAATGTGAACGCTTTACTCTACCAACCAGATCCTTTTTATGGTGGTCAGGAGTTGGCATCTGAAACAAAAACACAAACGGTGGGTAAAGCACTGACTCACTTTTGGAGAGCACGTAAGATGAATTTAAAGCTGTATTCATTGCAATTCTTCAGAAATGACAAAGCAAGGAACACCCTTTCACCCTCCCACCCTTTCACCCTCACTAATTATTTTGGTGTTTTTTAAACTCAAGAACTGAAGTTGGCCAAAAGAGGCAGGAATGACAAACTGAAGAAGCCACCAGGGAGATCCCTGTCAGGACCCTTTACCTCTTGCTCTCTCTTGCACAGGAGTCCGAGATGAATCCCACAAGCCATTTTGTCGAAACAACAGAGTACGCCTATGGATACGATGAAAACACTGCTCCATGCAATGAAGGAAACAGCTTTCACAGGTTTAAATCCCTCCTCCTGCCCATCCTTTACTGCCTCGTGTTTGTCTTCTGCCTTCTGGGAAACTCCTTGGTGCTTTGGGTTCTCCTGACCAGGAAGAAGCTGATGACGATGACTGATGTCTGCCTGCTGAACCTCGCAGCCTCTGATCTCCTCTTCGTTGTGCCTCTCCCTTTCCAAGCCCACTACGCTGCAGAGCAGTGGGTCTTTGGCAACGCTATGTGCAAGATAATGGCTGGCATTTATTACACAGGTTTTTACAGCAGTATTTTCTTTATAACCCTCATGAGCATAGACAGGTACATAGCCATTGTCCATGCCGTCTATGCCATGAAGATTCGGACGACCTCCTGTGGCATAATTATCAGTTTAGTCCTGTGGCTGGTGGCTGGCTTGGCTTCTGTGCCCAACATCGTGTTCAACCAGCAGTTGGAAATCGAGCAGTCTATGCAGTGTGTCCCCACATACCCCCCTGGCAGCAACACCTGGAAGGTTGCATCTCAGTTTGCAGCCAATATCTTGGGCCTCTTGATTCCCCTCAGCATCCTCATTTGCTGCTATGCCCAGATACTGAAAAACCTGCAAAAGTGCAAAAATCGGAACAAGATCAAGGCGATCAAGATGATTTTCATCATCGTCATTGTCTTCTTCCTCTTCTGGACCCCCTTCAACGTCGTGCTGTTCCTGGACACCCTGCAGAGCCTGCACATCATCAATGACTGCCAGGCCAGCAACCGGATCGCCCTGGCCCTGCAGCTGACGGAAACCATTTCCTTCATCCACTGCTGCCTCAACCCCGTGATCTACGCCTTTGCCGGGGTGATGTTCAAAGCCCACCTGAAAGGACTGCTTCAGTCCTGTGTCCGTGTCTTCTGGAGCCCTGCCAGGGGTCCTGGGGCCACTCAGTCATCTTCAGTGCCCAGCCAGCTCTCTGCCTGCTCCGACAGCGCAGGGATGCTCTGAGCCCACCCGAGATCCCTTTCCCCCAAGCACCGCACAGCCCCTGGGGCTGCACCACGTGTGCAGTGTCCCCGCAGGGTGACCCATGTGCCTGTGCTGCCTTTTGGGATGTGCTGCCCGATACGGCACAATAAGCAGCAACGTGAGCTTTCAAAGAGCACCAGTGTGTTTGTAAAATGGTGATCCTACACGCTTGTCACGTGGTGATCTTTAATTAGATCACTTTTAATATGTTTCAGCAAACAGGATGCTTCCTCTCCTACTTGTTTTCTCCCCTGTTGAAAGCATTGCTCCTGCCTCACCCCCAGCTATGCTCTGCTTTGCAGAAGCTGCTCCCTGTATGAAGCCCTTAGTCCCTGGGGCAGTCCCAACTGGCCCTGAGTCCCAAATCCCTTGGAGAAGGGGACAGGTATGGGATGGATTCACATTGCAAAGAGGGGCCGGTGATGGTCCCCCCTTTACCTCCACTCCCAGATGGAGAGGTCTTCTTGTGTGGAGGTCCATCAGGTTGCTGAGGGACGCTGCCACCCATAGCAGCCCTTGGTGGCCACGTCTTCAAGAACAGCAGAGCAGCACCTCCAGGTGTCCCCTGTATCTGCCACACAGAGAGGCACAAACACTTGCGTAAGGTCCATCGAAGCAGCCTCACCATCTGTGTCCCCTCTGGAGGTGTGAGCCCTCCAGCCCTGTGCCCCAGCATTTGCTGTTCAGTGTAAATATCACAAAATGGAACACAGCACATAGGCTCTATCGCTCTTTTTTTTCCCCATGCATTTTTTTCTGCCATTTTAGAAACGTTTCCTTTGAATACAGGTATTAATCACATTTTTGTATTTCTCAGCTCCTGAAAGGTTTTCTAATGACTCCCAAGCTTAGATGGAGCTAATGAAAGGATCCTTTTACTGTTTTTATTTTTTATTTTTTTTTTTTGAACTGTTATCCTGTAAAATACATCTAATGGAATTCAGAGGTGTCCTGCAGCTTTTCAGCAAAAGAAGTGATGTCTCCAGCTCTCTGCTAAGGAAGATTTGCTCTCAAAATCCCAATAAAAGTTCACTGTGGAAAAAACAGCATTTATGTTGAGGTCATTTTTCTGTAAATAAAAATGTTAAAGTTAACCAAGAAGGCATCTGAAACTGTGGGAAAAACACAGCCTGGCTATTGTTAAAGACTGAATTTTCTAAGCTACTAAAATATATATTCTGTTTATTCGATTATAGCTTTCCTTCTGAAAATAGAATTCATTTTTTTATGTTTCCTGAGAATTTAAAATGCATATCTAACTTGAGTGTCAGAAGATTTTTGCCATTAGTTACTAAGTGTAGAAAATACTCCTTTCATTTATGTTAGATAGTACAATTAACTTTTCTAGATTTTATTCCTGAATGGGTAAGGAAAGCACTACAGCTTAATTATCATATTTTTACTTCTCAGAAGACTTTTAGGTATTTAGAAACAAAGCCCTCTGTCAATGTAATTCTTTGGGTTTCTTTGTACTGTGCTGGCACTTTGATGATTGAAAAGATACGTGGGCTAGCAGCAGGTCAGATGCCTTTCCCCTGTGGCTAGAATTTTGCAGTTTGGGTGAAAGTATTTCTGTTTAAAATGCTCAGTGACATTTGCTATCTTACCCATAGATGTTTTAGACAAAATGGAAGAAATAACAGGTTTTATATATATATATATGTATATATATATTTTTTTCTTACATAACATTCTTTTATTATTTTGTATTTTGATAAAAAGTGAAGAAGAAATTTTTTTTTCTGAGCAGCGCTCAAATAATGACACTTTCCCACACAGCTTAAATGGCACAATTGGCAGTCAGGAGGCAGGCTTCCTGGCTGCAGGGAAAAGTCATTGATCAAATAAGAGACCCCAGTCCCATCAATCCTGCATATGACTTACAGCACCAACAAGTTGCCTTCAAGTGTAGAAAGTACATGTGGGGAGTGACCTTGACTTTTTAGGTTTCTAGATTTCAGGGAAAAGATAATTTAACGCAAAACTTAATGTAGTAGTCTGACCAAAATCGGGCAGGGGTGAAACAGGAAATGATTCACCACAGATCAAGTTGTTTTATCAGTAGCTGTTGAAAAAAAAAAGGCCAAAACAAAGCAAAGACTGCTTTTAGCTAAAGTTAGTATTCAATGACTCTCTGATTTTAAAACACAGATCTGGATGATATCTGCAATCAGGTTATTCAGAAGAAATGATAAGGAGTAAGAAATAAGGTCTCCAAAGTCTTAGTTTCCAGTAAGTGTTTAATTGCCTTGCTGAACTTGAAATCATATAAAGACAAGACAATTTTTTTTAAATTACAGAAATTCACAGTAATTTTTCAAAGACCATTCACCTTTTATGTTGCTATGTCATTCAAAGTGATACAGACCAGGTATGCCCCAGACATGCACATTTCTGTCCATCATCACCATGAAATTCTGTGATCTTTAAGTGTGAAATTAAAATGTGCCAAAGGCACGTGCATCAATAACGCAGCAATGTTTTCTGCAGTAGACTAGGATTCTCTCTAGGTTACAAGACAATCACAAGGGCCAAAAGGGCCAAATTCTTTGTTTCTACTATTTTATTTTTTTTTGGTCCGGCTCTGAAATCATTGGAAAGGAAGATTAATATCAGAATCTACCCCAAATGATATGTGAAGCCTTAAACAGAGAAGTTAAAAAGTTTTTGCTGGACTTACTGTAGAGCTCACTTCTGCTCTATTTGAAACACTGATATTTAAGAACCCAAAAGGGTAGGTACAAATCCCCACCCAGTCCTCAAGCATGCTTCATTACGGTTGATCTCCCTCAGATTATTATCGCAGATCGCAAGGGTTGCTTTTCCCTTCAGAAGGCTCATTCTTTGTCTAACATGGCTGCAAAAAAGGAGTTGGTACCGTGTGAACTACAAGAATGGAGAGACAACACATTAAATACTCCAAGAAGCATTGTGCCTCTTCTCTAAATGTGAAATTTTATTTCTGATGTTGTAAATCCACTGGATTTTATGTTGATCTTACATGCAATCAGCCAGGAAGGAATCCAGGGAGATGCTAAGAAATACTCAAAAGTTTTTGCTCTTCTATGCACTGAAGCTGTAGTGGGTAACAGCACCATCAGATCAAAACCAAGGTGAAGCACTACACTACTACTATACCATTAAGGAACTGGTACTGCCATTTCCTCTGTTACACATTCTGTTTTATGTAGAAACTTGTCAACAGCAATCTGCCCTTTTTTCACAGTCATAATATTCCCTTGGAAAAAAAAAAATAAAGCAGGTAGTAGATGTACCATTTCCTCAGTTTCTGTGGTTGTGACATAAAGAGTAATGATGAGGAAAAAATAAGAATTTTGCAATCTACTCATAACCAGATTGCTGGAATCAGCAAATTTTCACGTACTGAGATGTCATCATCTGCAATCACCACTGTGAAAGCACCAAGAAACACTCAGCTTTGATGTCACTTGGATTTCCTGGTGCTGCATGTGGAAATGTGGATATATATGTCAAAATACCTTGCCCAATCTTGTTAATTAAGTTGGTGGAAAGTTGATCATTATCATGAAGAGATGGAATAAAGATATTATTGCTGTTCTGTGGTGGTTTTACTCAGCTGGGCAGCTGAGCTCCACCACAACTGCTCGCTCTCTCCCCCTCCTCAGAGAGAAAGGAAGAGAAAATACGATGGAAAGGGCTTGAGGGTTGAGATAAGGACAAGGAGATTGCCCAGCAATTATTGTCTTGGGTAAAACAGCCTCAGTGTAGGGAGATTAATATAATTTATTACCTATCACTAGTGGACTAGCAAAGCTAGAAACTGCGAAACTGCGAAAGCACACTAAAACCACCTTCCCCCCTCCACCCTCTAGAACCAAGTTATCACACCTGAGAGTGATGCCAAATAACCAGCTAGTGCTAAACACCACTTTTCATGTTTGATATGATTTCCCTAGCTAGTTCTAAAATGTGTCTGAATCTGTTTGAACTTTCTAGATCTTGATTTTCATCTAACGTTTCACAACCCTCCACTTTCCTGTTTCATGTTCTCTGCCCTTTTGTAGTTATGATACCTTTGACACAGCGCCAGGAAAGTCTGATCTTATTCTAACCCACGACCATTTGGTAGCACACAACAAAATATTCAAACATCTCCCAGACTTTTAAAATAACTAAAATACCAACAGAACTGTGCAAGGCAGTGCAATGGAGAACTGGGAGAGAGAGAAGCAAGGAACGTCATGCAAGAGTGGTGCTGGTGGTGATTCCTGCTGGCTTTTCTCCAGCCTGAAAAGTGGGAAACAACCCACAGAAACCACCTGCCGAAGTGACATCAGAAATCATGCAGTACTTTGATATAACTAAGAAAGAAAGGAAGAAAATAACATCAAACTTTGTTTTTTAATACTAAACTACTTAAGCTAATCTCATTGAGTTTGCGAAATGGTGAGTAATTGCCTCCAAAGAGCTGAAGAGTTTATTCACACTCCCACCAGCGGTACTTTGCTTCCAACTAGATGCTGAGGGCAGTGGTCTCCAGACAGACCCCTGTCCCTGGCAGCCCCAGGCAGCTTCCCAGCCCTGGGAACACACACTCTTGACAGGTTAGGCTCTTTGGCAAAAGGTGAGTGAAATTCAAAAGGTGTTGAAGATTACTTGACAATAATGAAGTGCTCTCGCAAGTCACACATGCTGTTGGACCTAGAAAACAATGTGCTTTAGGTACTAGAAATCACCTTTTTTATTTTTTTTTTTAACCACAGCACAATTTCTAAAATGTGCAGTTCAGGGCCTTGCTTGGAGAGAGAAATTTCAAAGCAAGACATGTGCCAACACAGCAAATATAGAGGCACACTGTGGTGGTTTCACCCAGCTGGGCAGCTGAACTCCACCACAACCGCTCTTTCACTCCCCTCCTCAAAGGGAGAGAGAGAAAAGAAAGTATGTTGGCAAGAAAAAGAAGAAAAAAAAAAAAAAGGCTCACCGGCTGAGATAAGGATAATATAATTAAAAAACAAGGAGGGGGAAAACCAAACAAGCAAGCAAAAGCCTCACCGAAGCAAAGAGAGAGAAAGCAGTAATTCTCTGCTTTGCATCAACGAGTAATGTTTGGCCATGTCCTGGGAAGCAGGGCCTCAACACATAGTGGTTGTTTGGGAGGACGGACATCTTTGTAATAAGAGGCCCCCTCTCATTACAGTGCAAGAGGTCAGTGCAGCAGGAGGGCAGGAGGTGCTCCAGGCAGGCAGCAGCAGTTCCCCTGCGGGCTGTGGAGAGGCCCCTGGTGGAGCAGGCTGTCCCCCTGCAGCCCAGGGGTCCCACATGGAGCAGATCTCCACGCTGCAGCCCCCCCGTGGGTGGAGGAGCCCCCGGTGGAGCAGGTGGATGTGGCCTGGAGGAGGCTGCAGCCCATGGAGAGCCCCCGCAGGAGCAGGCCCCGGGCCGGAGCTGCAGCCTGTGGAGAGGAGCCCACCACGGAGCAGGGGTCTGGGGGTTGCTGCCGCCCATGGGGGACCCGTGCTGGAGCAGTTTGCTCCTGGGGGATGGATGGACCCCGTGGGACGGAGCCATGTGGGAGCAGTGCTTGAAGGGCTGCTGCCTGTGGGCAGCCCCCGTGGGATCAGGTTGGGAAGGACGGCATCCCATGGGAGGGACCCCATGGGGAGCAGGGGCAGAGAGGGACCATGAAGGAGTGGCAGAGATGAAGTGTTAGGGGCTGACCACAGTCCACAGTCCCCATTCCCCTGTGCCGCTCAGGGGGAGGAGGTAGAAGAGGGTGTATGGGGGGAAAGTGGGTTTTGTTTGCTTTTAGTTTCTCACTTTGCAAGCCCACTAGTGATAGGTAATAAATTATGTTTATCTCCCTACACTGAGGCTGTTTTGCCCATCATGATAATTGCTGAGCGATCTCCCTGTCCTTATCTCAACCTTTGAGCCCTTTCCATCGTATTTTCTCCCCCTTTCCCTTTGAGGAGGGCGAGTGAGAGAGCAGCTGAGGTGGAGCTTGGCTGCCCATCCGAGTAAAACCACCACACGGTGCCATACCGCAATACCAGGGCTGCTCTGGCTGCACATGCAGAGCACAGCGCTGTGGGGCTGTTAACTCCACCCCAGCCAGAGCTGGTGCACACACACAGAAATTGCCGCAGAGACAAAATTGAGCCTATTTAGCTGGGGCAAGGTCATACACCTGCTGGTCCTGCTGGTCCTGGACCTAGCTCAGATGTCCCCACAACCATGCAATATAAACAGACTTCTCCACTTATTACAGCCTATTACACCAAAACATACCAAGGATCAGCTTTTGGAGAGTCATTCAGGTTCTCCTCCTGCTTTAGGGACAAGGACATTCCTGGACTGTGACAGCAGGGACAAGCTGAGTGCATGCATTTTGAGGGGTAAAAAGATCCCTCCTCTAGCTTTCCTAAGCTGATAAAAGGAACAACATCCAGCCCAAAGGGCAATCTTCGGGCTCATTGCCTTCCTTGCTGTTGAGTAAAATGATGACTTGGATACGAGCTAGCACCTGCACGCTTATTTCTAGGCCTGGCCTTGTACCTCCTGAGCTATGTTATTTCCAGGCTCCCCTTGGCTTGCAAACAATGTGTTAGCTCCTGCCTCTACTTCCCTCTCACCTCTTTGGACACGCTTCTCCACCAGTCTGGGTGCTGCACTGTCAGCCAGCTTCAATATCCCACTCACTTGTTCCACATTCTCTGTTTCTGCCCTCATCGTTTAGAGTGCTAAAAAAATCCTGGTGTCAGCAGATAATCTGTAAGGTAAGAGATAACACAGCGAGGTGAAAGACTAACCCACTCATCTCTCCACAGGAGGTGAAAACATGAAGTTATGAGTTAGCACTGCTCTTAATTCCAGGAGCTGTTTTAGCAACACTCCTACTCGCAGGTTTCAGCCTACTACATGTATAATATACTCTTCAGCCTTGAGTTTCCTTCCCTCTTTTTCATTCCTCAGGGGCACTTCCCTTAGCACAGCCTTCCCTCTGCCAAGGAGTGCTTCCTCCTTTTCAGAAGCCTCTAGCATCTTCATTTCTCTTCTGCTGTTAAGCAGGCCAGAGGATAAACCTTTGCCTTTGTCCCCAGCCCTTTCCCCAGAGCAGACCCTCCGCTTCTCCTTGTCTCCCTGCACGCTGCTGGCTGTCCAGAGCTGGAGCTGAGCAAAGCTGCCCCATACAGAAGGCTGGCAAGTGAAAGGGGAAGAAGCAGAGACATTGCTGAGTTCCTCTAGCCTGTCTCCAGCTCAAAAACATAAGCAATGTATTGAAATGTATTAAAATATCATCCTATCTTTGCCTTAGGAAATATTCACCAAGTTTTGCCTCATTACAGTGACAAGGGAGAGACTTTTATAACCCTGTAAATGGAGACACTGCTCTCTGTGCATCTTCTGTAGCCCCAGAGCCCACCCAGTGATATGGTGTTGCTACTGCTAGTACCAGCCACGGGCTGTGTGCTGAGTGTGCAAGGCCACAGGACTGATGCTGGACAGGCTCTCTTTGCCTGAACCCATCTTAACCTGCCCAAAACTTTATTTTTGCTTGGTTTAGCTGCAACAGCTGAGCAGGTGGCTATATTTAATTTGTCTTAGTTCTGCTTACCAATGTGGAGCACAACCACAGTTTTTATATAGATGGCAGTAACAAGTAGTTATTCTTGTAGAAAGAGACACTTATGACTCTAACATGATGCTGTACACAGTCCAGGTATGATAGCAGAGGCCCTGAGAAGTGGGGACACAAGACAAGGTGTAGAGGGATCCTTTTACAAGGGACCAACAGGGTGAAGCCACTGACCCTAGGGCTCAGAAGAGCAGTGGAAGAGTAAGCACTACACTTGTGAAAGGGGTAGAAACTACGAAGTGTGTATATAACAATTTCAACTACTACTACTATTATAATTACTATCGTCATTAAGATGTTTCTGTCCAGAAGTATTCTTGTTTGTTTGTTTGTCTGATGGCTTGTTTCTCTTTTCTTTCCATTTCTGTAATAATCAGATCTGGGCTAATAAAGATGTTTGGATTAGAGCACTGAGTTCAGTTACACTAGCATTAAATTCTTGGATTTATGTATCAGGTGTTTCCTTTTCCCCCTTAACAAAAGGATGAACATTACACTTGCCCCAAGGACCAGCCCAACTATCAGCATCTGTCATCTCAGTAGACAGACTTGGTTGCAGCATTGCAAATTTAAGAGATATGGCAACACCCTGGGGAAATCCAAAACAAGTCTGAGTGAGTGCACCTCCCCCTGAAGGCCTGGGATTTCACAGGTCTGTATATGATAATCGGTTTAAAGCCAGGTTCTGTCACAACTTTGAGATCCACCACTGAATTGAGTGATGGACTTGATACTTTTGAAGATTTGTATAAGATTTTTCAGGGTTGGTTGTCAGTTTTAGAAACATCCAGATTAACTCTACTTATGTCCTTCTTCTCTAATTTATGATAAACATATAAAAAAGAAAAGATGGACCGCCTAAATCAATGAAATTGTGTATTTGTGGCCATACACTGTAACCTCTTGTAGTTCTTAGACGAGAATTTTGGCTACCTGACACCCAAGTCTACTTTCTGGTAGGGGTGTTGCTCTTTTAATTAGAAACACATTATAACCCAAATACGTTCTGTGGTTATTGTATCAATGCAAACCCCAAATGCATTAATAAATTAACCCAGAGATGAGATACAAAACTTTCTGTGGTTTACAATTTTCTGCTGAAATGAACTCATAACACCACCAAATTCTTAAGCTTGCCTGCCTTCAACTTTCAGTTGGGAACATGAAAATCTCAGAGGCCTTCTCAAACTCTGGTGACCCTTAAATAACTTCCAGGCCCAGCTTCTTGGCTTCTCTCTCTCTCTGCCACTAGGTCCTTTCCTTCTTTCGAGCTGGAGGAGACAGCCAGATGTCCTCTCTCACCCACACAGTGGGGCTCCAATGCTTGTCAGTATGTCTTCCCTTCTTGTAAGGCATCCTCTTCTCCTTCACACTGTTTCTCAAGCTAGGTGATAAACTGTGCTTTCACTTGTGACAGCACTCTGACAACAGCTTTTCCTGGTTGCAGCCGATGTCCAGTGCCTCAGGCACTGATTTTTCTAGGCTTTTTTCTCAGACAATGTTAAGACACATTTCAGGACTGACTTCCCTGTTTCAGTGAATAAACAGAGGTTTGCGGGGCCCAGACCTACCCGACAGTCTCTTCAGTGAACTGGGTGAGGGGAGAGCACTGGATGGTAGCTGGAAGTGTCAGTGGTGAGCACTCTGTGGGTATTGAATATTTAATGCATTTAACACAGGAAGAAGGAGATAAGAAATGGTCCCTCATCAGTGTGAAAAACTGTAGCAGACAGTAAACTTCACCACTATTTGAGGACAAGTGCTAGTAGGATTGAAAATGCGTTGAGACTTTAAGTCTTATAAAATGGAGCATCCCTGTAAGATGTTAATTCCCCAAAGCAACATTTTGGGGATTGTTTGGTTTTGAGATTCCAGGTGAATCCAACTGCACATCAGGCAATGCAAAGAAACTTTTTAGCTGAGATCCACTTAAAGCTTTACTTAAGACTTTATCCTGACATATTTTAGTACAGCCCAGGGAAAAAAAACACCTTTCCATTGAATTCTCTTGATGAGCTGGCTTTTCAGTTGAAGTTATTTTTATCACTTTTATCACTTTTTATCACTTGCTTTCATCTTAACATTTAATCTCTTCCAAGAAGGACAGCAAACTGGTTTGCAGGCACTAAATATACCTGCATAAAACAATTACTGCAATGTGATCTGAGAGCACGACAAATAGAGAGGGACCTGGCTTCACATCCTACTTGCTAACAATGACATTGTTTTGCACAGTGGCACAGAGAGCTTGTCTGCAGCTACCAGTGCAGGTGTAAGATTTCTCATTTGTGGACCAAGATGTAAACTAGCTATTCCTTTCCTGTTATGAGACAGCAATTAGTACTACATTACAAAAAGAGAGACAGAGAATACAATAAAATTTACCACACTGTAGTACTGAAGACACCACAGCAATCCCCAGTTGGTGGGGATAGAGAACCGCACAGTCTGCGGTATCACAGATTCTGCAGTGTGGTTAGTTTGCCATGGACTGTGTAAAGGACATTTTGCTGACTTACCTAAGTCCAGTGTTTTTCTGTTATCTACAGAAGCTACTAAGGAAATGGTATCTCTGTCCTGTGAGTAAAAGCTCTTGGGAGCTGATTAGGGACAGATTGAGTATGTCCTTAAATTGCTGTAACGTGGCTAGCAGTTGGCTTCAGACTGCTGAACTCCCTCTCCACGGGTGGTATTCAAAGAAGGTAAGGAGACTCTACCAGATAGCTGCACAGGAGTGAAGGGCCAGTCTCTGAGCAGACTGAAAAGTATTTGGGGCTGGTTGTGTCTTTAGGAGTCAGTTTCATTGAGGAGCCCTGCAGATAGCCATGAAGGAAAATCCTATAAGACTCACATTTCAGAGATGCCTAGTCTAGTGCTAGAAATACTACTGGAATCTGCAAGCATGTCATAAGGCCAGCACAAAATCCACCAAGGGATGTAGGTACACAGACCTGAATTTATCCAATCTACCCTTGATGTCTACTGCTACCAAGTAAAATAAGCACCTTTCCTTTTCATGTAAACTTAGCTTTTCATAGGTGGCCTCTGAGGTTTTGTTTGTCATGTTCCAGGGCTCAAGGTGAAGACCAAGAACCAGAAGTACAAGGGTGCAGCTACAACACATGGGAATTGTTCCCCACCATCATGCATTGCTTTGGAGGAAAACAGTTCATAAACCAGGTTCCTAGAACAAACGTATGCTTGATGATGTTATTCATAATCTTGGCACTTCAGCTTCCTTGTTGCATAGTGGTTATAACTATATAGATTCATCTCATAAATGCAGTGAGAACAACACCGTAGTATCTGTGAAGAAATCACGTTTTACGCTAATCAAACTACAGACATGATTATGAGAGGGAAAAAAAAAGAAGAAATTGCAATCTGAGAAGTATCTGGATGGCATACATTAAATAAATCCTGGTCCTGCACACCTGTGAAGTAAGAGTCCCTCTGCTGGATGATGGCTCCTGCAGACTGACCAAGGCTTTTTGATGTGTGTACCCAAGAGGTTCACATGAAGGGCAAATCGTGTAGATATTTCCTAGTAAAGTTCTTCCTGTTCTCTGCAACTCAGAATATCTTAAAAATATGTTGATCTCACGGTTAACTTATATCTCAGTTGTCAAGTCTTCCCCTGGGCTTTATGAAACGCCCCAAAGCTGTGTGGCAGTACTGAGACTCCTGAGTGGCTGACAATGCAACTTTTACATGCCATCAATAGCAACCGTGTTTTGCTTTTATGGATCTTCCCACCTCTTCTAAAACATGATGGCTCTTCAAAACGTGTGCATGGCTATGAGGACATAGTGGAAGAGGAGGATGGCCTTTGCAGCATCACTTCTGTAACATGATGTGGAACATGTACCGTGTTCAGAGGTGTAAGCAGGGTGCAGTTTTCGTAGTGACTCAGTAAATCTGTTCCTGCATCTGTTGTGGTTCATCAGCAGAACTGATCTTTACCTCCGTAGCACAGGTCTCTTCTTCTTTAGCAGAGGATGTAGACAGCATCATCAGGCTTACCTGATAAAAAAACAAGCTCAGCCCCAAAGCACAAAAATCTAAAATATTTGCTTTGATATTTTTTTCCAAAATAAAAAGTAATTTATTGTCACCAAAAGCCCCAGAGATTTCATTCAAGGTATCCGAAACGTTTGTTTGGACTGTCTAATCCAGTTTTATCGATGTAAAAGCTGGCTGTCTAGTCTGAACTCATTGCCTAGGCTCTTTCTGTCGCTAAAGAGAGATGCCTCCATATGGTGGTCCATTCTAGCCTAAGGTGGCATAGCTTAGGACAGAGGCAGTTACCCTCTGCAAATACCTACCTCTATCTATTGACTATAGAGGGAGCCCATAGACTGGCCAGCTGGCTACCAGCTATGGGTGCAAAAGCCAACTCCTACAGCCTGCAACACGTAGCTTGAAGGACTCTGGAATGAAAGAAATGAAAGCAGAACCAGGCAGAGAACCAGGGGAGCTGGCTATCTCTGTTTTCCCTTCCAGGAAGTAGATCGCTGTTTATAGCACTTACCTGAAAGCAGAAAAGAGTTACATAAAATGGAAGCTTTTCAGTTGAGTCAAGGCAAGGACCAACATTAGGACTCTCCAAGTACGGTTATAAGCTGTGCCTGCTTTGATGTTTTTACCTGTTGGACATCTCAAGAGAAAATGCCATAGTATAATTGTACATGGGCATCTGCAAATGTTTATAATGCAGCGAATGTTTACAGAGCAGCACTGTACACAGCAAGAGCAGTTTTCATTATCTACCTAATGCTAACAAATATTACACAGAAATACTGAAACAATTACCTATAATAGACCTTGCAAATTCTTCCTGTGTGCCCCTCCTCGTGCTCAACCAAAGCTGCCACATGCCCATCCCTGAAAGCATGAGGAGAGTCAGCAAAATTTTTCTACAGAACAAAACATCTACTTCACTTGTTTCAGGTTTGCCAGTAGTGGTGTTATGGCAGCTTCCAGAAAGTCCCAGCTGAGTAAGACGCAGACAGTTTTGCTGCAGCAATTTTTCTTTTTTTCTTTTTTTTTTTTTTTTTGATTCTTCTCTTCAGCAGTGCTTCCCTTTTTATAGAATTTCAATTGATCAGCATAGTAAAGTTCATGTACTCTTTTCTTCCCTTCTTAACCTGCCTAATTTAACAGATGCAGAACCCAAGCATCTCTCTACTTTTACAGGGCAAGCACTCTGCAGCTAGCAATGTCTCCCAGTTTGGGAGGTTTTTATCTAACTGCTTTCTTTGCTTCCACTTCCTAGGAAGTTCTTTGAATTGGTTAAGGTTCACAAAGTTCACTAGTCCCTTACAGGAAACATGCTAAGAATAAAATTGTAGAAAAGAAGTCTGAGAGCTCTCCAAAGATTATCTAGTCCTTTCCCAATGATTTTTCACAGGGCATGCTTTCTAGACTGATGAATATTTCACTCCTTTTCCTGGATCTCTTCAGAATCCCTGGAAAAGGGATTTTCAGGTTGTCCTATCCTTTCTAACAAGCCCTATCTTCTACAATAAAAAAAAAAATAATAATTTAGCTAAATACAATTTAAAAAGTGGTTCCAGGTGCTTAAAACTAAGTGTTCAATATGACATGCTTCTCCTCTTTGAATCTTTCTTCTTTCCTTTATTTTCATCTCCATCAATCTTTCTGAAGCATTTCAAATTATTTTCACAAGTGTTTTGGAAACAAACTGTGCCTGATTTTCAAAGGTCAGAGCAATGGGAGCTCAGGCAGCTTGAAAACACTGTCTACTTGTTTTCCACCTGAGCACTCAAGACTGGAGGGATGAAGAATTAGAACTCTTTCAAAGCAACGTGTACAAAACTGTGCTTTCTTTCTCAAATGCTAAGTCATGAGGTCACCATTCTCCATCCCAAGAATCCATTGAACCCACTATGCCACGCTCAAGACCCCTGCTTACCTCACGGACTGTGAAGCTAGCATCTAACTCCAACAATGACTTCTTCTGGGATTTTTCCTAGACTGGTCTCAGCAAGAGAGAAAACGGAAACAGGAATTTATCCATTCCTGAGATACTTCAGATTTTAGCAATTCTGTCAATATATGAATTCTTGCAGGTTTGTATACAATTCCTTCATCCACACATGTTTAGAAAGCACTGTCTGCATAGGGTGCTGTCCACACAACTATGTCTTTTTCCTTCTCGTGCATGGGAGGTATTCAAGTCCAAAGTGCTGCATTTGCTAAGTTTCCCAAACTTCTGCCATCACTTACATGTTGGTTCTGCTATTTTCAGCAGTAGCTGTTTTTTTTTGTTTGGGCAAACTGATAGAGCAAACAAAAAGCAGACTCCAGAAAGCCTCTGAAAAACACAAAGGGAAGTGTCAGTGTCACAAGACAAGAGGGCAGGAGAAAACAAGCACTCCCTCTGGTACCCCTGGACATTTATACCCACCCACAGCCCCTGGGCAATGTACTTCACTCAGGAACTGAGACAAACCCTTTCTCTTGGTGACCACCCCCCTTTCTCATAGGGCAGTAAAAGTGAAGTGTCCTAGACAAGGATTCTTGAAACTGCAAGCTAAGCATTTCTTTACCCAAGACAGTAGCCCACAAAAGTTTAAATTTACAAATTAAACTGCTGAGCTATCAGCCTATATCTTGAGTAGGAAATGGTAAAAGAAAACATGATTTCAAATTCAGACTGCAGCTCAGATGGAGGTGGGATGGAGAGAAAATGTGGGTTGAGTCTCGCTATTACACACTGTGTTCCTGTAGGGAAGGCCCCTTCTGCCCAGGCTTTAAGTTTTTCAGTGGTTTGCAGTCTGCATTTACAGCAAAATCTGCACACTCCCCTCCAGATCAACAGGAAAAGTTGATGCTCTTTCAGCCACCACAGAGACCCCTCTTCCTAACGTCTCGCTTAGGCACACCTTCTGCGACAGCTCACGGCTCTGTGAACCTCTTTTATACTCCCTGCAGTGTTAGTGATCAGGTTATCTATCGCTGTGTCTATTGAAACTCCACATAGATTTTCTAGGAAATGACAAAATCCGGCTATAATTTTGGCAAAATCCAGCCTTATGCTCTCTGAGTAATACTGCAGGAAGCCACCCAGCAGGGAGAATGGTCAACAGCTGCTGCTAAATAGCTGCAAAATGCAAACATGTAGTTTTGCTATAACTTGCAATGACAACTTAACAGGACCCCTCAGGGGGCAGACAAGTGGACGTAATATTCATCAGTCCTGGTTTATAATGGTCACCTACACAGGCATCATCCGTCACTCCAGCAGCTGGGGATTGTTGATGTAGGGGTGCCAATGGAATTGGTAAAATAAATGTTTCAAAAGAAAGTCCATGATGACAGCCTGTGCACTCAGCTATACTTCCTGTCCTGCCTTTGAAGCATTACCAATTCTTACCTCTTTCTCCCTATTGCTTTCAATCTTCCTATTGCTTCTCAATTGCTGCAATGCCACCACATCAAAAAGGGAACGAGCTGCAGGTTCCAGCCATCCTCACACGACAGCCTCCGAGAACCACAAGTCATTACAAATGACTTTCCAAACCTCACAACGTGTTTGAGGACGGGTATGCATCCCACAGGACAGTGTGGTGTGGACTGCATGAGCTGGTCTCACAGCTGGAGGGAAGGTAGCTCCAGCACCACCGTGCTCTGCCTGACCTACATAGCTCGAGGAAGTGTGTGCTAGCTCAAGGCCCTGACCTGTTTCCCTTCACAAGACTCACAAGAGGCAGGTGTGATGCTGTCTAACATGGCATGTATGGTATAGATGTATTTTTTAGATGTATCTTTTTGCTTACAGGTTCTTTCTCACCAGTGACAACAAAAGGGAGAACTGGGAACCACGTAGAAATTATGTAGAAGTCAGTAAGAGACCACATGAATGAAGTCTAACTTTGTGGGATTGTTTCAACAGTCATTTTGGAGACCTGAATATAATTTAAAAATCACACATTCTGTATGCCAGATATTTTGTACCACTCTCTGCTGAGCTACAGAATCATCTAGAGCAGCTGCAAATACTTGCTGTCCTGAGAACATGATTGAATTTAACCACCTAGCCTTAACCCTGTAGAGAAATAAATAGTTTAGGCACTGAATTTCAGCAGAGGCAGAAAAAGTACACACCCACTTCATCCCTCTGTTCAGAACTTGGGTTGGAAACTGATCATTTTCAGAAAGAAGAACTGTGCCCTTGATTCTTGTAATGTTTTGCAACAGATCACACAGGAAGTGCCGTTTCCTATTTTCAGATATAGGGTTTAACTATATGTTTGTTCACAAAGACGAAGGCGACACGGTCTGATAAAACAAGCTTGATAAATCAGTGAGTAGCTCATTTTTTTTCTCTTATATGTGAATGTGTAAATACAGATTCAAATTTGTTGTGTGGGGGACGCCTATGTGTCTAATGACAGTGGGAGCAGAACTGCTAGAGGTGCTGTCTGTAGTAGCAATTGGGTCTTGTAACCAGCTTCCAGCTCAGGATAAGGCTAAGTGTAAGAGTTTTGAAGTGTAAGAGAATTGAACTGGACAAATGGTGGAGAAAATTAGTTTCTAGAAATGTCTGGAGTCTTGCTTTTGAAACTGTTCTGGGAGGTCAGTAGCTTGAAAATGTATTCCTCTAGGGATATGAACTGATCAGACATCAAATCCTTCACATTTATTCTAGCCTTTTGAAATCTAAGCCACATCTTGTTCTATCAGGTGCAGACGACAGATGTCCTTCATCGCTATCCTATCACAGTATTCACAGTTTCTTTGTATTATCTGAGAATTTAACACACTAAAGGTGTTTTATCATTATGACTTTATGAAGGATTCTTTGGGATTGTTTCCTCTTTTAAGGTGATGTCTCTGAGCAAGCAGAAAGTCTGTACTCTATCTCTCAACTACAGGTACCAGTGTTATGGCCAGCCAGTAGCTTGCAGTTACCTTTCAATGAAGTTTTACATGGGTAAAATTCATCAGTACTTTGCTGAAATTTTACCACTCACACCTCTGCTTTGATAAACGAGACTTGCTACTTGGGCATCAGGAAAAAAGCTACAATAGTATAAGAACAAATATATATATATATATACACACATATATTTCATTCGGTATATTAAATATACAGCTGTAGCAGCAATTGCTTGGAAAGCATGTAATATCTGTCTTGGTTTCTCTTTCTCAGATTGCTTATTTTGAGTGCTGATGCTACTCCTTCACTGTACATTTATTTAGATAAAAAAACCTACTTCTTTTGTCTTGCAACCGCAGAACTAACTTCAGAAGAGCTCAGAATTTTCAGAAGGCTGCCTTTCTGTTTTTTATGGGGAATGGAAACAATTGGATCCTGAGCATTCATAGAGAATTGAGTCTGTTTTTCCAGCCCAAAACATATTTTTAGCTTGAAAGTTCTGCAGGAAGGGAAAAAATAATCAGGTGTCAGGCAAGCAGCTCCAAAGGGAAGAAGTGTCTAATGCTCAGCTGCTAGAGGAAGAGGTTTCCAAAGTGAGGTTTGATTTTAGACGGGACTGTCTCTCCCCAGTGATATCCTGGAAAGGATTCCTGTGGTTTCTATCACATGCCACAATGTGTTCGAGGGAAAGTATCAGCTCAGAGTCTTACAAATAGCATTTAGTTTGTACTTCTACATTTACCTTCAGCTTTCTTGGTACCTCAAGAAAAGTGTGAACAAATGCTTGCTTCCCAAGGTATCTCTGGTCCACACATGGACTACTCTGCAATTTTGCTTGTCCAGAGACTCCTTCTGGAAAGACCAAGGCAATGCTGAAGGGACAGAGCTGCTAGCAGGAAACAATGGTCACCTCTCTTACAATGCCTGCTCTGCTATTTGTAGGGTATTATTTTTCTCCATTTAGGTTCCGTTTTTAATCAGTGCTACGACACAATTCTCTCTCTTCACAAAGTGCCCTCAATACTGCTGACATACCTGTAAGCTGACCACAAGTCATTAAGTTATTTCTTTTTCTGTGTGACAAACTGCCATTCGTGAAAAGGAGAGGAGCAAGGAGTAGCATTTTGAGAAGAAAAACCTTGTCTCGGGCCCTAGAAAGGGAAAGGGAATTTGAGGGCCATTCCGCTTAGAGATGAGCAGCTCCATTCATGTGCTTGTGTTCCTCTATTAGTTATGACTTTGGTGAGGAAACGCTGTCCAAATCCCACTCAGGGCACAGCAGGCTCAGCGAGCTGTGATGACTGCCATCCCCAAATGAATCAGTGTGGCAGGGCAGGGGCTCTCTGAGCTTGAATGGAAATGCCTGATAATCATACCGGCTCCTAGACACTCCTGTAGCAGAAGGTGATAGTGTAGAGATAACAGCTAATACTCAAAAGCTAGCAAGGCTTCTCTCGAGGCAGCCCAAATACCCACATACAACAATCTGAAAGATGTGATTTAAAGATACATTCTCATTGCAAGAATCTCTGACAAGAGCTATGAAGACTGGCAGTAGGTATTGAGATTGCCATCACAAGGGTATACTATTGGGTATACAGCCAGTGGGAGAGTGGGCCTAATAAAATAAGGCCCCAGAAATGTGCTGTTAATAGCCACAGGCAGACCTGGAGCAAATTGTTGTGGCTGCCTCACTTACATCTGTTTCCCAGGGAGCAGGTACTTGGAACAAGGCTTGGTCACACTTCAGAGTATCAGACTTCTTGGAGACTCAGAACATAACCAGTCCTCTGAGGGGAAGCAAGAGTGGCCTCTTATTGAACTACTCGTATTTAGATGCTTTAGAGGGAACTGAAAAGAAAATACCCCTTCTCTCAGATTTCAAGCTTATATTTGACTTGTTTGCCGGCTTTGGCAGAAAACGTCTAGAATTTCTGTTAACAAACAAAACTACTCTGAAACTGTGAGTCAGTCCGCTGTGGTGTTAGCAGGACGGTGGGACAGTGATGGCCTCGTGCAGTCCATCGAGCCAGCAAGAATGCCCTGCAAATGAAAATCCTTATCCTTAAGACTTCCTGAATATTTGTAATTTCAGAAGAAATTAGCCAAACAATCACAAGCCCGCAAATCAGAATCAGAAAAAGACTGTTTATACTCACAGCACAAGAACAGAGATAAAACTGGAGATCCCTTTGCTAACACACCCATTTCTGAAGGCTCATGACCAAACCCTTTCAGAGCCAATGCCAGACTTCCTGTCAAGGGCTACAGCTTCCAGAAAAGACATTCCTTTCTGCATGAAAATGGAAACTGGAAAAATGGTTAAAGATAAATGAATCAGAAATGAAATGCAAACAGCTTGTTCCAATATAATTTCTTAGCAAGATCAGTTTTCAAGAGCTCTTGGTGATTAACTTTGCTTGTGTGCAAAGGATAAGGAGTGTTTTAGAAAGCATTTCAGAAAACATTTTCATGTTTTGTGCTTGTTGAGAAGAGGTGGATCTGACTTCTCTCCCATGCAAAAGCTCGGAGATTTCCCATCAGGTCATAGACAGAAACCAAAATAACCACAGCACATGCTGTATTTGTGGGCAGCATGAATATACATTGTACAGGGAAAGAGCTGCATTTTGGCAGTGGGTAGCTGTACTGGGCCTGGCTCACACAGCGCTGTGTTTTACATTTATGACTACAGCTGGGAGGGGTGACCCATACTGACCAAAAGATACATGTATTCCTTGTCATATAATGTTGTGCTCAGCAATAAAACTGTGCTGGAGGTTTTTCAAAGCAGGTATTGCTGGAAGGATTGTAGGGAATCTGTTTAGTGTGAGGTGGCAAATGCATCACCTCTTTTTTCGTTTTGTTTCCTTCACCTATCAAACAGTCTTTATCTTGATTCACAAGTCTTTCTCACTTTTGGCCTTCTGATTCTCTCCCCCATCCCACTGTGGGGGGTGTAAGTGAGTGACGGGATTGGGGTTTAACTGCTTGTTGGCCAGGGTCAACCCATCAGAGAAGGTAAGACTTGGACAACAGAGAAGACAAATCACAAGAGAACCAGTTACCTTCAGTTCTGTGATCCCCACAATTATATTCTGATGTTTTTACATCTCAAAATAAGTTCCAAAGTAGATAACAAAAGCCACAGCTCAAAATGGATGACTACGGTAATTAAATTGAGCTTCAACCAAAAAACAGACCAGCAGCCTGCCTCAGCGCCACTCCAACCACGGGCTGAGCTCTTCAGCTCCATTTAGTCTTGCAGAACTCGAGTGCAGAGAGTTCTGTGAAGTGATGTTTTTGACAATGTGGTCTCTGCAAAAGACATTTGCAGACTCACAGGGCAGACCTCTCCGCTGTTAAAAAAAAGTGCACAGCAGGGCTGCAAACAGGAAAGGAGCGATCATTGCTGCATTTTGCGAGGGGTCAGAGATGACACAGCAAGTAGAGGCAGGAGCAGGACCTGAAGATTTCTGTTTCAGAAACAGTCTGCTGCCTTGTCAAGAGAACAGGCATCATTCTGCCATGAAAATGCACCGCCTGATGAAAGCAGTCATCATGATACCCTCCTCAGCCCTCAAAAAAAAAAAGTGTAGGTACTTTCCCAAATGGCAAGTAAGTCTATTTGAGTGGCTACCAAATGCATCAATTTCCCCACTTGGTGACTGGGAAGCACCTTAGGTCCCTCTTACACCTGTCTTCACAAAATCCTATTCCCAGCTCCTCACAGGAGATGCAGAAATTCTTTTATTTTCTCCAGGAGCCCGTGAGACGACATTTCTGCTCAGCTTTTCAGAGACCAAATTACACAAACCTACACTTCAGCATCTGGCTCCCAGGCCTACCAGGGATTTGGGAAGAGGGGCAGGTGTGGTGGCAGGAAGGGAAGGGTTTGGTGGCATCCAAGTCTCATCCCTTTACCTGCTTGCACTGTAACAGAAGTGGCCAAGGACTTCCACAGCTCTGTTGCACCACTTACCTCCTAGACTGAGACTCTTCCGTCTCAGAGGAGCTCCCTCCCTCTCACAGCCCCCCAGCCCAAATCAGGGGGACAGAGATTTTGGGCAGCCCTTGCACTTCCTCAGTTACTGTGCTGCAACTGCTGTGAAGTTGCCACGTCACATATTGATCGTCAGAACTGTGACTTCAATAAAATAAAATAAGGAATCAGGAAATCATTTGAGCAGGGGTATTAGTTCAGTAAAAGCCTGAACAGAGGTTTAAATCAAATCCTGAGAGAACTAAAAATTCACAGCACTGTAATTTTTTACTTTCTTTTGGCAGTTGGTCTATATGCTATGCTGACAGCAACTGAAACCAGTTATGCCATTCGAGAAGGTGTTGCCTACCAATTCTTTCTATTGTGATTTTCTCGGCAGGTCATCAACTGAGTGTGCTCAGCATAACCTGCACAACACAGGGCTCCACAACATTTTTATTCCAGAGTTACTGAAGACCAAACCAGTTTCATGACCTTGGCCTGACCAACACCCTGCAGACCAACACCGTGGACTTGCTGCTTCTCCAGCTGGGTACGTTTAGCTCCCCTTGCCAAGGGGCATTTCTACACCTCCACTGACCCCACTCCCAGAGGCCTCAAGGCTCGAAGCCATGAGTAACCTCAACAAGCAGTGGTCACTGAGGGTTTACTGGTGCCAGAGAGCCCTTGTGGGTGTACACCTACACCTTCCTGCTGCCTCCTCTTCCTTGGGTGAGGCTGCAGAAGGGGCAGGCAAAATGATGAGGTGGCCAGGCCCTGTCACTGTGTTTCATTCCCCTGACTACCAAGCTTGCAGTTTCCTGCAGTTAACCACCCTTCTCTTCCTTTCCAGACCAACACACCATGGAAAACGATACTATAGGCTTCCTTGACATGGCTACAACAACAGAATTTGACTATGGCGATTCAGCACCATGCACGGGGACGGAGGAAAAGCACTTTGCAGCTAATCTTCTGCCACCACTTTATTCTTTGGTGGTAATATTTGGCCTCATAGGCAACGTGCTCGTTGTCCTTATCCTGATAAAATACAAGAGATTGAAGAGTATGACTGACATCTACCTGCTCAATCTGGCAATTTCTGATTTGCTCTTTATATTTTCTCTTCCCTTTTGGGCCTACTATGCTGTTCATGACTGGATTTTTGGGGAAGCGTTGTGCAGAATTCTCTCAGGTGTCTACCTCCTCGGCTTCTACAGCGGCATCTTTTTCATAATCCTGTTGACCATAGACAGGTATCTGGCCATAGTGCACGCAGTGTTTGCTTTGAAAGCGAGGACAGTTACCTACGGCATCCTTGCCAGCATTGTCACTTGGGCTGTTGCTATGCTTGCCTCTGTTCCTGGGATAGTATTTCACAAAACGCAGAAGGAAAATTCACGGTATACGTGCAGTGCTCATTTTCCAAGTGATAGCTCAATAAATTGGAAGTACTCCTACATTTTAAAGATGAACATCCTGGGACTTGTCATTCCAATGTTCATTATGATTTTCAGTTACTCTCAAATTCTAAAAACATTATTGGGATGTAGGAATGAGAAAAAACAGAAGGCTGTCAGACTTATTTTTGTGATCATGATTTTTTACTTCATCTTCTGGACACCATTCCATATTGCTTCTTTTTTGCATACGTTTCAAAGTTCATTTTTTGACCCAGATTGTGAAACCCAAAGTAAACTGGAGAAAGCAATCCAAGTAACAGAAACCATTTCAATGATCCACTGCTGTATCAATCCTGTGATCTATGCATTTGTTGGAGAAAAGTTTAGGAAATATCTTTATAACTTTTTCCGAAAGTATGTTGCAGCTCACCTCTGCAAAAAATGTCCATCTGTTTATCGTGAAAAGTTAGAAAGAGTTAATTCCACATTCACACCATCCACTGCAGAACATGACATCTCTACTGGACTGTAAAAATACATCAAAAGACTATCTGGTAGATATTTGCATTCAGGACTGCATGACATTATTGAAGAAATTTATGTCAAGCACTAATAAAAACTTCATGACCCTCAATTCTTGTGGTTAATCCCGTGGATTACATTTTTTTTATATATATATTCTTAAACTAACAGAATCTACCATTTTTCCAATAATTGTTAATGCCATAGCTGGATCACATCAAGATTTGAATAGGGCCCAGAATAGTTTTATTCTGGTGGTTGGACCCAGTTCTGTCCGATGAAAAAATGCTCATGAGGTTTACTGAGGGGAATATAATGTTGAAGAGACCAAGGAGTAATAAATCATCTTGCAAGAAGCATTTGCAGCTATGTGAACAACACTAGCTCAGGAGGAAGCTTTGAGGATTGATGTGCCTGCTCAGTATATACCGTTAAGCAAACACCTAAAATACTGATTGCTTTTGGAAGTGACAGTATTTCTGCAACATAGCCAGCCATCTAGTATTGGGAAGCTTTCAGTCTTCTTCATTTTACTCCTCATTCCCTTATGTTCCCTACATGAATAAGAGATGTTTCCACGAAAAGGATGAATATGAAATATAACAAGAATACATCTCTCCTCTGATGGGAGAGTTGACTGACCTTTATGTTGCTGCAGCCATTTAACCCACGGATTTATCTGTTAGTTAATAGTGTAGTTGTTTTTAAACGCAATCCTTTCTACTATAGGCTAAGGTTTAGTGTTTTTATTTTAGGTCTTTAATTTTATGCCAACCATATCAGTGTTCAGTTGACAACATTTTCCAAAGTGGGTTTAATGGGTAACATTGTGATTTTTGTGGGTGCAGTTTTACACGTAACTGCACACACCGATTTTACTGACTGCAAAGAAGTCAATGTTGCGCACCCCCCAAAAACATATCATATTCCTCCAAGGAAATCAGCACTTGTCCAATAAAGGTACATCAGCAAAGATCAGCAAGGACAGAATTAAAATTACCTTGGTATTTGCTGTGCAAGATTCTGTATGAAAATATCAGGACCCTCTGGAGGATTTTGGAGACCATGAGCTGAGTACTGGGTGGAGGCCTCCCTAGTTCTGGATATATAAATCACATGTGTAGAGGCAGATTTTGTGTGGCAGATGCAGAAAGCATGTCAGGGTTGTCTCCTGCATGCTACAAACATGTCCTGGACATACACAGCAAGTCTGCTAGCTGGGAAACACTTTTAGAAAGACAGCAACCTTGGAACTACAAAAGCAACCAACTGTAGGGGAGATACAACTCCTTGCCTTCCCAGGAGAACAGCACTCATTGCCTCTGGTGCCGCTATCAGGACTGCACCCTTACTGAAGACTTGAGACCATTACTCACTGGTGTCTTATGGCTATACATTTATGCCATTATTGGGAACTTTCCTGTAAAAGAAAGTGGTATTCTAGGACATGATACTAACTTTAAGGTGTTGCTTTAAACTGTAAGGAAGTGCAGGTGAACAGTCCTTATGTGAGTGAACAGTTTGCTTTGAGGGACACCATTCATGCATGCAAGCAAGGCCTTGCTCACAGAAATCTGCAAGGACAGGTTCAACCAACCTCCAGGCAACACGAAGATGGAAGAAGGGACTCCACACCACTTAACATTAGGCATGTGACAGATGCCTACGTTGACAGCAAATCTCTTCAAGATCCTACAATGGACAGTAAGGGGAAAGAGACACTTGTGTCAGAAGCAGACATGATTTAAATGGCATCTGGGGGAGACAACCTGTCTGACTGCTCCCCTGTGAGGTTAATAGCCACAGATATACAAAGGAAAGACCAAAACTATGCTCACAGTAAACTTTCTTAATTGGAAATATTATTTTTCCTTTCTTTTGTACCTTTTACTGCACAAAAGTGAAAGCACCTTTTTAATGTTACAGTATAAATTAGATCAGTTTGATACAAAGCCTGCTGTAGCCATGGTATTTCTAATGCTGTGCTTTATTTTCATAGAATCATAGAACTTTGAATGCTTGTCTTGTTGGAATTACGTTCCTTCCTATTTTTGTGTTAATGAAGTGAAACTAATAAAATCTGTGTCTGAAAAGTGAGGTATACCTTGTAGCCCATGTTCTTCTTGCAAGTAAAAGGGCATCAGCTCTGCTCTCAGAATGGAGGCAGAAAAAAGATGCAATGATGGACTTCAACCCTCACAATACTACACTTTGACATGAAGCAAACCACAAAACCAAGCAGGGAATGGTCTGCACAGTCCAGAAGCTACTGTACTGGCATGGCTTTTATCCACCAGGAAGCTTGAGAAGAGCACATTCCAATGGGCTTTGGGAAAAGCTTGGGAGAACATATTTTAAATGGGTGACGTCTGTCAGGTAGGAGAAAGAGGGCTGTGTCAGTTATAGACAGGAAAAGGGGAGGAATACAGGAGGGAACTAGAAGATGGCACTTTTGTCTTGACAGGAAAACAAACCAAACCCAACCCAACAGGATCAGCTTATTGTTACGTTACGTGCCCTGGCAGGATGAATCCAGATCAGTCAGAATTCATTGCACATTCATTGCAGAAATCATTCAGCTTCATTGCAGCTTTGCAATGAGACAAGCAAGGCATTAATATGCTCTAGGTAGCTTTGTTGCAGGCTGTGAGTCTTGACAAGTCAGATGGGGCTGCAGTATGGTGTAGCTGCAGGCCAGGTAGCTCCAACATAGGGTAGCAAGACTTCAAGCAGTCTGGCCATAGCAGGACAGAGCTACCCATGGGGAGGGTTTAGCAAGATCCCAGGCCCTGTGAAAAAGGGCAAATCGCCTTGGCAGAGAGGTGGGGAGAATTTTTGTGTACAAAATACATAGACATTTTGACACAAATATTCCGTAATAAGATCTGTGGGGAAAGTATTGAGATGACGATGCAATATATATGTGTGTAAGAGCTAGAGAAGCAGGCAGAGATTCAGAAACTGTGATGAACTAGAAGTAAGTTAAGAAAATGGCAGGACACCCCAGGACTGTAATTACAACAGAGAAGAAGCTAATGCAAGGAAGAACCACTGCAGTGCTTGGGAGGCATCTGACCCTCTCTGGGGAGATACTGAGGAAACAAAAGTAAGCATTTGAGAGAATGTGCAAGTAGAACCAGAAAACCAAAGATTCAAGACCCTGTGAATGCTACAAGTAAAATGTTGGTTTTAAACAAATCTAGGACCACTATATGGAAACTGTTAGAAGTTCAAAACGTTTGGCACTGAACTACTTTCGAGAAAGCATCTCTCAGGCATTATATTCCACACGACATGCTTATCAAAGGAAACTCTGTGTGTCTTTGACAAATATCTGTGCACAGCCCCCAACCCAATCAAACAGATTGGTTTAGGTACAGGACAGGACAGATCCCAACTTTTCTGCGGGGAGATGCTGCTGCCACACATTTAGAAGCATGAGGGGGAGGAATTCCCCAAGCAGCAAAAGGTTGTGCTGACTGTCAGGCCACTGGCAGACTTCCTAAAGGGCAAAAGGAAATGTAGAAAAAGTGCATATATGGTATCAGTGAGCGCTAAGCAATACTCAGAACCAACCACCGGATTTATTATCACTGGCATTGGTTGGTCTGTGGCAAAGAGAAGCAGTGAAATTTCTGGTAACCAGTGCATGGGGGTGTTCCTGTTTTATGACTTTCTTATTTGCTAACCCAACTGTGACCTTACGTGTACATATCTTACATGAAATAAAGGTAAATGGAGTGTAAAGGAAGAGAAGTAGATGAAAATGGACAAATATGGAAAAGTAGTGGCAAAATTTGTGAGGATGACTTTATTAGTCTTAACGGGGGCTAAGAAAGTAATAGCCAGAGTAATAGGAAGATCAGAGTACAAACGCTTCAACATATTCAGGATGTTAAAAGATTTAGGCAAATAACAGAGACTTTTAGTTAAGAAGCTCCAAAATATCACTCCTTCCAGTAAAAATTGTAACAGGGCTAAATGCAAAGAACATAACAATAAATTCATACCATAT
This sequence comes from Anas acuta, assembly GCF_963932015.1. Classification (NCBI taxonomy): domain Eukaryota; kingdom Metazoa; phylum Chordata; class Aves; order Anseriformes; family Anatidae; genus Anas; species Anas acuta. The sequence continues at coordinate 45,710,091 of NC_088980.1, read as the reverse complement.
CTTATTCGAGTTAACAAAAAAACAAGGAAATGAAGTGACAGGTGAATGACATGATGCTGATCAGGTTAAACAGCACAGCAGACTGATACTGCTGCATTTTGAAGTTTAGTTTTACAGCTGTTTCCAACTACTGGTACCTACTGAACTTCCAGTGGCTACTGTGGTTACTGTGGCCTGAGAAGGACTGCATCTTTATAAAGTATAGAAAAAAAAAATAAGACTGCAGGGGAAATAAAAACAAACCAGTAAATTCTGGTGCATTTGGAATACAAATAGCAATAAGCTAGACCCAAACAAGTAAGGATGTTTGTCTAGAAACAAGAGTCAAAGGCATTGCTTTGTACCCACATTCTGGTGACACTTGCCTACTAGGAGCTGTATCTCATTCTGAAAATGCCATGGTTGGGAGAAGTTTGTATAATTGCTGAGCAGTTTTTTAATTACCATGACAGTGAGAGCAATCTCAGTTTGAGTGTTTTAAGTCTGCAATGACTGGTCGTGGAAGGTGGGGCCCACCACTGAAATGGAGGAGGGTGGCATTAGCAGATACACAGGCTGATATGCAAAACTGCACCAACCTTCAAGTGGCAGTCAGGTTTGCAGAACTGTGTACAAGGTTGTGCCAGCAGGACAATCAGCATACAACAATAGCAGCACAACCCATCCCGATACCAGATTTTTTGAAGGGAGTAGAAACCAAGTGAATGGGAGTGAAGAAAGCACCTGGATGTTACTTCCTGGGACACTACCATGAGGTATGCATGATTATAGACTGTATATAATTATAGACCATATATAATTATATAATTATATGCTAATCTTTGGCATTCTGAAGTGTTTTCTGATTCCTGGTGTATTCCTTGTCATTGTACCTATTCTCTCCATTCTTTCTGTGACCTGGTTTTCACTGAGAAGAAATTTGGTGTGTGATTTTCCCAGCCTTGCTGACCAAAGGTCCAGGATATGCATGCGTAACGAGGAGTACTCCTGGCTTGCAGTTTAGCTAGCCACAAACAGCACCTCTAGGCGGAGAATGTATATACTGTAAATGCAACTGGAAGCAGCAAAATGTGAGAATTAAAAGGCTGTGTAAAAAATGGGGTTCTCTGCTGGAATTTTTTGGGATGTATAGCTATGACCACGAAGTAAAATCTACTGCACTACTTCTTAATTTTACCTATTTATTTATTTATTTTTAATATAAACTAGGGCGGAACACATCAGAAGTCTGGATAAAAACAGTAGAAGGAAGCAATGCTCTCTTCCTCCTCGCTATATCAGGAAGCATAGCTAGATCAGCAATAGCAACTCAGGGAAAGCCCAAACAAAAATAATACCATAGCAATGAAATTAGTATGTGCTGCAGTTAATAATTTCAAAACTTATAATAGGGAAACAAACAGAAAACAGATTAATATTAGGAAAAAAACAAAACAAAACAAAACAAAACCTACCTTGATTTCACTGCCAATAAACAACATTGTGAAGAAGCAGTGTTAATCCAGATTAAAAATGCTTGTGTCTCCTAGAGTGTTTTTTTTTTTTTTGTAATCCAGCTTCCTCTAATTTGTGAAATGGGTAAAATGTTTTTTTTGGTTTTTTTTTTTGTTGTTTTTTTTTTTTTTCTGTTTACTAGTCTCCATGGCAGAAGTCCAAGGCAGAATTTGGAGCATAATGTTTGTCCCCATTTTCCTCAAAAGTTTACATCTAACAAGTGTAAGGGCTTTGCTTTTAAGAATTTTGCTGACTTCCTTCTTCCTGCTTTTCAGTTTTACATTGTTAAGTTTTTATTTGGGGGATCTTCACTGATAATTTTGGGTAAGATTAGATATACTTTATCTCATTTCTTAGATGGTGTAATTGAACAGTGACCGCAAAATAAAAGTCAAAAGAACTTGTGAGCCTGAAAGAAAAAGCTGGTAAGAAAAACAAAACAAAACGAAACACAAAACAAAACAAAACACAACCCAACATCTAAGTAGTTTCTGCTACTTGGATGTCTTTATTCCATCTCTCTAAAAAAACAAACCACAAAACAAAACAAAACAAAAAAAAAAAAACCACTAATATTTTACTGATTACTGGGCACATACGCTCATGCTACCCTAATTTAATTTGGAAGCAGATTTTGTTGACAGAAGAAACAAAATGAGATATGATGGGGGGAACATATGGAAAAGGAATGCATCAGGTCTGTGTACGCATCTTCATTAGACCCCTTCTCCAGATGGAAAGGATGATCTGCATTTGCTGGAGCTGTAGCCTTTGATAAGAGTGTTATGCACTATCGTATCATGTATCTCTAAGAAAGGTATCTGCCATTCTGCCCTAAACTTTATTATTATTATTATTTTTCCTGCAATGTTAGCTGCATTTTCAAATTTCTGTACCCATAATTCTGTCTGATGACATTTGTATGTCACACTGGGATGTGTGCGTCTGTTATGTGTCCTAGCAGACACAGGACTGCTGCAGGCTTCTTGTAAATGGTGGCATCTCCGTGTGGAAATGCCGTACTACTGAGTTACTGAATACCTTAGTGGGATGGCCTGATGACCGTCAGGATGAATCATATGATCAATCACTGGACAGAAGAGATTGATGAATGCAAATTGAATTGATGGGGAACATGGCTGCACATTTGCAGAGTACATCAGCTTGAGCCCCACAGGTGAGGAATAAAACCCGCTACTATTTCAGGAATGTCTTTATGAAGGAAATGAGTGTCATGCCACTAAACATAACTCCTAGTCATCTCTGAACATAAAACCATCATAGGTGACATCCCAAGCCATACCAAACCATTTACCATTCCTTTTATTTTTGAACAATAGCTTCACTTTTGTGGTAAAACGCTGAGGTTTGATGAGGTTCACCTCCTCAGGGAGGAGGAGGTCACGCAGCAGGATGATGGCTGGTCCCAGGCTGGTGTGATGGAGCTTTGGACTGGATGGGAAGTCAGGTCCTGCAGGGGCACCTAGACAGCCACGGAGGAAAGCAGGGCAGAGGAGAGGGAGACAAAAAAAAGGTCTTGTCATAACAGCATCAAGGAACAGCACAACACCAAGATATGGCCCCAGAAGCAGGCGAACAGCACAAGGGGCCTGGACTCGCCTACAGGCACACAGAAGATCTGATTAAATTAGACTTTCCATAAGCCCTGCTTATCTGGGATCAAATCTGACTTTCCAGAAGCCCTGCTTATCTGGAGTAGGTGTAGAGCTAACCGAACATCTCCTGTAGGCACTGATAATAAAGCCTCAGCCCAGGCACCCGCTGCCAGGGTGTGTCTGTGGTTTTGGGCCGCCAAGTGTCATAGCTATTCAGCCTCTCTGTGGAGGACCTCTCGTCCACCTTTAGGGCCCAGCTGGTGAGGGTTGTGAGGCATCGGAACAGGCTGCCCAGGGTAGTAATTGAGTCCCCATCCCTGTGGGTATTTAAAAGATGTGCAGATGGGGTGCTGAGGGATGTGGTTTAGTGGTAAACTTGGCAGTGCTAGGCTAGCATTTGGACTTGATGATCTGAGAGATCTTCTCCAGCCTAAGTGATTCTGTTTCTATGATCCTATGATTTTTGTGAGAGCGCATTTCAGAATCAAAGTTTTGATGAAAAACAGACAAGTCCAACAACAGGTTTGAGACTGTTGCCCTTCTTCATACAGTGTGAGATCATGAAAGATTTTAATGCCTCTAGCAGGTTAAGTAACATGTAATAGTGCTCAGCGGGGACAATGAAGCAGGGCAAACAATGAGTCAGACTTCAGAAATAACTTCTAAAAATGACGGTTGATTTTAATAGGTAGACTGCTTACAAATTATGCATTGAAAACTTATTTTTTTACGACACCTTTTTGGAAAATTCTAAGAAATCATGATTAAAGCGTCTGTTTTTGTCAAATTTCAATAAAGTACTAAAAATACACTGGAAAAGATTATGTAGGGAGCAAAACATAAACTAGTGCTAATATGTTGTGACAAAAATATAGTCAGCATAGACAGAGCTTGTAAAAAAATAGCATCATGGGACAAGCAAACAAGATTGTTTATATAACGAGAGACAATTCATTAGAAGATAAAGATTGCAAAGTGAAATTCCTTTCAGGGCATGGCTTTTCATGTTTGTTTTTTTCTAGGACTCTCATCATTAACCATGCTTGCCACCTCAAATGATCAAATGCAGCAGCTGTGCAGGTACAGGTTCACTGGTGGAGAACTAAGGAGGCTTTAGCACGGTCTTATCTTGTCCTCCTGATATGAGGTGATGCTGTGGTTGTAAATCTGTGCCACAGTCTGGTGGTGAGCATGCACTCATGCTGTATAGGTGGCTGCCCTCTGCTCACACAATTCTGATCAGAGATCTCCCTTGAGCTGTAAAGTGACACCACATTTAGGACAGTAAATCATGCCCCCATCTGGTTATGAGAAAACACTGAACTGACCATTTCCCCATTCCATTGCTACTACTTTTAATAAGACAGTAAGAAATCATACAGAAAAAGATTGGAATTAATGGAAGTTCAAGCTAAGAAATATAAATCCACTTCTAAGTGACCGAGGCTTGGATTAAATTTTGCATGTGATTAAGGTATTTCTTTGCTTCCTCAGGCAGCGTTTCTTGCATCTTTTTGTCACCACTACCAGGGACAGGATTATGGACTACAGTCTGAAAGCTGAGCTCAGAAATATAGCATGCTCCCATATTTCAGTGAGGGAACTGATATATTTTCTTCCATTTTCCCTCTTACTTTTTCATCAGTGAAGAGATGTAGGAATCTTCAAGCATGATTTGAGTCAGCCAAGTCTGACAGCAATTTAGGACCGTAATACAGGTGTACTGGAAAAAATTTAAAAAGCAGCTCTTTGCACTGACTGTATAGGGGGTCTAATATCAAGTAAGGTACTGTGAATATGATCTTAGAATATACTGCAGCAGCCGTTCATTTTGATGCTAAGATACCAGCTCTTTGAGAGGTCATTGGAAAAGTGAGGAGGGAAGATAAAAAAAATATTAATTCTATGGAATAAAGACCCTGATCAGTCCTTCAAGCAAAGAGGGGTTGACAAGGCACACAGGTTGAGCTTTTCCCGTTTTACTCTTCCCCTCAGTCTGAGATCTAACTGAGAAGCAGTGATTCCCTTGATTTCCATCAAAGAAAAGCAGCACCCTGCCCTGTGATTTCAGCTGGGATAGACTTAATCTTCTTCCCAGTAGCTGGTATGGAGCTGAGTTCAGGATTTCAGATGAGAGTGATGCTGATAGCACACCGATCTTTTAGTTGTCGCAGAGCACTGCTTACACAGAGCCAAGGAGGTTTCATCTGCCCACACCGCCCTGCCAGCCAGGAGGCTGCGGGTGCACCAGGAGCTGGGAGGGGACGCAGCCAGGACAGCTGGCCCAAACTGGCCAGAGCCATGTCCCATACCCTATGGGGTCGTGCTTAGCAATAACAGCTTGGGAGGAGTTGAGTTGTCTGGGGGAGCTGTTGCAGCTCTAGGTGTGGCTAGGCATCGGGCAGCAGGTGGTGATCAGTGGTGTTGTGCATCACTTGCTCTGTGTATTTTTTTATCTTTATTACTACTATTTTATTCCCTTTGATTTCTGTCTTACGACATTGTTTTTATCTCAACCCATGAGTTTTTCACTCTTTTTTTTTTTTTTTTTCCAATTCTCCCCCTCTGTGGGAGGCAGAAGAGTAAGTGAACATTTTTGTGGTGCTTAGCTGTGTGCTGGGTTGAACCACATCACATCTGAAGCAAGACATTTCCATTTGCATTTTAAAATATTTTGAAGATACTATGGACTGAGTGTGGGAAAGAGATCCCTTTAGGGTCTCCATGAGGTTGATCAGAGAAGATACTCCAGAAACCTTAAAAAAGAGGGTCAAGGATGTCAAGGGGAGGCAGGGGTTTGTACTTTATTAGGTATCTACTCAGGGCTTCTCTCTCAGGGGTTCTCAGACATCTGACAAGGCACCATCTCTTGCTTGCTTTCTCTGTCCTGTTCCTCCCTCCTGTGTGGTTTCTTTGATGTCTAAGAAGGATCTAAAAAGCTACTCAGCTACTCACAGTGCAGACTTAGTTTAACTCTGTCTAAAAGTCACAGGAATCAACCACAGTGACATAAATGGAGAAGGACAAGGAGATCACATTTTATCAGGCTTTCCTGAAGCTTAATTCTCTGCAGTAATAGTGCTGTTTTAAAAGGTTAGACACACTACGCAGACTAAGTCAAAGTTCAAAAGACTAGTCTGGAGAAAAACTGAATCAATCTAATCTGCTAAAATATAAGAACTGCAGCTCAGAGCAAACCAACACAAAGCAGAGGTAACTCTGTGGATATAAATGAATAAAGGTGTATGCTAATTTCTCCACTTTTGTTAAGGGACAAATGTCATAAAAGAAATACAATGATCAAGAAATGCAAAGGGGTGAACCTCATGTAAACTGTTTTTGACTCAAAGAGGTCAGTTAAATGAGAAAGAAAACAATATAAAAACCTTTTTCTATAATTACAGCTGTAGATTGTGAAACCTTGAGTTCAGCTCCTAAGAGGATCCTCCACAAATTTCAACATCTCTTTGCACATCTCAGTTAGAAAAGTAACATCTGATGACCCATTTTTAGAAAAAAGAGAACTGCTCCTTGATTTTTTTTTTTAAATGAAAACAGATTTGCTTGCTAGAAGTTTTCAATCTGATACATCCCTCTTCATGCAGGAAGAGGTGTTTTCAACCTTCTTCTAGTGGGTAACAAATCGGATAAGCGTTACTCTCGATGTACTGACCCACGCCATCACTTCCACGATGAGATATATGGTAAGTTATCTTTCCTTTTTTTTTACCTCCAACCTCTGCATTTAGTAGTTTTTTAGGTACTTTAATGACTGAGGTGAAAAAAAAAAAACTTTGAATCTTGACAGTGTACTCAACATTAAAAAATGCCCCAGGGAAACTAATAGGATATGTTAAATGGAATACCCTATTTTTAAAGGACAGAACTGCTAGAAGAAACAAATCTCTACAGGTTGATTGGGGTATGAAATGTAATGGAATATGGCTCTTTGATAAACAGATTACACATGAACATTTATTTTCTCTGAAGATGATATATCATGATGGAAATTTGGATTTTAGAACTCTGAATGCAAAGATAAAACATCTTATCTGAGTGAAGAGTACTTATTTCCCTTGCAGGATGTGCAGGAGTACTTATTTCCCTTACAGAAAATCTGATATATTTTAAATGCTCTGCCTCATGGAACCTGTTTACATGCAGCATAGCTTAGCATTTTACCTCCATTCACTGCACCTTTTCCATTGTCATCATTTTAAAGCATGGTGCAAATGAACTGAAACTCGTTTTAATAAAATTTTTGTCTCTTTAAAAAACAGAGCTCTGACCTGAAACTCAGTACGAAACAGTGACATAAAATTTTGCTCAGCTTGCCTATGGAAGCATTTATCTTGAAAACTGCATGACTAGCAGTTTCAACCAAAACAGCAGATTTTTTACAGGAGACTGCAATTTCTAGAAGTATTGCATGTATCTAAGCTCTATTCAAAATAATACAGACCTTTTTTTTGAAATGTTCTTTCTTCAGAGATCTTCCAGGATGATCTTTGTTTTTCTCCCACTGTTAGGAAACACAAGCCTGGTCAGATATTTCTAATTAGGTAAGCAAGCCCGGTCAATGAATCCAGTGAAGCATTCAAAACACTGAGACTATAGGATTAAGTACAAAACTACGTGGCAGTTCCCTTTTCCATTTTCCATATTAGCATCTGTAGCTTCCATTGTCCGTATAAACTGAATACTACACGCAATTCAGTGTAATAAATGCTTTTGCAGAGAGAGGTTTCTTAAGCAGAGGCTAGACTCAGTTAGCGGAAAGAACCACTCAGACGGGAGACCACAATTTAAGCATGCAAAAGGGGTTGAAAGGAAGAAGATATAAGAAACAGGAAAGATACGGTTCTCATTCCAAGAAGGCAGAGGAATGAAAGAGGAGGGAATGCACTGAGAAGGGAGTGAGCAGGAAGAAGGGGCTGCCATGAAAGGAACCGCTGCAGTAATATCGAGATAGCACTCTGCAATGATATTTGCATGAGCCCTACCAATCAATCACATACTTATAAAATCCCACTCTGGGTTTATGACTCAGTTGCTTTTCATAGCCACGTTTATGTATGGGCATCACGCAGGTGTACAAATGATCAAGATCCAGAGTTAACAGGCTGAGAAATAACCTTTCCTAGGCGCTGTTGAGTGCAGGACATGCTCCCAGCCCCCCTGATGTGGTTAGCGGCCTCCTGCCTGCTTTGCGGTTGCAACTGTTCTTCTGGGCTGTGGTTTCAAACCCTTCCACCATGGGAGAGGAGAACACACACTTGTACAACGCTTGGCTTCTGCCCAGCAGGACAATCTCCTCATTTTCAGCAACTGCTGATGCTCTTACCAGTTGCTGGTCAGACTAGCAAGGGAGGTCAGACTGGCCTTGGTCCTAGGACATGCTGGGGTTGGCACTGCTGTGCAGCCAGCCCCTCATCCCACAGTCCCTGTGCACAGTGGAAGGACAAACTGGAAATAGGGATACATAACTATAAGCAGTACCAGGGACTTATGCAGTCAGGGCATGCAACATAGATCAAGACGAAAGGAGTCTGAAGTATTTGTGCAGTGCTCAAGTCTTGGCATGTTTTTGAAATAAAGGAGTTACTGTTTTGGACCAAGAATTCCTTTACAAAGGTGCTCGGTTTTTATTTATCTATTTATTTATTAAAAAAGAAAAGTTTCTGAAAGTACTTGAAAAATCTAAACCCTTGGAGACTTTCAAATCTACTTATTTACTGTCAATACACCTGAGCCACAGCCACTTCCTTTACCAACAAAACCATGATCTCAGTATTGTAATGACAATGTAGTTAGTGCAGCTATGGAAAAAACCTGTTTCACAGAGGTCATCACAACTACCTGAAAAACAGTTTTTGAGGACTTTGACAATGCTTATTGCCTCCCCAAGAAATTTTATCTTGGCACCCAACTTGTTAAAACTTGCGCATTTTCTTTTATTCCTTGTTCTCCAGAAGCAAACCTCTTTCCAAACTCTACATGTCAAAGCAATACCTCAACAAGAGCATTCTCGATCTTGATACACTGGCAGCAGTTAACAGCCAGACTCAGGAAGAAAAGGAGGAAGGGATGGGGGAAGGTCTGCAAGTGCAATATGTCCTTTTGTTTGGAAGGTGCAGACTTTGCTCCGATAAGGCTTCCTCCTTGTTGGAGGGATTCATGTCTGCACCTTTCTGTAACAGAATTGCCATAGCAAGCTCAGGATAGACTCAGATCCTCATTTTTAAGGTCACAGGAATGTGGATCAAGACCCACCAACCAGCCCCTTCTCCAAGACCTTAGGTTTAGCTAAACTATGCATTTAGCTGAAAATTAAGGTGAGGCCATTAGCATTTTGAATGAACTGTTCTTACAGCAGAAAATACTCCTTTCACCCAAACAGTTATCTCTAGACTCAAGATGTTTCAGTGATTTCATGTAGTGTAAATCAGAATGGATGACTAAGAGCTACAGAAAAGCAGACCAGCAGCCTGCCTCAGCGCCACTCCAACCATGGGCTGAGCTCTTCAGCTCCATTTAGTCTTGCAGAACTCGAGTGCAGAGAGTTATATGAAGTGATGTTTTTGACAATGTGGTCTCTGCAAAAGACATCTGCAGGCTCACAGGGCAGACCTCTCCACTGGAAAAAAGTGCACAGCGAGGCTGCAAACAGGAAAGGAGCGATCATTGCTGTGTTACACAAGTGGTCAGAGATGACAGAGCAAGTAGGGACAGGCGCAGGACCTGAAGATTTCTGTTTCAGAAGCAGTCTGCTGCCTTGTCAAGAGAGCAGGCATCATTCTGCCATGAAAATGCACCGCCTGATGAAAGCAGTCATCATGATACTCCCCTCAGCCCTCAAAAAAAGAAAAGTGTAGGTACTTTCCCAAATGGCAAGTAACTCTATTTGAGTGGCTACCAAATGCATCAATTTCCCCACTTAGTGACTGGGAAGCACCGTAGGTCCCTCTTATACCTGCCTCCACAAAATCCTATTCCCAGCTCCTCACAGGACATGCAGAAATTCTTTTGTTTTCCACAGCCAAAATCAGCCTTTGCACTTCCTCAATTTCTGTCACCTCACTGGCAATAGTCACTAGCAAAGGAGGAAGGATGATATCAAACAACAGATACACATCAAGAACTGTTAGTGCACCCGCACAGTCACAGCCCTGTCTGCTGTCTGTGCTCTCTCAAAGACATGTAGCCACACTAAACTTTGGAGCTACTGAATCATAACTGTTAAGGATCAACTGAAACAAGGAATCAAAACTTCTTTATTCCCTGAGCACCATGGAGGTTTTTAAGTTGTTAGGAGGAGTGTTGCAGGAGATGCAGGTGTTAAATGCCATGCTGACAGCAACTGAAACCAGTTATGCCATTTGAGAAGGTGTTGCCTACCAGTTCTTTCTATTGTGATTTTCCCGGCAGGTCATCAACTGAGTGTGCTCAGCATAACCCGCACAACACAGGGCTCCGCAACATTTTTATTCCAGAGTTACTGAAGACCAGACCAGTTTCATGGCCCCGGCCTGACCAACACCCTGCAGACCAACACTGTGGACTTGCTGCTTCTCCAGCTGGGTATGTTTAGCTCCCCTTGCCAAGGGGCATTTCTATACCTCCACTGACCCCACTCCCAGAGGCCTCAAGGCTCGAAGCCATGAGTAACCTCAACAAGCAGTGGTCACTGAGGGTTTACTGGTGCCAGAGAGCCCTTGTGGGTGTACACCTACACCTCCCTGCTGCCTCCTCTTCCTTGGGTGAGGCTGCAGAAGGGGCAGGCAAAATGATGAGGTGGCCAGGCCCTGTCACTGTGTTTCATTGTATTGGGTTTACGTGGCAAGGGCTTGGAAGCAGGGGGGGCTGCAGGGCTGGCTTCTGTGAGCAGAGCCCAGCAGCTGCCCCATGTCAGATCAGAGCAGGCTGTCCCCCTGCAGCCCATGGGTCCCCCATGGAGCAGATCTCCACGCTGCAGCCCCCCCATGGGTGGAGGAGCCCCCGGTGGAGCAGGTGGATGTGGCCTGGAGGAGGCTGAGGCCCATGGAGAGCCCCCGCAGGAGCAGGCCCCGGGCTGGAGCTGCAGCCCGTGGAGATGAGACCACGCAGGAGCAGGGGTCTGGGGGGAGCTGCCACCCACCCGTGGGGGACCCGTGCTGGAGCAGTTTGCTCCTGGGGGATGGATGGACCCCGTGGGATGGAGCCGTGTGGGAGCAGTGCTTGACGAGCTGCTGTCTGTGGGAGGCCAATATAGGCTCAGTTTGGGAAGGATGGCATCCCTGGGAGGGACCCCATGGGGAGCAGGGGCAGAGGGACTGTGAGGGAGAGGCAGAGATGAAGCAACAGGGGCTGACCACAGCCCCCATTCCCCATTCCCCTGCACTACTCAGGGGGAGGAGGTGGAAGAGGGTGTATGGGGGGAAAGTGGGTTTTGTTTGCTTTTAGTTTCTCATTTTGCAAGCCCACTAGTGATAGGTAATAAATTATATTAATTTCCCTACACTGAGTCTGTTTTACCTGTGACAATAATTGCTGCTGATCTCCCTGTCCTTAACCCTTGAGCCCTTTCCGTTGTATTTTCCCCCCTTTAGCATTGAGGAGGGGGAGTGAGCGTGGTTGTGGTAGAGCTCAGCTGCCCAGCTGGGTAAAACCACTGCATTCATTTCCCTGACTACCAAGCCTGGAGGTTCCTGCAGTTAACCACCCTTCTCTTCCTTTCCAGACCAACACACACAATGGAAAACCATACCGTGGATTTCCCTGACCTGGCTGTAACAACAGAATTTGAGTATGGCGATTCAGCACCATGCACGGGGACTGAGGAAAAGCACTTTGCAGCTAAACTTCTGCCACCACTTTATTCTTTGGTGGTAATATTTGGCCTCACAGGCAACATGCTCGTTATCCTTATCCTGATAAAATACAAGAGATTGAAGAGTATGACTGACATCTACCTGCTCAATCTGGCAATTTCTGATTTGCTCTTTATATTTTCTCTTCCCTTTTGGGCCTACTATGCTGTTCATGACTGGATTTTTGGGGAAGCATTGTGCAGAATTCTCTCAGGTGTCTACCTCCTCGGCTTCTACAGCGGCATCTTTTTCATAATCCTGTTGACCATAGACAGGTATCTGGCCATAGTGCACGCAGTGTTTGCTTTGAAAGCGAGGACAGTTACCTACGGCATCCTCGCCAGCATTGTCACTTGGGCTGTTGCTATGCTTGCCTCTGTTCCTGGGATAGTGTTTCACAAAACGCAGAAGGAAAATTCACAGTATACATGCAGTGCTCATTACCCATCAGATCAGAGAAATGTATGGAAGCAATTCCTGACCTTAAAAATGAACATCCTGGGACTTGTTATTCCAATGTTGATTATGATCTGCAGCTACACACAAATTATAAAGACATTACTCCAATGTAGGAATGAGAAGAAACATAAAGCAGTCAGGCTGATTTTTATCATCATGATTGTCTACTTTTTCTTCTGGGCACCATATAACATTTGTATTCTCTTGCGTGACTTTCAAGGTTCATTTTCCATCTCTAGTTGTGAAGGCAGTGGGCAACTGCACAAAGCAACCCAAGTGACAGAAACCATTTCGATGATCCACTGTTGTATCAACCCTGTGATTTATGCCTTTGCTGGAGAAAAATTTAGAAAATATCTTCATAGCTTTTTCCGAAAGCAAATTGCATCCCACTTTTCTAAATACTGTCCAGTTTTCTATGTTGACCCATCTGAACGTGCTAGCTCCACCTACACGCAATCTACTGGAGAACAAGAAGTTTCTGCTGCATTGTAAGTTGTGCCTAGCAAAAAAAGTGGAATTGACTTTTGTGAAATCAATTCTTGTGATGAAAGCCTGGAGGAATCTGTTCTGGATATTAGCTCCAAAGCAGCTGCAAAAGATCATGGCACATATATCTATAAAAGCTTGTTTTTCCTCATACTAATGGGTATTGGTACATAAATGAAAAGGATGTATCAAATTAGCTATCTAGATATGGTAACATAGCATTCTGTAGCAAAAAAAAAGAAAGAAAAAAAAAGTGTTTTTTTTTGTTTGTTTTTGTGAATGTAATTGTATAATATTATACTACAGAGACCAAAAACATATAAAGCTGAGGGTTTAAATTAACAGGCTCATAAACCGATATTTGAAATGAACTAGAGGTTAGAAATTGGTATTGGTTCTTTGGAAACATCTCTTCACTGTACTTTACACAAGTCATCTCAGTCATTTAAACTCAGTCTCAATCCCATCTGGTTGTGAATCTTTGTAAATAATGCTAAATTACTGAGGTCTGTGATGAGGAATCTTTACTAGCAAAATGGGAAAATATTGTACATTTAGAAAAGACTCCAGTATTTTAGTGTGTATTTCTTTTGCATGTGGTTGAGTACTAACCCTTTGGGTTTTCCTCATATTATTCTAATAATAGTCTTTACTATTAAGTGTCACAAATAAGTGTCACTAAGTTAATTAAGACTGATATTTCAGGATGCTCTTTCAATCAACTGCTGTTTTATATGCTACTTGTATTAAAATGAGTACAATAGCCTGTCATTGATCAGCAAATCAATATGTTTGCAATATTTCAGAAATGAAGTATTACACATGGAGCTTTAACTAGGTTAACTAGGTTAGATCAAGTGCAGACAATTAGTTAATAGGGCTTTTTAGCTTCTTAGTGCAGTTATTTTGTTTGCCATTTTTCTGGCCTACATTAAGAAAAAAAAAGAAACTTTAAAATGTGGCGTTAATGCAGTTGTAAAGGCTGCAAAAACACAACAGCATTAGAGGTGTGAAAATGTTTTTTGAACAAGGTTGACCCAGATGTTTTTAAAGATAAGCATATGCTATAGATGCTTAAGGTGTCAAAACACATACACAAAAAAGTAAAAGGATTCACTGATCTACAGAGGCAAGGGCATAGAGCATCTCTCTAGTTTTAGAAACAGGTATCATTTAGGGGCTGTGATGATTTTTTTCTGTTGTTTGGGAGTTTTACAGAAAGCAACAGCTTCCATAATGCAAACAAAATTGGTAATACTGATGGCCAAATATGATTGTGTTTCCCCTTTAAGTTCAGATCTGGCAAAGCACTTGAACACATAGAAAATGTGCTATTGCTTTAATTCATAAATAATTTAATTAATAAAAGGCCAACTTGGTCTTTCTAGCATTTCTTACATTGCCCCTAATAGATTTGGTTTTGGACAACTCAGGAGGAAGGAAAATCAGAACGAATATTTTTATTGCTGTTCTTATCCAGTAGGGTAGTCTCTATTTTCCAGGTCCTTTTAAATATTTGCAAAGAAATGTTTCAAAGAGTCCCAAAGAAATTTTACATTGCCAAGTGCATGTGAAAGCAGGAAGTGAAATAGGGAAATCTTTGCTTATCAGACCACTTGATTTAAGTTATTCTGTTTTGCCATATTAAGCACCACTTTTGGACTGCATCCACAAGGGAAATAAAACAGAATCATACTACGCCTTTTAATTCAGACGTTTTTTCAACTGCATACTATTTTTTAAGATACTGCATCTATTTTTATAAGTGGTATAAATAGAAATCAGGTAGTTTCAACATCAAATGACAAATATTTGCATTTCTGTTTTAAAGAGACAGGAAACTACATGCAGTAACTTTTAGATAGGGTGGCCTCCCCCTTCCCCCCCCTCCGCCTTCTGTAATTCTTCTTATAAAAATGTTTTCATATTTTATTCAGCTTTTGACAAGAATTTTTATTTGGATCCTAAGACACTTTTTCTTTAAGGAGTTACTTGCTCTAGAAGGTTTGGGTGCTGAGCAAGGTATGTGTCTTGACCAGCCTCACAGGAACAAAGCACAGCTATCAAATGTGCAAGAGCACACTGAGAAGCTTTCCTGAGAGAGATGTCAGAAAGCAGCCCCAATCCTTTGCAGTTCTCTCCTACAGCACAGATCTTTTCAAGGGACAAGAAGCTTCCAAAGGACAGAACTGGAGCTTGGGGATTTGTGGCCTAGTAGATCAGCAGCTTATCAAGAGTTTCCGTGACTTCACTGCGAATGGACCATGATTCAGCAAATGAAACAAGCCAGGTTTCAGCTACTGTAGCAATCTGTGATTGATATTGAAGGTGATAATAGAAAAGACAGTACTTGGTAGCACTGCTGGTTCATTCAGTTAAGGACTCTGCCAACAGGCTGCAACAATATTTAGTTATGCAATCCATTAAAGTTGGTTAACTTTTGTGCGTTAGGCTTCTTGATCCATTCTCCCTCCCACCTCCCCTTTTATAGAATAGCCTGTAAGAATGAAAAAAGGAAGAGAAATTCCTCTTCAAAACAGGTTGCTGTAATGCTGAAAGAGCAGGCGGGTCAAATTCAGGGTTTTACAAGTGGGCAAAGCACCAGCATCATTGAGCAACGCAGGGCCATCGGGACAACTTCAATGTCCTTAACTGTTTGTCACTAGTAATCTATTAATAAACACGCTATTCTGTTTGGCATTACATCTGGTTTTATTATTAGACATGGGAGGAGCACTACTTCACAGACTGTCTCTCAACTCACTCTGATCCTAGAAGATTAGCGCTGTTTTTAAGATAAACAAGAATACAAAAGGGTTTTTTTTTTATTACGTTCAATGTCTACCCCTAGCGACCACATAGCTAACCTCGAGTAATTACAGATTGCACACACCAAGTCTCTTCGGACCTTAGGGCTACAGCGCCATCGTGGGGCCAGTTGTAATGTTCAATGCTGCCATTCAAACGGGTTTGCTCCTCTCCTTACAAAACATTAATTATTCTGAGAGGATCTTCTGTCAAAGTGACTGCCTCTGCTATGGGCAGCGTGCGAACAGCAGCAAGCCTTGGAGACCAGGAGCTCCTCTGATTCACTGGGTGTTGTCTGCCCTTAATGAGCCAGGCAGCTGCCATAGCGTGGTATGGGAGAGGCAAAGCTCGTTTTAGCTCCTGCACAAGTTTTGCAAGTGCTCATATCCGGATTCCAGCCAGCTGCTGGGGAAGGACTGCCTTTTGCCTTCCTATGCATAGCCTGGAAGCCTCAAAAATAAAACATCGCTCCTCTACTGTCTCCAGAAGGACAGCTAGGGTTGAAATTTAGCTAGAATCGGGATGATCGCACTCCCAAGCTTCCCCCAGGCCATGCCTGCTGTGATATATACCCCAGCAGAAGTTGGCAACACCACTACCCCAAGCCTATTCTAAGTGAACTCCCTTGATAAACTTAGGGGCTTGGGGGAGGAAGAGCATGTGCTAGTGGTGGGGAGCACCAGGGCTCGGGACCCTGCCTTCCTTGTCCCCTCCTGTGTCAGCAGCAGCTGGCACACCTGGGGGATTGTGTCCAGTTCTGGGCTCCCCAGCACAAGAGGGATGTGGAGCTCCCGGAGCAAGTCCAGAGGAGGGCTACAAAGATGACGAGAGGACAGGAGCACCTGTTGTATGAGGACAGGCTGAGGGAACTGCGCCTGTTTAGCCTGGAAAAGACTGAGGGGACCTCATTAATGTGTATAGATATCTGAGGGGAGGGTGTGGAGAGGATGGAGCCGATCTCTTCTCTGTTGTGCCCAGCGACAGGACGAGAGGCACAAACTGAAGCACAGGAGGTTCTGACTGGGTATGAGTGGGACACTTCTGTACTGTGAGGGCGACAGATCACTGACACGGGCTGCCCAGAGGGGCTGTGGAGTCTCCTCTGGAGATCCCCAAAACAGAGGGGAGGGGAGGGGAGGGGAGGGACACCCCGCCCCAGGGCGGTGTTAGCGCGGCCGTTACTCTCCACACACGACCCCGCCCGCCATGACGGCAGCGGGGCGACCCCCGCCCCTCCCCTCCCCTTCCCTCCCTCCCGCCTCCTCCCCCGCGCCTGCGCAGTGCGAGGCCGCCGCTTTCCCGCCTGCGGCGGGTGCGTGAGGGGCCGGGGTGAGGCGGGAGGGGAGGGGAAGGGTCGCGGGGGTGCCGGGGGAGGTTGGGGTGGCGGCGAGGGGACAGCCGGGGGTCTCACCGGGTCTCGGTGCTCAGGTGGAGGATGACAGGAGGCCAGGAGCCGTTTTGCGTCAGGTTCGTCAGGTCTCCCGGCAGCTCGGGGTGCTTTTGGCAAGCTCTCGAGGTAAGTGAGCAGCCCCCCCCCCTCCCCCAATTCCCTCTCAGGGCTGGTGAGGTGGCTCCGGGGTGGGTCTGGAGGTGACGATTTGTATGCTAAATGTTTTAAATCTGACGGTTGTGGAAAGCTGGGGGGGGGTGTTGAGGAGCAGTTTGGTGTTTTAGCTCTCTGTTCTGCCAGTATGCTCTTGCCAGGGAAGCTTTTTTTGTGGGCTGTGTGTGGGGGATGTGCTTTTATAGCTTCCTCAGGATTAAGTAACTCTGGTTTGTCGATTAAATGCATGTAGTTACATGAGCTGTTTTCCTGCAGTCCATAAAAGAATTTCAGTCGGAAGAACATCTCCAGATCATTGAAGAAGAAACAGCACTCAATATAAAAGAAAATGACAAATCCCTTTATATTTGCGATCCTTTTAGAGGCGATGTTTTCAATCATCTCAAAAAGGTATGCTACCCATCAACTTGCTTACGTCAGCTGTATTCTTTCTTTTCTAGGAGCACTCATGGCCTTGCTTATACACTGCATGTTCTTCTCACACTAAATATAGTAGTATTCAGTATACCCAATTAAAACTTTACTGCATGCTGTATTTAGGGACGAAGAAGATGAGCAAATAAGGATTATCTTGAAGCAAGTGGAAAAATAAACAGTAGGATTGGTTCTGGTTCTGCTGGAGTCAGTGAGCTGGCTCTCACTTTCTTTATTCCTGAGTAACATGAGTTCATTTGATCTGCAAAGAATTGTCCAGCAGATAAAGACAGACTATCTGGAATTCTGTGACATGCTAGGTGTAGCATCTGTTGCTTTTATTAAGAACAGAAAACCTAAGAGGATTGTACAGAAAATAGCAGAAAGTAAAAGCAGAACTGTCACCTACCTGGTGATGCTAGAGGAGGACAGGCCTTGCTTTGTCACTCAGGATTCAGCAACAAAGAAAACCTTCCCTGCACCAGTGTACCTCCTGCTCATTTTCCTTGTTTTCTGTTCTTATTTCATTGCAGCTTGGCTGTAGAATTGTTGGACCGCAGGTGGTCCTGTACTGTATGCAGTCCCAGCGATGTGTCCCAAGAGCGGAGTATCCCGTGTACAACATGACCATGGCCGATGTAACGATATCCTGTACCAGCCTTGAAAAAGATGTTAGGGTAATGCATTGTAAATGATGAATTGTTTAGCTGACTTTTCTGTGACATTTGCTTCAAATGGCTTATTGCTAAGGCATTAATCACAGTATATATACTAAGTGTAACTGTGCCTGTGCGTATACGTGTCTCATCTTTCTGTAGTTTGTAGACTATGTATAGTTTATGTAAAGAATTGTATAATTGTATGGAGAAAGAGGATGTCTCCCTGTAAGTATGTAGTTTACAAATATGTATGTAGTGGTGTATCTATGCATGTACATGTATAGTATTATATAAATGTATATAAAAGTGTAAGACATCATTAATATGGGAGTAAATGTATGTTTGGGGATTTTTATTAGCTGAAAGGGTAGATCATTTAGCTTGCTAGTTTGTCTCCAGCTAGCATGCTACAGATAACATGCTGTATTTTTGGTTTCTCAAAATACGTGGTAAACATTAAACATCCAGCCAGCTGTGGTGTCCATAGTTTATCTTAAATGCTTTCTTTTAATTATTCCAGCATCTCTTTCTAATTTATACTACCTAAAAAAACAACCATCAGTACAATTTTTTTTCCTGGTACGGTATGATTGTAACATCTTTATTAAGGATATGTATTATATTCAGTTTACCATAAATGTAAGTAAAATTGGATTTATATTTGATATTTTTGATCACTTTCATATGCGTATACACTTTGGATTTATGAACAGGTGGGTTTTTTGTTAGGAGAAACCACATAGAACTGATTTTTTTTTCTTTATTTCTGTTTTTCCACACTTAGGAAGAAGTTCATAAATATGTGCAGATGATGGGTGGACGTGTGTACAGAGACCTCAACATGTCAGTAACTCATCTTATAGCTGGAGAAGTTGGCAGCAAGAAATACTTAGTAGCTGCTTCTCTGAAAAAACCTATTCTGCTTCCCTCTTGGGTTAAGACACTGTGGGATAAATCTCAGCAAAGGTAAAACAAACAAAAATTTACTTTGTGATGAGGACTGGTAATTCTTACGGTGAAACACATTTCTTTCTTCTACCAATTAATTTTACTTGCTTGATTTTTTTTTTTCTCCTTTTCACTCCTTTAGCATGATGAGATATACCGATATTAACATGGAAGACTACGCTTGTCCTATATTTCTTGGCTGTACAATTTGTGTAACTGGCTTAAGTAGCTTGGACCGGAAAGAAGTCCAGCGCCTCACGGCTGAACACGGTGGGCAATACACGGGACAGCTCAAGATGAATGAATGTACTCACCTCATAGTTCAAGAGCCAAAAGGTAGAACTCAGAGAAAATATTATTTTCCCTTTTTGAATTGAAGTAGTGTAAATATGCATAAGAGTTTAAACAGTCTGTGTCTGCTTCACTGGTAGTCTTACTGCTTCTATGCAGGGGAATAGTGTTGATGAGAAAAGTAACACAGGACACACTGGCTTTGCTCTAAAGGCATACAAAAGGAGAACAAAAGAAGAAAACAGAGATCCTGATAGAACTGAATGGAAGGGAAGAATAAAGAATAATCCTAGAGGGAAGGGAAGAAAAAAGAAAACTAAGTTTTCTGGGAGAGTAGGATGGGACTTATTTTATACACTGATCGAAATTAGTTGGATTAGTTGAAATTAGTGGATTCATTATTTTTAACTATTCTTTGTACCTTCTGGATGCTATGTGAAGATCCTTCCTTCCCTCTTGTTTGTCGGTTTGTTGTGGGAAGAATGAGAAGCTTATTTCGTAGCCTAGGAGAATGAGAATTTGGAGACAAGACAGTTACGTCTGATTTCTTCATATTTGTATGTGCAGGTGCTGTCTGCACTTTATAGCTCCTTTTTTTTTCCCAGTTGATATAGCAATGTTACTGAAAACATTTTGTAGGTGGGCTTTGTCACCATGAAATAACTTATTTGAGTTTTAAAATTTTAATGTCAATTCATCTTTCAGTGATCACTCTTTGAAACATTAATTTGTTAATAACTCGTGTCTTTTTCTTTTATTTAAATTTGAAAGGTCAGAAGTACGAATGTGCCAGAAAATGGAATGTGCATTGTGTGTCCGTGCAGTGGTTTTCTGACAGTATTGAGAAAGGCTTCTGTCAGGATGAGACAATGTATAAAATAGAGGGCAGATCAAAATCAAGTAACACACCCAGTACCTCAACGCCTACCAGTCATGCCAGCAAACCTGATAGTAAGTAAGACTTTTTAAGGTGCATTAAAGTAGGAAACATTTATAGCACTAAGAAAGAAGAACGGTTTTGAATAGTAGGATGCTGCCTGCTTTTGCAATGATAATGTTTGGAAAGTTTATTTTCTGCTTTGTTTATGCTTAAAATGCAACAGATTACTTTTATGTACATTGTATATTCCAACATCTGTAGACCTAAACATGTGAATAATTTAGTCAGTTTGAATTAGGTATACCTGTCCACTTAAGAATCAACAGTGTGTAACTCTGTCCTAAAAAAAAAAATAATAAAAAAATCAACAGGGCTGTTCCAACACTTGTAATTTAAATCAGGTGTCAGTTATGAATTAAACCTTAAAACAGCCTTAGAGGGAAAACAAATGCTGATTTTTTTCAAGTTTTTTTTTGTTTGTTCGTATTTTACTTAGCCTGTTACTTTTTTACTTTATATTTCATTTTTTTCCTTTATTTTTCCTTTATTTTTATATATATATTTTATTTTACATTTCCTTTATTTTTCCTTTTTTCTTTTTTTTAGACTTCGTATTTCCTTTTTTAGATGTCACATTTCCTTTTAGCACAACAAAATCAAATGTGTCAGTTTCATATTTTGTTCAGTTAAATTGTGGAAAGAGAGGAACAAAAACTAATGCATCTTCTTTTATTTCTACTAAAGCTCATAACTTTTCGGACGTCAGCCACATCTCCAATATCAATTTGAGTGGTGTCAGTGAAACTGCTTGTAGTTCTGCTATGAGCAGCAGGCTGGATCCTCCTCCTGATGAGCTGGAAAACTTGGACATAAGTTCTTTTCAAGCCCCTGAAGATTTATTAGATGGCTGTCGAGTATGTTTAACAATCTGTGTTTTGAAATGTTCGGTCTTACTCTGTGGAAGCAAACTACACTGAGGTGCTGACAGTTCTGCTACAGTAGATGTTTTATCAGCCACAAATGCCATGTTTATGTTGTGGCCATATACTGTAGCTTGCATGTCACATGTATATGAAATTAATTATATTAAATATATACACATTTATAGAGAGAGAGATGTATTTAAATACTGTAGTGATTGGGTTCTAGAACTGGTGTACAGTGTTTCTTGATTTAAATTTTATTCTGTTATACAACTTCCCTGCTTAACTTTTGTCTGGGGGTTCATTCCATTAGTAAATATCCAAATTTTGCTAAAATAGCATACAAAGATTACTGCTCCAGTTACTGCTTAACTTCTTTTTTCCTGCTTCTCAGAAACTGTACCACTTGTGTTCTACAGCAGTTGTAACAAATTATACCAAAAAAATCCTACCACAATTTTTTTCCCTTTTTTTGTCTTTGTCAAAAGCCTTATTTGTTTCTGTGTTCTCTTTGTAGATCTATCTATGTGGCTTCAGTGGCAGGAAGCTGGACAAGATGAGAAGGCTCATTAACTGCGGTGGTGGTGTTCGATTTGATCAGCTTAATGAAGATGTTACCCATGTCATTCTGGGGGAAAACAGTAATGAACTGAAACACTTCTTGGACAAGACGCTTCACAGGTTCTGATAATTACATTGCCTATAGTCTATTTCTTCCTTGTTTTCTTTATCCTACCACCTTGTAAACAAGAAAATACATATCGCTTTGAAAGTCTTGTTTAAGACAGCTGTTTAGGAAGAATCACAACTGGTATTCACAACTACATCCTCATGTGCTTTTGAATATGCTGAGTTTTGGATGCGTCACATCAATAAATAGAAAGCAAGCATTCTTATTGGTGAAAAAGAGACGTTGATGTATTAATATATGGAGGAAGAAGGATTTGGCAACCCAGCAGTGGGCAGATAAAATTTACATTGTAGGAGAGTATGAAGCTCTCTGTGCTCAGACTGAAAGAATTAAGAAGCCTTAGAGCCTGTAAAGTGCACAACACTTGCTTAGTGTTGGAGTTTCAGACTTTAGGTGCATATATGTATGCGTGTGTATACACACCAGTGGTTTGCAGAGTGGGAAGGAAGAATCCCGGTTTTGAAACCTGCTGTAACTTATTTGTATAATGCTTTATTTTATAGGCCTCATGTAGTGACAGCAAAATGGTTGCTGGAGTCATTTACTAAAGGTTATCTATGTGCAGTGGAGCAATATATCCCTCCCAACTACCAGCCGTTAGAGAATCCGATTTTGGAGCAACCTGGCATGAAGTCAATTTTTCCCAGAAACAACAGTTTTTTGAAGAAAGAAACTGTGAATGCTACAAAGCGCCAGCAAGCTGCAGAAGATGACTTCTTGTCTCAATATCTAAATAATGATTCTACGTTAGGTAGGTTCTAGGCCCAGCACGCCACAGACAGCTTGTGAGTTGAATTTGAGTTTTGCAGCATTTACTTTTTAAAAATCAAATCGCATCTGGTGTGTTAACTTCTGTATTGTATTTTAAAAATGAAATTGAAACAGGACCATATAGAGCATTTTATAATTTAAATCTGATGGAAGACAGCAAAATGCTACTACTTCTCCATGAAGCCATTGAGTCACCTTCAGGTTCCTGTCAAACAACTTTTTCTTTTTTCTCTTCCAGTTGAAGCTGAGAAACTACCATCTGGTGGCTTTAATGACGTTACTCGTGTGACTGTTCAAGAAGAGAATAATTCTTCTGTCTGTAATGGTTCTTTGGGAGAGCCTTCTGCACTGGTTGAAGGAGGCTTATTTGCCAGAAAGAGATTTCTTCTTCTGGGTTTTGGTGAAGAAGATGAGTCCTGCATTGCAGATATTATAAAGGAGAACGCTGGGAAAATTGTGTCACCGCAAAGCAGAACCATTGCAGACTATGCTGTGGTGCCTTTACTGGGATGTTCTGTGAAGTCAACTGTTGGTGATGTTGTCACCAATACGTGGCTGGTAAGGAAGTTCACTTTTCGGTTCAGTAATTAAGCAGAATGTATTAGATACAAGTCTTTTCAGAAAGTAGAGTTACTGGTGGCTTTTATGCAAATAAGTTACTGAGAAGTTGGCCTTATTTTATTGGAAATGTGCTAAATGACAGCAGGCTTTAAAGCCTTTGCATATTTGAGGTATCTTTCACTTGTTTGAGTTTATTTTCTGTAGTTTTGCTAAATAAAAGTTTGTTGTCACAACTCAAAGGCTTTTCATATGAGATTCTACCAGTATTTTCTCTAAATAATGAATTTGTAGATGAAATGTTGACTAATAATGATTTCATTTGATGTCTTTGTGCTTACTGTTTCTTGCTACATGCTTTCCACAGCTTTCTCATGTGGCAGGGAGTAAGTCATCTTTATAACTCAAGGTCAAGAAAACATTAATTACACTTACCAAGAGGGGGCACATGATCTAGACTAGCTGCTGTTAGTAGGTTTTAGTACTAGATAACTGAAGTGAATCTATGCGGAGCCTCAGATCATATATTGAATTACTTCAAGGGAGTCTCCGGAGTTGGAAGAGTAGTAACTGAAAAGTTCTGAAAAATGTCTAAGTCAGTCAAACCTGGCACAGATAAAATTATCTAGAAGAGAATGATAGCTTGTGAAATAATTTGTCTCAAGCATAAGGATGGAAGCAGGCTTACTTGTTACTGTGTCCATAAATGCTATTGTACAGTTCCTGCAATGTTGCTGTTTGCTATTTATTTGTCTCAATTTGCATTCTTATCTCAATCATATTCTTTTTTCTTTTTTTTTTTTCCCCCCTAAGGTAACATGTGTGGAAGAGCAAGTCCTTTTAGATCCCCAGTCCAGTCCACTTTTCACACCAGTCCCAGTAATGGAAGGGGTTACTCCCTTGGTGGACTGTGTTCTTTCCTTTAGCCAGTTCACTGGTGCAGAGAGAGATTCCCTAGCTTATCTGGCAGGACTGCTAGGAGCGAGGTATGTCTCCTGTTACTGTTCCTTCTTGTTCTCAGGCAGCCAATGTGATGAAATCCTTCATGCATTTCATTTCTTCTTTTACAGGACTAAAAAATCTTGGTGTAAAGCTCTTTCGGACTCTGTTAATTTACGTTGCTGAAGCTATGAGGCATTAATATGCAGTTCTTTATTTCTCTCTCCTTTAGAGAAGTTTAGTGTATTTTCACAGAGACTAATTTCTGTCAGAATCCCCTGAGTCTCATATTTCTCATATTTGCTGACAAAAAGGACAGGTTTTCAGATATTAGGCCTTCTGAATTGCTCTTCGGAGTCCAGGAGCGGACTGTTGTTCCTCTTCTTCAGTAATATCTGGTCCAGCCTTGTATCCAGTGCCAGCGCACCATTTCCTAGAATGGTGAATTACTTGCTTACAGTCCATCAGGAGCTTTGAGAAGCATTAACAAAGCCACGTTCAGTCTGGGAGTGGCAAAAATGTATATTCCCATAACAGAGTATCGTTTGATCTGATTCGCAGTCTGTTTGAACTGAAGTGTTTGCTGGTGAGCTCTCGGTCCTTCTGTATTGTAAACCTAGGTCCTTCATGATAGGGGAAAAATTGTAACATGGAAACTGTTGTTTGTTTGGAAACAATGTTTGTCAGCTCCAGAAGGGAATCCAGCCTGTCCTGTTAATCTTGCAGAAAAATCTTAGGCCCAGTACATGGAGTGTACATACTAAGTGGATGGCCGTAGGTAATTCTGCTGGTTCTCCTTCACTTGCTTGAATGTGTTTTATAGTACTGTAAACTTTCCCTAAGTTAACCTTGTCATGACTAAAGAAATGTTTTATTAATCTAATTTTAGGGTCCAGGAATTCTTTGTGCGAAAAGCCAATGCAAAAAAGGGGATGTTTGCCAGCACGCATCTCGTGGTGAAAGAGCCGAGTGGTTCCAAGTACGAGGCTGCAAAGAAATGGAATTTGCCTGCGGTCACTGTAGCTTGGCTTTTGCAGTCTGCAAGGACAGGAAAGAGAGCAGATGAGAGCAAGTTCTTGGTTGAAAATGCAGAGGCTGAAGGTTGGTTATTAGCAAACTAAGGGAGTATGGGAAGAAAGGTTAGGTGAATGAAGTTGCTATTTAAATAAATGTATATGAGATTTTTGTTTAAAAGAAAAAATCAGATTGCATGTTTATGTTTGCTTTGTTTCTCTTAAAGATAAGGAGAGTTCCGTTACTCAACTTAATGATAAGACACCAGCAACTATTAAATCTCCCGATTCTCCAGAACGACCTACTTACCTGCTTGAAGCTGGAAAAAAAGCACCTGTGACCCCTCTTGATATCAACAGGTTCCAGAGTAAAGCTTTCCAAGCTGTGATCTCTCATCACATTGGGAAGACCGCAAGCCCTCATGCACAAGGGGCACCGCCACAAAAAGAACCGTCTTTGCACCTTGACACACCATCAAAGTTTCTTTCCAAAGACAAGTTATTCAAGCCTTCCTTTGATGTAAAGGTAATGTTCTTTGCAAGGTTTTTAAGTCAGTAGAGCCAGTAGGGTTAAAAAATATGCATAAACTTAAAAAGAAAACAGAAACTTGATCTTAGGTCTCTTTAAGCTGTTCACATGCAGCCTTCCCATTTTGAATAAAGCAGGAAAAATGGCTTTATTTATTTACATGCGTTTCTAGTTAATGACCTGTGGATGAAATCTATTGTGTAGTAGATACTGTAATGTCCTTAACAAAGCTCCTTTGTGTCTATTGCATCTTAGGTGTTCTACACCTCACAGCATGTATTCCTCCAGATACTGAAAAATAGTTACTTGTTCTGTGATGAAATGCTACTTTAAAATTATTATGTTAAAAAGTATCATTATAACTGCTATAAAGCTGTTAACTGCAAGTTGAAAAATGGACTGGGGATTTGGGCTCTTTGTCTCATTCTGAAAACCGTGGAAAAACTACTAGCCTTAAAACAAAACAAAGGAGCCTCTGACACTTGGGAGTATCTATGCTGGAATAACTCTTTGAGTGACCTGAGTGCTCTTGGGAAGTCCTTCAGGTTTGTTTTTGTCTTCAAGGTCTTCAGTAAAAAGTGAATTCACTGAATTCCTGTGAAATTATTGGGGTTTTATGCATGCACACACCCCTCCCCCAACAGAATAAAACATTACAGAACTGGAATTATCAAGTGTTCTTTTCGGGTAATTCTGTTTCATGAAGCTAGTTCTCTGCTTTTTGAAATCTAATAGTTTGCTACCTTGATAACTTTCAAAAGCAAGATACTTTAGGTTAAAATTCTTCATATTAAAAAAAAAAAGAGCTTGGTGTTTTAATAGTTCGGAGGGAATCACATATCTTCCTTACCCAAGAAGTTGCGTATGAATGTTAGTAAATTAAAGCACTGGTTTGGAATTAAAAATACCTGGATTTGGCTGCTGGTTTTTCCATTAAAGCAATTTTCATTGATAGCAATGAAAAAGATCATTAATCTTGTTTCTGTTTTACTTAATCCTAGTCTTAGGGTCTGCATATCTTGTACTGTTCTTGTGCAATGGTACTGTGTTTGCACTTGCTTACTACTACTGTAGTACATGGTCCTGGTTTATGAGTATGAGATCTTACTACTGGATTTATGAAATTTTCACTTGAGTGAAAATACTGGTTGCAATGTGTTCATGAAAGTCAGTCAGTTATTTCTTTTTTTGGTAGGATGCTCTGGCGGCTTTGGAAACTCCAGGAGGCCTTGGTCAAAAAAGCAGGAAGCTGAGCACACCTCTCTCTGAAGTCATTGGAAGGAACTTGAAATTGGCACTGGCAAACAGCACACGGAATGCAGAAGCTTTTACTGCCAGCCCTCAGTTGAAGGCTGCGCAGCCAGAAGCGGTAGGAAATGCTGGAAGGCAAAGAATTTCAAATCTGTACAACTACCCAAATACTAAGTAGTTGCTAAGCAGCATGCTATATAAATCTGTAACAATCTAATTTTTGTAATATTAGGATAGGAGGATTTTATCCAACTTAAATTCCTAGGCTTCAGATGAGTAGGATCAAATAGTCTGCTTTGGGCTAAAGTTCAGGGTTGTATTCTAATCTACCCTAATGAAAGAAAACAGAAAAAGAAGCAGGAGAAAAGGATGTGTACTACTTGCCATGGTAGTCCACAGTATATTGTAAAAGAGGGGCAAGAAAGCTAATGGTGTTCAGTAAAGGAAGGCTATCACTTGTTATTTTGTAGTTCTTTATATTGCTCTTTTTCATTCCAATACAGTGAGATACGTTGTGGCATCAGGTTTGATAATTCCCTAATTTCAGTGTACAGGAAGTGCTCAGTCTGTGATGAGAAGAGAACAATATAGTTTGGGGAGGCTGGCTGAGAAGTAAATCTTTTGTCTTTGTTTTCCTCGTGTTTGGAATTATAATAGTGCTCTCTTGACCATGGGGACTGGGAGTAGCAAGTACAGAAAAAATGTGTTTATCTTTCTTGTTAGTGTATATGTTATCACATATTACACTAAATATTTAAATATTGTTGTTATTGATGCTGAAACCTTCTAAACATTACTTTTTTTTTTTTTTTTTTCCTCCTTGACCAGGAAGAAGAGCCCAAGCCTCTAGCTGATGTTGTTATCTGTGTTAGTAAAAAGCTTAGTAAGAGGCAAAGTGAACTGAATGCGGTAGCAGCTTCTCTTGGCGCAGAGTACAGGTATCAGCTGATCTAAGCAGCTTCTAAGCTTCTGCACTGTTAGGAATTCTAATAAATATGAGTCTTGGCATTATAATATTCTTATCTACATGACCTTTTGCTATAGCTGAACTTTAGATTTCACTATCTTAAATGATTTCTGTTGCAAAATATGCCTATCTTTTTCTGCTGTCTCTGTGTTCCT
Source organism: Anas acuta (assembly GCF_963932015.1). Classification (NCBI taxonomy): domain Eukaryota; kingdom Metazoa; phylum Chordata; class Aves; order Anseriformes; family Anatidae; genus Anas; species Anas acuta. The sequence continues at coordinate 45,681,823 of NC_088980.1, read as the reverse complement.
GATAAGTCTGTCTTGGAAAGACTGTTTGTCCTGAAATCTTCTAGAAGCACAGGAAAATATTCTTTCTTTCTCTTTTTTGCAGAAGACTCTGAAGGTGTTTCAGCTTTTGAGTAGTTTAAAATATATATTTTGGATTTTGAATCTGATCTTTGGTTCAAAACTAATTATTTTACAGATCGTAAGCTTTTCTAAGAACAGAAAGCTTGCCGTGCTTAACTAAAATAGGTTGTCACTAGGACAAACTACAAAATAACTGCTGTGATTTAAGACAATTCTGGTCTTGCTAAACCCTGTTTATGTATTTTATTACTGACTGCTCTAGAAGTTTTCGTTCGTAACATGGATGATGAAAATGGAGATTAAAATTGATATAAAATATACAGATTATTATTTTATAATACATTAATATAATATATAATTATAACATGTATTATAGATATATTAATGTTCATATATTTTATATTCTAATTGAAATAGCATTGGATTTTTTTATCAGTATAAACTTACTTATTTTGAGCTTCAAGAATTAGCATTTCAGTTGCAGCTCAGCGGATCAATGAAAAGCAAAGCTCTAATATTATGTCATACGTTCTTTTAGAAACTGATTTGGAAGTTCATTTACTTAAATAAAAAGAAAAAAAAACAAACCCTCTTTCATACCTTTCTCAGACTGACTTGTTTACTTCAGGAATATTTTCAGAAGAAACTGAAGGTGTTCTATCTTGAAACTCATTGCTGCCCTTTTTTTGGTGAAGAAACAGGCTCATTATTTATTTAGGCATAACAAAATAAGCAAAACAGCATTTTATCATGAGCAAAGGACAGGAAAATTTCTGGGATTGGCTTCTGATCCTTTCTGGTAGCAAATTATATCCTCAAGTTGCATTTCATTTTCCTTTCTAGATGGTCTTTTGATGAATCAGTAACACACTTCATCTACAAGGGAGGGCAAAATGACAACAACAAGGAGTATAGATCCGTTAAAGAACGGGGGATACATATTGTTTCGGAACACTGGCTTTTAGAGGTATGGAAATTGCTTTGTTCCCTTACTAAAAGTAAAGGGAAACAGAGGCTTAAAACTAGTTAGACGGCAATTGATTTTTTGTTTAAACAAAACATATGTAGGAACTGATGCTTTATGTTCCACTTCAAATTTATAAATTGAACAGTTTTCACTAGTGTACTTTTACCTTGTTCTCCATGAGGAGAAAAGGAATTCTATTCCATTTGACAATTCTGCTACGTTCCTCAGAATGAGAGCTACATTTTTCTCTTGTGAAAACTATCTTTTCAGTGATGCTTTTGTTATGCTTTCCCTATGCTTAGATGTGGAACTTCTCTTATTTTTCAACCAGTTTCTCATCTTTCATATGTTAACTGATGTTGTTACAGAGTGCCCAAGAATATAAACGGCTTCCTGAATCTCTCTTTCCTCACACCTACAATCCCAAAATGAGTCTGGACATCAGTGCAGTGCAGGATGTCAGGCTTTCCTCCTCGGGTAAGCTTCCATCAACTGGAAAACCAGCAGAAGAAAATGAGGTATAGTGTGTGATATAAATTCATGTTCTATGACACCATGGGGATTCAGTTCACTTAATCGTTATGTTTAATGAAATAAATAAATTTGATGCTTAGTGATGCTCTGGATCAGGTTTAGCTAGTAATTAATAGCAGCTACTGCAGGAGGATCTTTCAGGTTTTTTGTAACCTTCTTCTAAGGCAGTGGAGGGAAACCCAGACACTTCAGGATTCAGTGTGCTTTCCAAATTTGAAATAATGTAGTCTATGCTTTGCTTTCTCTTGTAAATGAGTAAGAGATCCAAGGCATAAACTCAACCTAGCAGACGTTTAGGCTGCAGAGCAGGTGTTGCCATTGATGCTGTTGTTCACTGTCGTGCTGTCATTGTGGTGGCAGAAAGGTTAGCATATTCTAAAGCAAGACTGTTAATCTTCAGAATTTGTGCAAGTGTTGAACAAGGGTAAAAAGCAAAAATTTGGGAGTTTGAGAATTCTACTTGTCTTCATTGGTTTTAGATTATTCCAGTGGATGAAGATGATGCTGAGGATGATGTCACTACCAACCAACTAAAGGAAACAGTCCATACAGGAGAAGAACAAAACGTAACAAATGATTCCAAAGGAGGTAAATAAAAATCCTTGCTTTCAAAATAGTTGCAGAGTGTCAAACTGCCTATATAAGCTTTTTACAGTGCTGAACATTCAGATCTGGAAGCTTTAGGTACCATATTTATATACCAGTCAAATACAGCTAGCCCTCATTGTTGCTGCATTTGAGAGAAATGTTTTGCTCTCTAGTTTAAAGATTTTTATTGGCTCATAAGAAAATTGTGATCATCCATAACAAATTACTTGCCTTCTGTTTCTTTGTTTTTAAAAACACTGACGTTTGATTTTAATGTGACAAATCAATATTTTAGACTATACATTTCTGTGTGATATACAGACATGTTACAGGAGAATTGTTGATATAAGCTAGATCACATGGGCCATTTCAGAAGGGATCCAAATGGGAATTCCTACTTGTGCCTAGAAATAGGTGACTAGGGGCATGCATCATTTTCCTAGATACTTTTTGCCTTCTTAATATATTGTCTGCATCTTGATGTGGGGGAGGGAAATTTACTTGAATTTCTGCACTTCTCACCTGTTGCAATATAACGCTCCTGATCCTGTGGGCTTTGTTTATTCTCTTGAAGTTTTGACCCAAGCACTAGAAATGAGGGAGAACTTCCAGAGGCAGCTGCAGGAGATCATGTCTGCCACATCAATAGTGAGACCACAAGGACAGAGAGGATCCCTTTCGAGGAACAGTTTTGACGGTTCTCCAACCACTCCCGATAGCACACGGCCCATGCGAAATGGCCGCAGTAGGGTTTTGGAAGCTCTAAGGTATTGATTTGCATTTTGAAGCACCTTATTTTGTCCTCTGTGTTCATTCTCAGACAGTTACTGAAACATGAACAGGTCTGCAGTGTTTTCAGATGTATTGTCTTTCTCTACTGATGTACTTCAGTTGATTCTTTTGTAATTCAGTCTTTAACAAGACCTGCTAGACAGACTCAGAATATTCTATTAATCCTAAGATTACCCGTAAGTGGGTCTGTCTCACTTTTCAAGCAATGGTAGAATGATTGCTTTTTAGTTTTGAATTGAATTATGCTGATTTCTTTTTCTTCAGATTAGTTAATGTTCTTAGAGATAGTTTTTTTAAGAAAACAGTGTTGCAGTACTTCAGTACGTAGCTCATACACAAGTAGTTCCTTACAGAAGCGCTTTGCAGGAATATTGCTCCTCTTTTTCTTTTCTCTCTAAATCACAGTGAAAAGAATTTGAGCTCTAACAGAGCTGAGCTACAGTGAGAGATTAATTGAAACCTTGCAAAATTATTCTGTTTAGCTTGGTATTTATTTGCAAATTAATAGGTTCAGTAAAGAGCAAAGTACACTTTACGGAATAATTACAGAATAATATATCAGCATGACATGTAATAAAAAAGTCTCCTACTTATGTTTTGGCTGACTTTTTTCAGCCACGCTGACACTTAGATACACAAAGCCAGGCTGCCAGGGTTGTTTTTATGTTGAAGCTTTCTCATTTTCTATCCATGCTTTCTAATAAGCCACTTGGATGCTACAGTTGATGTGATCCTAACACATTACCTTCTAGGATGGTAGTGTTCTGTAAAACAAACAAATATTTGAAGTATCTATGCTTTTTGCCTCAGGCAGTCCCGTCAAGCACTTACGGATATAAACACCGAGCCTTCCCAGAGTGAGCAGATCATCTGGGATGACCCTACTGCAAGGGAGGAGAGAGCGAGACTTGTCAGCAACTTTCAGTGGCCCAACAGTCCTTCCCAGTACCCAGAGCAAGTTCAGAGTAACGTCAATAAGAACATGGATGAGTCTGTCTTCAGAGAATCCATAGGTGATTCAGAGATTGCTGGTATAGGTAAAATCACAAATAAAATGTTATTTTTCTTTGTAACAGCATTAGGTGGATCTCTGGGGCTTTAAAAATACGTCCGTGTTTGCATTCTATTTTAAAAACAGTAGAAAATGAGCATTGTTGGTATTTCTTGGATGAAGATACGATTTTACGTCTTTGAGCTCTGTTATGTATTGCTGTTTCTTAAAGAAGAGCTTTCCTATCCATTTGCCATTTGTGGTCAAACACCAAGGCAGAACTTGTCTGAAAAAATAGCCTGGATCAACTTCAAGAAATCTCTCTTGTATTTTTATTTGGAACCCCATCTGGTTTCCAGGTAACAAGTCAGGTAGATAGAGTGGAATGCAAACGGAAATGCCAGTAGCAGAGTCTTTTTAATCATAAAACCTGCGTGTGGTTTTTGGACATTCAGAATAATTTATTTATTTATTTATTTATTTTTACTTTGTCCATAGTTATATTCAGCCAAAGACAAATCATGTAACAAAATTTTACTTTCACAGCTGTTCCTGAGGCTGAGGATGGAGATTTGATGGAAGGTGTAAAGAATCCTGTACACAGAGATCCTGAAACACCCATTAAGGATAACCTGATCCCCACTCCACAGGCTCCCAGCATTGCTTTTCCCTTGGCTAACCCTGCTGTGGCACCACAGCCCAAAGAAAAGGTTTGTCTTATGAAGAAATGCTTGTAAGGACAGGTGCTTTAAGAGAAACAACTATACTTTAAGAAATTTTGAACTTCACTGTGAATATCTGAATTTAAAATCTTGTAGTGGATTACTTCTTTGCAGCTCAGTTTATGTGCCCTGTTCTGCAAGATTTTGAACAAATAATGGCTGCGTGAATAAATAAAGCTCACTTGTCCAGACAAATGAAACTTTTTGTTGTGTTAGCAAAATAGCTCCTGGTGGAACACTGAGGTGGGCTGTGTGTGTTACCCGGAACTCCTCCAGCCATGTTAGAGTGATGGAAAAAAAGGGTTAGGCCTTTGTTTCCTTGGTAGTATCTGGAATTCATGCTGAAGTACAAAACGAGTATGTGGCTTGTGTCCATCCACCTCCCCTGCCAAAAACCTGGTTTAAAAATTCCGTGTGTTATAGTGAACTTGCAAGGCGCTAGGAAAATTGAGTTGAGTCCTTTGCTTGCCATGTATCACGACAGACAAACTTTAGAGGCATGAAGTGCCCTGTTAAATGAGCTGAGGTGGAAACGCACAAAAGCCCTTGAAGTTACAGAAAGCCTGAATGGAGGAAGCAGTGCGATAGGTGGGCGATGGCTGCGTTCAACTTGGCATCCAGTGACCCTGAATGAAGGATTAGTTTTTATGACAGATCCCTTCAGTTGTGCCCTGAAGAAAGGGGGAGCCAAGAGGATGTTAAGCAGGAGCCTAATGTCAATTTGATGAGATCCAGCTTTTGTCAAGTGATTGACGGGTTTGATTCTTCTTTTCCTGGCTAAAAGGAAATACAAAAATAACCCAGAATGGTTGGCAGAGATACAGTCAGCTGTCAGCGCAGTCTTTGTCATATTTTCAAAATGTCTTACTGTATTTTCAGGCCGTTGCAGAAGATGAGAAGGCTGATGAAGAGCCAGAAAAACACCGTAAATTTCAGCTGTCTTCTCTTAATCCTCAAGAAAGATTTGATTACTGCCATCTGATTGAGGAATTAGGTACCAGATCCTTGTGAAATGCACAGAATAGTGTGTCTGTAAGCTGCTCAGCTGTGGCTCTCTGGGAAAAGAAAGGGCTTCTGTTGATGACTCACCAGATTGGAGGCCTCAAATTTATGGTTTTCTGTGCTTGTGAGCAATTCCTTGAATATATTGTTATTATGTGAGTGATCAGCTTTGCCGTAAAACTGCAGGAGACAAAACCATTGCTGTTTCTTTTAGCTGTCTCCACAACAGCCTCATTCTTCACTGTTGGGGGTGTTTAGGATCTGCCCTCCTCTGGTGTCTCATTCCTGTCTGTGTTACATTGGCACTTTCTTTTTATCAGAGCCACTCTTTCTGCCTGCTCCTCCTTCCTTGGCAGCTTCTGCCCATGTCACTTAGATTGGGGTTATCCGTGTAAATTTGAGTTAAGTGTATTTTTATTTAAATTCATTCAATTCTTGCTTTGAGTGATCCTTTGTGGTACAGCCTGACCCTTAAATAACTTTCAAATTCATTCCTCAATTCCAAGGTGGAATAGTACTTGAGAAGCAGTGCTTTGATCCAAGTTGCACACACATCATCGTGGGCCATCCTCTTCGAAATGAAAAATTCCTGGCCTCGATGGCAGCTGGGAAGTGGGTGCTTCATCGTTCCTACCTGGAGGCATGTCGAGCAGCTGGCTGCTTTGTTCAGGCATGTAACCTTATTGAGAAATTAGGATGTTGCACTTCTTTTCATGCATGTGTGTTTTGTGGTTTTTTTTTTTTTGTACCTTACTGGGAAAGGACATAACCTCTGAAAGGCAAATAGCAATTTGGGGTGCCCCAACGGGGGGGCAGTTTTTATGTATGGAAAAGATACTTCTGTGCAATTAAGAACCATATCAAATTTTAACTAATGCTGCTTTCCCAGATAAAATTGATCTACAAAGCTACAGTGGGTTGGGACTTTTTGGACATTGTTGTTTTTTATTTGTTTTTCTTTATCATCGGGGAAAAACAATACAAAAGTTGGGAGGACTTCTTTGTAATTCAAGCTTATGATTGTTCTAGGAAGAAGATTACGAGTGGGGAAATAATTCCATACTTAATGTTTTGTCTGGAATCAATGTAAACCAGAAGAAACTAGCACTCGCAGCCATGAGATGGAGGAAAAAAATTCATAAAGGAAGGCAAGAAACTGGTATCGCTGAGGTATTTAGATACTCGTTGAATGTAAGCTGTACGGTGTGGGTGGCCAGGCCAGCGGTTGTCACCAGAACTTCACTGGCAGAGCAAGTTCATCTGTTATCTTAGTAGGAACAAAATGACTTAGCTGCGTATTTTCCTAGTTAAGTAATTTTGTTTTTTAAGAAGTTTTTTGTGCTAATATATTAAAATTAGGTCCTTATCTGTTCCTGAGCTGTTGTTCATTCTTTTGCAAAGCTAGACACATACATACCAACGGGTGTAAATGTCCATCAGCCATCAAGGTGCCATTGTTTGTGCTTTGGAGCTCTGACCGGGGACCCAAATTTTTCTTAAAAGGAAACCTCAGCTGGTGCTGGCAGTGATAGAAGTGCTGTGCTGTGCCGTATAGGTGAACACAGCTCCCTGGACAGCATTTCCATAGCTCTAGCAATGAGTGTTCTATGCACTGCAAACAAGGTGCACATTTTCACTTTTCCAAAAGCACCTGCTGTGATTTTTACCATGCAAGTTCCACAGTGTTTCAGTGAGATTCTTGAAAGTGGGACTTGAGCTCCACAAACCTTTTAAACTACTCTCTAAAACCAGGAATTGAAGAGTTCAATGAAAGGTAGAAATGCTGCTGCTGTGTCAGTTGCATCAGTGTAACGCTTGACTTGAAGATATTTATAGTAACCTTTTTAAAATGAGTGCTTGTAACAAACCCTCTGTGCCACTTGCCTATTTGGAGACCCAATGGCCAGAGCTGCTTTTACTATAACTGAGTGTGTAATACGGTGCACAGAGCAGAGGTTAAAAATGTTGTTTTCAGTAGCTGTTTTTCTTAAAAATGTGGTTTTGTACATCAGTGTCTGTTCTGGAAAAAAAAAATAATACTCGTTGCCAAGTGTTTTTTAATGCCCCTCTTGCTATGTGGGTGAAAGGGCTTGGTGGCAAGCTGCTGGAGTGTGTGGGGTTGGCTCAACAGCTATTAGGAATCATTTTGTTTTGTTTTTTTTTATATTTTAAAAAGATGAAAGCAGGTGATAGCGAATCTTCATCTGATGGATATTCCTGGAAGAGATAAATGATGGATCACCTTGGTGTGTACTTTTGTAGTAAATTGAGTTTCTTCTCTAGGGAGCCTTCAGTGGCTGGAAAGTGATCCTGAATGTTGATCAGACCAAGGAAGCAGGATTCCGACGCCTTCTGCAGTCAGGAGGAGCAAAGGTATGCATGTTACTGGTTTAGTTTTGTTTTCGAAAAAAATAAGGACGTTTTTATCTCTTTTGTATTTAAGATATTAGTAACAATTTCTGGCCCCAGCTCTCATAAGAGGATCAACCCTCTTGAAAGGTACACGATGGTACAGGAAGCACTGTAAATGGTATTTAGTTTTGTATTGGTTTGCTGCTTAACTTGATGAATATGAATTTATAGGTCATGAACTGCATTTGTCTCCCTTGGGGAGGAAACAGAAAAATAAGCTAGTTCTTGTCTTTCGTGTTTTAATTGGCAGGTGTTTTCTGGTCATTCCGCATCTTTCTTCAAAGAAGCGACTCATCTCTTTGCTGACTTCAGTAAGCTGAAGCCAGACGACTCCCGGGTGAACGTAGCCGAGGCAGCAGCCCAGGGAGTGAACTGCTTGAAGCCCGAGTACATCGCCGACTACCTCATCCAGGTACGTGTGCCCGGGGTGCTCTCAGGAGGGACAGGTCAGGCCCCTCACCTCTAGCAAGCCAGGTCACTGGGAGCCTGCAAAGTGGCTGCTGCTGTGTTGGCAACGAGCCTCTTTGCCAGCAATTATGGCCATAAATGCCAGTGCTGAGTTATTTCGATCCGTGGCTGCAAATTTTAACAAGTCGTGCTGTAACATGACTTGTTCCAGTGCTGGCAGTCCACTCTGTTGCAGGGCAGGGAGCTTGCAAAATATTCAAAATGTAGGTGCGCAATGTTCATTTTATTACTTTAAAACTTGGAAAGCAAATGAGCTGTTTCTTCCTTCTCAGAAGCTTCTCCTTGAGCTAAGCTACTTTTTTTTTCTCCCTTCCTTTATTGAAGGAGCCACCTCCTCCGATGGAGTCTTACTGCCTGCCAGAAGCTGAACTTTATTTTCAGAACAACAAAGAACTTGGGACTGGATTATCGCAGAAAAGAAAAGCAGCGGGGGAAATGAGCAGAGTCAAGAGATCCAGGATACGCTGAGAAAATTTGGTGTTTTTAACTTGTACATTTTGTATTTATATTTTTTCATTCTTACCATGAAAATTAAAAGCTTTGAGTACCACTTCTAATTTGTCCTGAGATTAAAATAAGCTTACAGGAATACTCATAGGAAAGATTGCTTTGGTTACTGGTACCATCCAAAACTGTTCCAAGAGCTTATTCAAAAAATATTTTGTCTCCATAATGTTATGATAACTACTGTGTAATAATAGTTAAATACTTTGTTGAAGGGCTTAGTTCATCTTTTATCTGTGTGTTGTGGGAAAAACAGCAGTTGATGAGAATGCTGTTACATTTGCACACAGCAATGGACTTAGAAGAGAAAAAACATAAAACCTGTTGGTTTCTTTTGGGGCAAAAAAAGGGGGGGGGGGGGAACAGACCAAAAAAGGGCTTACAAATTTTGCTACTAATGGTGGATATAATAAATTATTTCTATAAAATGCTTTCTGCGTTTCTGCCATTCTGAATGATGATGATTGCGTTAAGCAAACCTAGAACTAACTCTTCTTCACAGGAGCTGAAGTCTGGCTGAGCTCCCTGTTTGAGGCTGCAGCAGGAACCCAGAGGTAGAACAGAGCTGTTAGTTTCCAGCAGCTGGAAACGTTCTTGGTCAGACAAGCAGAATGTCTGACAAGTTATTTGACATTTCAGTAGCTGTGGGGTCTGGGTGTGTTTGCTGAGAGCGTGCTGTATGCCAGTTGCACCATGCTGGGCTGGGTAAAGGTGCTTAGCTGTGCTTTTTAAATCAGAAGAGCTTTATTTAAGCAGCTGGAATTGCTGCAGCCTGTTTGAACAGCAGGGCACAAGTTCCCCCGGCCAGGGCCCCAGCAGAGGTGCCCAGGGAAACGTGTGTAACACCCTCAGTCTATTTAGCTATTTTTATTGTTGTGAAGGTGAGGGCTGGTGGGGGCTGTGTTCTACTTTTTATTTTCTAGCTGCTGAACACCCCCTGTATTATAGAACGCCTCTGCACCGCCAGCAGTTGTGGGTACCAGGAAGGAGCAGCCACCAGCAGCCAAGGCTCAGTGCAACCAGGGGGAGAACGGCCCCTCTGCTGCTGAAGGGACGGGACAAGGGGCCTGAGCTGTGGGAGTCCTCAGGTGAGAGCAGGAGCGCGGCGTGCCTTTTACGTGCAGGACTGTGCTTGTGATTCACCCTAGTACCTGTTCCGTCAGTGAGCCCTGACACACACTGGCAGGGTGACAATGGACTTCTGAGGCAAGCTGGAGGTGCCAATGCCCATGAGGAGTTTGGTTCTTTTTTTAAAAGGTGACATCCAAGGCCCTAGCATCAGAAGCTTAGAGATGACTAAACTGAACTGCAGTGACTACAGTCATACCAACTGCTTTGCTTTATCAGCGTGGTGCTTTTTACTATTTGTGGATGTCAACCATGACATCTCTGCCTTGCTTTAGGGCCAGGTACAGAAATATAAAAAGTTACTAATGTCTTAAAATCACTTTTTTTTGCATTAATTTTGCATTTCAGTGACACTTTGCTGTTTTACTTTTAAAATGCAGCTTTGTGTTATAGGAATTTTAAATAGGTGTGGGTAGTAGGTGAGACCCAGGAGGCCTGGAGGGTGCTTTAACTTTTCTTTCATACCTGCTGCGATCCCCATTTTATGCCCCCTACCCCTCCACTTTAGGTAAGCTTTAGAGATGTCCAGGAGCTCCCCAGGTTCTCCCCAGGCACACACGCACACACACGTGGGGCTTTTGAGCACTGCCAGTTCTCCAGGCACTTGTTCAGCACAGGCGGTGAGGCAAAAAGGGCAGTGAAGGGTCTTGGGGGAAAGCAGGCAGAACACAGCCCTTCTGTACCCAGCACTAAGTGCTTAGATTTGCTGAAGTGATGAGTGAACACAAACTGAGACAAAGGTGGAGGTATAAATTCAGTTGCTGCTGTTAAGATAAATTTATTTTCTTCAGCTTTCTTCACAGGAAACATCACAAAAGTGCTTTACAGAGTTTGATACCATTACTCTAACATGGGACAAAAAGACAACAGGTGTGTGCACTGCACAATTAGAAGTTGTCATATGCAGAAGCCATGATAGGTAAACCAGGGTAAAAAAATCTACTGACAAAAAATATATATATATAGTTCAGGTTTTGAACTTAAATTATGACTATAAAGATATAATTATATAAATATACAGGCATCATTAGGTTCCTGTGATAACTGTGGGAGGCCACACAGTGATTCTCAGAAATAGATCCCGTTGTACTCCACTTTGCTGACGCGGTTCCTGCTGTGCTGAACGGGCTCCCGGCCAACCCTTTTCCCAGCTAGACAGCATCGTTCTTTCTTTTGTACTCTACCGTAATCATTCCAAGGGCTTTATCTTCAGTCCTTCAGGTCAGCTCTGGTGCTGAGGCATTCTGGTACATCGCTGAATGCAAATTCAGTTCCCTATTTGTTCATTTTTTGGTGCGTCTTCTTTCCTATTCTTCACTCATCTCTTTATTAAAAAACAAAAACCCTAGAGGCTAGACCATGCCGATTGCTATCCAACTCAGGCAGTTCTCTTTGAGCTGACAGGCTACCAGTCCTGCACCCCTATTCCTTCTAGGGGATCACAGTAGAACACTTGGGCTGTGCCACTCCTTTCATTTTGCTGTATTCTATTAGATTGAGGTTCTCACAGAGCCTTGGATGATCTAGATTTAAATTCCTCAGCACTCAAGGACATCCCACTTACATGCTAAGCATTTTACAACAGATGCGGAGCTGCAGGGGTGGTGCTAGAGCCCTGACTGAAGGAATAGAGCCTGATCCAGACTCATGAGTTCTTGCTTGCAGAACTGCTTTCTAAATAAATGGTGAGTAATTCAAAGCACCTGGCTAGAGCTCCTTGGCATGGCAGCACAGCTAAATTAAAAAAAAAATGGGGAATATTACAGTGGAAAAAAAGGTTAAATGTCAAATACTTGAGAGATTTTTGCTGTGCTCTGAGTTGCAGGAAAAGGAATAGCTGAGCCAATTACATAGAAACAGTCATGCCAGCTTACAGAGGCAGTTCGCCTTCTACCTAACTGCCAGGTTAAGGACACAGTGCAGTCAGAGAACCAGCCAGGCGGGGGGTGCTGACTGGTCAGTAGGTCACACACAGGGCTCTGGTCTGTGGTAGCAGCACAGCTAAGTCTTTTCAGATGCGTAGAAAAAGGTACAAAGTACTACATTCTGACACAGGGTATTGCTACATCTGTTCTACCTCTGCTCTCAGAGGGGTTGGAAAAAAACACACAACTTCACCTCCAATTTGTAAACTTGATAAACCCCCAGCAGCCACAATCATTTTTGGCAATCCTAGTAAGCACTACAGATTGAACACCTAACCTACAATTTATTTGAGAGCAAAATCCAAGGTACAATCCTCTCAGAGCTTGTTAATAGCAGAAAGCAGCTGTTTTGTATGATAGTAGTCCGATACTGAGACAATACAGCTGGTAAGAGGTAGGCTGTACATCCTAACAGGCTTGAGTCCTCTGTTATACCACCTCTGCCGTATTCACAAATGTAGCAGTACTGGTAAACGCTGTCAGTACTTAAAGACTTAGCATTATTTACAGCTGGATGATCTTTAAAGTACATGATGAGAATGTAAAGAGATGAAACAAACCACAAAGACTAAGCCTGCCCCCCAGTGTTGCTGCACTGCCTTCATCTCAACTATCTAATTTCAGCATCCAGTTTGATATTACAGCAGGTATGTTGGATCAGGCGTGCTTGAGCCCTTTTGATTGCTGGCCAGAGCAAATAAGACATTTTGCTTCAACTCTGCCAGGAACAAAGAGTAACCCAGAAATTTAAAACAAGTCTGCGTTAGGGCTTTTTCTCTCTTGTGCTTGATTCTGGCTGCTGTATCTAGACTTTAGAACTTCATTTGAGATTTCACTTAATGAAACTCATCTCCAGTGACAGAAATAAGGAATAACTCCACTGAAACCAATTAAATCGGATCTCCCAGAGCCTAGCTTATATGCACTTTAGCTGCTTGTCATTGCATTTGTTCTCTTTTTATCAGCCTGTTTTTATGGTTTGAATCATTTTGTTATTGTTGTACATATTCTGAAAGAGATACAGAATAAGTTACTTGTTTTAGTTAAAAGAAAAACATGACAACATTTTAACTAACACTTTTCTGTTGGCATATTATTTGAACTAAAGCAGACAGTTATAACTTGATGGCTTCAATGCTGTAACAACTGAGCTAGAAAGAAATGCAATACAGAAGGTAGACAAGAAACAAAACAGAAAAGGTCAGAGTGAGTAGAAGTTAGTATGCCATGCTAGTTACTGGTAAGAAGAGTGAATTATATACATGAAACTGAAGACTTCAGCATACAGGGTGGCAAAATCCAATGCCCATAGAAAATTAGTAGGTTTGTCAGCAGTAGGGAAGATGGTGATTGCCGGGGTAAGCTAACTGTAAACTCGGCAAATAGTGGCAAATGGATGTCAACAGGAAAAAAAAAAAAAACAAGGCAATGAATACTGGAAAGGCTTTAAACCACTCATACATGCTCTGGTGGATTCTGAATTAGTTGTGATCTTTCAAGGGGACGATCTAGGCATCACCATGGACAGCTTGATGAAGACATCTGCTCAATGTGTAGTTGCAGTCAAGAAAGCGAATAAGATGTTAGGCTGTATTAAAGACAGAACAATATGGAAAAATATTACAGCATATATTTCTCTTAGAGGGTCTCAGTGAATATTTGCTGTTTCATCAGCACCTTAAAAGAAGTGACACATTAGAAAAATACAGGGAGAAATGTGATCAGAGGCTTGTAGAAGCAGCCCTTCGTTACTGGAAAGACAGTAAGAACAAGGTAGTTTATTTGTAAAGGGAGGAAAAAAAGCAGATGATAAACATCTTAGAAATAATTCTCCTACCCACCATGTAACAGGACACTTCTTGAAGTCATTTTAAACCTGCTACCAGTCTGTTGATCTCATTGCTACAAGAAAAATACCACTCGTCATTATCTTAAGTATGCCAAAAAGCCCCCTATGTTCTTCTTTAATGTTCATTATTCTGCTAGTTGAGCATTTCCTCTGAAGGAACTGCAATAGTTCATTGAAAGTTAACAGTAACCATTTCTGACAGAGAATTGTCATGTCTGATACACATTAACAACTGTCCTAGAGATGCTGTGATGATAAAAATATCAGTTAGAGGAAATAGCTGCTGGGCCTCATCTCTCTGGCCAGTGCCCGCCAGAGCTCTGGTTCGTCTGCACGCACACTGCCTTCGTGTTCTCTGCTTCCTCGCAGAGGCCCACTGTAAGTGCTGAGCAATGAACCTTGAAATCACCAGCAACAGCCAGCAAGGGCACGTTCATAAAAGTTATTTCTTCGTGTTCCTCCTACTGCAGTTAACTGCTTAACCAGCAAACAGTAAGCAGAGTAAGCATCTCTTCCGCATCCGTGTTCCTTCCTCTCCTCCCTTCCCAGCTCTCCCTGAGCTCACTCCCCCCAGCTCTATCTGCTGAACATTTCCTTCCCCCCCCAGCTCTTCTGAACACTTCTGTCTTACTGCTTCACAGAAACCTCCACAAGAGTAACTATTTCCTTGTGGTTTTCCTTCCCTTCACCTTCTTCTTCCACAGCCTGCTTTACTATCAGATTTTAACAGTTTTGAAGGGAAGTTTATTCTCTCCCTCACGTTTATTTTGTATTTGCATGCTACTCCACAAGACAAACAGTAGAAAGAACGTGTGTTTATATGCAGACAGGGGAAGAAAACTACTTTACTACTACACAATACCTCAGTATCCTGACAACTATATACTTTGATGAGTGAACATCTCATTCACATCACTTGAACAAACTTTAAAACAGCCACATTATAAGAGATGGCTGTAAGCAGAAGTTTACCCATCATGGGGTTTGCAAAATACAATATTAATTGAGATGTATTCCATGTATGAACAAAAAACATTATGCTAATACTCCATGTAGTTAAGCAAAGAGAGGAAACAGAGTGCTCAGCCTGAGCAATGCCCTTGCCCATACAAATTAAAACATCTAATTACTAATACTTGACTAGCACATATATTACACTCTGTAGAAATAAGTTCTTCCCACAGTAGCATTAGGGTACCATATCAAAAGCTAATGTAAAGTCATTTTTATACAGGTTTTAGTCCTTCTGTATCACTTTCCACCAGCACCAGCCTCACAACACCTGAGGTTTGTTTCTTTTTTGGTACACGTGGGGAAACTGAGGCAAAGTGACACTGAATTACTCAAGAGTTAGCAGCAGCTCAAGGGAAGAGCAATGGTCAAATCCCACTCTTGGCCTTATGGTATTGCTACAGAACGTGCTTGCTTCTTCTCACTGCATCCAGTCATACAGTAATTAAAACTTTTCACTCTAGTTTTCCAGATGCACTTCTTCTGATGTTCCATTAACGCTGTGGTGCTTTTTTAATATTAAAGCTTCACTAACCTTGCTATATGAACACGTATTCTAAGCAACTGTATGTAAACCCATGATATACATACCATTAGAAGATGCTTCACAAAAATGTAATGTCTTCGTAGCAATTTAAATCAGTGTCTCAGGTTTTTACCATCCAAAAATAGAAAAGTTTTCTTCAATATGAAGCAACTTATTTCCTAACAAGACTGTTGAATTATCTTGGAAGTTGTGCTTTCTTGGTTCTCTGTCTAGACAACTGGTTGGACAGCTTTGTGTCAACGCAACCATCCCCCCACCCCCTCTCCAGGCACACTTTTTAAAAAAGGGAAAAAAAGAGGATACTTTCCCCAACTACTGAACTTCAAATGCTTCTGCTGATCTGAAGTTGGATGGATCGGTCATGTCTGAAAGTAGCCCTGACCTCTGCAGCACATTTCCTCTTACTATCTCACCCTATACATTAAATACTGCTGCTTAGAAAAACCCTTCCTATTCCTTCTCATTTCCCCCCACCCCCTGTGTTATATTTGATTGCTTTCCATGTTTTTATTTTTTATTTTTTAAAAAAAAAGGAAAGATTTTATTTTGCTTCCAACAGAACACTACACCTGGTGCAGTGTTCTTTCCAACAGAAAACTACACCTGGTACTTCAGCAGTCAAGCTAGATACATGACAGTTATAACTTACCCAAAACAGAAAACAAACTGAGGAGTCTGTCTTTTCTTTTCCCACCTGCTACAGCTTGTCTGTATTCAAATTAACTTTTAGTTTTTCCTGGACAACTTTTTTTTTGAATATCCTGCCCTCTTTTACTTTTTTCCACATCTGAAAGCAACACGCAGGTTTAAAACTGCTCAAGCAGGGTAGCAGGGTTAATTTATATATATATATAAAAATTATTGCAAAAGCCCAGAGAAGCAAACTCCAAGATGTGCAGCCTTATCAAATTTTGTATGGTTTCCTTGACTTAAACAGCATATGTCTCAGCAGTGTTGTGGTGAATGGTTTCAAAAGCCAACAGATGCAGTCAAACACCAAAAAACAAAAAACAAAAAAAAAAAAACACATGCTAGTTCCTATGATGCCCTAACACAATTTGTACCTTTAGTAGCTCATCTACTCCTAAGTAGAAGAGAGTTACCTTAGTAATGACTGGTAAAGCTAGCTACAAAGAAAACTGAAGCAGGAGAGGGTCCCTTCTGCTTGTCAATCCCTTCATTTGCAGCTGAGATGAAGCCCAGCACAATTACACCAGTGAGGGGGGTGGGTAGGGGCAACAACAAAAATTTCTCCCCTACATTTCTCATGAGCTCAAGTAAATACATATGCCAGGTTCCTACAGCAGGCACTGGGAAGTCCAACTGTTTCAAAATTGCTTAGTTCAACATTTTAAACATGAAGTACTGCATCACCAAGAACCACAAATGCAAACTGTTCCTTTCCCAGTCAGTACTGGACACTTAATGTTCTAGCAAGTTGCTAATTTGATGGCCTTGGTAAGTTACAAAGTCTGTGGTTTTATTTTAAGCCAGAAAAAGTACTACTGAGCCCTTGAGGTGGAAATTAATAACCCACCATAAAAATGTTACAGGTTACAGAGCTCCTGAGGCAGCACACAGGTACGTTCCACTGACTGGTATGGAGAAGCTCACATCTACTACTGACAATCCTTCATTTATAGCACAAGCCTTCAACAAGCACTTTGGAGGAATGGAATTGGCATTCTTCGCATGCCTCAGATGAACGCAACAAACCAGAAAGTTGGACTTCTGAGTCCCAAAAACATACTGAGCTTCCAAAGAGTACCAATTTTCAACATTTCCGGCATACAGAACAATTAATTGTTACATGGAAAACACTGACAAGAGGCGTTTTGATAGCTGCTGGCAGTGATTTTAACACAAGAAATGCTTCAAAATAGCCTAACATTCCTTACTGTGGAAATCTGCTGCATTTGTTTGTTTTTTTTTTTTTTCCTTCATGCCCTCCAGAAAGAAACTGGAATTATATGTTTAAGCAAAGACCCCCAAAATAATCCCTCTAGTTGTCAGTAGCAGATGGACTCCTCAGAGACTGCTGTACAGCAGTGACCAGACCTTGCCATTCTTCAGTTCAGCGGAGCTACAGTAAGTGAAAAGCAAATCAAAACTTCATTCACGTTCAGTTCAGTCTCAAACAGTCCAATGGTGGCAGCAAGACACCGACAGGTAGCACACTCGATTTCTATGTATAGAAACCTATTAACATGCACTGCTGCACGCTGTTAGCCACAGTCCACCTGACCACAGTAACGCTACCACCCACTCCACGGCCTGTCCCGTAAGAGACCCAAATACACTGCATTTGCTCAGCTGTCGCAGGCCCAGAAGCTAGTACTAAAGGCAAAGATTCATTAGACTCCAGGATCCATGTATATTTTTCCATTTTATTTGATTTTAAGCTGTTACAGGATTTTCTTGAACTGCCAGAAGTCATGCCCCAAAACCTCAAAGACAGTAAAATGGACAGTCTCATCTACCCGTCATACAGTAGACTAGGACTTGATTCACATGTACTGGTGATTTCAACTGCTTTAGAGCATCGGGACAAGGTTTCACATCTCTACCACATCAAGCGACATGTCCATTTACCATGAATTCCACAGAAACTTTTAGTGACACATCAACGGTTTCGCTGGCAACAATCTATTTTCAAGGAAGATACATGGCTAAGAGCTCAAGGTATCGGTACCAGCCTTTCAGTGGGGTTTTGGTTCCAAACGCGGTCTCCAACTAGAAATAGTCTTGAGCCCTCTGTTTAATAGCAGCTTCTAGCAAAAGTTTTAAAGACTTAACTCCACAAGGACAAGGCCAGTTTTAGTTTGTGCACAGAAGAACCAGGTGAAACCCCACCCCGAAGTCAACAGCAAAACTCCCCTTGGCCTCAGAGAAGTAGATTTAAAGCAAGTCAGCAGTTAATCAAAAGGAACCAACTATGCAATTCCAGCACTATCCTCATCTGCAAATGCACAGTACTCTCACACAAGTAAGCGAGTTTTGTTTTTGTTCCCTTGTTTCTCTTGCCATTGGCAACTCATAGATGTTGGGTCTTTTTTTTTTTTTTGGCATTTACTCAGTAATCTCAACACTGGACCATGCCACTAATTGTACTTCATTTTCCTTCTGGCATAAGAAAAGAAAAACAGTTACAGCAGGACACTTTGAGCACTTGTCAGGTTTTGTTCACTGAATCAAAGTTAGGGGCAATGTCCTATACTCTTAGTGTACCAGTGCCATTTTGCTTACTTCCATTAAATTAAGTCAGAAATGACAACAACATAGGGAGGTCACTGCCTTCCATTATTACGCAACTTCCTGACTTGAATAAACACCATTTACGAGTTTCACTTGGAGGATTTCTGCCTTAAAAAGCCTGCAGGCTTCACCAAAGTAGCCAAACAAATAAGGCTTACCAAGCTTTAGTTATCCCTCTGTATACAAAGTTATTTTGGTTATCAAGCAACCATTGCCCTTCAACAGACAAATACCCATTCTTAACGGAGAAGGGTTTTTTTAGATCTGGTATTACTACTGCCATGTATCTTACATTTTTAAGACAACAAAATCCGATGACTGTATTTGGATTCTGGATACTTCGGTGTCAAATCAAAACTCTAAGTTTTAGTGCCTTAGGGTCAAAAAGACAAACTTCATGACAAAAATAAAAACAAACAGCCCTATTTCACTATAATATCGTTATTTAAATATACTGCAATTTGATACCAGAAACAAGGAAGGCATTTTTTTTTTTTTTGGAAAATAGAAAAATGCTTAAACAGGTAACTGTGAAAATGTCTAATGCAAACAGACTGTTCAAATCCATCATTCCTCAAATCTGATACTGAATGAGTTTTAATTTGTTTTGCAATTACTTCAGTACAGCTATCTAAAAAGGTAAACAAACTACAGCTCTGTGTTATACTTGGATAGTATGAGTGGTATGGTATGCTCCAGAAGTCTCTAGTAGGCTATGGCTACACGTGACAGGATTCCTCAGAAGGGGAACAGAATAGGTTTTTCATTAAGGTCACTTAAATCTTTGTTATAGCAAATTGGAACCAAATGGCTGACTTCTGCAGGATTTCTGACAGGAATCCAGTAGAGCTGGTTTCAAGTTTCAGATGGCCACTAAAACAGCTGTAACCTTCTCTTCCAGAAGTTGTGATCCACATGGTGTCCACAATGAGTGCAGCAAGTCTGAGGTAGTCAACCTTTACGAAGGCTCAGTATCTGAACATAAAAAGATTTTCAAATGACCACTGGCTGTAGGTATCTTTCTGAGCATTTAAGAACACTGATGACTCTTGTTCAATCATTTACATTAATTTGCCCCATATCCAATGGAGAAGTTGTAACATTACGCTTCCATAGTGCAGGAGAACCAATCAGTTACGCCAAAGTAGTCTGCACTTGCTGCAGCAGATCCAGCAGAAATAAGGTGGCATGTTCATCATAGCCGTTAGCTGTAGTTTAGTTACCTTAGTAGAAGGGTTACCAAAAAAGCATTCCTTAATTGTAATGTGTATGCAGCTCTACTGATCCCCAAGCACAGCATACTGGTTGTCTAGCTGAAGTTTAAGTGCCTGGTTTTTTGAGACCTCATCCCTACCTCTAGTTTTGTGTTTTACTACTTCAAAGCTCTTCTCCATTTCTTTATCCCTACGGGAAAATAAATGTAATCAGTAAATATCTTATCTCTAGCTTGTGATTTGTGAATTTCTATTAGATTTCCCCCCCATCCCAACAAAAAACATTACACTATGAACATAAAACACCAAGGCCTAGAGCTTTAACAGAATAACCAAACATTCCCAAGCAAATCTTGTATAGCCTGTTCTCTAGAATCAAGCTCATCTTCCAGTACAGTTCAGATTACATTCTAAGTCTCAATACTGACATTCTCAAAGGTAAATTTAAAGCGCATTTATGAAGGATAAGTTTTAGAAAACAGATGTTCATTCACTTTCTGGAACATACAAGTTTTCACCGTAGCCCAATTTGTACCATTACAGCCCTAACGCAATGACAGCATGTCTCACTTGCCAAGTAGACAAAGCCACACCGAAAATAGATGGAAACAAAGCTTCAGTGAGGCTGTATTATTCAATATCACATTAAGAAATCACAAAACATCAAGTGAAATAGGTATTGGGCTAGTTTTCTCATTTATAGGGAATTTATGGGAAGATCAGGACTCAAAAGCAGGGTGAGACTCAAGTCTTCAGCACTACAAATGCTTCAGCAAAGTTGGGAGGCTCATTCTAAACCACAGCTCAGACAGCACGTTTTCAGATTTGCATTTGTATTAAACCCCATTCCTCTAGTTAAGTTACCTTCACTTCTCTGATGAGAAGGAACTGCATTCAAGACATCCTACTCATTTCTACTGGCAGGTAATAACAAAGAGCCTCACCACGGCTAGTATGTAGCAGAACCAGATGCTGTCAAGAGCAGAAAGTTTACTTAGAGAAATCCCTCAGCAAGCCAATTAGGTAACTGGCAGTCTTGTTTGGCTCTGTCCTGTAAGAGTTATTTCATGGGAAGCCCTTCCTATAGTTGGAAATTACAGTTAAGACCTTTCCCATCTCTTTGCCAAACAGAGACTAAATTCTTGGTTCGATCTTTCCTATGTGGAAAGATTGTTCCAGGGATTAAGCCCAAAAATAAGAACTTCAAGACGGCAGTTTAAACAAGTCTCCTAGGGAACTAATGGCATGTACTTACTTTCGACTGTCTACAAGCTTGGCAGTGGACTGCAGCGATGGAAACTGCGTATCGCTATAGATTTCAGGTGGTCCTTGCTGTGCTCTCCGTGGCCTGCCGCCCTCCCTGGCGCCAGGCGGCCTGTATACACCGCCAGTTTGAACTGGTTCCGGGGGTTCTGTAACTGGTTGGAAGAACAACATTTAGGCAACAGAGTTAAGTTTGCATTCATCCCTAAAACCACTAATTGACAAAAAAGTGAAAAACTTACAAGTATGTTTTTACTCATCTTAAAGCTCTAATATTTTGGACAAGGCAGGAAACGAGGTGTCACCAATTTAACCCATCCTTAGTAGCCTAAATAAAATGAGGCTCTAGTGTATTGCCTCACAAAGCTCAGGGTACCACTGAGGACTTCCTTTATCTTTTTTGCAGTCTATTAGCAGTTGGTGTTTAAAACTTGAGTTCTAAAAATATAATTATGTATTTGCCAAGTCTCATTCACAGCACTTCTGCATATTCTGAAGAGAATATTCAAGTAGTTCATATTTAGAGTAACGATCTACAATGAACTAACACAGTAATTTTACAACCTTGCCTGTACAGACAAACAAAAAACCCCAGCAGCCCACTTTTTAATGAATTTCTCAGTGCAAGAGAATAGTCTGAACTCGGAATCATTGCGAAGTAGTCTCTCTCTACAGATACTTAGAATTATTTTTAATCAAAACCCAAGTCCTTTCCCAGTAAGAGAATTCATTTTGCAATGTCATGTTCTGCATACCCTCGAATTGATTTGAAAAGAAAAACCCAGTGTGCTACTAATCATTGAGCCTTACTCAGGAACTGACATATGAAACGTCAGATATTGGCTGAACACCCACTTATTGTCAAAGCAGTATTTTTAGATCAACAGAAACGCTTCCAACTGATTTCTTGCAAATTGCAAAGTAGAAGGATTTCATTTAAAAATGGGATGCTTTCCACCCCCGCCAACTCCCCACTTTGAAACCTGAAATTAAAAAAACAACCTCCATTCATGCTTATTGTGCTTAAGTGACAGCATTACCAATTAAGCTCCTCAGAACCCTGCACAGGAATAGGAACTGCTCCTTGCACTCAACCTTCTGAGCAGCTTAATTCTGATCAGTAAAATCAATAACTCTGAGGTAAATTTACCAATTGGTTCAACAACAGGTGCTGGTGCAGGAGCTGACTTGTTCCAAGGCCCAGATGATCTATCTACACCACCACCGGTTTCCTCCCAGTTGTCACCAGGTTCTTCTCTTTTTTCACTTTCATCCTCTTCTTTTTCACTATGAAAGAGAATTTATTTTTTACAAATAGAGGTTTAAGACTCAACACGGATCACGCAGTCACCACAGACAAGATTTCATGGCTACTGTATCAAAGATTTAACCAGACTATGTTAGTCCTGTGACGGCTGTGCTAGTACTTCCGCCAGAACAGTTTTTGGTACAGCGCTACACAACTTCACAACTGATAAGGGGGAAAAAAAAAGTAAAATTTAAAGAAAAAAAACAAGTCCAAAATGTACTAAGTGACCAAATACAGTGATTTATTATTTTGAGCTTTAAGACTTTTTCCTAGTGTGACAGACAGGCATTTAAGAAGTGTGCTGAGATGACAACAGAAAGCAGGGAAGGGCTCCAAGTCCAGCTTCCATGAAATACTGGTCAGGTGGAAGAAACTGTGGAAAAATAGTGGCAGAATACCAATGCTGAGGTCCTTTTCCTTATAACCACAAGCAACTGGAAAACACTCTTATATTACCCAAATGCATGTAAAACCTTGGTTGGTTTGGACTTTTTTTTTTTAAAAGTGGCCAACCCAAAAAAATAGACTAAAATATCTTTTTTTTTTTTTAATAAATCCTACGCAAAAGCCTGACTATATATTCTATTCAGACTATTTTGTTTTGCACAGAAATAGCCAGAAACTCAAAATAACGTGCTAGACCAAACTACTACGAAAAGCTGCATGGTATAATGGGACACACATGAGGGGTGAGGCTGTTTAAAAAAAGACACCAATCTGAACAGCAAAGCGTGAATACAGAAGAACTTTATAACACACCAAATCCTACTAATCAAGAAGAGAGAGGCTTTCTGTAAAAGCAGTAATCAGAGAACAGTCAAAAATGCTTAACGCTTCTGAATATTAAATGGCCTTTCAGTGTTTGGCCACACTCAACAAAACCCATAAATGGGACCAAGGGCCCAAATGCTTCTCTGTCCTATCTGAAACTACAGCCAAAAGCAGATGCCTACAGACCAGCAAGAACAGAGTAAGCATATACAACATTCTCCCCCCTCAAATTACTCTGTGTCTTGTTTTCAGCTTAAAGATCTCCTGAGCTGGACAACTAAGAACCTCCAGTGTTTTTTTTTCCTCCATTTGCTTGTCCAACCTCCCCCTGAATCCACAAACTGAGCAGTTCCAAAATGCTGTGACAAAGTTCCACGTGCCTGAAAATATGCCACAGCATCAAAAGTATTTAGAACGCTGCTTTTGTCTGGAAAGCCACAGTACTTGCTTTTCAGTCCACCAGCGCCAGCTGCCAGGGAAGCAGCAGCCCCACTTGTTACTTGTCCTTTCGGACATGTCACTTGCTGCTGTGACACTCTGATGGCACGGAGAGCTGGTGGACCAGAAATGTGTAAGTGGCCTAAGAGGACCAGCTGTCTTCAAAGAGAAAAAAAAAACTCAACTACGTAGAACAGCGCATGCCTGAGGCCTGCTCAAACAGTGAGGATAACATCTATTACACTGGTTACAGGTAAAATGATTTTAACATTGCATAGATTATCAATACCTGGACAAGGAGAATTATGTGACAGTTCTGGCCTGAAACTAAGGTCATTAATACTTTTTTTCCAGCTTGAAGAAACCGTTTTTTAACCAGAATAGACGTAAGTAGACTTATTTTAGACCAAACTACAGGAAAAGTCTAATGGAAAAGTAAGCAAAGAATCTTGGATGACACTCACAAACGCAGTCCTGTGGGGTCTTGTCACAGAACCCTGGTTTTACCAAATATGTTCTTGAAAAAAAAAAAAAAAATGCAAGTGTTGACGAATTCACCACAGATGGAGTCAGATATCCTTACATCAGTCAAGTGATTCAAGGGGAATTACTATCCTGCATTTCTCTCAGAGAAAGTCCTGTTTCGCACTCTTTAAAAAAGGGAATTTTAAGCATTCATAAGAGAAATTGTGAATCCCAACCAAAATATAGACCCAAAACAAAGTGATATGTAACCTAAGCTACCCCACAGCAAGTGGGGTTCTACGTTAGCAGAAATAGATCCCTGCTTCACTGGACTCCATAGAGGAAAAAAAGTTTTTAGAAATATGAAATGACTACCCTGGGGGGAAGAAAAGGGGAGAAAAAAGTACCTTATTTGCATGGACTGAACTCTAAGACCACTATAATCAATTTCTTCCTTTTGCTCAAACTCCTTCCAGTCATCCTCTTCCTGTAAGAAGAGAAAAATGTAAGTTACCACCTTTATACCATAAGATGAAGAACATAACCAAGATAAGACAAAGAAAACTAGTGGTGAAAGCACAGCTCCATGGCAGATCAATCTGTGTGCACCACTGCCAACAGGGAAAAAGATCCCACTCCCTCCTCCCTTAACTTACTGTATGCCATCTACGATGCACTGGGGAGATGATTCTAACTCACTAGAACAGCTACAAAACGCCTCAGCAGAAAAAAGGCATTCAAGTGAAAGAAAACCAAATCAGCCCAGTAAAAAAAAGCCAGAGGAAAGTCAAGGCACAGCACAAAGTAGGGAGCAGGACCGTGCAGTCGAGAGCAGTGAAATGCAAGGGCAAGACCTCTCCCTTTTACTGTGCTTTTATAACAGCCTGAATGCACATGAAGCTTTGGGTTTAATTTTCCATCACCTATTTCTTAGGAGCCAAACAATAAAGAATACTTGGGATAGCCTACAGTAGATTTGTGACAAAGATTAATATCAGTACGTTCAAGTTTTCACGTTCAAAATCACATTTACAGCCTCTTTATTTTAAATAGTGTTTTTCTGAAAAAATACTAGTACAAAAGCAAGTGTCAGAACTATGGCAACTTTACTATAGAAAGATAGCAGAATACTAGTCTTTAGAGAGAACTTGCTCGAGGTTTCAAGACGGGAGTTTGGTTAAGCATCTGGGGAAGGAGACCCACCTAAGTGAGCCAATTTTGTCCTGCTCGATCAGCAGATTGCGGTGCTATTACAGTAGGCCAGAAGCAGACCAGAACAGATAAGCAGCCCTCCCATGTTCCTCGTCACAGGCTTAACACACAGCCTAATTAGAAGGTTATGCTCTTCCTATGCTGCATTACTTGAAATACGAAGACCTGGCAAGCAGGGCCTGCCGATGGCTTAGCCTCCTTCCTGCCGAGCAGCTGGGAGCACAGCTTGTTAAAGAACACCGGCCTAGGCCCTTGTATGCTATCAACGCCGAGCAGAGGAGCCGTGACCTGCTTTCCAGCACCAGCTGACGCAGGAAGGGCCCTCCCGTTACCGCGCTGCCTGCTGAGGGGGTCGGCCTTTTTTTTTTTTTTTAAGAGCCTCCAAGACGGTTTGGGTTTCCTCCATCCCCATCTCCATGGAAACACCGCCGTCTCCACATTAACGCACCTCTCGCATTATACTCCTAAAATAGGAGGCCCTGCAAAAAAAAACGCCGTTCCCCCCCCCAACCTCCCCAGCCGCCCGCATGGCCGGGGCGGCGCCGCTCCCGGGGCTGCCCCCTGCCGGCAGGAAGGCGCCGGCGCCCCGGGGCCGCGGCCGGAGGGAGCCGCGACCCTTCCCCCGGTACCTTGCTCTTGGCCGAGCCGCCGGCGGCGCCCGAGGCGGCGGCGTTGGAGCCGCCGCCGCCGCCCCCGTCAGCCGGGCGGGGCCCTTGGGCCGCCGCGGCCGCCCCGGCGGCGTTGTGCGAGGCGGCGGCGCCGGAGGAAGAAGCGGCGGCGGCGGCCCGGCTGCTGCGCTCCTTCCGCTTCTTCTTGTCCCGCTTGGCGAAGAAGTCGTCCAGGCTGCGCTCCTCCGTCTCCGCCATGGCGGCAGCGGCGGCGGCGCTGAGCCCTGAGGTGATCGCTGAGGGGGCTCCGGGGCCCGCTAACGGCTGCCCAACGGCCGCTAACGGCTGCCCTGGCGCGAGGAGGCCGCCGCCGCGCCTCACGCCGCCGCCGCCGCCGCCGCCGCTTGACACGGCCCGAAAGGGAGGGGCGGGGCCTCCGCGGCCTGACGCGCCCCTCGGCCAATCAGCGGCCGCGCAGGGGGAGGCCGCCAGCCACTCACCAGCCTCCCCCGCGCCGAGGCGGGCCGGCGGCGGCCACGTGGGGAACGCGTGGCGGGCGGGCGCGGCCGCTGATTGGACGAGGAGGGACCCTGGGGGGAGGGGGGAGGAGGGGGTGAGGGAAGGGGTGCGCGTGCGCACTGCGGGCGCGCCCGGCGGCCGTTGGGCCTCGCGCGGCGACCGTTGGCCGCTTCCCGCCTCGGGGCAACGGCTCCGCCTCAGGACCCCCGGGGAGCGGGCGCCGTGAGGGGAGCCGCGGGGGTGGCGGCTGTGAGGGAGAAGCTGCCCGGCCTGAGCAGTAATTAGACGGAGCGCTGAGTGCGGTGGCTCGCCCTGCTGGTCAGGGGCGACCTCATCGCTCTCTACAGATACCTTAAAGGAGGCTGTAGTGAGGTGGGGGTTGGCCTGTTCTCCCACGTGCCTGGTGACAGGACGAGGGGGAATGGGCTAAAGTTACGCCAGGGGAGTTTTAGGTTGGATGTTAGGAAGAATTTCTTTACCGAAAGGGTTGTGAGGCACTGGAACAGGCTGCCCAGGGAGGTGGTGGAGTCACCATCCCTGGAAGTCTTCAAAAGACGTTTAGATGTAGAGCTTAGGGATATGGTTTAGTGGGTACTGTTAGTGTTAGGTCAGAGGTTGGACTCGATGATCTTGAGGTCTCTTCCAACCTAGAGATTCTGTGATTCTGTGAACTGCCCGTCAAGCAGCCGTAGGTGTGTGTGGTAATGGCGTGAAAATTAAAATATCCGGGCTTACCTGGAGGCATTCTATGCTTTGTGATGTTTTATCTTAAAAATATGTGTACGTGTATCTTAACATAAATGAAAATTTATCCTGAAAATGTATGTATGTGTATATTAATGTATAAATGAAAAGCGTTTCCAAGCTTCGAGGCGTGTTGGACAGTCTCTGTAATCCACATCTCTGAAAATACTATTGTTTAACATTTACCATCCATAATCCTCAGCTTGTTTGAAAAAACATGCAGGTGTCACCGTCGTGCCACAGAAGGGCATCAGGCACTCGGTGTGGTTCCCTCTGCTTCATAGTCAGAACTGAATCACCAAAGCCAAGTGTTCCAGACTGAGAGATTTGTTACAGTCCTCTTCATGTCTCTGTCATGCTGTGCTCTCCCTACTTTTTTCTATTGCCACTGACATCCTGTGCTCCTAGGGGATTTGATCCCACACAGAGCAGGCCCTGACAACTAAGCTGCGAGCGTGACAGTTCATCCAGTAACACAGAACGCTGCGAGATCAATGACACTTTCTATTTCACAATAAGCATCATGACCTAAGGGGAGAACAAATTCCGTAGCTGTCCCATTTTCTCTGCTTCCTTACGTGCTCCTGGATTTTCGGCTTCATCAGTCGATAGGATGGGGTCATGTGGAAGGGTGGCACCGGGCAGTTCAGTGCCAGACACCCCCTGTGCTGAGACGCTGCCTTCACTTGTGTTAGTGCCACGGTCCTGCCTGGGAAGCTCACACACAGCTCTGCACTGCACCACGCTGTGACTTGCAGGCTCAGCCCCGAAAACAAAATCACAGAATCACAGAATTTCTAGGTTGGAAGAGACCTCAAGATCAAATGCAACTAAGCAGATAATTTATACCCCTCAGGTTTTGTAGTGGGTAAGCTGATAATGGCCACTAAGTACAGTGCTGGGTCTGATTCTGAGATACACTTTTTGAGTTTCAGCAGCTGGTAAAACATTTTCGTTGTGTTATTGTGGGTAATCCCTGCTATCAGGCTGAAGAACGTGAACCTGATGCCTTTTCGCTGCTTTTAGCGGCTGCGTCACTTTTCCCTTGCAAACACAATACTGTAAGGCTGGAGTGACCGACTCTGGATTAGCAACTTAATACCTGCCAGGAGCAGAGCACCAAGAAAAAATTCAGCTGTTAAATCTGGAACAGACCCAACGGAAACCATGGAAAATATCAGCAATGATTTAGGCCTCTGAAGGCTTAGATGCTGATTTAAAGACACGTCTCAGTTGGCACTGTAAAGGAAGCATTAGCTATGCAGTTATGCCTGGATTTTCCTCCCACCTCTAGCTTTATTTTTATGCAAAATCGTGAAAATGTGCTGATGCGCAGAATTTGTAGCTCTCGGTGAATGCATTGCATTAGCTTATATGGTCAAGATTGTTGCTGCATTATATGCTAGAGCCATAAAAAAGGGTCGTTGTGGCTATTGTTTCTTTTTCTTTTCCTCTCTCAAATCCAGCGATCTGCTATATGTGAGCAGAGGACGTTTGGCTGAAGACCGGCTTGCGGGCACCGGCTGGCAGAAGCAATGCTTGCGATGTGAGGACTCCGTGCAGCGTGCCGCGTGGCAGTGACAGCAGCATGAGCTCAGCAGGCAGGTTCGTACCGCACGGTGTAGCCCTGCCCGGAGTGACCAGCCCTCGGCGAGGCGCGGTGCTTCGAGCGCCTCTGCTCGGGTGCAGGTTTACCCGGAGGACTTTGTCTCTCTCCTCCCCCACGTTCGCAGTGTGCAATGCAGCGTGCGTGTCATGGTGTACAGAGGTGCTTGAACTCCTCTTGTCTCCGAGCTGGGGCTGTGATGCTGCTCCCTGCACATCGTGCCCTGCTTTGACATTTGCAGATCACAAGCAGAACGCTTGGTAACACTTGGGCAGGCTAAGGAAATGGGAGAAGCTGCCCTTAGGAAAAGTGCAGCTGCTGTGCAGGGCAGCTTGGAGAAGGAATCAGACAAAGTCCTCCCCACAGCATGGGCCCTGGTTCTCTTTAGGAGCTTAACCTTCACGTCAGCATTGTGCTGCTAAGAGTTTGCTGTAATTTAAGAACTTTACAGCTGGAAGGGGGTTGTGTTATGTCCATTTCTCCACCAGTAATTGCCATCTGAAAGCATTCTGTGGTGGCAACACTGTGTGGTGTGGAAGCGTTAAATTTTACATAGTGCCAGCTTGAAGTCACCATAAAATAATCTTTGAAACATAGGATCAATAATAATTATACTTATGCTAAGATGTAAACACAAGGATCATAGGCTAGAGTACCAAATCCTGGCTGGTGTGGTATGTCCCTACTTAGTACCACGTGTGAAATGAAGCGTGGGCTAGCCCAAATAGCCCAAATCTCGGAGAAACTGCTCTCTTGTATGACAAGGATGAGGGAATGCTTCCTTGACATCAACACATAACTATTATGCTTCACTGACATCAACACATAACTATTCCTAGACACACCCAGTTAACAGCAACCCAAGGATCGGTGCCATCACACCTTTTGTACAACTGTTCCTGTGTATTTTCTATCGTCATCGCTATTCTTGATGGATTCACAAAATGGTAAGTTCTGCACACATATGGAAGAAAGTGTTATTGCTGCTCTGAGGAGCCTGCGACTGTAAGAGGAAAAAGGAGTTTGCCATTATCTGTCTTTTGGGTTGCTGTTCGTTAATCTCTTAATCTTTTTTTTTTTTTTTTTTAATAAAAATCTTTCAGGTAGTATATGCCAAAAAGGGCTTTTTTTTTTTTTTTTTCCAAAAATTGAGAAATTATTTGTCAAATAACTGCATGAGGAAGGACTTCCCATGTGTGGGGAAGTGGGCAAAGGAAGGTATGAAACTTGCATGCTGCTTCCTCTTACTCACTGGTGGAGCAAGTGTAGTGGATTTGGAGTGTACTTGATGTTATTTTTCATTACAACTAAACAGCTTTGTTATCTAATGTTTCATTAAAGGTTACAATATCTTCAGCATGTCTCATATGCTATATGCCATAATGTTCTCTACCATATCCCATTTCTCAGGAGTCTTTGAATCCAGTTAATAAACATTTTATCCCCTTTTTTAACTGTCCCTACTGTCCAATCCCAATCCAACAAACACAGTGGGTGTTAAAAGGATGTGACCTAGGCAGCAGACAGAACTGCTGTCGCTCTCCTTCACCTTCAGCTTTTCCAAAAGTTTAGTCTAGAGTTAAAATATATTTACTGAGTGCTGCTGGGGTGCTTGCATTACTGCTTTTTCTGGCTTATGTATTGCAAAATTAATTGCATCAAGTTGATGGCATTTAACTGCTTTAGCCTTATTTGAATTACGTTTTGCACTAATGAGCTGCTGGTCTTGTGACACAGCAGAGCACTTGCCATTTGTGCTGTTTGCACAGTGGAGGAGTAGTTCATTCTTAATGTATTTAAACCAAAAAAAAAGAAGTTTACTTGCTGGAAAGTGGAGGTCCTGTGCTATTGTAGCTCCCCTCAGCTGTCATGAAAAATACTGAAAGAAACAAAAAAGACAAACAAAAAAGCTGATATTCTTTATTTTTATTATAATTTTAACAACATGAGTAAATTGAAATCTTTAAGCAAAGCAATTACATGAAGAGGGTCTAATAAAGTTGTTCAAGCTACAACCTACTTCGACTGTTGAATCAAACTGAGTAGAGCAGGCTGCTTTGATGGGTTTTTAGCTTCCACGAACATACTTAGCAGTGACATCTTCTTTTGCTTTGAATAGCAATGGTCTTCCGTGGGCTGGGAATTTCATAATCAGCTGAAAGTTAAAAATAAAATGGATCACTACTACAAATAGGAAAAGTGCTGAACCAAGAACTATCTGCAGTTCTACTGGTGAGACCTCATCAACTTCAGCAGGACCTGACTGTGAAGCAGAAAGCAAATCTGGTATACTTGGACTTTTTGTTTTTTACAATTTCTGTGTGAGTACAAACTTTCACCCTGACCTAAGCAGAGTGCAAGTCAAAATCCATGGATCAGATTTCCAAGAGTTCCATAACTAACAGTGATTGAGGATCTTAAAAAAAAAACACAACAACAACCAAGCAACCCGACCACTGCAACTGAATTTAGAGGTTATTCCCAGAGGACAAATGCTGAGCATGAGTTATGTTTCTTCACAAAAGGCACAGTCGGTGCACCAAGTTCTGTTCTCAGACTTCAGGGGCAACTTGTGTGCTGAGAAAGGGAGCTTCCCCAGGATGACAGCTGTAATATTTTGACTGGACAGCGGGAGGAGGAGGGAAGGCATAACATAGCCAAGGCAAGAAACAAGGGCACGGGTGCTTTGCAGCCCCTAGACGCTGCAGTAGTTTTTTAATCTCAGATCCCAAGTCTTCAGGGAAGTGAGGATGATAGACCTACTGCTGTACTCCCAAACACATCCTTTTGGGGCAGTGCAGGGAAGCAGCCCATAGGGAATCTCAGCACAGATTTGGGGTGTTCCTCCCCCTTGGCAGCTTCTCCAAACCTAACGAGCCTTAAGAAACACGAGAACCACCCTGGCCACAACTCCTTCCCACGGCACACTTGTTTTCGATAACGGGTACCTGCTTTGCTCTCCATCCAGAAGGCAGTGATACGCAGCAATGTCTTTCTCCAGCTGTTGCTTGTTGGTCAGCAGATTTTCACGATCCCGCTGCTGCTGCTCAGTTTCTGCTTTGATTTCTGCCATCTCTGCCTCCAGCTTGGAAATGACAGAGCCCAGGTTCTGCAGTTCGATGTCATGCCAGTGCTTGGCATCGTACAAGGAGTTCTCCAGACCCCTCTTCTGTAAGGCCAGGAAGCAGACATAAAAACAGTCAGTTTTCATATGCTTCAGAGTAATATTTATTCAGGTTTGGCCAATATCTTCATTGACTATGCTTTAATATGAGAACTCCTTTCTCTAGGCACTTTGAAAAATGTGTATTATCATTATAAAGGTTGAACCAGTTTGGTTCCAGGCTCCTAGCAGGGTGGTTGATGCCCCGCGCCTGTCAGTGTCCAAGAGGCATTTGGACAATGCCCCCAGTGTTGTGTTTTAACTTCTGGTTAGCCCTGAAGAAGTCAGGCTGTTGGACTTGATCTTTGAAAGTCCCTTCCAGCTGAACTACTCTATTCTATGCTGTAGAATACAACCCACACAGCAATCTCAGTGAAATTTATTAATAAAGTGAGTATGAAGACATTGAAGATAATTGAAATTTGGGGCTCAGTCTTCAAATGTGGTACGTTTGGTCTACCACGTCAATCAAGGAGAGCTCAGAAATGTCTGGCATCTCTGGGAACAATATCCACTGGAAAAAAGCAATTTATTCTCAACTCTGGGCATGCTCTATTCAGAAGGCACGATGAATTCACACAGAAGATACCCATATAGAACCGATGTTACTTACCAAGGTTCTCAAGGATTCAGTTTCGGCCTGCAAGCTCTGTATTTTGCAGGCAGTTTCGTGGAACTCGGTTCTGAGGCCCTCCACCAGTTCTTCCTCCTGGCTTCGCACTGCAGCTGTTGCTTCAGCCTGTTGCTGGTACAAGGTTATGGCTGTCATCACAGCGCACTCAAATTATGTTTTAGTTTCCTTACATACCCAAATGACGCTTAATATTTTCACAGTTTGTGGCAATTCTGATTTTGAGTTTGATTTCTATATATTAAATTCTTTGGTTGAATGGTTTGGGTACTTATTAACATCAAAGTTGCCTGCTCTTCTATGTGCCTACTGTAAAATGGCTTACACGTGTAAATGTACATATTTTATCTATGTTGACAAAAGCTATTCAGCATTTCTACTACTATGTTTAAAATGACCTATAAAAGAAAGCATTGCTGTAATTCTGCTTTTCTTTGTAGCTATGCCATAACATATTTTAAAAGTTAAGTGTTTTCATTAAGCCCGTTTGATTTCAACTATTCACACCATGCTTTTTCACATGGGATTCTATGAATGAGAGAAGAAGTCAAGTCACATAAGGCAGAAAAAATAATTTCTGTTAATTGAATTAAGATATCCTGTGCAATTTCATGCTCTTCTTTGCTTATGATTTTTATATATGTTCAATTCAGGCTCCTTGAAAATAGCCAAAGGAAAATTTACTTTAGTAAAAATAAAATTTCTATACCTTTAATGGGGGCTGAGATCAACGTTTTCAGGCTAGAGCTCTGAGCTCTCCAGCTAATATGATTCTTCCGTCAAATCCTGTATTTCTTCTGCTGGTTGACCTTGCAGTTAGACTATGTGAAATGCTTCCATTCCACACAACATTCATCTTGGTCCTGTCCTGCTTTTCTGATCATACATTCTTTTATTTTAAAGGGAAGATCAAATAATTGTGTTGAGATTGTAGTCTGCACATTATGATGGTACCAGGGCTGTAAATACCTAGGGCAGGAAGGATGACTTTTCATCTATATTTACCGCCTAGACACATCACATGAAGCCTTGCATTCACATTTACCTTACGGTGACCCAAATGCTACCTATCAATTCCCCTTCCCCTCGCCACATGTGATTCTGGGGCTCCTTTTGGGGGTACCCTAAGCTCTTACAGCTTCCTAATGCTGGTGATGTAAATGGCACACGGCAGACGGAGTAGATGGCAGTGGCCAATCAAACCCTAAATACCGAGGATATATGTAGCACAGCTACCGAGTGTGCACTGGATGAGCTACAAAGATTTTGGTGCACAAGGTTTCCCCGTTCTCCTTCCAGGATTATTAATTGCGTCACCTCAAAGAGCCCATGCGGAGGGCGCTGCTGGGCATGAAATTTGGCCTCAGATTTGGGATTCCTTCTGCAGAGAAGTGCAGACATAATGTTTGTGCCCTCTTCATGGGGCAGCTGGTGCTGTCTAGGGGCCCTGCTCTTGCTCTTCCTGAGACACTCCACGAGGAAAGGCTGTGCTGAGTCATGGTACACACAAACAGCTGGATTAACAGAGGCAGAGGATGAAATCACCCAAAATCTTTCGCTTTTTAGTGCTCGAATTTCTTAGGAATATGTGGATTTCAAGCATACCTGTGCTGTTCTGAGCCAGGCATTGTACAAGAGCACAGAATCTCTTCTTAATCTCTTTTTAATGAAATCAAGACAATTAAAGGATGATTAGGGGTAGAACACCAACATCTGATCAGCTTGGTATCTGCATAGGGGAACAGGCTTTGTTAATCTCTTAACTGCTCTGGGAATCCGTTAGCAAAGCAGTGGAGGAGGGAGAAACAATTGACACAATCCACAAGATTTTCAGAACCTTTTATGCGATCTAACACAGGGAGTGAGAAAGGAAGCTGTGTAATTGTGTGCTCAGGGCAGAGCATTGCCATGGATCAACAGCTGGTCAAGAGACTGGACACGAAGAGGAGGGTTAAGGTCTAGCTTCATTACAACACAAATTTAACAGCGTGGTGCCTCAAGGTTTACTGTCCTGGGGATGAATCATGAACTAGAAAGATTTATGGGTGACAGAAGACAGTACAGATTAGTAACGTGTGGAATCAAACAACATGACTGAGCAGCAACTCATCGCTAAGCGGACATCTATGTAGTTTGATGCAAAGTAAAGCCTGTTTCAGGAAAAAAAAAATAGCTTGCAAGCCTTACAAGGGTTTAAATAACTGTGTCAATTCAAGGAAAAAAAATGTGCATTACAGACAAATACGTGCAGATCTGAAAACAGTAGACTGCAGTTTTAAGGTTAGTTATTCACCTAAGAAATCCCATGTAAAACCTGATTAGGTATGAATATAAATCATTGTGTTTGGTGCCCATGAAAAATCTATCCATGACTGTGAGTCTAGTCAGAAGGAAAAGCAAATGAGGCAAGGAACTGGTCAGAAAATAATGAAAATTCTGCTCTGACATCTAAGTCAGTGCTAGGACGTCATTTGAAATACCTTGGTCTCAGCTGGTCACAACAGTGTCAAAGACTGCGTACAGAGAAAGGAAATTAAAATATTAGGAACCACGGAAAACTCACAAAGAGAGACTGAAGAAAGTAGTAAAGAGCAAAGGAGAGAACTGCTCTCCCTCCTGCAATGAGAAGGGAGCAAGGACAAATTTGTCACTGTGTGGATGACTAAATGGTGCGACTCAGCAACGCAGGATGGCAGAAGGCCACATGCTTAGCTGGACATAATTAGTTAACACTTGCTATCTGTATAAATAGCAATGATCTGTATAGATCTGTATGAGGTACAAAACTATGAGTGGTACATCTAGGTTTCATTTGGGGACCAAAAAGAAAACCAAACCCAACCCTAGGATGTCATACCAGAACCTGGCATTTGGTGTGCCATGCTCTGCCGTGGTAGCTGACTCAGAATGAGATGGCTGCTAACACAGGATCATAAACTCAATGCTTCAGCTCTGCAAAAATACGTCAACCAGCCTGGGGAGTGAGTGATCCTTCATGACCAAAGAAAAGCTGCAGTAAAGGGTTGTTTCGGACTCAGCATCGGGAAAGGAGACAACTTGCAAAGGGAATGTTTGTTATCATCACTTTTCATTTCCAGATTAATATCCAGTTTTCCCGCTGCTGCCAAAGGAAACAATTTCAAGGAGAAACCCACAAGGAACGCATAGCTATGTAATTAGTGTCGAGCAATGTATTTTGCCCTTTTGATTTATGGGACCCTGTAAATTCTCCAGCAGAGGAACAGCCCTGGTAAGTAGGATAACGGCTGTGGCTCATCCTGCATGGGAGGTATCAACTGATTAAGTTCATTTTTTGTAGACAACATTTCAGAGCCATTAGAAATCTCCCACAGATACCTGTGATATCAGCGGGGCCACTTCCACTGCTACTTAACTCTATGTATCCCAAGAAAATCACTGATATTTACGAGAGTGTTTTTCAATGCACTTACTATCAAAAGCTAAAGGATTTTGGTCTATATATATATTTTTTTTTTTGTTAAACAAAAGGCAATTCTCCAAGTTACTGCAGAGTATTAGGCAGATTTTGTGCTTGCTTCAAATCCCCTGATGCTGGAGTGAGCTGTGGAGGCTGGTGTCTGTGCTTACCTTGGTACGGAGCAGGGCACCCGTCTCAGCACGATTCTTTTCGATGTCTCTCTCCCAGTGGATTCTGATTTTTTCCAGTATGTTGTCCAGGCCACTTCCCAGGGGAACATCAAGTTCTTCCAGCTGAGATCCAGCAAGCTGTTTGTACAATACCTTCACGTCCTTGAACAAAAAGAACAGGTGTTAAGAAAACGGGAAATGGGCAACTGAATGGTAGCATTTGAATTAGTTCAGGAAAGTCCTTGGGATTTTTTTTGTTTTGTTTTGGTTTGGTTTGGTTTGTTTTTTTGTGCCAGAGATCAGATGGAGCAATTGCAATAGCTGCTTCCAGCCTCTAGTCTGTTCTACTTCTGTTGATCAGCCTACTCGGGAGCCACTGAGAATGGGAAATTTCCCATGGCAGGGAATTTTCCCTTGCCATGGGAAAAGCAGATTTGTGCTGGGCTGGCCCCATGAGTGCCCAGATGATGCCGATGGGGAGCATCCTTCCACCCTGCACAGGCTCTGCACTGTCTAAATGTGGCGCAAGAAGAGCAGTGGGAAGCTGTAATTCTATTTATGCCACCTGTACAGGCAGAGAACAGCAGCAATGGCAACTTCGCCAGTTTCACAGCAAACACTGCATACATGGAGGTTTAAAGAGGCACATGCATATTTCTCTCAATTTTCTGTGTTTTCCCTCATATCTAAACCAACTTCCATCTTTCTCCTGACTTGCAGTGGAGCTGAAGCCACTGGTTATGTCAAAGTAGGGAGCAGATGAAGCTTTATCTTGGCAGGCCAAGTCTCTCTCTGCATGCCTGCCAGTGTTGCTCAGATGTTGCATTTGGAAAAATCACCTATAAGAAATGTAAGAGAGAGCACCTCAATTCCATGAAACATCCCAGTTCGATCTCTCCTTTAGAGGCGTCAGTAGATAAATAGCAGCTGCGTAACTGTGCTCCCATCAGCAAAGATCTGGGTCAGATCCCAAAACCCTCGCTGAAGGGAATAAACCACCTTCATGCAAATGGTGCCGGTGGATGTAATGAGAGGTGCATTGCAAAACTGGGTAATGAGGTGCTCCTCTTCCAGCTGCCTGTCCCTGTGGCTTGCTTCAGTGGTGCATTGCTCAGGGCAGGCTCAGTTTCGGGAACCGAGCAGCTTGGTCAGCTGAACCCAGTTAATGCTTGGTGTCAGTGCAGCCAGAGCTGGTGCCCTGCACAGGCATTTTCTCTCTGCAGTGATCTGTGGCTGAGAATCTGACCTCTCTCTGTTGGGATTTCAACACACAGACTGTCCACCCCATGAATAACTGAGGTGTCCAGCAAGATATGAAGTGACAACATCTCTTCCACGTCATATTTATCAGACGAAAAAGAGTTAAAACTTACACCTACATAATTTGCCTCAAAGGTTAGCACTTTAAATTAACAAAGAGGAGAGAAATAGGAAGTTTCTCCCCATCCAGACATGGTGGGTGCAGCTTTTCAATGCTTGCTCTGCCAGATGCACTACGCCAACCGCATGAAGCAGGCACACATCAGCTCTGCAGTGTCCCAGGCCTGGACTTACTTCTTCGTGATTCTTTGACAGCAAAGTCAGCTCTTCTTTCATGCTTTCTATCTGACTCTCCAGATCCATTTTAGTTAAATTAGCATCATCAATCACTTTATAAAGGGAATTAATTTCATCTTCCACTGCCTTTCTGAATGGCTGCTCATTTTCATACCTGCAGAGAGATAAAAGCAGATAAGCATGGCTCAGCAAGAAAAACTTGCATTTTTTCTAAAAGACACCATTTTGCTAATTAGCTCTCGTGTCCCAGACAGAGGCACAGAAACACATGAGGTGTACTCTGCCCTCACCTTGTCTCGATGTGCTTCAATTCCACTGCCTCAAGTACCTTGTCATTAACTCAGAGCCTAATGAAACTGGCCAGGCTGTCAGCCTGTGGTGTGGCAGTATCAGACTGATAGCGCTGCTGAATAAGCACGGAGAGGCACGTGGTCTCCTGCCAGGTCTGGTATTTGTGTACCAGATGAATAAGTGTGGATTTTTCCCTTCCTCAGACTTCAGTGTGAATTCTTCAGCTGCTGCTGCTTCCTGCTCCCTCTCTGCTGTGCTTTCAAACCATCAGGATATACTGCATGATAATGGTATGGACATTTCTAATTTCATCACTATTCCACAGCGCAAACACGAACTGGCATCAGGTGGCAGCTGCTCGTGGAGCCAAGACCCTGCTCAGGGAGCAGGTGGTTTGTCCCTTGACACTGTGGCTGGCTCCTGGGTTAGACGGGAGCCAGCTTTGTGAGACAATTCCTGTGCCCTGTGATAGCCACCTTTGTTACTGGGAATTCAGCAGCAACGGATAGGGGAAGCTGGTCCCAGCGAGCACCGGGAGCTTTTACTATGTGGTGGATTCATTTAACATTGTTGTGTAAGCTCCTTGGACAAGTTGGTGGACATTTTAAAATTATTTTTTTAAAACCACTTAAAATACGAGTGGGGCTTATGGGATGGAAAGCACCAAGATGAGTTGCTCAGAGCTGTACCTTTCTGGAATAAAAGGCAAACCTAATAACACGACTAACACATGTTTTAGCGTGATTAAGTAAAATAATACCAGGGATGACAACAATCATAAGAAATAAAAATCAATTTGTTGGAAATTCTGCTTGTATTACAAATATTACATAAACTATTGGTCAATGATTGAGACCATTATACAGACAAGCTGGAAGGGTCAGACCTTGTGAATAAAGCTTAAAGAACTTCATGTACCCATGTACATAAATCTTATGCTTTGCAAACAGAAAGGCTTTAAAAGAAGCTTATCAATATTTAGGATCTTTCGCGACTCATTTCTCTCAGTAAAGACAAGGAAAATCAGTGCAGCCCATTTCTCTTTTCTTATCTTATTCTTATCAGTTTGCAGTGGTGCAGTGTTTGCTTTTCAGGCACTGCAGCAGAACGACTACCACTTCTGAAACCACTTCTGCAGCACTGAAAATTGAAACTAAAAATCACACTAATGTTTGCCTTTACAAAATATCAACCCGAATTTGAATGAATGCTGACCTCCCAGGAAGAGATCAATGTCCGTCTATCAGACTAATATTACATATTAATAAATTATTAAATATTACTCTTAAAAATGTGTTCCAAAGCACTGGTAGCATGGCAGCTATTTTGTGATGTTAGAGCAACCCTCCCTCAGTATTACCAATGAACCCAGTGCTCACTAAGCACCCCTCCCCTATCGAGTAAGCAGCTGCCAAGGCAAAGTTTCAGAGAAACTGGGCAGCCAGGTGCCACCACGGGTCTACCTGTCCTTAAAGTCTTCAGCACAGGCTTGAATGTTCTCAGTGTGCAGCATGAGACGGGCATTTTCCAGGACTGCTTCACCCACCTGCAAGGGAGAGACAACAGAGCTCAAGCAATTAGGACTCGGCACCGGCGCTGCCTGCATGGTCCATCTATCTTCAGCAGATGAATAGCTCTGATTCTGAAAATAATCTTTTAGCCTAAGGCCGTTCACGTGACTCATTCCAGGTAATTTAATCACTGAATTTTGTACATATCAATTCACAAATTGTCTGCAAATAGCCTGCAATTTTTCATCACACTGTTCACTGCTCCTAAGCATTCATCTTCTTGTGGAAACACATTTATCCCGATTGTCAGCTGGTCACAAGGGGTAAAATTCATTACTGCACACAAGGTACGTTCAGCATTTAAGGCCCCCTTACAGTTTCTAGGTACGGTTTAAGCAACACTTATGCAGTTCCTATTCTACTTCCCATATCAGCAGTGCTCCTCAGGGCCATCCTCTTCCATGAGCCAAGGGATATTTGGTGCCTCGGGTGAGCGGTCCTCAGCTCCCAGAGCGCTGTTTTTGTTCTCTGATGGGATCGCGTAAGCTCTTGCGATAGATATGAGACCTGGGAAGCAGGCATTCTTCAAAGATTATTACACTGAACGGGAAAGGCTTTTGGAGAGATTGTGCAAATAAGACTGTGATATCATCGCTACACTTCTTTGGTGTATCTGTAATCCCCAGGAGGCACTTGAGGGGGAATCAAACCTGAAAGGCTTGTGGCACAGCAGCCTGTTGGGATTGTATAAAATGATTAAAAAGGTAAAAAAAAAAAAAAAAAAAAAAGACACGGCCTGCTCTGGAGGCAGATGTGCACTGCGCTGTGGAGGTGACCAAAGAAACACCCAATTTGGTACCAGAGTTAGAACAAATACCTGGCTGGGGGCTCCCTGGGCCTAGCCACCCCAAGGTCTCTGCTGGAGCTGAACCCAACCCAAAGGTGGAGGTGCTGAGGTGGTATCTGGGGCTGAGCTCTCAGGGCTGGGCATACGCTTGGCTTGCAAACTGGAGCTGGGGCCCAGCTGGAAATGCTCCCTGTACAAATTTGGCACACCAGGAGGTACCTCAAGTCCTTATCTACAAGAGAGGTGTCCACCTGACAAGTAGACACCAGTACCCGTGGAGATCTGTGGTGGAAACCAAACCACCACATGAATAGCAGCAGCTTTCTACGTGGGCCAGGAGGGTTCTCGATGTAGAAATCATTGGATAATTAAGTCTGCTACCAAATGGGATTGCAAATCCCCCGAAGCACGGCGCTCTCCCGAGGTGAAACAGGCCGTGCGGCGTGGAGGCATCAAGGCTGCGTCCCGACAAGTCATCTCCAGCACCGCAGCGGGGATCGGTGCCTGAGTGTGGGCCGCCCACCTGCTCTTTGGCCTGCTGCTCGGGGCAGGGGTGGAGGGGGAAACGCAAGGCTGAAGTGTTTGTGTGTGGAAATTAACATCGATCCTCACGAAAAATGGCTCGCTGCCCTAAATGCCTTACAAACACACGGACTAGGAGAGAGCGGGGGGAAAAACCTATTCCCTGCATCGAGACGTTCATAAAGGATCATGAATTTAATAGCACTCCACATTGCTTAAATCTGAGGAGGAACTAGAGGAAAAGAAATGATTTGCTTATTTTATACCTGCTGTTAGAAACAACAGGAAAAGGCAGCCGGGGCTGGTGGCCCATGGTTGGAGGCCCACTCCTACCAGCTCCCGCTTAGCCTGGCTGCCAGGGGAAACAGCTCACCCCATGGCATGGACTGCCCAAATTGCCCTCTGTGTGCCCTCTTGCACACAGAGCAGCACTCAACACTTTATTTCCCCTTTGCAGGCTCTGACTTTCTCCTGAAAGATGGAGAAATGACCTCAAGTTATCGCATGGCAGCAGCAGGGGGGAAGGGGCAGTTCATTGACCCTTACAATGAATCTTTTTTTTCCCTTCAATTTTAGAAAATCTAATCTGGGATTTTTTTTTTTTTCCTTAGTTTCTACAGAAATTATTGTATTTTGTCTTCCTGCAGCCACTCACACGAGTATGGATCTTCACAAAAGCTTTTTATTTTTTCCCTGGCTCAACTCAGGGAAAACGCTGCCTCGCAATTTGCCCTGACCTGCCAAAACAGGTCCATTTGCCTCCAGCAGTGAGCCCACGCGGCTGCAATACCTGGTCAAACGGCTGAGGAAAATGAAAGCCTTTGAGGAAATTGGGAACATCACCTGAGCAAAAACAGCATTAAATTCTGTGAGCTACACAGTGCAATTCGGAGAGGTGGTGATCGCTGGGTTGAGAAGTTGAGCCCGGTGCAAAATGGCTTTTGCTCTGCGATGGAAGCAGGAGCAGGGAAGAGCGAGTTGATTTCCTCTGACTGTTTCTGCCTTTATGTGGAGGCAAACTGCTCCTTAAAAGTGCTTTTTAGCAGTAAGCTTGTGGTTTTATTGAAGCATTTGGGGTAACTGGTCCTGACCCTCTCCAGCAGGCCACAAGCAGCCCTCCTGATGAACCTGCAGCCGGTGCCAGATGTTCTGTGGCCAAGTCTGGGGCTTTCCAAGACTGGGCACAGACCTGAATTGGGCCACAGAAGTAACAGAGGTATAAAAAGACTGATATCTAGAAGGCTTCAGAAGATGGCACGCACGGCTGAAATTAGCAGAAATCAGCTGTGTGCAATTTACATACAGCAATAAGCCTGGAGGATTATTACACCATCGTCTCTATCTAGAAATCAGGCTTCCTGAGAAATTCTCTCTGATTTACACGAGCTGCGAAAGCCCTGTTGCAGGCTTAAAAGGAAGAGATGTGAGACTCCCATCTAGCGGCTCTTTTGTCTGATTTAATTCTCCTCATAATCAACAGCTGGATCCAAAGGCACAGCGCTAGTGAGGCCGATTCGTGGCCACTTTGCTGACACACGTAGTAAAACACACGACACAGCAGTTCAGGGAACAGCCTTCTGTGTGCTCAGGGGATGTGTGAGGGCTTGAAAAGCTGCGGGCAGCCTCACCGGGCAGTGCCTGCTCTGTCTGCAAGCTCCGTGCTGCCTCGTGGTACTGCGGGGAGGCTTCACTCACTGGTGCTCACGGGGCGTTTTGAACTGCCAAGACAGCAAGTATTGCAAAATTGCTAATCCTGTTCCTAAAAATAGCTCCTTTACGCCACGTGTTGCCTTTCGACACTCGGATCTGTGATGCACACACCTTCAGAACATGGTGTGGTTTATTTATTATTAGTTTTTTCCAGCTCAAATTAACCCTGAATATTTGTTATATAAAACAACTAGAAATTTCAGGCACTGGTCCAACTGGGTTAGGTCTGGCAACAAGGAAAGCCAGGTGCTTCAAGGGGGTTTGCAGACTCCATCCTTACTAAATTGGGATGTGATATAGACACTTAATGGGGTGAACTTAGCCCTGGCTTACCAAAACTTTTGGTTTTTAGCAGACATCTGACCAAACTTGGAACTGCATGATTTTCTATGCCTGTCAAATTATTAGCTGTGCTTTACTGATAGCTTTGTGTAGTTTTGCTG
This sequence comes from Anas acuta, assembly GCF_963932015.1. Taxonomy (NCBI): domain Eukaryota; kingdom Metazoa; phylum Chordata; class Aves; order Anseriformes; family Anatidae; genus Anas; species Anas acuta. Next base: position 45,638,635 of record NC_088980.1, on the reverse strand, counting down.
TTTGTACAAATGCCTGGTCCCTTTCTGGATGCTTCCGAGTTCGTGGCCTCAGGTGTGTCCTGTGATAATGAGTCTCATGGCTTAATTATTCATGCAATGGAAAATCATTTGGGCTTTTAATTTCACAAATGAAGCCTTCATGGGAAAAGAACAGAGGCTCCTGGTCTAGTCTTTCCTTCCACATGCTGGAATAAATGGTTTCTATCAGACCATTGTCTCCGACACATCTTTACAGCTAAACATGAGGACAACAAGAGTGGCATTTGTTGCCTCACCTTGGGAGGAGCAGTACCTGGATGGAGGCTGGGAAGATTGATGTGTCCTCTGCTGATTCCTGCTGCCTCCAGGAAACTGGGATTTCATTTATACATCTCATATTTTATAAGCAGTTGGGATTGCATCAGAAAGATGCCTGGCTCTCCAAGAAATATTATGGACAATAGAAGCGTGCTGTGTTGCGTTGCAGAGCATTGCACGAGATGCTGGCGTGGTGTCAGGGCAGGGGAGCCTCCTGCACAGGGCTCTGCTGCTCCCACTGCAAATGCGTTACCCAAATGAGGTGATGGCTCGGGCTGTCAGCCCCGGGTAGTCACCACACCTGGTACTGACACCGAGTAAACGTCAGCAGGAGGGCCAGGAGCAAATTAAAGCATCCCTGCGGAAAACTCTAGTGATCTTTCATGTTTTCCCACCTATGCACGGGAGTCACAGGAGTGATGAAACTGGTCCAAGACATTTATTCCTTCCTCTGCTGTGTCTTTGATGTCTCTCTGTCTCTGCATCTCCCGCACATCCATAGCTGAATGGCCACGGAGGCTGAGCTAAGTCCTCTGCTCTGCTCTGCTCTGCTCTCCCCTCTTTTCCCAGGTGCTGCACTGCTCCCCAGGAAGTATTATCATTGCAAACAGCCTTTTTTTTTTTTTTTTTTTTTTTTTTTTTGTGGAAGAGGCACGTTTGATGAGACGTAAATCTCTTTTGCATTTCCTGTAAGAAGACTGGTGTGAAAACTGTAGGAAAGGAGTGTAACCAGGACAAAAAGAGATTCATTTGTATTTCTGTCACGAGTTGCTCTCAGCAAGGATTTCTCATTTCACCTTCTTCCTGCAAAAAATCCTCCTCCTTCGTGCCTGTCCCAGTTTGTGTCCATACACCTGCTCTGCTAACAGCCAGCTGCCCACACTGACCGTCAGTGCTGCAGCCTGGATGGGGGCTTCCCCTCTCAGCTCTCTGCCAGCGACCCCTCTCCATAACATCTCTGATGGGAACTTTTCCCCCAGGGACCCTCCGCTTGTGTTGTGGCCAGATCCAGGCTCTGCTGTGGCTGCAGCAGCTGCAGGATCTGTCCCCCAGAGGGCTCCCGCTTCCCTGCGTGGGGCCGTGCAGCAGGGGATGCACGGCAGCTCCAGCTCTCTCAAGCACTTATTTAAAGAGGTTTCTTCGTCTGTGGCTTTGCATAGAAACATATTTATTTATTTATTTATTTATTTATTTATTTATTTATTCAGGGGCTGTTGTGCTAAACCCGTGGGCTGCTTTTTCTTTCTTTCTCTACTATCTTTTAGTGTCTCGGTGTAAAGATTTCTCTTCCTAACTATCTGCAAAAGCCAATGCTGGAAACAGGGATGAAGTCGCGAGACTTGGTGGTTGAGTTTGGTGCTCCCAGGATTCGATCAGAGCTCAGCATGGGCTGCTTGGAAGCGAGGGTGCTTCTTGCAGGACAGCAGCACGCAAAGCCTTCCTGCTTTCCGCTCCTTCATCCTCCCAGCAAAAGGAACCAGAAGGATGCGCTCCTTCTGGGCTTGTTGCTCCTCCACAATGATGATGCAGACACATTTGGCACCCCCACAGTAAATGCTTTCCTTTAGAGTCCCCCTAGGGACACAGCCTGCGCTGCACGGAGAGCGGGGAGCAAGGGGTGGTGGGGCGGCCACAACTGGAAGGGAAGGAGGCTCTCATTTGTAGCCACATAATTAGTATTTTTAAATAAATAGAGCTTTTGAAAATGTGATTAAGCAAACGAGGGAATAATGTAAAAATCTGAATTGCTAATTAAAAAAAAAAAAAACACACCATGCTTGTAATGATATCATGTTGATGGATAAACTAATTCAGTCCTAGCAGTTTTCTTTTAATAATTTTGATGCTCGGCGTAATAACCTCAGCTAAGGAAAAAAAATTAAGAAAATCACCCATTTTAATCAGAGCAGACTACGGCGCCTTGGGGTGCATTTCAATCGCCCCCATGCACAGGATGCCTCAGGCAGTTCTCCTCCCTAATAGGCATTTTCCACGCCACACTGTGAAATGATAACGCTAATTATCATGAAGATAGATTTACAACCCTCCGGCTGGGGCGCCGTGTGCCGCCATCAGCCCGGCTCCTCACCAGCACCCACTCTCGCCGCTCAGGGCCCGCCGTGCCCCCGCCGCCGCCCGCGCTCACCTGGTGGTAGATGGCCTCCCAGCTCTCCCGCAGCGCTCCCCAGCTGCCCACGCTGGAGGATTTCTTGTCCAAGTAGACTCGGATGTGCTCCTCCAGCTCCTGGTTGACCTGCTCGAGGGCTCGCACCTTCTCGATGTACTCCACCAGGCAGCCGTTCAGGCTCTCGTAGGAGAGCGCCCTGCCCTTCTCCAGCCCCGCGGCCAGGGGAACGGCGGAGCAGGAGCTGCGCAAGCCTTGGAGGAAGACGCTGCTGATGCCCAGGGCTCGGCGGGACACGCGGGTGCCCAAGCTGCTCACTCCTCCGGTGGGCACGGAGCCCACGTAGACGCCGGGAGGCCTCGACAGGCCCCCCATGCTCACGCGGCGCCCGGGCCCCGCCGCGCTCTCCGTCGCGGAGGCCGGGGGCTGCTGCCCCAAGAAGGACGACCGGCGCCTCGGCAAGGGCATGCTGCCACTGCGGCCCACTCAGCCCCGCCGCCGGCCCCGCACTGGCGGGAGGGATGTGCCGAGCCCAGCAGGTCGGGGCTCGGACGGGGCTTTGGGCTTTGTGCAACGGCTTTCTGGAAGGCGGGCTTTGTGCCGCGCTCGCCGCATTGTCCGTCCGGCCGCTGGCTCAGCAATCCATTTCAGGGGAAATCTCCCTGCTGCTGCTGCTGCAAATGCGGCAGATGAACAGCACAATGGTGTTTACGGGCACCGCGGGGCAGGAATTCATGACAACGTGCGTGGGAGAATGCCAGCCGTGTTGTCTGCCTGCCTGCCCCAGCCAGCCAGCCGCGCGTCGCACGCTAGCCGCTCGCACCCATGCTCACAGAGCCTCCCGCACCAATGTTGCTTTGGTTACTTTCTGGATATTCTGGATTGAGATTTCCAAGCAAACTGTGCTGGCTAAGTGAGAGGAATCCTCCAGCGCTTTCGTGTATTTCAGCCTATTTGCTCTGTGTGAAATGCAAAACAAATCTGCCTCGCAAAAGCAATACAGTGTGCAGAAAACAAATGCAAAAATGCCGCTGTTTTTGCAAAGAATGGGGTTTGGTTCCCTGCCACCTTGCCAAAAACACGCAGGAGCTGAAGATGGAGGCCCTCATATGATTGCTTTCACTCTTGGCAAGACGCTCAGGAAGCTTTTACTGTCATCCACCAGCAGTTTCCAGGAGGCTGTTTAGTATTTGATCCCGAGGACCACAGACAGCACACCAGGTAGCATCTAGCCCACGTACTCCCAAAGTGCCCATCTGTGGCCACATATAGCCCCGCCTGACTGCCTCCCCCAGCCTCCTCCGAGGGAAGCGGTGAATTACTCTCTGAAAATCCAATATCTAGACAAGCCGCTACCATGTTTCAATTTTCTCATTTTGGGAAGCCTGTGGCCCACGTTCACATCTGTGCACCAGCACAGAAGAGCCATGTGTGGGACAGGGAGAAAGGAGGGGAGTAGATGCTAACGTGGCTCCCCCATCCCAGGGGGGCTGTGTCTCGGTGCGATTCCACCTCCATTTAGCAAAGTTGGCAGCTTGCTCCGGGTAACCACAGCCACCGGGACGCTGCTGGCAGGCGGGAGCAGCTGGAGCAGATGTGCCACTGCTACAATTCCCTCCTCTGTTGCCAGACGTGCCTCACCTCGATGCTGTGCTAACCCCGTCTTGCCCAAGCCACCGCTAACCTGAGTTGGTGGTGGTGCAAAGCAGCCAGCCGGAGCGCTCCCCGCTGTCTCATAGCCCTGATGAAGTCAGGAGCGACGGTAGAAAACAATCTGCAATGACTGATGGCCCGAGGAGGGAAGCGCAAGGCTGAGACCTCCAAGGACAGAGGCCATTTCACTTGCTGAACAATACGAGAGAGGCAATCTGAGGAGGCAAGCTGAAAATTGGTCCCACGGTAACAGTTCTGGGTTACTCAGAGAGAGAACATCGATTTAGCAGTCACTCCGTGTTCCGTGCTGCTCCCTGCTTGTAACAGCCTGTTTTTAAGCCATCATTTAAACTTCATTCACCCCTCCTATTTCCGCACTGCTATTCCAGCATGCAATCTGGAGCTTAACTGGGTAGGGCCGAAATGCCATTTTGCTCTGAAACACTGTGTTTGCATTCCTGAGGGAGGAAGGAAAACCTCAGAGAGGAGAGGGGGTAAGGAATCGTGATTTAGTGGTGCTGGCAGCATCGAAGATAAATAAAACAGCAGGGAAATGGATGTGGTCAAAGCCACCACATTCAGTTGGGGGGAGTTCCCAGCTGCCAGATGTCAAGACTTCTGATGAATTTAAGGGAGATTTCTGTTCCTGTGAAGGGGACACTGCATGTGCCTTCTTCACCCCAAAGTTATTGCAGGATGCTGTACCAAAGACGTGTGGCCTTCACCAAAACCAGCCTTACCTGATACTCTTCCAGACCAAGCAGACTTATCAACAGATTGTAAATGACAGGAAAAGATAGTCCATTTGACAGGCATTTTGCTTAGAAATACCTTTATTTTATAAAGCCACAGTTTGTTCTGTAAAGTTTTACCACACTTATAAAAAAGGGGTTGACAATTTGAGGGGAAAAAAAAAAAAAAAAAAAAGAAAAGCTGAAAACATTTCTTGTAATTCAGGGTTACACAAAGGTTATATTTATAATATATATATTTATTTATAATTTGGAGACAGTAGAGATGAAACTGCAAGACGAGGGCAGCTGTGGGGTCATATTTCAGAGACTTGCTCATGTCCTACAAATAGCGTCTCCTGACAGAAGGGGTTCACCAGGACCATCCCACTGTCGCGGTAGTCGCCGTTGGCCGGGGAGCGCGGCTCGGAGAGGTGGTCCTAGGAGAAAGGCAGAGTAGCAGCGTGAGTGCTTCATGTCCCCTCAGTCCACTGCCGTGCGTGAAGGCATGTGAGAAAGGGACTGCTTTTGTCACTGGGGCATTTGGTCCCATCCCTCAGAAAGTGCCTGAATTTTGGGGGGGGGCCAGCTGCTGGGAGCTAACTTCAGCGAACTGGTTTGGTCCTTTTGCAGGCAGCAGGAGCTGTGAGTGAAGACAACTGCTCGCAGCTCTGATAATCCTCTTGTCTCTGATAATCCTCAATTCCACTGATAATCAGGATGATATATATGTATTTTTTTTTCTCAGTTTCGGGACACAGAAATCAGACACATCAAACCTTAGGTCCCTTGGCAGAATTTGAGCTTTAACATTTCTTTTTTTCACTTTCATGACATATTGCAACAGTTTCCTGTCTGTCAGCTGGGCTTGACTCATGAAAGATGCATTTTCAGCTTCTTTTTAAGGTCAGAAAACCAAATACATGGTTCCAAGCTACCTGAGCATGCCCCAGTTCAGTAACATTCAGATCAGTTTTAAAGGACTGACACGGCAGCTTTTAGAGACAATGTGAACAGTGCTGTCATGTGAAAGCAGTTTCGTGCTAAGTCTAGACCAGGATTCTGCTTTTAGCTTGAGCAACACAATTGCCAGGAAAGTGGAGTTAATGAAGCAATTGTGAGTGCTCATCTAGGCACATCTCAGGGATTCTGAACACTTTTTTTTTTTAATTTAATGAGTTAGTCAGCCAGCTGATCTCTTGAAAATCACTTTAACATAAGCCCAAATTCTCCACTGGCTCAAGGTTTTAAAAACTTTTGAAGTAAGTTAAATTATTCCTCTCCACCTCTGAGGGCAGCTCTATATTTCTATCAGCAGGATAACCTGCCCATGTATGAATAATATCACCGAACCTGCCAGAGCTCTTCAATAAGGGCTGACGGCACACACCAGCACTGCACGCTCCCATATGCTGATGTTTTTCATTGCTTACGTACTGGGAGCCCTCACCCCCTGACCTGCTATATGAGAAACTATAGGCTTACTTATTATGTCTTAATAATTATTACTTATCTCATAATACACTTGTTGGAGGGTGGAAGAGGCTTTTCGAAAAACTGTTTCCCTGAGTATGTGTAGGAATTTTAAGGCTTTGTTAACATCACTTCCTCCCCCCTTCTCCCAGTATGGCTTCAGTGACAGTTTTCAGGCACTAATTATGCAAGTGAGGTACCTCTGATGTCTCCAGGGACTGGATCTCTCTCGGTAACTCTACAGCATGCCTGTTGAAGTAGTCCATGGTAATAGCATTATTCCAATAGCTCAGATTGTTTTCTGGGTTAGATGTCTTTTTCTTCCTCCTCATGCAGCAGACTGTCAGCAGAACTGCTGTCAATAGAAACACGCCATAAAAATGGTTATTTCTGTTCAATAAGGACTCCTCAGTAATGGGGATTTGGTATTTAAGATACTTAAGGGGAGAGCTGGTGACCTTCATTCACGCAATTCACCCTCGGTTAGATCCAGCTCCCATCTAACAGAAACCACACAATTAAATCAGGACCTGCCCCAAGCAGACGGGACAACAGGCCGTGGCATCTATCGACAAGACAAATGCAGCATGAGCTGTTCCCTACACTTGTCTGGGCATTGGCAATGTCTGAGCCTGGCTTCTTTTCTTCTCCGTGGAGCACATTTAAGTTTCTTCCAGTTGAAATATTCAAGCTTAAGATAGAGCGATCAAGCAAAACTAAGTGACCAGAATGAAACTTGTTGCTCTAACTGTCTGTCCAGCCTTAATGTTTTATTGAGGGGAGTAACGCGTAAGATCCATGTGCTTATTTTCTATCTGTGGAATTAATTGAATGTTTGTGCTTACAATCTAATTTATACAGACAGACAGGTAACGGGGTACGTACTTACTTTGATTTGTACCTGTGAAATAGGGAATGCCCTGCTGTAAATTCACTCCATAATTTCTAGACCTCTCATGACAGAAAAGAAGTGAGAAAATATTCATGAAGCAGGAAAATATATTATTTTCTCATCTAAGCTAAAATTATTGATTAGAATTACGGCCTAGAAGAAAGAAAAGACTGCAGAGGTCAAAGCCACTTTGTATGTCTTGACAAACACTGCAGCTGCCCAGATGCCACGGATCTAATTTCTTAACCCATCTACTCACATAAAATGGCAATACGAAAGTGCAAGGCTAGAGGTCTAGTTAAACCCATCACCATTTTTTCTTAGGAGCTTTTTCTTTTGTTTTGAGTTAGGCGGGTTATGCCTCCTTCACAGGGAAAGGTGAGCTGATGCTATAAATCGTCTCATGAAACTAATGGAAAAACCTCCTGCACATTAAAAAAAAACAAGCCAGCCAGTATCAAACTTCCTATTATCCATTCCTGGACTCACCTGGCTTCACCCTTTCCGTCAGCAATAACCTGACTGCCAGGGCTGGAATTGCTGGTGGCCCGGGAGCACAACTGGACATACATTTCGTCCTCCCACTGGTGCTGAGCGTGGGGAGAGCCAGCAAACCTTGGAGCTCGCCGGTGCTCCAGCAACAAGAGCTTCCTGAGGCGCATGGCGTCGGAAGCTGCCTGAGGAGACGAGGGTCCCGGGAAAGCCAACTCTACCTCAGTGCAAATATTTGGAAAGCCCGAGGTTTTACAGCTTATAAAATGTGGCTGCCGCCAGGGAAGTACTGGATTTGGGTTTTAGGAGCTGCAAAGCCTGACACTAAGCTGAGGGAGATCTCTGCTTCTTCCAGCAGGAGATGTCCTTGCTGCGTGAAGATGTGTTGGCCGTGTAACAGTAATGTTCCCTCCCTTAATTAGGCTCTCGGCCTCCAACCTTAGCACACAAATGAGCAAACGGATGAAAGACTGTGGAAAATGAGTTCCTGAGCTTCTTCAAATCTAACACATTTTAGCAGAAGGCTGCCTGCCTAAGCTGCCTCGATTCAAAGCAGAGACCTGATTTAAGAGGGATAGAGAGGACAGAAGGGCTGGAAAGGGGGCATTCCTCTCCATTTCATATTAACCGACCTTCTTGGGGCCTATTTTAGTGAAATTAATGTAGCTAACAATAGGACCTCTTGCTCCCAGAACAATACTAGGAGGGGGGCACAGCTTTACTTGCGATCTTGGTATCTCTTCACTCCCATGGTTAGTGCCGTGTCTGTCACAGGAAACTTCTTTCCACAAGAAGTGCCCATGAGAAGGGCACTTTGGTGATGCCCTTGGGTCAGCTTAAAGCTCCCTGTGCTGGAGGTGTTCGGAAACATCCGGAATTTTGTACCGAAGCATTTTGAATACGTATCCATTGACCTGCTGCTGCTCTGGAGAGAGAAACGTCAGCGTGCACATTCAGGGGCCGAGAGCTGCTGGCGTGCTCCAGCCCTGACACCGGCTTCTTTCGGGCCCTCAGGCAAATCACATGAGCATTGTCTGATCCCTCACCTCCGACACGGGGCACAATACCTACCACAAACAGGAGACACGGGACTCTCACATTTGTAGTTCTCTAGGCTGGTGGAAGCACGGCGGTCATCTGCTCCCAGCTGCACACACAGAGCTACACCTGGTGCCTTTGGTCCCCTGCCCACGAGCTCTGTGTCAGCGGGTGACACAGGAAAACATCCAGCGTGGTGCAAGGACTCGGAGTGACCGGATTTCCGCTGTATTCCCAGGAAGTTTGTTCAATGTTTAATACCCATCATGGGGACATGCTTACATCTCGCTTGTGTGCTGAAAACCTCCAGCTTCAGCCCCGCTTCCTCCATTTCCTTTTCCCTTTTTTTTATTAAAATCCTCCACTACACCATCAGAAATTAAACGTGGGATTCAACCTTTTCTTGGACCACATACTTACACAAGTGGAGTTACGCTGAATTTCTCAGAATCATTCACACAGCTCCTTCCCAATCTTTTTTTTTTTTTTTAAACATAAACCACCAGGATTATACACCATATTCAATACCAGCCTCATAAAGGCAGTGTGATGAAATCACACCAACTCCCTCCAGTTCTCTGATAGTCTTCTGCCCGTTCTTTCATCTCGCCTAAATATATTGCCATTCTTACATTGCTATAAGCTCCGCTCACTCTCCAGCTCCCACATAAAACACAATTGAATGCTGGAAGTTAAAAGGCAGGAAATATTCAGGCTGCGGGATGTTAATTTATTTCTCCCTGTGCCTGTAGATCATAAAATGAACACAGCTTCTAGACAACCCTTGCCTTAAAGGCTAAAATAACTGTTTATCCATATTTCTTTCCTTTTTCCTCATTTGCTGAGTCTGTGTATCTTATTTGCCCATCATTAAACACCGCTGTAAGAGCGGGCCTGTCACTTGGGCTGCCTGTAGCCGTACAGCCTCAGCTGCCTTGCAGGTACCATGAGGGGGTTTGTTACTGACCACAGCTGCTTCCACCTGCAGGCAGGAGGCTTGTCTCGAGCTCTGTCCGAGCTCACCCCTGGGGATGAGACTCAGGGCCTGGGATCTGCAGCCCAGGAGGCAAACATCTGCAGGTTTTGCGACCGAGGAAGTGGGTGAGATGATTTTGGATGGTGTCCCAGCGCGTGAAATGTGAGCTGAGCGGGGTCAGGGCCGAGGCAGTTCTTCATCCATTCTTTGAGTTCTGCTGACGTTTCCCTCCGAGGCTCAGCCTCCCCCTGGCGTTTTCTCACGTCAGCAGAACTGCCTGAACGAATTCACTTCTGCACTTCTGATTTGCAAGTTTCTGTTCTTCAACGTTTTGTCGTGTCGGTCTCTGAGTTTTACAATGAGTTCATTCTGTGTCTTGTTCAGCGTTGCAGCCAGGTGTGCGAGACACGTGTGTGTGCACACACCGAAAAATGTTCAAGGCTGCCTGAAGGACGCAGCAAAAACAACTGGAGCTGTGACATGCAGAAAGTACTGATATCGGTGTTATATACTACTTGGCTTTTCTGGGAACATAATGACAAAGAACCCTTCATTTTTGCGGCCCTCGAGTGGAGTAAGCACCATTATCCCCATTATTCACACCACGAAACTGCAGTACCAAAAGGTGAGATGATTTCCCCAGATTCACACAGCAGACATGGCTCGTGTGTTCCTGTTCACAGCACTACTTTTCCATCTAGAATGTGAAGGCTTCTCAGTGGGACTCAGAAACTTACACATCCTTACAAAATAAGTACTACGAGGGCTGGGCAGCCAAATCCCATCTCTCCTTTCAGCAGGTGAGCTCCTGAGGCGTAGATCTCCAGGTGAAGCTCCAGCCTCCGAGCCATGCCACCAGCACGGCTGGCAGGGGCACAAATGCATGGTGGGGTGGTGCGTGTTCCTTTCCGAGGATTTTAGGCAGCAGGAGCTGGGCTGTGCTCAGAAGCAACCTTGCAAGGAAGGGTTTTCCAGCCTTGTTGGCTCAGGGCTTGCTGTCCCACCTCCAGGGCTCTGATGGCTTCCTTCGGTGTGCCAGCAGCTCCAGGACAGCCTCCAGGAGGGCCCTGCCCCCTCAGGGCAGCAACAACCTCTCCGATAGGAGTCCTCGATGATTTTCTCTGTGGCTTGTTCCCTCCTAATGCAGCTCAGGAATGCCCTGGTTACCCCCACCATGCAGCATCCCAAGGCAGCAGAGGGCAGCGTTTCCTCAGCCCACGCTCAGCACAGCTGTGAGAACCCGACAAAAACATTTCCATCCCTTGAAGACGAAACGAAATCCAAAGGGCCGTGCTCTCCATCCACCTCCTGGCATCGCTGCCCGCAGAGCAGAAGCGATGACCGATTTTCGGCCTTCTGCCTGCAGCTGCGAGTGCCTTCGCCCTGGAGGTGGCGGCAGTCCCCTTCGCCACCGCACACCCCGGCCTTTGGGACACGCTCAGGGCTGCGGTGTGCAGCTCACGGGGGGCCTGAAGGCAGGGCTTAAATGGCTGGGTCATGGAAACACTCAGCTGCGGTGTCAGGGCTGGTACAGGTGACAATTCCCTGTTTCTAAATGTGGCTAACAAACACAAGAAACAGGGTGGGCACAGTCATAGGAACACGTGCTGCTACGGCACACGGGGTAAGAGAAGTGTAAACACCCACTGCAGAGCGAACAGTGGGTTAGAAGCTCTGCCAGCAGACTCTTTACATTATTATTAATAAAATTAATACCTATCATTAGTTATTAGCTCATACAGGGCACACTGCAAGCAGGGACATATGCCAGTGTACACTCTGGTTATGGTTACTGTGCCTGTGTTACGTGTATTATATTTTGCATTTTGTATTTGGATGCATTCTACCCCAATCAGCTTTCTCTCTCAATACTGGCTTCAAACATAATGCTGGGAAGAATTTGTTTGGTCCTGTATTTGTGGTGATGGATACACAAGGCGCTGTTCATCAGATCAGCAAATACTGCTTCTTATTACTGCTTCTTATCTTGTTGTGCTCACTACATCCCGGATTCTCCTCTCCATCTTCCACAGAAGTACACCAGCACACTTGTGCTTTGGGAAAGGACAATCACTTTGTTTTGACTGCCAGTCTTTTAGATTTCAGCTTTGTTTTCGCTAGTGGTTTTAACCACGTTGGCAATGGCAGGCCCGATGGTCCCAGGGGCACGAGCCTAACAGCTATGCTGAGCCAGCCCAATAATTTTCAGCCGCTGAGAGGTTTGGTCCTGCTCCCTTCCCAGGCGTGTATCCCTGCAGCTTCATCCTCTCCGTGTCTCGTGCTTACCTGACCCTGCGGGGAGCTGATTCAGCCCACTGTGTGCACAAAGGGAGCATTTTTGACCACTTCAGCGATCTGGAAGTGGCTCAGAGAGGTGCCAGGCGAGGACCAGGCACACAGAGGCAGGATCGCACAGGTGAGCCTCGGGGCGGGCAGGGGAAAGCAGTACGGCCCCTTTGGGCAGCCCTGTGTAAGACTGGCTCAGTCAACACATCCGAGCTTGTTTTCAGCACAGCTCATGGCTGTAAATCACAGGATTAACGCTCAGTGTTGCTGGCTGCTACCCGTTCACTTTTCCACAGGCAGCAAAGGCTGTGAAATGTTTATGTTTTTGTTTCACTCCCAACAGATCAGCATAATCACATCCCATAACACCGAGTGCCTTCTCCTTGGCTCCATAGAGCGAAATGGCAGAGAATACACTGCCCTACCTCGCTGACACAGCCCAGCTAGGCAGGGGACACACCAGCAGCCACGTTATTCAATCATGTTTTTATGCAACTGCGTCAGATGATGAGACCCTAAGCCAGCTCTGGAAGCCCAGCCAGTGCTGGTCCTGCAGGCGACTGTCTCCCGAGGTCTGGAAGCCAAGATTGCAAACTCTTCCTGCTCCCTAGACAGCTGCCAGGCCAGGCTCAGAATTGAAACGGAGGAAAATAGCAAATTGGTTATCAGAATGACGTGACTTTAAAATCTGATGGTTACCGCCTTCAATGAAATATTTTATTGCACTGGTAAAATTGTTGTTCCCTAAGGTCTGAGTCATTATAATTACCATTAATCTTTTGGGTTAGCAGCGGGCTTTTAAAATCCAATTCCAGGGCAAAATACAGCAGTCACCAGCTTAAAGACTTGCACAATTTTTGGTCACAGCTTAAACATTTTGAAGTAAAGCTGCTTTGCCTTTTCGAGTTGCTCAGCCTTTGCCACATACCCTCAAATGGAGAGCCCCAAAAGATGAAGTGATTTCTAATAGCAACAGAGAAAGTATGCTTTGAGTGTAAACATGATAGCCCCGCACCTGGAGCTGCTCCTCCCAAGCGCTTTGTTCAGCAGCATGTGTGTTACCTGTGTAGCGATTACTTCTCATCTGTCTCGAGCTGCCCTGGCACCGTCAGCTCTCCACCTCGACCCTGAATCACGGGCCGACCCTTGAATTTTAAGGAATGCGAGAAAGAAAGAAAAATAAAGCAGCAGTCAACTTACAACATGAGGATATAGGTACGCTGATAGCCAGAATGATCCAGGCAATGTCCATCTTGCTGAGGCAGATGGTCGCTCTGTGCTGGGGCTTGTCCCCCTCGGTGACGTGGGAGATATTTCCTTGCACCCCGGGTTTCCAGGTCCCGGCAGGAACCAGTCTGTTGAGGAAGTTCCCAGTGGCGGTGGAGCCAGCAGTGGACATGGAGCTGGACAACCTGGTGGCGGGCACCGTGGAGAGAGCGCTGCCCAGCAGGGTGGTGTCCGTCACCCGGCCCTGCTGCGGCGGGGCGCTGCCCGTGGGGTCCCCCGCTGCCGGGGAGGAGATGTTGACATCAAAGCTGGTCTGAACAGAGTGACCCGCCGCTGCTGCTGCAGTTCCAGGGCCAGCAAACAAGGGGACGTTTGTACTGAGATTCAGGGTTACCCAAGAGTTGTTTTTGCTCAGCATATCCCACACGCCGTAGCGGGTGGGTTTAAAAGGCACCGACACTGCTTCGGGGTCAGCGGACGGTCCAGCAGTTGTGGTGGCAAAATCTGCTTTCTGCACGACTCGCCCGGCCCCCTCCCCTCGCTCTGCCTCCCTAAAGCTTCCCGAGGTGTCGGGGTGGGGAGAAGGGTCTGAGGGTGTAGTTCTGGCCAGCCCCGTGCCACTGGGATCGCTGGGGGTTGCAGTCTGGGGCTGAAAGGGATGGTCTGTGAAAGGGCTCCTCAGGGTGGGGAAGGGAGAGTGCAGGGTGCTCTTTAGGTAAGGCTCCGAGGACTCTGTGAAGTTGCCTTTGAAAATCTGGAATATTTTCCCCTTGGGGCGAGTCTGTCCCGAGTAGAAGGCGCTCTGGTTGTACAAGTGCTGCGTTTCCTTCTCACCGCCCTGAGGGCCGCCGGCCGGCTCCTGGGCAGCGGACGCGTTGCTCCCCGCCAGGCCCAGGGGATGGGGAACGGCGGGGCTGGGAGCGGGCTGCGCCGTGTGGCGGCCCCGGTGGCCGGGCGTCGATCCCATGGCTGAGACAGCGGCAGCGTCCGTCGGGAGGCCCTGAGAGGAGGACACGGCGGGGGACAGGACCTGAACAGAAAACACCAGCTCTTCGGTCAGTGCCAAGATGAGTAGAACACCTGCGGGAGGGACACAGAGACAGGGTCAGGCAGCGGCAGGGATGGAGGGCTGGGTGCTTGTCTGTGCTGCTCTCCTCAGCCGAGGTCTGCATGCCCGGCAGGACTCAGCACCCTTCCCACACCCCACAGCAGCGCCGCTGGGGAATCAGGAAGAAAAATGGGGATCTGGGGGAGCCGTGGGAACAGGAGAGCTGCAGGGAATCTCTGCGGTGAAGGAGCTTGCAGGGAGGATATTTTAAAGCATCAGAGCTGCAGGTGATTCCCCCGCAGAGCTACAAAGCTTCCCGCTCTATAGGGGCAGAAACAAAAGACATTTTAATTTTTGTTTTGGCCAGGAGGCCTCCGGATGAATGGCCACATCGTGATGGGGAACCTTAGTCCGGTCGTTCTTCTGGCTGCAAAACCCCAAATTTGGCTGCCTCCAGCCTTGAATGCCATTAAGCAATCTGCTTCTGAGAGAGCAGCTGCTTAGCCCCAAGGAAAATTAGGTCAAGAAGGGATGTTTGATGAGGGACTTCCTAGCTCATGGTGCCTCCTTTACTTAGAGACTTTGGAATATCTAGCCTCTTATTCAGAGCATGAGATGGGGAAAATCCACAAATGGTAAAAATGAACATGAAAATGTAGCTATCGCAGTCATTTAAAAAAGATTTTTAAGGGCCTAACTCTACATAACACAACTTCCCCATCACACATATACAGAAGTTTGTTTGGGTCCCGTTCAGTGCTGTGGGATTTGATCCCATCAGTTTGCCTCCCTCCTCCCTCTGTAGCGTACATCATTTCATGAGGTGCCAGATCCACACCGCTGGGAACATCAATTCTCACATTTATTCGTCGTCCAGCTAATGGACGTGGGCAGCTGCAATAGCAAAAGCCTCCCCGGGATGCGGGGCTGGCTTTCTCTGAGTGTTGTTATGCCACTTTCTGCCCCGTTTGGGAATATTCATGATGGGCACCAGCAGGAAAGCGGTGGCTGGGATGGGAAAACCTTTCTGATGAGGTGCTCAGCAGGTCCTAAGGCTCTGCTGCAAGTTGCCCAGAGGCACGTGCCCTGAAGCATGTTTCTGCCAACTCAATACACGGAGCAGAAACTCACCAAAGGAGCAGTACTTACTTGTCTCACCAGGTAAGTGCCATACTTTGACCACCAAACACCATTTCTGACCCAGAACAGAGCTCTGCAACCAACAACACTCACCTCACCCTGCCCCCAGCTGCCTCTTTGCGGAGCACCCAGAAGATCTGAACCCTGACTTGACAGTGTAGCAAGAGCCACTTAAAAGCAATGCGCTTTCCAGGGCCTGGTGCTAAAATTAGCTCATAGTTTTATTCCTGAAAGAAATATCTGCCGAATATGTGATCATCTGGAATACCGCTTCCTAATTCCTAGCCTGCCACAGACAATGCGCTCCCAGCAGAACACCAGAGAGAAAAACCTCTTCTGTCCGCTGAGACGCAGCCAGGAGAGCAGCTCGTGCTGTGTGCATGAAGCGTCACTCCTGGAAATGAAAGGCAGGAGTCATCTTCGCATTTCTGGCAGCGCTTTTTCCGAGGTCAAGGTCAAAGCAGATATTCTGGTGTCCATATGGCTAATATTTCATGCCAAGGCAAGTTGCTGCTACAGAACAAATTCAAAGAGGAAAAGACGGAGATTTATTTTGGATTTGGTGTGCGTAGATGATGTTTCACAAAACTTTAGGCCTGCTGCTCTGAGCACATGTGATAAAGTGCACTGGCAGATCTTAGGAGATAGGAGATTACAGTGATCACGCTGTTACACTGCCTGCTAACATTTTGGGGTGGTCTTTGTGTAGCTACTTCCATGCCTCACACACACACAAAAGTCTCTATTGGATTAATGTTATTTTCTCCAGGATATTCTTAAGTAATAGGGAAGATGTCAGCTTTTCTGCATACCGTGCCCTGAGGTTAGCAGCCCTGATCTTTGGCTAAAAACCTAATAGCCATCTGTTCTACTTGAAATACTGATACAGGGGAAGCTTGCTGCTGCAGGGATTGATAATCTCTCCGGGGCAGCCTGTTGTGGTAGCAGGTCACCGCACGGCAGGCACGGGAAGCCAGGTACATTTAGCTGGTGCCTTCAGAGAGCTTGTAAAGCACTAATAATTATTCCAAGGAAATACTATGTCATAAGCCGTTTATTTGTCAATAAGCAATAACACCCCTGACATTTGGCTCTCTCAGGCCGTGACAGTCAGGCTGTGCTTGTCCCCTACCCTCCCTTTAGCAGTCTCTGCAGGACCATCACCGCCCCACAAGCTACAGCTCCTTAGGACATTTTTTTTTTCCTGGTTTAATGGCCCACGGTAACTCTTTCAGTGCTAATCTGTGTCCACAACTATTTAAAAAACGTTCAGCTTAGCAGATAGTTGTAAAAATAGCTGGTGCTGTATATTTAGGGAAAACCAGCTGGTAATAATGACTTCACAGTGGGCTTTGCTGGCCCTTTTAAGTAGAATTAATTGGCTTTATAATTGATCAACAGCCAACTGGAAAGCGAAAGGAAAGTTGGAATCAGTGTTTTCAGATGCTCGGCGTCACCTGTGCAGGGCCACATAAATACGTGCTGGCAGGATTTGCAGTGACCTGTTTGCCCAGAGCTCCCAATTTTGTACAACTTGAGGGTGAGCAGGTTCTTACCAAATGGGGCTCGTGTTACGGACCCCGATAGCCTCACTCTGCCTCGAATGCACCTGCATGGAAAAAAGGGCCACGGGGGGTACGGCGCCGATTGTCCCCAGCGCCTCAGCTTAGCCACAGGCAGATTAACACTGAAAGGAAAGCTTTTAGTGGCTGTAAGGTTGGCATGGCCAGGGAGATGATATACCAGCTGATAAGGCGCACAGCAGATGCTCTTGGCCAGCCCCGAGTCCATTTCTGCAGCTCTCTGCCAAAGTCCTTCTGTCCTGGCCGCCTGAGGCTCCTCGCACTGACCTCACCTCGGACGTGAGCCCGATGGGGTGAGAACTGGCAGTGCTACAGAGCGGTGGCAGTGCACTATGGCAAATAACAATTATTAATTATATTTCCAAAGGTCAGTTCACACCATTAGCTTTTTTTTTTTTTTAAAGGGCCATTTCTAAGTTATAGGAGCTCATGCTCAGAAGGGGTCACACTGGTTTGGCTTTTAAATGCTGCGTGTCAAATTCCCACTTTTGGAGTCTAAATTTATGACTACATTAAAACCATTCAACCCTAATGAGGAGGTTGATTGACCCGATGTCTGAGTGGTGTGCACCGTGTCATCTCCTGTTCTTGCACGCTGCACCAAGAATTGAATGCTAAGTACAACACGGATTAACTCAAGGCTGAAGCACAGCAGTGACAGCAGAGTGTACACAGAGGGGGCTGCTGTGCACTTAGCCATAAAAACCCTTCCTGACTACGTGGTGCAATGGTTCAAATCTCAACAGGACCTTGTTGCAGCACTTCTTCCCATTGTGTGCTCACAGGAGGAGTCCATGGTTTTGCACGTGAGAAAAATGAAGAAGCTCCTTTGCAGACAGTTTTTTTGTAAAGACTGATGTCCTCAGCAAGCCTCCTGAGAGGTGGGGGTCAGGAATATTTTTCTTTCCCAGATGATGAAATCAGAAGGGAGTCTCTACCCAAAGTCCTGCCTTTGAGAACTGTTTGGGACCTTGTCACTCTTGTTTTGAGGTAGGAGGCAGAACTGGGTCCCTCCAAATCAGAAAAACAAAGCAATTCGGGCCCCAGCAGCTCCAATTCTTTGACTGCTGTAGGTCAGGACATCAAGAGCCCCTGCTAGGAGCCGGTGTCCTGGCTTCCTGCAGGAGTTAACACCACCTGGTGCTGCAGCGGACACTTTACGGGTACTCCCCGTGCAGCTTTTCCAGATGATGGCAGACCTCGTGTGCGGCTGTGGAGCCAGCTGACGCGTTCAGCCTCCCCGCAGCACCACCGCTGAACAACACAAACTTATGTAAGTTGTGATCCAAAGCCCGTGGAAAGGTTCCCAGTGACTTTGGAGGGCTTTGGACCAAGCCCTAATTGCCAGAGACGCAGTGGAAACTTTTGAGCTGCACATTCACGTTTTCTACAGCAAACGAATTTGCACGAAGGGCTCAATCTGGCGTTTGACCCCTTCTGGCCTCTGCTACCTCGGCCCTCACGGCAAGACAAACAGAGCCACCCCGAGCGGTACTTGGCAAACGTTTCTGCTCTACAAGTCAGGAAGAGCTTTTCGTGCAGAGCCCTGCTGCTGGACTCATTATTTCAGGCTGCCGTGGGCAAAGGAAGCAAAGGGAGCTGCTCTACAAAAGGACCCATTATCCGCAGACCCAGGGCTGGGAGGCACGTGGGCAGCGTGCAGGATGCCGACGGCTCTCCGTGCTCCTCAACAGTCGAGACTTCCTAAGTGCTAGCGAGAGCAGGTTGTGCAAAGCCTGCTCGGAGCAGCAGCAGCGTTATTGTTGCAAAGCAAGCTTTCTTCCCGGCGCTCCTAACTTACCGTGTGGCTCTCAGCAAACCCAAAACATTACAGGGAGCAAAATGGATCTTTAACAGATGGGAACCGTGGAGAAAGTACGTAGTATTATTTTTGTTATGGCCATTTTCTCTGCAATCTGTCAAAGCAATGTGCTTTTCACACGCTGTGAGGAAGCCTTTGTACAAACAAAGAGTTAAGCAAATTTCATCTCCATGATTGGTGGCAGAACTGAAGGAAAAAGTAGGTTACTCTGCATAGAAAATTCCTCTTCTCTGCCTATCAGTGGCTGTCAAGCCACAACTCCCACGTATTAACTTACAAGTTATTGTCTGCTTCCTCTCCTAAGTATTAGACAGGGTGATCAACCCCAACTTCCAAACGCAGGGTGTTTGATAAAACGGAGAGAACGAGACACGCAGAGCAGCAGCTCTGTTCACAGCAACACAGCACAGCACCAGCAGAAGCTCTGGCAATCACATGGACAAACACAAATTAAGCAGCACCCACTGACACTCCCCGCGAAACAACATTGCTGTTAGCCACGGTTTTCATGTGGCAGGCAGGTCCCAGCCATTTAACAACACACAAACGTTGCAGAACACCATTAGGGCTCCTGAGATGCACTTAGATAAGAGAGAGTGAGCCTGAAAATCAGAATTCATTTCTGGTCCTGCCGTGATCCCCACAACGGGTGACACACGCAGGACGCTGCCGTGTTGTAACAGGGCAGGCAGCTCCCAGCTCCCTGCTGCTTGCACCAGGCGCTCACAGATCCTACAGGAACAGATGCTTTAGAAATGCTCTCGATCCCCTATTTATCTAAATATACACAGACCCCCGAGCTGCTGATCCTCCCGAAAAGGCTCGCTGACAACCCAGGACAACGGTGATTACCGAGGGGACGGTAACAAAAAGAAAGAGCACGGCTGTAGCTGCTTGTTCAGGGTGAGCACTTACCTGAAAATATCATTTGGACTTGTCAGCAGACATCCTCACCTGCTCACATCACACGGATTTGGAAGCTTCATCACTCAGTAGAGAAAGGAAAAACGCATCTTCCCCCCAGCGAGGCAGCGGCAGGCAGGAGTTGCTGTTATTGTTGGCACTGGTTTGGAGGAATGAGGACAGAGACAGCCCAGGCAGGCGTGTCTTGCAGGGCTGTGCAGCGAGAGGGCTCGCTCCTTTATGGAGCACCTTTGCAACTGCAGGGAAAGATCACTTACGGAGCCAGTCCCCCGCTCTGCGAGCGGATCGAAGGGCTGCTTGGTATTCCAGCTTGGTTTCCCATCAAGTCCAGATACAGTTTGTCTGACACGGGTCTATTCAGATGCCAGAGGATTGCTGGCAGTTCTCGTTTTCTGGGAACAAAACAGCAACAAGCGCCCCAGCTGCACGTCCTTGTGAGGCTGCTCCTTGCCTGTTTCGAGGCAGAGTGCCCTCCCTCCGGCGCCGCATTCAGCTTTTTGTGTGGGGATGGGTTTTACAGATCCACCTCCTGCTTCTGCACCTCCACCAGACCTTCCACTTCATTCAATTATCTCTAATGGCATTAATAATCCTGTCAGAGGAAAATATGTGGAATGAAATAGGGATGCTCTTCGCTCCTTCTCCTTCTTTGGCAGGAAAGCGCATGTTCTCTATGGTATTTTTTCATTTCTCAGTGATGAATGGGCAGTTTCTACTTCGCACCTATAAAATAAGCCCACAGATCCTGCGATTCTTAAAGCCATAATCCTGCCTCCCTTCTTCTGTTTCTTCTTTTTCTGTTTCTTCTTTTTCTGTTTCTTTTTCTGCTTCTCTCTTTCCCCTTGGCACAGCTGGGTGTCTGGAAGAACGCACAGCCCAGGAACACAAAAACGTGCCCTGTTCAGCCAACAACAAACCCCTCTAAAGGCAGGGGGAAACGTTGAGAGTGCAACAAGCTGGGGGCTGCTTGACAGCAGCGCAGGAATCCCCTAGGAGTCACAGGACAACCCCTGCTCCTCAGTCTTTGATTCAGAGCCCCTCTCATATCCAGGGGTGCTGCAACAGCCCAAGTAGTTTGTTACACAGGCTGCTCACAGAATTTGTTCCTAATATTTTGCTACAGGGAAAAGCCAGTCCCTTCTTCTCTCTCATTACACCAGGCGAGAGGATCACAAAGCAGCAGCACTGTGACGACAGGCTTGAGGTCTGGCAGAGGTAGCACCTATGGGGCCTCGGACAGTGACCCCACTGCTGATTTTAGGAGTGTAAAGTCCCTCTGAGGAAGGATATGTATATACAGGTGCGTGCATTATATCACAAGGGTATTTCACCCCTAGTTACACATACCGTGATTTCACAGCCGCAGTCATTTCACAGAGGATGTGCAAAGACAAACGACAATCATAGCTCTGCTTTGCGTTTTTGTGCTCTTGTGCTGATGTTCCTTTTCTCCCTGCCATTTGCAGCTCACTTTTCATCCTTCCTGCTTCCACTCTGAAGGTTTCTCTACATAAAGATACTCAGAGCGTTATAGGCAAAATTGCTCCTTACAAATACCAGCTTGTTTAGCAGTTTCCAGAACTCAGGGCTTATTAAGAGCTCGCTGCTGAAACAATGATTTAGCGTGAAGCTGCAGCTGGCGTAACAAGAGAACCATGCCACGTATTTTAACCTTTGCTGGAGGATTTGCCACATCTGTAAGTAGTAACTCACCACAGCTTTCTTCCCTGTGTGCTGTCAGGGATGGAAACATATGGCTCAAAACTGCAGAGACCGTCGTTTGGAATTTCAGATGAAAATTGTTCACGAGGACAGGGCCCCGTGCTTCCCCTCGTCCAAAAACACACGGAACAAACCAAAAATAATTCTGAAAGCGCACAAATGTTCCCCAGTCTGATGGCTCCCCCTTCACACAAAGCTTGTCCAGCCCCAGCTTTGCAAATGCACATCCCTTCCTTTCCACCCTTCCCTTGGCAGCAGTTTTTGTTGGCAGGATGCTGTTGCCAAGGGAGACAGAAAGGATGTGCAGCTGGCTTTTCTTCCACCTGCACTTAGTGCTGCTGATCCTATTGATGTTGCTGCAGAACCTTTGGCTTCTAAGAGACCCAGCATCAATGTCACCGGACCCTTGGAAGAGTTTTGACAATGACACAAATAGCCGCGGCCTCTGATGGAAGGCTTAAAATAGGATCTTGCCAGAGAGAGGATGTAGCTGATGTCACAGATGCTGACTCAAGCGAGGGTATCCATTTCACAAGCAGCAATAAAAAGGGAAAAAGGAGGATTCAAAGACATCTTAACGAAGGTTTCTGACAACTGTGCAAACCTCAGGTATGTAGAACTTACATGTCTAAGGTAGCACGGCTCTGGCAGGCCACTCACCCCATCCTAAAATAAGTCTCCAAGCTGCCACGGGTTGACTAGTACCCTGCAGAGACCCCTCTCTTACCATTAGCAAAGGAGGTCACAGAGGAGATGATGAGCCTTAACTCAATGTCCTGTTTCAAATGATGAAAACCGGGTGAGACCAATCCCACCCCACATCCCTCTATTAAATTACACAGCATCATCATGAAGCAAAAAGAGGACTCATTTAGGACAGTACAGGGAGAAGCAGAAGTGGTGTCTGAAAGGGTTAAACACAGCCTGTGTGTTGTGATACCTTCCAGGAGAGGAAATCCTCCTGCTTTGGACGTTCAGAACCAGTTCCTACTCCACACAGCAAGCAAGCCTCAGAGAGCAACATTTCCCTGGCACAAAGAGTGGACCGGGGCAGGGCCTGGCAGCCTTTCCATGGTAAAGCATTAGGAAGCACTTTTCTCTCCCATATGAGAGGGTAAGCGGGCGAGCACTGATTTGGCTGAGGCTCGGAGCTGCTGCCTCTCCAAGACCCAGCACGGCACCCATCAGCTGTGCCTGAGCCCTGCAAGGCACAACGTCTGCTGCCTGCTGACCTGGAGAGCGGGCAACTTCGACCCATGGCTGATCTGAAGTATTGTAACACCCTGTACAAAAGCTGTCGAGGAGGCAGAGCAGAGAGCCCCGCTCATGGATCCCCCTGCTGCAACGAAGCAGGCATTTCTTTCCCTACTTGCAAAAGCTGTGCTCAGATTCCCCAGCCGCAGGTACAGAAATGTTGATCCTGCAGTCAGAGGGGACGTTACAGTCATGCACAGGCTGACTAACTCCTACAGCCCCTTAAGGTATTTCAGTCATTTCGTCTGTTCACTGCAAGTAATTTGGATGATTTATTACTTATGGCCCCTTCAAACTCATTATTGCCTCCAAGTGCCTGGTTATCCCCGTGTTTGATCTCAAATGAGAGCTTGTAATGAGGACCTTGCACCAATTCATCCTGTGAGCATGTAACACAATTAGAAAGCAACTTGTGCATAAACTGTTACATTTTCAGGGAAAACCATTACACTGATGCGGGAAAGCTTTGCTCTGGTTTTTGACCATTGCCCGGTGTAAGGAAAACGCACACCGTGTCTCTCAGAGTGAGTAAACGACTTGCTAAGGGCCTTGTACAGTTATTCACTGCCTCAGTCGGTCATCTGGGCACCTGAGAAAAAAAACAAGTCACGATCAAGGGAGTTCGTGTTTTCAGGATGGGAGACTGGTTTTGGGGAAGAAGGGTCCTATTTGAATGTGAATAGTTCCTGGAGTGGGCCTGGGCTGTAAGCAGCAATGAGGGTTTCCATATCCAGATTTTCTCCTGTGAGCACAGCCCAAGGACGCAAAGCTACACATGAACCAGCCAGAAAGGTTGCAGTGTGATGGTCTCGTTATCTGCTGGATTATACAGGGCTAGCGAGGCCTCCGGAGTGCATGTGAGGCTGCTAGGGAAAGAAGTGAGCTGTTATCCTTCGTCGCTGTTCATCCTTCCTAAAGACCAGCGACAGCTTTCTCTTGGCTTTTGGAACTAAACTTTGCATTTTCTTTTAGCTGTTGGGAGCTGAACCGGGCTTCAGCCGAGGCTGATTTTGGAATAACTGGGGTCTGTGTCATGGCCCACCTCCACAGAGCCGCACGGCTGCTCTGTGAGGAGGGCTGCTGATGGCCCGGGGCTGCTGGTGAAGCCCCTTCCCTCCAGCACTGCACGGAGATGCTTACCTGAGCCTCAAGAGTGCCAGGGGCACGAGCGTCAGCGTTAGGATATACCAAGATAAAAAGGAAAGGATAGAATTCCATTCTTGAAAATATCAGCTGCTCACTGCAGAGATCAAGGAAGGTTTTATTTTTTTTTTGCTCCATTAGGTGAACAGCAAGACTGCACAGGTATTGAGATAGGGATTTTTCTTCCCAACCTTTGAAGCTAGGTATTGGACTGGAAGGAACGATGGTCCAAGTCAGAGTAGTAAATCTTATGTTCCTACATAAGTAAGGTCACAGCAGCTGCTGGATATAATTTCTGCTAACAAGAGCAGGACTCTGCTGCTTGTATTTCACTCGGTGTTATTGCTCCTGCGTTAGATTCAGTAGGTGGAAATAGTCAACATCATGCACAAGGAACATAAAGAGATACGGTGATACAGTGAACTGGATTAGTTGGGAATTCAGCTGGAAACACACATCAAGTCAGGACGAGGACCTCACTGTTAAAAATATGCTCTATCAATTAGCAGTTCGTTCATTTCTGCAATTGTATTTCCTATTCAGCATGAGTAATGCTGCACAATGAAGTGCAATGTTCCACCTTTTGGTGTGGATGGCCGCTTTTTGCATGCACACTGGCAATTTTTTTAAATTCCACTGCTGTTATCATGTACAGCTTCCGAAAGTTACTCTGAACGTGTACTGCCTTGCCTTTTCTCTGCAACACGCACATGTCCACAAGGCAGTCTGCAGTCAGAAGGGGTACAGACGAAGACTTTACAAACACCTAAATCAGCAAATCAACTAAAGTCACTTATTTTGATGTTATTTTCCGTATTTAGAGGGATACTCACATGAAATGTGTATTTAAGAGATGATAAGTCCAAAGATGATAATTAAGTCCAAAGCTTTAAACATGAAAGCTTTTCCTTGAGCTTTTGTTTAAGTGTTCAGAGTGGACTCAGGTCACTGGAGCTTCAGTGTGACTGCCTCAGCGTGACGGGCAGCTACTCTCACGTGTGCTTCTCTGTGCCAACAACATGAACTGTTGTTTAGATGTTAGTAATAACAGCAGGCATGAACAGCATTATCCCCGTAATACTTTATAAGCCATCTATTCTATTTGTTTTTCTTTTCTTTCTGGTTAAACCTGCCTCTGTTTGTATGCAGGACAGAATCTACTGCCCCCACTCCTGAAATGTCACCACCTCCACGCTCAGCTTTATTCTGGAAGGAAATTGGGCTGACAACCCTAACAACTTCTGATTATTCACACAACAGCCCTTGTGAAGAGATTAAAGGCACCAGCTTTTCCGTGCTGCCCTGTCAGCACACAGCCCGCAGGGATCTTCTCTGGATGTGAAAGTTAGCTCAGCCTCGCTGTCTGTTCAGCCTTGACTTCTGCTTCATTAACACCCGTTTTGCTGTCGGTGATACCACGCGGACATCCCACCTCTCCCCGTCCCCCTGTGCTGACTGCTGTGCTCCCGGTAGAAGGAGCAGAAATTGATTTATTATTATTTTTTTCTGGTACGAGTGCAGGAATGCCAGCCATGTAATGGGAGGATTCAGTGTGAGGTGGTTTCTGTGCTTACCTCAGTGGTACCTCATGTTTCCGCCAGTTACAATGCTCTGACGCAGGCTTTCCTTTGCTTTGGACTTAATTTATTAATACACAAAGCATAACCTTGGAAGTGGGGCACAGCAGAGCCAGCGACACGTTACGAACTTTCTGCTCGGGCGTTCTGCATGAGCTACAATTAAACATCACTCATCAACAGACACGTGCAGGAGGAGCTGAGTGGCAGTCAGATGTTGCATGCCCACAAAATGCAATGATAATACTGACATAAGTGTCTTGTTGCCACACTTCGCACTTATTACATTTTCCCTTTCCTCCCTCTCTTTTAAAGCATCCTCAGCTGTCATTGTATCGGAGCAGTGAAATTATTCCCACAGCAAAGTGCAATGTAGGGAAGCAATCCTGTTTGGAGGCAGAGCACTACGTGTGGCGTATCTGCACTCCAGCTGCAGGAGAGCATTAGTCTTTGCATTAACATTAACTACTGCGGCTGAGCGAATATATTAGCAGCAGCCCTCGTAAAGGTCAGGACACGGAGAAGAAGGAATATCAAGAAGCATTATACAGAGGACATAATTTTCAGGTAAAGTGCTGAGTTTCAGCCCCATTCAATAGGAGTTGAAAGGACTGGATGGATATAAATAAAGGCAGGCTTGCTTGAGGGACCAATTACAGGGCCATCGATAGCAGTGTCAGGAAAAGTCCACCGGGAAAACCATGGCTTCTGCTACGCTGGTGTAAATCCAGGACAACTGCACTGCAATTAGTCAAATTATTCGGCATATAAATGACTCCAAGAGGAGAACACAGGAAAAACTAAAGGAACCAGAGGAAATAAAACACAGCTGGCAGCCAAAGACCAGTGTCGCCAAATGAGAAATAAGGAACTACCTGAAGACAAACAGCAATTAATAACTGGAACAAGCAGGCAAAGGAGCAAGAGGATTATCTTTTGTTCTCTTCAAGTTTGGGTGCTGGTGGCCACAGGTTGTGCTGAGCTTTCAGGCTGGCTCAGCACAACCACGGTTTGGCTGTTTCATTTCCCCCCTTTACCTGGTTTGTTGGAAATTAGTGTTTCAGTCAAAAAGGGGATTTAAATAAGTCTCAAGTACCTTTCATACCAAAAAATCTGGAAAACAGCTGCTTGGCCCAGGGTTATTCACAAAGAGCAAGTCACATATAGCAGCTAGAACCAAGTTATCTGGCATGAAGCAAGGCCAGATGCTGAAACACATACGGTGACAAGAAATCTGCGTATCTCAGCCTGAAGTTTTGGGTTGGTGCGGTCAGAATCCAGCCGCTCATTTTGGACACAGCCTCAGCAAGGTGTCTGAGCAGGAGATGCCTCCCCCTGACTTCAGTGGAATTGCTCGCTCGCTGGAGGTTGTCACACACGATTAATACTTCTCTGAGCTGGGACCGGGGTGGGAGCAGGCAGATAAAGCAGGGGGAGCACCAAAATAAACGTGCAGCTATGCTGTCACAGGCAGAAACCACAGGTTTGTGCGGGGACGTACAGCGTGCTGCTCTTTATGTAGATGCATTGCTCTCCTCTTCTGCTGCGCTTATTTACTGTATATTTATTCACAAGTGTCCCTGCTGGGAGCTGTTCCTGCATGCTCATTCACTGTCAATTACATTCCCAGAAACACAGCAGCACCTACAGCAACGTTTCCATTGCGTTACAGCCGTTTCCTTAAGATGACCTTGGGTCTGAGATATTTATCAGCAGGGAAATAAAACAAAAAGACTGAAAAAAAAAAAAAAAGACAGCAACAGTTTGCAATAATTTGTTTGTGAAGGTGGCACGATCTGAGCTTACAAATTACAGGCAAACATTTTGTATTTGCTATGGCAGTATTAAAGCTTCTCTTTCTAAGAGCTCCACGTCAAGTTATGCCTCTGTCTAAATTAATGCTTCCAATTAGTCCTGTTTTATTGTGCATCCATCACAGGAGGTTCACTGTTAGGGCTTTGAACAATCCAAATCCATATACTGGTAATTATGAAAAAATACATTTAGCAAGACACAAATGTTTCATATTTATCAGCAGTGCCTTGGGCCCTTTACATTTTTTTCCTGACATATTTTTAATTTCTGCAGCCAGATTAATCTTTGGGTTTAGTAAATAACTGCAGTCAAAGGCTGTATTACTCTTTGTACTAGGTTCGGGCTTGGCTACTTGCTTTTTTCCATCATGCCTCTTGAAAAATCATTGAGCTTCCATGCATATGTCAAAGGCAGCAGCTGAGTTTCCAAGCTACGTGGCACACACCATGTAGGGGAAAAAAAAAAGAAGACAGACTTATTCCTTGAATTTGCATCATATTACCTAACTTATCCAGCGCTGTTTCCAAACTTTCCTTTTATATGTAAAATCTTTGGCGCGTGTTAAAAATGTATGTGGGATAGCTTAGAAAGGGCTGAAAAGATGGTAAAGGGATTGAATGTACTTACGGCAATGACCAAAATTATGGTTCCATAACAAGCCTGAGGCTTTCAAGAGACACATAACTGTCACAATAATTATTTAATTGGGCTAAAACTTTCCAGGTTTGGAGTCAGTCCAGATGTGATATTTCTAGAAGGCAGAGGGGGAAGGAGCAGTGTAAGCAGCCCTGAACTGAAGCAGAGAAAGTGCTTATCCTCTGCTTGCTCACCGGGCTCTGAGGAGCAGCTGAGCAGAAACACTCGGTGCTGGAGCAGCCACTTCTGCAGAGCAGGACTGACAGGTGGAGACAACGACAGCAGCTCGCAGGAGTTATTTAAAAAAAATGGTATCTGTAAACAAAATAAATACCTGTGTTTTTAAAAATGAAAGACTATGAGGGATTGTTTGAAACCACAAGTGACGCCAAGATTTAATCTGAGCTTTTGGCTGATTCCTCATTGCCCCGTCACCTATGGAGCGGCTCTGGAGGCACAGGGAGAGTGCAGCATCCTTCATCAAGACCCCTCTGATACAAAAACATGTAGCTCTGAGCTACCTTAACCACTCTGTCTCACCGTCTATCCCAGACCTTGACGCAAGTGTGTGACAGGGACACGAACAAAAGGGAACGGGTGTAGCTGGAAAGCCAAGCCTCCGGGTTCCTGGAATGGCCCGAGGAGACACTGAGTCACTTTGCTGGGAGCTGCCCTGCTTCATTTCTGCTTGAAAGGGAAATGTTTTAATTCGTGATCCTTTGATGGCTCCGGAACAACAATGTCCTGGAGAGGAAGTAAGAGTATCTCAAGTGCTGGGGTACGCTCAGTGCACTCGGCAGCAGGGTTTTCCTGCTTGCTACCATGCCTGGGAGAAGGACCAAGTGGAGATCTTAGCAGGGATGTAACCAGCAGGTTTTGGGGTGAGCAGGCCTCCTCTGGCCCATTGTTTTGGATTTCTAGCCCAGGCAACACACACACTCAACCATCTTATACACGGTTTAAAGCAACAGGCCAGATCCTCAGCTCACGTGAGTCATTTGGCCCTAGTGAAACCCAAAAAGCGCAGACAACATGGAGCCATCCCAGGGCTGGCTCTGTACCTGGAAAGCTGCAAGGCCAAGAGCATTTCATTGCTGGATGACATTTTTACAACTCACTCAAAGCCAGAAGTGCAGAGCAACCCCTCCAAAGCTCCAGCCCAGTGACTGCAGCACAGCTCATTAACAGCATCACGTCAAAACGTGCTTCTCCCTACACCTCCCTCCTCAGACAGAGCTGTTGAGATACCAGCCTTAAACAAACACACTGATTACAGGGAGAAGGAGGAAAGGGAGGAGAGAAGGGGAAGGGAGAAACTGAATAATATTTTTAGATGTTAGGACAAAATAACCAATTGTGATCTCCATTTAAAAAAAGAAAAAGAATCACCCTTTCATTCACAGGAATGAATGTGCTCAAGTTCAACCTCCACAGAATAAGAGTTGCTGATGGCGAATATGCAAATCCCATTCTTAACAAATGCCTGACGGTGTACATTTACATTTCTTTCAGTGATGTGTGTATGATTATGCTGAGGAGTCTTCTTGTCCAAAGCAATCTCTGGATTGACAATCCATCCCTTCTGTGTACCCACAGGCACAGGCAGGCCGTAACAGCAGCTGGGGGGAACGAGGCTGGGCTTATCCATGTTATTTTTATCAACACAAATACATATATTTAGTGCTTGAGTTTTGTTCATCTTTTATCAATAAACAGATTAGAAAAAAATCAGTCTTTTATAGTTTAGATCTAGGCCACTCTTCCAGTAAGCACATCAAAGTCTTTATTTTGTCTGAAGTTAGAGAAAACTAACAACCCCTGCCCAAGAAAGACCCATGAATCAGGTGGAGCACACTGAGGTGGTCTGAAATGTCCACACAGGATGTTCTCCATTGGGACAGAAGATATAAACCCAGACTTGCAAGATTCCCTGGTAGTCTCTGTTACAGACCCCAGGCAAAACTGCCTCACAGGATGCATTATCATCTTGACACATGGCACAATCTCATACCGAGTGTGCAGGGCACACAGCTTAGGAAGATAAAACATTTAAAAGGATGACTGCTCATACAACGTGGAGCTGCAATCATATTTGCTTAAATCTAAATGTATGTCATGGTGACTGAGGCTCAGCTCGGCCGTAAGGACTGAGTGCTGTGACCAGCTCACTAGGGGTAAAATAATCTTGAAAATGGGTGAGACCGAACTGATGCACCAGCCTTAGCTAAACCCTGCCGTGGGCCCAAGCAGAGAATTGCTTCCAGGGATGTCAGGGAATGGTTGGGCCATTTGGGGAGGCTTCTTGTGATGGCATTTCCGAACTGCTGTTCATCTGCAGTTTGCCTGATACGGCACGTGACAATCCGCTAACGGGCAGGCACTGGAAAAATCCACGTTCTATAAATATGCTATAGATAAAAGAGGTTTTAACACTTTTATTTCCTTAACCATTAACAGCTCATGGTGACTTTTCTTGGACCAAACAGCTCATCTCAGGATGAAGGGGCACATTACTGAAGGGCCCCTTTGGTGGCATTTTGTATATTTTTATTCAAGGCCTCATTATGACAGAAACAGCAATAAGCCCCTAACGAAAACCCCAAACTGAAGGCTGGCTGAAACCCACACTCATCCCACAACGTTTTAATAAGATAAAATAAATAAACCTGACTGATCCCACAGCATTTTAATAAGATATAATCTACACTTGTGTTCTGCATTTCTAAAGAAATGGAAGTTATTCCCTAGTATGTTCTTCTCCTGTCACTAACACGTAAAGTCGAAGCCCAAAACTGACACAAATGCCAGCATTAACTCTGTAGTTACTGCTCATTAGCATGGGAAAGATCATCAGAGAGATCTCTGCAGACAGCAGTCTTAGAGTGTTGACTGTGAGGAAGGAAAGGAAGAAGGAAGGACAGAGGAGAGGCTCTAAGGGAGGAGGGAGAAAGACAGAGAAAAGGAAAAAGGGAACGGGGGAAAGTAAAACTGGAAAATGGTGCAGCTTGCATGTTTTCTTACTGAGTGATACTGGATATGAGAAATATGTCCAGAATAAATAATTTTATCTGCAAAGGTTCTATTTCAGTTCATTTCACAAACCTCGTGTTGACATGGCAGAGATATTTGCTCCATGCTGCATGCACATTATTTATACCTCAACCCATGGATTGGCATCAGGGCTGGAATTGGGCCTTTCATGCAGAATAAATCTGACATCCTTCCTTTCGACCTCTGCTTAGCATTCGAGGAAAAAAACAAATTTCTTTATGAATATGTACACGTGCCAAGATGAATCTGCCCTCAGACTGGCATTTCAGGGGGGCCGCGCTGCTGTAATTCAAAGCAAAATTTGGCCTTCGACTCTAATTGCTCCCAACTCCAGAAATATTGAATTGATTTTCTTCAGACACGAACTGTTTTCTCCTTCATCACTGAGGTCTATAAAACAAGCTGAGCTCAAATTTCCTAGCGTCAGCTGTTCTTGAGTTATGAGGGCAGAGGAGCTGCAACCGGAACAAATAGGAATGGCCGGGCTCTCTTCACACCCACCCGTCATAAAAACAGCCGAGCTGATTTTGCTGAGAGTTCTCAAAATATTCACCTTTAGGCTGATGCCAAACCTGAAAAGCATGCTGGCCCCTCCGAGGAACTTGCTTGAGAAAATCAGGAGCGCCTGAAAAATGGAGGCAAGCCTGGAAACAGAAATTGAGCTTAAGCTGTAATAGTGTTTTGCTTTCACAGGACTAATTAACATTTCCCAATTCTTGGTCATAAATCAGCTTTGTAAGAGCCTACGTGTTCCTGAGTGGCCTGTGGCTTTCCTCTTTCCTAGAAGAGACATTTTTGCTCTTAGCATCAGATAATCATAGGTTGTTTAGGGCAATTTTAATCTGTTTCTTATGTCTGGCAGACAGGAACCCTGCCACAGTGACTACTGGGAGCATCTGCAAGACTTCATCCAGATCCTCGCTCTCGCCAGCTCCGGGAACCTCATCTTTCAAGTTCAGCCTCGCAGCCAGAACTACACAAGCTGCTAGCAAAGCCTGCCCAGTACTTTTATCATCACCCAACGTATCTGTGGCTTTCACATCGAGACATGTCGATAGGATCAGGGGCTCTCACTGCGTTAGGCACTGCAGGGACATCGCGGTCATGCTGACTTGCCAGTTCATCCGTTCTCCAACAAACACTCAAGCTCATGCTCATCTTCTGCTGCACTGGTAAGAGCAAAACAGATTTAATAAAATTTGAACCAGTGGGAACAAAAACCCCAGGTCCATCTGCTCATAATGGGGGATGTTGCTTCAAGAAGAAATTTAAGTTTGGTGCCTAAAAAACCAACTTGCTTGGTTGCACAAATGACACACAGATTAGCAAGAAAAACTGTTTCAGTTCGAGATGTCCCTTTCGGAATAAAAAATATCTGCACTTGAAAACCTTTTGACCAGCCTACTGGCATGCACGTCCTTAGCCAAAGACTGATTGTGAGACACCACGCACACATCATTTCACGTCACTCCCCAGGACAGGGAATCTCTCGTACAACTTGTAGCCACCGAAGAGATCACGTGGAGCCACCACGTGAAGACCTGTTATCATGCAGTTGTTGTGCTGTCAAAAGCTGCAACCACTCACTGCTCTAGTGAGCCATGGTTTGCTCCTGTTCAAGCTTTTGCTGGCAGATTTGGAAGTACTGAGACAGAAGCACCCATATCCAGATCACCCAAAAGAAGGGATGCCTGGGTGCAGAAACACTGGTTTTGGGCAACCAAGGGCAAGCACTTGGGCAGAAGATAGCAAGTTCTCAAGGACCCAGGTGTCTCCTCTGTCATTTCTGCTTTATGCTTCTGAACTAGAAGTCCTGCACAGTCCCCCCGTGCTACCAGGAATCCCTGTCAGGTTCATTCTTGCACCGATGCTCTGAAGATGATCGGGACATAGCGAGACATGAGGGGAGCAGCATCGGCCTTTCCACGAGGCACCCGCATTGCTCTGAAGTCGTGGGGGTTGCAGAAGCAGAGCCGAGAGCAGATTCTGACCCTTTATCTTCTGTCTGGTTTGAGAAATGAACTGCAATAGCAAAGCTGTTCCTGTTTGGAAATGGGTTACAGGGTATGCATATTTATGGGGCTTTGCTCCCCAAGGTGCACGCATTCGACTCCCATTTAGCGAATGTGCTTAATGTGGGAATGCTGAGAGGTGGAGAGACAAATTAAGAGGAGGTTTACCACTCAGATCTTCAGCAAGCATATAGCAGTCTTACTTAAAAATAATAGAATAATGGCATTTATAAAGTATCTGCACCACAGCATTCAGAAAACAGGCTCGTTTGATTAGAAGAACATTACAAATGCTGAAAATAATGGTATGATGCAACAGTAGCAACAATTAAAAAGTAGATCAAACTTGCCCAGGAGTTTAGAGGACTGGAGAAGGGTATCTTTTATTTTATTTTTTAATGAAAAAAAAAAAGAATTTTTCATAGTTGGAGAAGATTGGATGGATTTTTGGGAGGTGCTGAGGTGGCGAGCAGGCATCAAGGCTATGGGATATATCCCAGTAGAGAATACGCAGGATTTTGTTGTAGTTCATATGAAATGAGTAACGTTTAGGTCGCAGGTGACCTTCTGTTCCCACTGTTTCTCCCTGACTTCCCAATGAGCAGGTGATTTAATACGGGCTCAGCTGCCTGGGATTTGCATGGGGAGTAGCTCTGTGTCCTGGCTAGGACTCAGCAGCCCCGGAGCGTGCTCGTGCTGCCTGCGATGCAAAACAGGAGCCCAGGAATGATGTCCACAGCGTAGGGAGCACTGATGCATTGCTCAGGGTTAATTTGTTTTATAGATTCACTTCCCAAACACGTAGTTAAGCAGTCCAGAATCTATAAACACCAAACCTCAAGCATGCCCTGCTGTGCCATGCGACAAGTGACTCCAAAGAGCGAGGCTGGGACCCCACGTGAATGCTTCTGTCTTTCTTCACAAGGGACCTCGGCTGCACAGAGGCTGCATGCGAAGGAACGGGCAGGATTTGGCATCAGGACAAAGGGACTTTAAAACGAAACCTCCCCAAGCCCTGACATCAACCATGCTGCCCTGCCTGCCCCTGCCTTCACAGCCAGACACTCCCCAGTCCATTCAATGCATTTTGGGTGAAATACTTGGTGGAGGAGCAGGCTGCCAGCACGGCTCTGTGGCTGTCCTTGCACACAGGCCAGGCGGCAGCCAAAGCCAGGAGGGCCCAGCACCTGCCCGTGCTATTTCTGCTCTGCTCAGGGGAAGGAGCCCCAGATGACGGGCTCGCTGCTGAGCCAGAGCTGGGATGTAAATTAAATAGACGGCACATTCGTCTGCGTGTACACAGGGGGGCAAATAGGCAGGGAGGGGGAAGCAGTTGATACATAGCAGCCACTGCAGAGCAGTAAATATTAACATGAATTTTGCCCATCACCGCTGCACATTTGTTACACCTTTCCACATCCCACATCTCTCAGCGTGGATGTGCTGAGCCAGTGGCTTGCCATAGCAAGCAGCAAATAATGAATGATGTATCACCTCCCTCATAATGGATTGGGTATTTCAACCATACTTGCCTTGATGTGATGAAATAAATGACAGCAATTTTGCTAATACATGGCTTTTCTGCTCGCCCCCTCCTTTCAAACAGGGCAGCAAGGTGTCCTTTAGCATTTAAAGCCACGCAAGAACACAGTATGTATGATGGCAAATGACTATAACGTAGCATGCCATAAACTTAAGTATCGTCTGGTTTGAAAGGAAGCTGATACGAGGTATAAAGGAAGTATTTTATACATGAGAGAGGTAATAAATCTAGGGTTTGCTGCAGGAGGTAGATCCAACTGGACGTAAACCCACTGCAAACATTTTTGAAGTATCCCATAGCTGCACTAAGAAAGGGCGCTGCCACTGAGCTGGAAGTGCTGCTGGTTCAGCTGGTAACGTCACAGCTTTGCCACACAGACACTGATCTTATCAACCCATTTTCTGCTTCAGCCTGGTGGTGGGCAAGTACTGCATGAGCAACGTTACTGCATCCTCCGTTAAAATGCTCCATGAGCAGTGGCTGCCAGATCCTGCAGGGCAGTGCCTCGGTGCCAGCAAGCACTGCAGAGGAAAAGAGACTTCACTGGGACCTCTGGAAGAAGATTATCTCAGGGAAGGAAACCACCAGGCAGCAGGAAGGCAGAGACCATCTCAGGGCACGTTTGTAGGATGACATGCATGATCCAGAGTTCAAATTATTCAGGTTTGCTCAAGGCAAACTGCAAAGACTCGGGGCCTGATCCCAAGGCCACAGGCATCAGGGGGAGGATCTCCACCAACCTAAAGAGGCTGCAGATAAAAGCCTCAGCTTGCCTCTCCTTTTATACAAGCACCTGGGCCCTGCAAAACAGCAGCGGCCCGACTGCCCTCGTCCTTGGCAAGGGGACAAGATCATGCCAGGAATTCGAGTACCCCCACGGGGTGAGGGCTGCCCTGCCTGGTTCAGCAGGGCGGGATGCTAAGCCAGCTGTTCAGTGCTGCCTGCAGCCAGCTGCACTTTCTCCAGCTGCTACAGGGCTCTCATCTTCCCTCCGAGAAGAGGCACCAGCTCTCGGTGATAAGGCAGCTCCCCCTCTGTCTTCTGCCTTGGATGTGGACATTCCAGCCACCCCAAGGCTTCTTGGTCCCCTCTGGTTATTCATTTTCCAGCATTCCCGCTGCTTTTGGGGTTCTCAGTCTTCAGAGGTGTAGCAGGCCCAGCTGACTGGACCCTACAGCAAATGTAATCACTCCCGATGGTTGTCACCACCACTATTAGTGTGTTTTTTTTTTTTTTTTTTCTACGGATCTTTTTCCCCGATGAATGCTGACTTGTCTCTTTCCCTTCTGCCACTTCAAGTCACGTGTGCCCTCGGAGAAAAACGTGGCAGCATCGGGAACAGGAACGGAAAGCTCTGTCACAGGGCGATGCTGGGATGCAACGTGATTATCATGTTAACCAACTCACCGCCCTCTGGATGCTTGGCCCGTGTCCAGCAGAGTGACATCAACACGGAGCTCAGGGCATGCGCTGCAACTCGCCCTGTTCTCCTGAAATGTCAAGCAGAGCCCTGGATGCTGTTGGGACCTCAGGGGCTGATCGCCAACGTGCTGCACGCCCCTGTGCTGCTGCAGAAAATACCGAGAGCGCTGAGCAGCGCCCGAGAGGAGCTCTGCACCCAGCTGGATCCAGGCTCCCTGAGCAACACGTGCAGCACGTTGCATGGAGGCAGCTGTGCTGCCTGCCCACCCGCTTGGAAAGCCTCTGAAACCACTGCGCAACCCCTCGGAGGTGAGCAAGCCAAGGGACACCATTAGCAATCTTCTCCAGCAAACATTAGGGGCAATAAGCTAAAATATTCAGTGGACATCTGGCCTTGCCTTGCTAATAGCGGGCCTTTTCTTGCAGGATTGCTTTGAGACCTTCTACTGGAATGCAAGGATTTCAGCCAGCCTGGTGTGCTCTCCCTTGGATAGGTGAAAGATCGAATTTGCTCCCTGCTGCTGAAGCTGCTGCTAAGCTGTGGTGTCTGTCTGTGAGTGACCGAGATGTGACCCACCTGGGGTGGGCAAAGGCACCCAGTGAAACCCCTCTTCCAGCACCTGGCTGCGTGTTACACCCTTTTTTCCAGTGCTGTCACACACCAGTTGGGCTGCAGTGGAGCCAAGGCTTTAAACGCCTTCTTCAGGCCCGGGAGCAGTAGAGCCATGACCAAAATGTTGCCCTTTAGCAAATGTAGGTTCATTTCCTACACAGTCTATCTTTTGTCTTCTCCCTAATCCATCAGCGAAGTTACAAAGCCGAATTTCCATGGCAACAGACTGTGAGGTCAGAGAGAAAGTATTATGCAGGATCAAGCAGCCGAAGTGGAATTGGGGATGGGAAAGAACAAAATTACTTAAAAAAAAAAAATTAACAGTCGTAGCAAAGGGAATGATGAAAAAAAAAAAAAAAAAAAAAGGACAGATAATCTGCTCCTGGTATGAAGTCTTGTTTTTTGAGAAAGCTGGTGCTGGTGCATGCCCCATGGGGGCAGTGGGGTTGGCAGTGGGAGGTGGGCAAGGTGTGGACGTGGACAGCAGGAGAGAGCTGGGAGAGAGGTGGGAACACACGTTTCTCTCGGTGACATTCCCATTCCTTTGCTGATGCCTGGGGTTGGACAAATTGTCGCACGATTGCCTTTTTTTGACAGGAAAGCTGGCAGTTTTCTCATCTTCTAATAGGGTCTCCTGCTGTGCCCGGGACACATTTGCCGAAGCGGCCCTGTGCGATGCGGCATCACTGAGGGGCTGGGGCTGCACCTACTGCGTTTCCACGTCTGTTACCACCTTCCCCCTTCCAGGGGATGATCTAGCACCTAAGGCTCTCCGGAGACGTCTAATTAAGCCCCTTGTCAGATGAAAGGCGTTGATTCATTAAGCGCCGGGCACGCGTGTGTGCCCCCCAGCAGGGCTGCCGTCCCTCCCTCCTGCGCGAGCAGCACGCACGGCACATCAGAGGAGATGGGAGACTCCGGGGGCTCTGCCTGCCCCACAGGGGATCCTTCTCCCCTGCTCAGGAAAATAGGGGAGGCAGGCGGTGTCGGAGCCTGAGAACATGCTGGTGGGGTCAGGGGGGAGGCAGGCAGACACGGAGAGACCTCCAGCGCACGTTGAGGATTCATAACTGTGACTTAAATTCTTGCCTTTTCCGCCGCTTGATCTGAGAGCGTGTTTGAGTCGATCTGAATATCAAAGCAACTCAGCAAGGCAGTGGGGCACAGAGTAGGGCAGAGTCTGGCAGGGAAAGAGAAAAGCAAGGGAGGATGCACAGAGGTGGTGCTGCACAGAGCCCGGGTGAAAGGTGAAGAGAAGAGGTGACGTGCCCGGCCAGCACAGAAAGCTACTAAATTAAAACATGGCTTTATTTTCCTGCTTCATTTTCTCACATAGGCATTTTATGACCTACTCCCAGGCTTCATACACTGTTTTTGAAAAAAATGTTTTCTGACGCGGGGTGACAGGAGAGCTACGATACAGCTTTGCACTGAAGTACTGTGAAGAAATCCCTGCTGTAAGACAGTTCCTCCAAACCACATCTGCAGAACAAATCCAGAGCTTGACTTGGCTCCTAGGGATGCACGCTGAGTGCACCGGGCCGGAGAAAAGCATAAACAAAACCTATGGGATGAAATGACACTCTGCAACCCTGAAAACTGAAGAGGAACGTATGTGTGCATGGTGGGACACAGCACAGCTACTGAAGCGCTGCAGCCTCTTCACCGCGCGTGGCTGTTGGCAGCTCGAGGAGGTGGAATATACTCAGACCCATAAAACAGAGCCGGAGGAGACAATATGTTTATAGCCCCTCTGTAGAAGAACATACAGAACATCTAATTGTGCCACATAGCTTGAAAGACTGTATTACTGCTTCTTTTATTAGTATCAACCCTTTCCAGCAAAATACTCCTCGTCCTTAATGCCAGGAGAAGACTGGAAGGTATTGAGAGAAGGCATGGCAGCTCCACAGCACGCTCTCCATCACTCTGGCTCCACACGAGTCCTTCACTGGGTCACAAAACAAATTCACACACGTGAATAAAAACCTCAGCCTGTGCTTAGTATCCAGGAATTTACCAGTAATGGTGTCACCAATGGTTTAAAGAGAGCTGGAGATGCTTGCAGCTATAAAATTGTACACATATCTATTATGCGTGTGTGTACGTGTGTATAAATATCTACGTGCACACAGATACACAAAACTATAATTAGTATTTTCACACTCACAGCTTCTTAAACTGCCCCTACAATATTATTAGCGTTATTATTCTATTAGTTCATTTTTTTCTGCTGTGTTGAATTTAAAGAGCACATATGGTGGTTTGCATTACTGAAGTATAAAATAATCAGCCTCTGTTTAATTCTGAGCTAAGAGTCCTCTCACTTTTCCCCATATGTTGTTTTGAGGGTTAGCTTTGCTGTGATCTCCTTCCCTCCCTTACTGATATTGAAATATTCTTACTTCTGAGTCTTCCTTCATTGCTCCTATTGGTTTCACACATTTTCTTCACATGGTCACGGGTACTTACTGTTTTTATGATTTGCACGTTTCCACCCATCTATAAATTGGCTCTCATACAAGTCAGTCAAAATCACATTTTGATTAAAAAAGACATAACAAAGTCATTTTTTTCCATCACATCGGCTTTGAAATGAGTTAATGAAATCTTGGCTTGTTTATCAGCAGTTCCTAGGCTGGCTTATAGTTGCATTTGGGTGGTCATTTTCTGCCTCTTTGTTTTGTTTAGGATCTACTCCAAACTTGGCAGTCACTTGAAAGTTGTGTGCTCCTCTCAGTGCTTGTCATATACCATCTTTACTCAGGCATTGCACTTGGCTACCTTTTGAGACTTACAATTAACATGTTATTATTGTTTCTGAAGACCCTTCAGACTTTGACTCCTACCTATTGGAGAAATTTTGATTTCTGTTTATGTACTTGCTCATAATTTGGGTTCTGTTTCCAATCTGTCACTCGCGAAACCATCTGTGCCATCTGGAATGTGCCTGGCCCCAGTTTGGTGGGATTCTCTTCCTTATGAAATTCATGAGATTCAGCCTGCAGATGCTTTCACTGCTTCTCTGACAAATTTAGTTAATTTGGCAGCCTTGAGGTTTGCATTTTTCTCAGTTTCTAGGACCGCATCTTGTTCTTGTTGTTATGCTATAGGTGCTGGGGGTCTATGGAACATGTATACTTACGAAACACTATAACCCTTCCAGCTTCAACAGCTTTGACATACAAGTTAACACAAACATTTCAGTAGTCAAGATCCTTATGAGCCATTTTACCTCCTGTGTGCCAGAAAATCAAGGGGACTTGAGAGGGCAGGTATAGCGTACATGAAACTCACAGCTGAGCAGAGGGTCACCATCACGTTTATATTCTGGATTAAGTGCTACTGCAGACACAGCATTGGAAGGACCAGAATTGCCAAGATACTGGCTCAAATATTCCACAGAGGTAAAATCATTACTTAGCCATTGGTAGATAAACCTGTAACGTTTTAGTAGATAAAGAGTTGTTAGCTTCCAAGAAACAAAACATACTGGAGATCTAAGTATTCGATACTTTCCAAACCAACTAGGTGGGCCCAGTAGGCTGATGAAGTCTGGCATTATAAAGGTTATTCACTTATCAATGCCCAGACTTAAGGACCATACAGTTTTTTTTTCTCCTACTTTTTCTATTTGCTGACTCAACCCTTTTCAGGACCACATTCACCTCTTAGGGACTAATGTTTTGGTGTACAGTGATGGAAGATTTGGTCCAAAGAGCACAGTTCTAGTAAGAGACAAGCATCAGTGTATTAGATTTCAATGAAAGAAAAAAGGATCTTTCCATACATTTTCCCCCCAGCCTTCATAGAGAAATCATCAAATGCAAACATGTAAAGTTAAGTATGTTAACGTGTATTCCAGCACCTTACAAAGTGAGCCTACTGCTGGGGTGGTAACCCCACACAGCTGATGTGATTTGGAGAAAATGAGAAAACCCAGGTAATGAAGAATGTCTGAAGCCAGATGGCATGTAAGTCCATCCTGCTGTGCTTACCTCTTTTTCTCTGTCACTACCCCATTGCGGCCATGGCTCAGTCTGCTTCATATTATGGCATTAAACAAAGGTCGGCATTTCTGTCAGCTAGGTCGTCATCAGAAAAAGTTCAAAATGAGCAGAAGGTCAGGGGCAAACCTTACCAAACCAAAAAGGTTGTCATCTACATTGAGAAGGAGAGGACACCATTGACACCAACCTCCATATAATCTTTTCCTTGCCACTGTAAACATTGCCTCTTGCTTTGTGGGGCAATCACAGCTCTTTGGAAAAAAAACAGTAGTAGGACCACAGCAGAGAGGGAAGGGGAAAATAAACAGTAAACAGGCTTTGCTGGCTATGTTTTCTTCAGTACAGGGAGTCATGGAGCTGTCTTTTGTATTATTAACAGCAACCCAATTGCCACAGCTTGAAGCTCCCACTAAGGCCGGATGGTGAACCTGATACCAATTTGTGGAAGCGCGTTGTATTTCCACGTCCTAACACTGCTGCTCCCTTCAGATATAATGTTTGCTGTTATTGTGATTACAGTTGTCTTTAGTAACACCAAAACACACAAAGAAGCCACATAAGGTTAAAAGGTGCTATCTGAATTTATATTTGTTCATGTCGTTAATGTCAAAGACTCCT
The DNA here is from genome assembly GCF_963932015.1 of Anas acuta. Classification (NCBI taxonomy): domain Eukaryota; kingdom Metazoa; phylum Chordata; class Aves; order Anseriformes; family Anatidae; genus Anas; species Anas acuta. Next base: position 45,597,512 of record NC_088980.1, on the reverse strand, counting down.
TTGGAGGACCCAAAGCACTGTGGCCAAGATTGATGCTAATGGGAAGCTCCCCAGCAGGAAGACTGATGCATGCTTCATCACCATGCTGGAAGGAGTTTGTCTGCTGGCCAAAATCTCTCTCCTACTGTTTATAAAACACTATCTCACTGAACTAGCCCCCTTTTTACAGTTCATTACTGCACAGTCTTTTAAAGGGGTTGGCTGCTATTCAATTTCATGGGTTCAGAGGTGCAGAAAAGCACCTTTCAGGGCATCTAACCTTCCCTCCAACCTCCTGGCTCCTCAGAGCGCTAGGTAATATTTCACTAGGTTGCTTGCTTTAAAATGCCTTGTTCTCTGCTCCTTCGATAATCCCAAGTGAAGAGAAAATCCATCGATCTTGTGTACCACAAGTAATTAGAACTGGGGCTGCATATCATCTGGTAAAGTAGTATGGGTAAGGACTTTAAATATGAAGAGATTTTCAGTAGTTCAGCACTCTGCCTAAGAATAATACAGCCGATGAATTGAACATGCCTTTAAAAGATGACTTTTTAGTTCTTCATTCGAGGGAGGTGATTGTCCCGCTCTACTCTGCACTGGTGAGGCCTCACCTCGAGTACTGTGTGCAGTTCTGGGCACCACAGTATAAAAAGGACATGAAACTGTTGGAGAGTGTCCAGAGGAGGGCTACGAAGATGGTGAAAGGCCTGGAGGGGAAGACGTACGAGGAACGGCTGAGGGCACTGGGCCTGTTCAGCCTGGAGAAGAGGAGGCTGAGGGGAGACCTCATCGCAGTCTACAACTTCCTCGTAAGGGGGTGTCGAGAGGCAGGAGACCTTTTCTCCATTAACACCAGCGACAGGACCCGCGGGAACGGAGTTAAGCTGAGGCAGGGGAAGTTTAGGCTGGACATCAGGAAGGGGTTCTTCACAGAGAGAGTGGTTGCACACTGGAACAGGCTCCCCAGGGAAGTGGTCACTGCACCGAGCCTGACTGAATTTAAGAAGAGATTGGACTGTGCACTTAGTCACATGGTCTGAACTTGGGTAGACCTGTGCGGTGTCAAGAGTTGGACTTGATGATCCTTAAGGGTCCCTTCCAACTCAGGATATTCTATGATTCTATGATTCTATGATTCAACTAGTGTTGCTATAATTTAAAATCAAAGCTGGTATTTCTCCTGTTTCTCCTTAGGTTTGTGGTGAAAAGTACTGCATTGTACATTTTGTAACTTTTACTTCTCCTAACAATTTTTATGATTCCTTTCCAATTACCTCCCTTGTGTACTCATATTTTCACTTTTGATTGCAGGCATTTAATTTTCATTACCATGACAAAGCATTCTGAAATCCTTTTATGATGAGTTTGTTTAATTTATCTTGTCTTTGGCCTGTGATGAAAGTGATGCCTCCAACTTCAACTTGCAATATATACAGATCTGCTGCTAGGGTAGGTGTGTGTGTATGGGCTTCCACAAGCTCGTGCTGGCCACCAGCACTTTCTGCCACATCTCTGTCAGAAAGTAATTTATTTGAATGCACAAGATGGTTTTGAAATAGAAGAAAATGCACATCCTTTTGGGGTACCACTCAGCTGCAGATAAAGAGTATTCTGACCTCTGGGAGAGCTGATTAGAAGCATTCATAATCTGACTGACTCACCTCAGCATTCAAATGCCTAAATAAATTAGTCCTGTCCTTATGAGATGGGAATGTTGTTTCGGAGTACATATTTCTCTTGGCAATGCATGTAGTTTATGGGGGGACTGCAACCTGGGCTCAGACGTCTCAGCACTGGGTGAGACCAAGAGTGGCTGAACCAAAAAGCTTTGCTGGGGCCTGCTAGGATGGTGTTGTTGAAGGCTTTTGTAACCTTGGTAGTTGTTACAGTAATGAAATATTTTTGCTTAGTAACCGAACACAAATTTGGGTTAATAGCTTCATGTACTGCAGGAGGAACCCAAAATGAAACTAGCTTTATAACTGTGAGAAACACACTAAAAACCAAGGAAAACAGATTATATTTTCAGAAAATTGGAATACGCTAAGGAGTGAAAAAAATATGCTGATTCCTAAGGAATTTGCCAATTTTCTTTTCAAGCCCCTTTCTAATGCACTTACAAATGCATAAATTGTTCTAATGCTCTTTCGTTCATAAAAAGCAAATCTGTAGGGTAAGAACTGTTTTTTCCTTGTCAAGCTGGGCACCCTACCTCGTTACAGAAATGAAGACAGCCTGCTTCCTTCTCCCCATGCCACCGTGATCAAAGGAGCGGGATGTGAAAAATTTCCTCACTGGGACACACTGTTATTCAAAGCCCTTTGTAGGCACCTCCCAGCAAAACACAAGTGTCTGGTATGAGATAAAAGGGAGCGCACATAGATTTATTTATTCAGGATGGCGTTTTGCAGTCCAAAACGGCATGTACGTATGCATGTATGCATTCATGCCCCTACATGCGGGTCGCTAAGGCGGTGAGTGCTGTCTGCAGGGCTTTCTCCTTCCCCTGGGCAAAAGCTCGGTGCTGAAGAGGACTCGCAGCCTGCCGCTGCCTCCTGGCAGGGCCCTGCCATCCCCTCCTCCGTTACCAGGCAACATTATCAGCGATGCTGCACATGTGCGCCGGACATTAATTACCACTTTCTGTTTTCGTTTATGCATTTTACTGAGGAACCATGAGGTTTTCTCGAGCGAACGAGGGTTTCCTTGAAAGGCTGCCAGTACCCACAGCCAGCCCAGGGGTGTGGGGCGAGCCGATGGCCTGCACGCTCCTGCCCAGCTCCGGCCCCACTCAACATGGCGGTGTCAGGCCTGGTGTGGCCAGGGAGGTGCCCAGGGCTCCCAGCTCTCACCCTCTACGTCAGCCACTCACTCCATCACAGCATTAAGCCCTCAGTCCCCCAAATCTGAATCGCACTAGGCTCAGTGGAAATTTTATCTGAACTGGGGATTTCACCACATGAACGCGTTGCCATCCAGTTAAGTCGCGGTGCGACCCTGTCTGGTTTTGATGTCAGGAACCAGACACACAAAAAGCCAAGTGGTTGTTGTTAAATAATTTAGTGTATGTCGTGGTAAATGCCTGGTGATCTGTTCCCCAGTGAAGGACAGTGTAGTCCCGTCCTTCGAGGGCAGCCAGCACTCTTTAGCCGTACATGTAAGAGATGTGGAAATGTCCCAGAAGACACATGACATGACTCCGGAAAGGCAAAACTATCTATCTGTCATTCCCCTGCCTACAGCTTCACTTTATGACACAATACTTCCAGTCTTTTACAAGAATCTCCAAGAAAGAATTTAGGGTAGATGGCTTTTCTAATCCTCATAAATCTGGAATTACCCCAATTACAGAGAAGAGCCGTCATTATAAGGGAATGACTGTGCAACCACCTTTTCAACGTCACTGTCACTATCCTGACAATTTAATTAAGACTGCTGTGGTGCATTTAGTTATAATTAGTTCCTATCAATACAGAAGACAGATATTTTTTGAAATTCTCATAATGTACTTTAGCAGGGACTAGGGACTGCACTGGTTAACAGATTTTATCAGTCTTGAAGATGCATGAATACCTCAAAGTAAAATCCTTATCTTCATGCAGGATCTTCATGCCAGCATATAAATGGAAATGACTATGAGTAATCACCCTGACCACAAAAACGTGACCCTGAGTGTATAAGCATCATGTTCATTATATCATACTCTACATGTTTTGCCCAGTACATTGCTGGCTGAAGTTGAAAACAAAATAAAAGAAATGTGAAGGAATTACAAGGTAAACAAAGAAAAGATTAATTTTAAATTGATTGTGGTAGTTTTTGTCGGCATAATTCCACTCTGAGTCTGGTCTCACTCACTCAGGTGTAAACCTGGAGCAGCTGCCTTGGTGCCTGTGGAGCAAGGAGAGCCAAATCCATGTCCAGTGAAAGCTGACAGTGTTCTCCTTCTGAGATCGAAAACTCTCCTCAGTTTTTCAGTGATTTCTGACATCTCCTGTGGCTTTCTTCAAACATGGAAGCAGACCTGCTGAAAAGCTCTGCTTCACTTCTTAATAAAATATGTTTCTAACCAATATACGTGTGAGTCTTTAATGCTTCAATATCGAAAGGCAACTAAATTAACCCCAACCACGTTTTCTAATCTCATATTATTTAAGCCAATCTCGTGAATTCTCAGAGCCTGACTAATGATTTTCAAACACTCAGGACTCTGACAACTCCAGCAGGGATCTGATATCCTCTTACTTTATTTAATAAATTAGTTTTTAACAACTGCTTTTCTCTTCAGGTGTCCGATTCTTGACATCCACTTGTATAAAAGCTGAGCCCAAGCCCGTTTCAGCCGGTAGGCTGTCACTCGCTTTAGGCAGACCCTTACTCACTGTTTTTTCACTCTGGATACACATTCACTGGAGAATATTCACCTTCACAAAGCAGAGCTAAAGATGACTGCAAGACACATTTGGCCTGGGGACGTAAAAGATGCCAGCATAGCAAAGGAAAGGCCAAGAAGTGACAAGAAAAATCCTCACTGAAGTCAAGGAGGTAAAAGTACACTGAAGGGCACAAAGGTTGCCTTTGACCTTCTGTTCTTTTTTGATGTGCCAATCTCTTTGGATAGATGAAATTCAAATATGAACTCTGTCTATTTTCCTGCCATGCACCTGATTTGCAGTCCTTATCAGACAGAGGGAAGTAACAGAGTAAGGCAGATGGAGTAGTTTGCATGCAATTAGTGTAAAGAAACAGGTAGTGCTTTAAGTGTCAGCAGGTTGTATCTGCTGGAGCAACACTTGGCTCTCAGGAACTACTGTCATGACATCCCAGAAAAGAAAACATGCACCTTAAGAGCTGGATGTTGCACAAAAATCCAGTGCTGGCTGGAAGAGTGGGAGATCTGGGAAAGAAAGCTGAGCAGAAGGTTAAGCTGTTATCTGCCAAAATGATTGCATCCAAAAAGGCTCACTGCAGGTTAGACCCATGCCTGCATCTTGCCACACACCTTAACTAATGGTGAAAAAGGAGAGGTGAAGTTTGCTGAAGAGGAAGCATCAGGGAAGAGGGAAGGCTTGCTGCAAAGATCATCATCTGGGAGATGAGTGTTGTGTTGTGCTTTGTTTACATATGAAATTTCCATCATAACGCGTGCTTTGCTGCTGCTGCTGCTGTATTTCTGACTTTTCCTCCTTTCTGGGAGCTGTGTGTGTGTCATCTCCCAACTGTGCTGTTTACGTTCTCCTCAGCTCGCGTACCAGCTGCGTGGCAACACGCTGCAGGTTGCCAATAAACCCAACTGGAAGCCGATGAGACGAGAGCATCTTTGAAGATTCAGGCGCAGCGTTCTCCTTGGGGTGATGTGCCATGTCAGATTCAAAGCTCTCTGCATATCCAGACATGGACACTTCACACATCGCACATACAAGATTAGTATGGTCACCTCATGATGCAGGAAACTCAAGGTAGCTTAGCTTTTAGATCCAGATGAACAGCACAGTCAGAATCATTTGATTTATACACCCTCTCTAAACATCATTCCTAGGGAGAGCTTCCAAAACCATTCAGATTTTTGATTACGTGCTGTCTGGTTTGTTCAACTAGATATACCATCTGTAAGGTTCCTCATTCATCTCACACATGCAACTGAATCTCCACCTCAGACCTTTCCCTCCCCAGCTCCCCCTCTATTCCCCAGGTAACCCAGCAGACTCCCATGACCACTGATGATGTAATTTACTTTTGTCTTTTCTGAAGACAAATGTCCCCCAGGCTTCCCCCTTTTTTCCAAAACCGGAACACTTTCAGTGTTTTCAGTTTTATACAAGCTAGTATGAAGTATTACTGACTAAATCAACATTTTCATTGAAAAATGTCTTCAGAATCCCCATTGTTATAAAAAAAAAAGTATCTGAAAAATAGACCTGTGCTCCAAAAAGAATGGAATCTGCCTGGACTCTCCACCATCTGATGCTTGGGGAGAACATGAAATACTCCTACAGTTTTTGGATTAGGTACCAAGATATGACTCAGTGCCACTTAGAGACACTAGCTCTCCAAAAGCACTTATATTAGCATCAGAGCCCCATGCAGACAGATTTGCTCGACTCCCAGAAGAAGCCTTGAGTCATCCTGCTGTTTCTCCTCTACAAGGAGGACCAGGGAACTCGCAACAAGATGGCACAACAGCAGATATTCTGACTAATCTTGTTCAGAGCTTCACCTGGGAGCGTAATCACATCTCTGAGCTGAGGAGACTTTTGTTTTGTCTCCTCCAAAATTCACTAGTGTTGCTCAGCCTTAAGAGGCAAAGTTCTTCCCTCTCTTTCACCCTTTGTAATCCCAAATCATTCACTGGGGTAGCACTTGAGGTTAAGCCATGACACACAGAACCTGGTCACTACCACAACTAAAGCCAGTAGTGGCAACGAGCACTAAGTAGGTCACCCTTTAGTATTTTCTCTAGCTCAATGAAAGCTCCTTAGACATCACCCCTTCTCCCAGAAGAAGTGCCCCTGCTTACGTTTTTGCCCTTTTCCCTGTACCTCCTCGCTACAGACCGATGGCTCTGGGGATCACGTAAAGCACGCTGCTATTGCAGCTTAACCAAGAGTCTCCGCAATACAAGTGTTTTCATGTAAAACATCTTTTCTCCTTCCTGTACTAATTCCTCAGGGCTGTGGAGGCGCGGCGCTCAGCGTGCTTGGTTAATTTTTATTAATGCGATCTCCCCCTCTCCGTTTATTGGTTACATGTGGGCGTGAAGTTGATTAGCCAAGGGAAAAGTAAAGTTACACATCATTCATCTTCTCTTACGTTTCCATTGATCAATCCATACAACATTATCCATTTTCCATTAATTTTCTATTTGCAGCACACCTTATTTTTAGAGTCGCAGTTAGCAAATTGATTTGCTGCTCTTAATCAGCAGTTTCCATTTACAACCTGAGAAGTGGGATTAACGCAGCCTACTTGCCGCTTTGTCTCTGTCAGTGATACCTCACACTAAATAATTTTTTACGTTCAGCATGTTTTGCTGATTGAGTTTTCCTACTGGAAGAAGAACAAGCTGTATGAATGCACAGCCTACTCATTGGGCTCGGGGCCAAGTCTCTAGCGTAGGCACAGATTATAGGGTCTTTCCAGCAGCGCTGACAGGGTGCGTAAAAATCCACGGAAGCCAAAACATCTCTGTTCAAATTCACAGTGCAGTGGTTAGAGCAACCCCGTCTCCTCCATTCACTGCCTTCATCCCCCACCCCTCTACCGGATTTTAAATGAAACCTGATCAGAGACTCAGGTTATCTGATCCTATCGCTCTGAAAAGGCATCATGAAGGAAAGATGGGATTTTTTTTTCAAAGCATCACAGAAGACTGTTTGAATGTATTAGAAGATAATCTGTTAACTCATCAGATTGTTCAGGCATAATGCTCACAAATGATAGCCCGAGTAAGAAACATTGCTGGTTTTCTATTAATGGTTTCACATAATGCTGCCTTCCCTCCTGAGAGTTGATTAAAATGTAATTTAAATTGCTCCTGTCTTAGAGCTTCATTGTCTATTATCTTGAATGGAGACAGAGGCTCCCTATCGTGAGGATGTTTAACAGCAGAACATTAAGTGATCTCACTTTTATTTCATTGCAGCCAAATTCTCTATCTTTCTCATCTGATCGTGTTCATTATAGAAAGATGATGAACACAGGTGATAGGATCCAGAAGAGATGAGCCAGTAACTGATCGGCATTTTTTTCTCTTTATTCGGCAAAAAACACCACCAGCTACTATTACCATCTTTTTCAGTGGAACAAAAACGCGACACAACAGAATATGATCTATTGCTGCTGTTGCAATTCTTGTGCTAAAATTAAATAAACTCGGTTGATGCATATTAACTTCAGACAGGAACAAGCCTTATTACAATACATCATTGGAAAAAATTGAGTCAGAACTTTCTGGCTCGCTACATACTGTTTAATCAATGGAAAGTGTTCCTAAAAATGCACTGTGTTAAAGTAATTGGTTTGGAAGGGGGAAGTATTTGCTATATATTCTGATTTATATTTAAAGACTTCTTTTCTTTCCCTACAGAAATTAAGAATGATTTGGCAACTAAAAACGTTCCTCAAGCAGGCTGAGAAGAAACACTTACACTCTCCTGGTTATCTCAGTGCAAACTCCCCATTCAAGAGAAAAAAAAAAAAATACTGCACCGAGCTCTCTCAATACACACTCATAGTTTAATATCAAAGTAAATCATAACACCATAGTAGATAAACTGCAGTAAACAAAACTTTGTAACAGGAATCGGTGAGGTTTGCTATGTGGCCGTTTTGTTTCTCCCTTGAGATTGGCATAAAGCCAGAAAATTTTCTCCATTTTTCACCATAGGTACTAATACGGTGCATTTCTACAGAAATTTGGCAATGTGATTTAGCTCAAGAAAAAAGTAATTCCGTAACTGTTCTGTATCACATCAGCACCAGTGCTGATCTGCGTGTCTAAATTATCTGGCTTTGCTCAGTGATAGTGCTCTGCAGAACAACCATGCAGAAATCTCATCTTACTTCCATCCCCTCTGCTCCGCTACCACTCTTGAACGACAACTAAGCAGCATGAAAAATTTTCAATGTTTCTTTTGGAAATGCTGTGAAATCTTACCATCTCTGAGAAACGTAAAACTTGCGTTGTGAATCTGACTTAGAGACTTGTAGTTATTACGTTCCTTGGAAAATATAGGACAGACATTGAATAAAGCTACGTCTATCCCAGTCAGTGAAGCAGTACTTAGGAAAACCCTGGGCCATGGGTTGCAGTTCTTGTTTTCTACAAGTTGAAGGGTTCCCAGGCTTAGGGCTGATGCTTCTCCACTGGGGCTACCACACTGGGTGTGGTGGGGACCCAGCACTGGTGCAGCTTGCATGCAGCCCCCTGCCCTGGAGGCTGGGGGAGTTCCTACCCTAGAGGTGTCAGCAAGCCTCAGGAGCCCACTGCTTCACGCCAGTTGGCGTCAGTACTCAGGATTGCTCTCAGGCACACTTAATTTGCTAGCACAGATACCAGCACAAATAGCTTGAAGTGCTCATGAGAGACGTGGAATAAGATTGAGACCAGATGGACCCACTTCCAGAGGTGCAATGTGAAGCACATGCTGAGTGGGAACAGGGCTGGGAAAAACAGGACCTGCCTGTACGGTTGATTTCACATGTATTTACACAACTTGAGAACAGGCAAAACAGTAATTTTGTCTATTTGTATCACCAAAAAAAAAAAAAAAATTATTGCAAAATGGACACTCTTTGTTGTAAGCTACTTAATACTTCAGCAGAAGTATTTTTTTCAGGCAGCAGCTTTGCTGTATACCCGATTTACATTTCTTGATTAAAAACTGATGCTGTATCCCCAACAATGTTATCAAGTGTATAAAAAATATTTTTTTTTGGAGAAGCCATGACTGAGCTGCAAGCCATTATTTATGAAAGAAAGCTTACGAAGCAAAGATGAGAGAGGTAATCACGCAGCCACAAGCACTGAAACAAATCCGTCTAAGGGTAGAGTTGTGTTTATGGTTGACAGAGCTAGAAGAAATGTGTTAATTAGATTAAGTAGAAATATGCCATCAGACGAAGATAAATTATCTCTTTTGGCATTGTATTAACTCCGCATTGTGGTTTAAAACACAGAAAGATGAAAACTTTCCGAATCACTGTAAGGGAGGATGAAAGAACTAAGCATTTCACCACAATGAAAGGGAATTTTTTTCCTGCTCCTTCAAGACCCATTATGTAGCATTTCTCTTTTAATCTCCCAATTTGAAACCATTTGCTTTGAACCTCTGTATTCTACACTCGAGGTAGAATGTAGTAGGATTTTATTCAATTATTTTAAGCATTTACCAAGTTAGCTTAACTGCATTTCCTATCACAGGCAGAAAGGGGTTGAAGAACTGTGTCAAGAGGGATTTTGAAAATGTCACAATTTTCTTCTTCTGACCAAGTCTTCTGAAGTAATTACACCTCACAACAGGGAACTTGAAATCTGATAGTGCATGAAAACTGAGAAATAAGCAAATTAAGACAAACTTGACTTTATCTTGAGTTAAATGGATAAGTTTTTCTCACTTGCTGGTAATTATGATGTTAACACGGGCAGGATGACTTTTGAACTACGTATCCAGTAAGAGCTGGATTCATTAAGACACTTGCCCGCCCAATTCCCAAAGGAAAGTTCCGATGTTCATTTTGCCTTGTGTAAATCTGTAGTAATTCCTACAGTAGCAGGTACTCTGAACCACGTTAAGGGCAGCCCCTTACACTTCAGGCACTCAAGAAATCAAGAGACTGATGATTCTACCTGTTTACAGTTAGGAGACTTTAAAGATAAGTTAATAGACAGAAGAAAAGACAGTGAGTCAAACACGAAATTTCCACAGAAGCTGTTAGCTTTGTGCTCTGTTTGGAAAGGTTCCAGCAGTAAAACACTGTAATTTCTGACATCTTCCCATCCAAACATCGCAGCAGAATCGGTGCCTCTTCATGTACTAGACGTCGGATGAAAACCAACCTGAAAGCAGACAGCTTTCATACGCGGTGTTTACGCATTGCTTTATGTACAAACTTCAAACTGTTTTGCATAGTTTTAGGCATGCAGCTCTCACTGAGTTCAAATGAGTTTCACATGACTGAGCCACGATGAGCTGCTGAAAAAATATCCCCCCTGGGTCTTAAGCAAAAACTCATTGTTTAAGTGTTGATTATTATTTTTTCTCCACCAAGACTAATTAAGGTCTTTAAGGAGCACAAGGGAGAAGAAGAAAGAGGACTCGCTCATCCCATGAATTCTTCCATGTGCGTGTGGCTAATATTCAGCTGTGGATGAGGTGCAGTGAAAAGAGAAGTCAGCAGGCAATGTGCAGACACAGATCTAGTCATGAACCTCAAGGTAATCAGTCTGGGTAACGATGCCAGTTCGCTGACAGAGAAATCAGAGTTGAGAAACCATGCAGACATTCATAACGAGGGACAGATCCACCCACGCGAACACCACTAGAAACCAATTTTAGGCAGCCAGATGCTAGCAGACTCTGTGGAAGTATGAACATGCTTCTGCTGTAACAGAAATATATTGCGGGAGCTCCAAACTACCTCTCGTTACCTGTAGATCTAATTCCTCTGCAGGATGAAGCCCACTGGAAAAAAATAATAAAAGAACAAAGGTAGTTCCTCCTTTGGTGCAGTATAAACGGAGACAGATCTGGATTTCTGTACTCCACCAGCTGTAACGATCATGCTGGGTTAGTCCAGCTGAGGTTCTGCTTATGGAATTGTACTCCAGGACGGTAAATCAGCCCTGGAAAAACACAATTTAAGCAAATCTGTAGGTTAGAAATCAGGATCCAACCAACCTTTTTTCCTCCCATGGGGCTGATTTGCATGAGACTGATTTAAAATGCAGGATAATACATGAAGTGCATGAGCAGTTTAAAGGTTTATAAAATACCCTAATGCTTTCAGAACCCAGACAGCTAATTTAGATTTTTGCTGTGGATTAAGTCACAAGCAGTCCAAACTCAGCTTTCCATTAACCCATCTTGATTAGCAAGATCCCAGCTGCCATACGAGGAGGGAGCTCCATCTCAGACCTCCTCATTTGGATTTCGAGGCTAAAGTGCCCTGATTACTGTTCTCCTTTGTGACAGAGGGTCGTTTTAAATGGCTTCACTAATCTGACGGATGGGTTAGATGGGGAGGAAAATCTTCAGTCACATCGGCTTAAGAACCAGCCACCACACTACACATTAATTGAGGTGGTGCACACTCCCACTGAAGCCAAGGCACAGTCTCAGACAGACTTTGAAGGGCTCCATTTCCTCCCTCTGCCTTAGACACAAATGATCATGACACAGGGTAGTGGAACAAGAAAGCCCCCCAAGTACCAACAGAGGTGAGATGACAATAAATGCAGTGCCTGCTTACAGAGTTAATCAGTTCCTCTGCACCTGAGGTAACATTAAATACCGTCCCAGCAGGGTATGCAGTAATTTGTTGAGTAATAATTACAGCTCCCAAACAGGACACAGTGGGAACACTGTTTATCCATCAGCGTGCTACTTGTTTGTACATGTTCATAGGAAAAAGTTTCTTGGTCAGAGGAGGAAATACTCAAGGACAAAAGCTTCAAAGCTTGCTCTGATGCTCTGAGACTAATCCCGAGTTCTACAGATCTGCCTTCACCAATTTCAAAAGACTATGATGCGTCAATATACTTCAGAATATTTTGATGTGGGCTTGACCAGGATCTGGTCAACGTGCCGCAGCTGTTAACAACTGGTGAAGCAGAGGCCGATGTTCATATTTTAAAATATATGACTTTTGGACTAAATAGGAAAATGATTCATACAATTTGGGCACTGTTGTTGACATTGCTTACTTTGAGAGAGAGTTTCCTTTTATTTACGTCGTACTCCATTCTGTTCAGTGTTTCACTTCATGCTTTTTGTTACTAAACACCCCAGTAAGATGAGTGGGCTAATTCATATTTGCTCAAAGCCAGTATTTTAGCCACCTCGGTGGCTGCTGGAGGCATCCAGCTCCAAACCAGCATAAGCCAAGAGCACCGAGCCACAGTCAGCCCCTGGTGCAAGACAGTGCTCCCGAGCTGAACTTGCTTTTGTGAAATGAGCTGTCTCACTGCCTGTGTTGACTTGGGAATTCAACGAGTGATGGAAGCTGGAAATAGCTGCATCTCCCAGAGGTGAGATCTTGTTAAGATGAGAGAGCCTTTTTGGTGAGAACGGTGCACCAGGAAACCTTCCTGTAAAATCCAGCTAGCAAAATCCACACACATATGCATCTGTGTTGGAAATCACCCGCCATCTGCATGGGCTGATGATGATCAGCCTGCAGATGAGGGGTGCTTCAAGCCATCCCAAACCACAGCAGGAGACCAAGCACCTAAAAGGCTCATCCACCCCACCAGTGGGGCATCCTGTTACACTCAGGTCACATTCTTGAGCTTTTCCCACAATTTTTAAGGCTAGGAAGTGTTTTGGAAACTTAAGCTGAGCCCCTGAAGGACAATTTTTGGAGCTAAGCATAAATGCAGCAGGTGTTGAATTTGCTCACTGAAATGCATGATAAAGTCATATATAAGAAATTGCCTGCTCAGACATGTATGTTCCGGGATATTAGTTGGACAAAATCTCACAACCCTGTCCTTTGTCAGGCACCACCTGGGCCTTTCACACTTCCCACTAAAAATAAAATAAGAAAGAAATGACCTGATGGTGGAGAGAGCAAAACGCTATTAGTTTGCAGCTGACTTAGAGAGAACGATCATTCCACAAGGTGCATCTGCTTCTTGTATCAGGAATGGAGAGCTGGCATGGCACAGGATGGAGGTATCTGCCCACACCAGGCAGTGCTTTCATACGAATTCATGATTTAGTACCACTGGTGCCAAGGAGGTGGAGTTCTATATTTAAAAATTATTGCTGAGGACCAAACTTAAATATATTTATCTATATATCCCCAAATACACACTGAACAACCCCCAAACAACCCAATTCTCAATCCAAGCAGTAGCTAGCACCTCCTTCTCTTTCCAGGGCACTAAAGGATTATGGCATGTCATCTGACAATAGCAGAACTTTTGCAGCTGATATAGATGACTTTTGCAGCAGGCATCAGCAGTAGCATTTACTTTCACCAGAGATGAGAGTGGCTTAATAAACTGTGCCTGTGTCAGTGCAGCTTGATACATGTGTACAGCATTAGAGAACAGCAGACAGCACGGGAATTGATGACTCAGGCAGCAGAATGATGGTTATGCTGAAGGAGCAGGACTACGTTTCTCAAGCAGAGGTCGTATCTCCCCAATTATTTACAAGTTTCCGTTCAATTACCTGATTGTTAAAATGTCACTTCTTATGATCCGTTTATACAATTATCAAGCCTGTCCTGTTCTTTTTAATTACGCAGCCAATATTCTGCTAGATATGCTGAAGCTGAAGTATAGACATATGAATCAGGAATAGGCACGATCAGATAAAGAGTATTGTGCTGAGCCCCAAAATTATCAATACTTTGTGTTTTCAGGCAGGAGGAATTATGCGAATGATGTCAAAAATAATTAAAGCTGCTCAGGTTTTTCCAAGGATAAATTGACGAGATGGAGACTTTTTGTTTAGAGAAGATAAAAGGTAAAACTGACATTCCTATTTATTCTGACTGGGAATCCAAGAGCATCTAGGCCTCTAGAACAGCAAGGTGTGTGAAAACTGAGAGGCTGTAGAAATGAAACGAAGTTGGCATAAGGTCCAGAACAGAACAGGAGAGGCACAGGGTGGTGATGACAATTAGCCTGTGCTATTCTTGTAGAAGAGGAATTTAATAAGGCTCAAGCAAGACCTAAATGTCTCAGCATGAAAAACAAAAACAAAAACCACACTGCTAATCTAAATAGTTAAATTGAACAATAAACTCTTTTATTTCAGGACAAAAGTCGGTCATTAAGCAAAGTTAACCTAACAGTTGTTCCCTAGGGAATTTCCTACGCTCTCTTCTGCAGCGTCTGGTATATTGGGCATTATCAGGAAGGTAGTATCTAGTATCAGATTAGATTTACTCAGCTTTAGATATTAGATGTGCCAAATTGGATGAGTTAGCATGCTCCTACAGTATAGGAATTCTTTCCTCATTAAAAAAACAAAAGCAAACAACAACAAAAACTAAGAACAACCAGCTTCTAATCACGCAGTTTTCAAAGTGTCATTAAAAGTAATGAATAAGAGCAATGGGAAAAAAAAATGCCACCAGGATGGATGCACTAAGCGTAAGGGTTTGAGGGCAGTATATCAAAGATGGCTTGACTCATTTCATTCAGTTGTTAATGAGGGACAATCAATAAATGTTCTTCAAATCAAACACCAGAGAGAGACACACATGAGATAAACAAACAGCAGGAAATTGCCTGGAGGGGATGCACCTTTCTTTGTTATTACAGCAGTTGCTAATATCTTGACTTGGACTCAAGGGACTCGTGTAACTGCTGTTTCCTCACTGTGTTGCATACACTTCGTTGAAAATCCAGTCCTAGGCATTCCCAGCTAAAGGGGATCCAAAATAATTCCAACACCAGATGCTGCGATGAATACAAGGATCAGGGTGGATTTTCTGCGTAAGTAAATATTCTGAATTCAAATCAATTAGTTGTCTATCACATAATCATAGCTAGCTATAGGAATCCCCAACTTTTTCAAGAAATACTTCTCCTGCAAGATTCCTCCATTTTTTAGCAGCTCCTTTCCTAATCTGCATGGAGGTTCTGAGCCTACATGCCCCACTGTCCTTCATTGCTTTTGCAAACTTGATATATTGAGCAATTTATATTTTATGAGAACAAAGCAAGCTTGAAAATTCCCTGACTCAGAAGTCGGTTCTCGTTCTTTAAAATATGTAGGAATTACATAGAGATGTTTAGCTAGATATAATCCTTTTCTCTGCTTCTGGATTCAGGGATATTTAAGTGAAAGTCTACAGATTAATCTCCAGCAAAAAATTAAATGACTTTACCAGGTGTCCACAGCAGGGACAGTCTGTAGCTTGTCTGTTATCTCATCTGCTCTCCCCAGCTAAGTATGGTTTGCAGTAGCGAATGCTAAGATGACAGACCTCTTAAAAATTGTAGGTTTCGGGTACTGCTGACAGTGGCATTTGTTATTTGTTGGGTGGCACACCTCCATCTCTGTCAGTGGTTTTAGATGCTGCTAGTGATGCTATTTTTTCTTACGAAATAGAAGACAGGAGCATAAGTATTATTTGCAAGGGTGGGCCAGGGATTTTCATTGAGTTTCCATCACTGGTAATAATTAACAATATATCTTTTTCTTGCCATATTTACTGTTTCCTCCAGATGAAGATACAGGAATGACAGGTAACTAAATATTTGGAGCCACTGCATTGTTCCAAGATAGGGAAATCCCTTGGTGGAAGTGTGCATTAAATGAGGCAGATATCAGGTTTTTGTGAGGTTCTAGGTAGCCTAACATGCTCCCAGAAAGTGGGTTGAGAAGTGGGTCTACAGATACTGCAGCCTGGCAGGAGCATTTGGTAGGCACGTACGGCTGCATGTGCATAGTGGGTGCAGAAGGAGCCTTACGGTTTGTCCTGTTGTATGGCCAGGCTATAATTTAATCCAGAGTGACAGCTGGTGAAGGTCAGAATTTCAAGTTAGCACTTCAAGTCCACAAGCAGCGGCAGCCTATCAGAAAGCTCTCCAGTGCATCTGCTGGGGCTCTGCTGTTTTAATCTATATTTGCAAGCCCCCCACCAGCACACGCTGTGGCTTTGGAAAGCTCCTCCTGAACCTTCTTGTGAAGGGGAACTCAGTCCCTGTCTCTGGAAAGGCGTTTCCCCATTCCTGTCGTGATCCACGGGTTCTGTTTCTCTTAACACTGTAAAATAGGAGTAATCATGGGGAAGCTGAGAAGCAAATAAATGCATTTTTTGGGTAGAAATGGTGCCAAAGGTAACCCCGCACACACACCCTGGGCAGACCCCCAGTACGCAGAGCACACAATTTAAAAATGTCAGGAATCAAAGATCCCTTCTTGTTAGAAAAGAAGTAAAAACCATGCATTTGGGGGCTTTCAGAAAAAAAAAGAAACCTACTAACTCGGCACTGACTGTCATTTAACCTGCAGGCAAAAGTGCCAGGACCTTGTAATTACAAGCACCTGAATTATACTGCAGGTATTGATCCTTGATCCTCCGTTGTGTGGAACGGGAGCGATGTGATGACCCCACTACTCCTGCTCACAGAACAGCTGGAGTTTGACAACAACAGAGAATCAATGTCTGGGTAAACCTGTTTGTTTTTTTCTTCTTTTTCTTTTTTTTTTTTTCTTTTCCCTCTAGTGATAATTCAATTTAGCAGCTATAAAGCAGAAGTTAATTCTTTGCCTGACTGTATTTGGGTTTTCAGAGAGTTGCTGCCCTACTGGTTTCAGAAAATAGCCCTGTCTAAAACTGTTGGAGCACTTTATTCAAAACCACTGATTCCCTCCCATCAGTCTTGAGTGGGCCTCATTGTTAGGAGTCTGTTTAGGGTTTTTCAACTGAAAAATCATATTTCTATTCCAGTTGTCATGGAACAGCCGGTCTGTCTTGGTGGAAAGAGCTGGCATTACATTCTGGAAAAAATGTCCCATAAATGTATTCTTTATTACTAATATCAAAAGCTTGATGCTGCCACGTTTACAGAAGTTGACTGGCTGACATTAATGGAAATTCTCTGTTTGATGAAGGACTGGTACAAAGTAAACAAACAGTAAATAATAATTAAATTATAAAGAAAAGTTCTGAGGATATTGGAGTTTCAAATCTAGGCTCACATCCTGCAATCTGCGTTGGGTGCTTTTCAATTTGGCTCCGTACTGAGCAGCTTGGATGACTGTCGTCTTAAATTGGAACTAATTGCTTTGCTATCTGTGCAGAGGAATCTGTCCATTTATGCTCTCCCGTGGCCTTGCCAAATTCCAAAATGAATTTCTTGAAGCACCGGCTAAGACAGGAGGGGAAGCTGCATGGACGGTCTCTATTTCTCTCTGCAGAGCCAGCACCTGGTGCCAGGGACCCTGCTCTTCGCTGGCCTGTAAGGACACCATAATAACGCTGGCAGACACGCACGGCACATTAGGCAGCAGGGCACCAGTTAGCGGGAGGCTGCAGTCTGAGAATTCAGAGTGCAAGGAAATAAAAGAATCAACTGAGCAGACTGTGAGAGGATGGAAAGAGCCATAGGAATACCTCATTTTTATAAGGTACAACTTAGCTTCGTGCCAGTCTGAGGCTTGATTTAAAGTTGTTAGTACTTGTAGCACAGAAAAACATCAAAAAAAAACACAAAAAAAATCCCCAACCAACCAACCCAACCAACCAACAAAACCTTCTATATTGGACCAGCACAATGCATAAGCAGCAGCCCCAGCTGTGGAAGCGAAATTTTCTCTCTGACTCATTACGAAGTGTTCACTCTGAATATACTAATGCTGGCAAACCGAGTATCATCATTCTAAGATGTTCGTCATCTGATCAGCAGAAAGAAGTACTTTCCCACTGGTGGTAGACAGTGAGATTATCATTATGTAAAGCAATATATTAATCTGTTATTAGGAAATGCTCCTCCAGCACTCACTTTAAGTTATCTCCAACTTTGTGCAAAGACGGATTGAAAGGGAAGGCTCACTCCAAATCAGGTTTTTAATGAATATCATTTAAAACTTTCTGAAGTTAGGAAAGTCCTGAAAGATGTAGTCTCGTTACCAAAACCTCGAACTGGATGACTTCTGTAATGCACTGGGGCATGTGCACGTTGCATTTCACATGAGCACACGGCCAACAAACACATAAGGAGTGGAACCATTGGGGTGAATACGAAATAAATGGAGCTTAATAACAAAAACAAAGGCATACAGATAAGAAGAAATTGGAGGCAGGGAAAAAGTTTGTGTTTTTTTTTCACTTAGTTCTAACTCTGCTGCATAATACTTAGGTTTTATGCACTGCGTAGTCATGAGGTACAGGGAAAGATAATAATAGACCTTACATTCTTATTCCTTAGTAACTCTGAAACTCAGAGGTGTGATTAAAGAGAGGAGTGTATTAGGGCTGGAAAATGTGATGTGGGAACATCTGGAGACAATTGGCAGAGTGTAAAAATAGATTGCATGTCCTAATATATACATTTTTTTTCTGTTTCCAATGTCTGTGAATCTATTCTATCAAGCAGTTTTATAAACTTTTAACAGCAGACTATCAAAACAATGAGTATGACTGTACTTAATCACGTGGCACCTAACACTTTGTAAGGATGAGACTGGAAGAAGTATCCCTTGTCTCAAAATTAGAGCACGTGCTCACCCCTGGCATAGCCAAACCTCTTCTACTCACACACTGCCAGTATGCTGAGCATGTCCCCAGCCTGAACACTGACACCGAGCCGATAAACAACCCCATCTCCCTCTGTCTCTCTGGATACGTGAAAGGTCTCGGTCATGGCATTAACTCTCTGCACAAACGGCACTTGGAAAAACAAGTTTCAGGTTTGGTTTATAAGGGTGATCGCAAAGGGTCAGCAAGAAAGTGTGTTTAACTGCTCTTCACAAAGCAATGTGAACCAGAGGAATAGCGCGGGTCTGAGTTTATTTAACAGGCGATGCTCGGATCAGACTTGAAATCTTTACTTTCTTGGAAAAGTCAACTGCTGTTTTCTTCAAGTGTGCTCGTTCTGAGGAGCCTCCAGGGCATATTTGGGTTCATGCTGAATAAATGGCTCCTTCCCTGCGAAAGCTCACCAACTCTTGAAGCTTTTTCCATCTGAGAACACTTTTGAAGGGGAATTGGCTTCAGTTTAAAAAGAAAACCCACAAGAAGACATTAAGCCATCGCACTACTTTTGGCCACCAGCTCTGCCATGTTTGCAGGCCCCAATCTTTGCGCAGAACATGGGCAAGATGGGGTGCAGGGATGGGGAAACAAGGCAAACTTCATACATGAAGCTGATCTCTCAAGACTGAATGGGACGTGGGCAGTGGAGCCCTTTATTCAGAACCTTTCAGCCCTACTCTGCTATGCTTAAGCCAAGACATCCCTCTCCCCCAGCATGATAACGCCACCAGGCACAGTCAACAAACTGAGCAAATGTGAGGAACCAAGAGGAAACAAAGAGAAACAAACTCTGGGGCCAAAAAAGGGAGGATTGGTACCTTTCCTATAAAACACTCAGTTCTTCCTGCCGTGGAAGAACAGAGTGAAGAGCTGGAGAAGGGAAAAAAAAAAGCCTGAATTCATTCCCTTTCCATTTTTCATTACACTAAATGTTCTCAGTAGAGATTAATGTCTGTTCACGGTCAGGCATTACTTCATCCAAGAAGGAGAACTACCCGGTCATCACTCTGAGAGATGAAAGCAACCTGAGATCAAATCATCACTCCTGCTTTGATCAAGTCATCATCTGAACTAAGTCCAATCAAGGGAAAACAACAACAACCAAAGCAATGTGTTTTGAGGCAAAACCTCAAAACTTGTGTCCCTGTTCACCAAAATCATACAATAAACAGTAATTACACAGGAAAGACAGCTCTTCAGATATTTCTACAACAGGATTCCTACTGTCCAGTTGTGAAACCTCACTCTGACAAAATTTCTGTGCTTGGGATTGAGGCCCATGAGCGAAAAAACCTCCCGCCTAGAAATTGATGCTTGAAGGTGCCCTGAGCAGCCCCAGGTCAGGGCTACCTACACCCTACGTCAAGGCATGGTGATGCTGAGATGCTGCAGCCGGATTGCCCTCTGGTGGCTAGCAGGACGACAGGAGCTGGCACCCCAATTTTGCTCTGCCACTGACTTGCTGAGGGTCTTCAAGTAAGCCTTGGGCCTCTTCCCTGCATAATTTGGCTTCCCACCTGCAAAACAGGTAGAGAAACTAATCGTGCACCTTGTTACGGTGCTCATTGCTACTAATGACAAACATTTAGAGTACACTGAGTGCAGAAGCAGTTAAGGGTGATTCATTTCTGGTCTCACTAACGAGGTACGAGTTGTTCGATTTATCTGCACAAAACACTGAGAGCCTCAGAAGAAGAAATAATGCACAACACCATTATTTTGTAATTTTTTTTTGTAGCTGCATCTGTGTCTGAATTACCACAGATATTTTTGTCTTCGATGCAGCACGAAGTAGCGAGGTTATGATTTTTTTTCTTGTTGCTTTGGTGAGAGAAGCACAGTGTAACTGTGCCAGGGTAACTCGCAAGACCCCAACATTACTACTATTCACAGCCATGCTGAGGGGGCAAAGGTGCATATAATCACATGGCTGGACATTACCATGCCTGCCATCTGCTCCTCCTGCACCTACAGGGAAGTGAACCAGAGGCATCCATCTGTCACTCCACTCGAGTTTCCTCCTTGGGTCAGGCATCATGCTTTGGCTGCAAAATTGGTGTTCTTTAGGGGATCATCTTCCTACAAAGCATCCCGCTCCTGCCAAGTGTCCGCTATTGGTCCCTCTGCCTCATGTGATAATCAACCAGCTTAGATAGCTGTTTGGTATCTAACATTATTGTAAATGGGAAAAAAAAATAAAGAAAATGAAAAAAAAGAAGGGATGAAAACATTAAAATGATTTGGTGGATCAGTTGTCTCTTTGGAATGGGGGGTGGAGGGAACCAGGTCATATTTAACATCAGTATAAATCTAAATGTGATCTACTGAATAGAAATTTTCCCCCTGAAAATTAAACTGTCAGAGCCACCAAGACCAGAACCTGGAGCTGATCACACCAGCTGTGGGCTGACAATGACTAAATTACTGTAATAGCAAAACCAAGCAGTTGTCAAGAAAATAAAATAATAATAAAATAATAATAAAATAATAATAAAATAATAATAAAATGACAATAAATTAAGAGCTACTTGAGCGATCTCAGATGAGTATTCATGCGAGTAGCTGCATGTGAAAAGAACTTGAACAGACTTTCCATACACTGATGTGGAAAACAGAAGGAACGCCCTTAAGATGACGTTTTAATGGATACCTACTAACTTTAAGTTTTCCAAATAAATGTTCTGCAAAATCTATGCATTTGCAATATAGTATGAGTGTTACATTAGCTGCAGTAAAGCTGTGCCAAAAAGATGAGTTTCAGTGGGAGGTGTCCATGCCCATGGCTGGGGGTTGGAACCAGGGGATCTTTAAGGTCCCTTCCAACTCAAACCCCTCTGTATGATCTGATTGTATGATCTGAGCAAGCCCTAACTTGAATTCAAACCTGCTTTGTCTTCACTGTTGTCTGAATCGAAGCAACAAATCCAGAGTTTTTCTGCACTGCAGGCGTGGCCCAAGTTTATAATTATGTATGTCAGAAGGACAAAGCAATGAGTACCTGGACACTGGGGCTTGCTGAATATACACAGTATGCATTGAAGCTAATGGAAAAAGTAGGGATTGAAGCTTGAACACAGTTTTTAGCAACATGAAGCTCAACAGAAGGGCACAAGAAAGCCAGTCACAGCTCATGTAACTAATTGGTCTGTATCTATCATACTTGTCTGTACCATTTCTGTATTTTACTAATATAATATGTGAGGTAAATACATAAAGTAAAATACTGTAATTTATTTCAATGGAGCTTTAATGACTTAAAGCTAATCATGCACTTATATATTTCTGTGAATCCAATTCAGTGAATTAAAACAGCATCAGTGGAGCAACTCTGGACTTCCTCTTTTAGAAGCATAGGTAGTATTTAATCTTTAGACCCCATAAAAACATTAATAAAAAACTACTTTCATTTGTTGCTTACAGCAGTGAAACACTTTGGCATCCAGCAGCTCACAGACTGGAAGATAAAAGTTCAGAAAGAAACCTGCAGTTGTTATGCAGAGCACCAGAGATCCCAAGGTTTCCCTTTGGTGAGAACTTTCTTCTTGTTACAGACTAAATTCACCATGATTCATGTTCTTGCATCCTCTGTTCAGTTGTGTGACATATTTCCTAAACAACACTAAAAGTTGACCATTTCCAATGCTTTCACGTTCCCATTAAATATACTTTTAGTTTGTTGACTGACCTGTAAATACCGAGCTTCCTCTTTACCAAAGCATGCTAACGAATTCTACGTCTGTTCTAATGATAATTTTCAGAGAAGAGAAGTTCAGAAACATTTTTTTTTCCTTCCTCGAATATTCTGGATTTGTTTTTTTGAGATGTAGCTTTCATTCACTCTTTCAGGCTAAGCACTGAATTTGGTGACTGCAAGCACAGCACAGTGGAAGGGACAGATCGCTTTTTGAGGGGGAGCAGCCTGGGTTGCCTACCGAAACTTTGCAGCATTCTCCTCACAGTCTGATTAATTCTTGTTCAAATGCTATTAAATAAAATTAAAGGAATGAAAACTGCAGGTGCTCTGTCATTGCCAGCAGTGTTTTAGAGTATTGCAATCTGAATATACATTAAAAACAGCCTAAGGGTGCTTTTAGCATAGTCGCTTAGAACTTAGCAAAGCTCCTTTAAAAAAGAGAGCCATTAATCCCCTCCATCACAAGAACTGGCTATAGAGAGGAGCCATCACAAATACAATTCAGTTCAAAGCTGAATAAATAGCCAGAAGGCTGCTGATGGGAATATTGTAGAAGCACAGCAGTCAGACATAGATTTCCAAGGTCTCTTTCTTTACATCATCTCCAAAGTGTGCCATGGAGCACTCTCTGGGGGTGAAGACGCAACACAGGTAGAGGCTCCTGGGCTGGAACCAGTAACACTGAAATAACACGGCCCTAACAAGCAGGCAGACCAAACTGCAAATTCGCTGATGACTCTTTCCACGTTGTGCTCCTTGCTGCTGCTCATGGACATCTGAATGAGTTATGAGCAAAGCTACACATCTTCTTTTTTCCAGTTGAACAATCCTACCACGTTCCCGTGTCAATCAGCAGTGTCAAGGTCCTCTACGAATGAAAATGGGGATGAAGATGGGGAACAAGGCACAAGATTGATGCAGTTCATATGCAAACTTGCCTTGGAGGCAATATCTTAAAAATCTACGATGCCTGATGAATGCACCATAGGGTAGTAAATATGCTTAATGCACGTGTGGCAGACAGGCTGGAATTCTCTTATGCCAAACAATGGACAAATGGTTAAAGTACTAAATAAAAATAAATTAATATTTTAAAATGCTGGAATGTGTGGCAAATTCAGTAAACTATGAGGTAGCTGTTTCCCTCTAGATAAATACAGTTCCCAATCTTTAACTCTTACAGTTTAATAGAAACAAAAAAGCCTCAGATCTGTCATGAAAATACATCATTGATAAGTGATAAGAAACAATATGAATGGTATCAGTGATATCATCTAACGCAGATGATGATTTTATATATAAAAACTGTAAAAGAAGTGCTTATGACTGGTGATTTATTTCTTCGTTAAAACACTTGTCCTTCAAACGAAACCCTGTAATTCACTGAAATTAACAGGGTCTTAAAATTGGAATATGCATTGTAAATTAATGCCTTTTTGAGCTTATATAATGTCAAGCACAATGTTATTGGCATCCTACCTTTCCTGTGCGAAAAATACTGCATGCTGCACTAATACATATTGGCTTACTTAGAAAAGCAAAGCTAAGAATGTAAATCTCTAAAGCCCATTTACCAGAGGCTCTCACAATATCCTGCCGTAACTCAATCCAGAACTGCCACAGTTCTACATTTTCCAAACCTGAGAAGCTCTCAGTTCAGTGTCTAGTGCATTTCAGGGCTGTCAGACTGAAACCACTGCAGCTAATAACTTTATAAAGGGAAAACCTTCTCACTGCCAAATTCATGACTGTTTCCTACTCTTGCACAGATGCATTGTACAAAATGCGTTTTGCTTTGTCGTGAATGAAAAAGCAGCCACAGACGACAAGTCTCACAGAACGACTTCATCTTCTTTCTTACTACAGATTGGACGTGCAGGGAACAACACTGATTTGAGACAATCTTCTTGACCCTTGCTGGCTGTGTTACCCATGCCTGCTCCTCTCTTCTCCTCCTTCAGTGGTAGAGTTTTGGATGGGCTTTCCAGCTGCGTTTTGGAAAGGGCACCCAAAAATGCTGCTCTAAGAAATTCTACATGTGGGTCCTCCTTGGTGGCTGTAAAGAAGTTACTTCTGTTAATAGCTCATCTGTGGCTGTAGTTCCTAAGAAACAAACAAACAAAAAAAAACAGACCTGCATACTGCATAGGAGTCAAACACCAGCGTGGTCATCTAGCGGCTGGTGTGAAGAGCTGCCTGGCATCATGAAGCAGAGAGGAGAACTAATCCTCACTGGTCCCATGACTGAGAAAACTACAGAAGCTGAGGAGCCTCTCCTAGCATGGTTCTCTTGTTATCTCTGACTGTAAAAAATAATAATAAAAAAAGTCCTTGATTCCCTCCTCTACCAAATACATTATTTTTACATTATTTTTTTGCTTCCCTCTTTGCACAAGAACTGGTGGATCCAGGTGAAAAGCAGGGTACTGAACATGAAACAATCTTTTTTCGCTTGCTTTTCTCCATCTGTTTTTTCTACAAAGTACACCTATGATGGAAGCTTCCAAAACGAGAAGATAGTGCCACAGGCAAAATCAAAATAGGTGATTTTCCCCCTTTTGTTTTTCAGAAGTCTCTTCTATAGAGGATTCCCTTGCTGGCTGCCAGGGGCTCTTGGCAGCAGAAAGGCTGACTGAGTTTTGTTACAAAATGTCATTCTTAAAAGTCTTTTTATTAATATTTTTCCCAGATTTATTTGTTACAGCAGCAAAAGATTTACTGCAAGTTCTAGAGTTATGTTTGGAGTGTTCATAATCCACGAACGTGAAGGATGTTGAAACTATGCAAAAATGTATTCCTTCCCAAAGTAACATTAATAATACATTTGCAGATATTGAGACCCGCTCTATACTAGTTGAGATAGAGTATGGGTGTAATGTATTCCCAAGCACTGTGGATAAATCACCTCTATAAATTCTTCATGCTATGCTGTAATCTCCAAAAGCTCTCTGACTAGTAAAAATCAGCCTGGCTGAGCAGTCTGGGATTCTTCTCACTATCTTATTATTCATCTGCCAGTGTGCGGTGGTTTTACCCTGCTGGGCAGCTGAGCTCCATTACAACTGCTCTCTCACTCCCCCTCCTCAAAGGAAGAGGGGGAGAAAACATGATGGAAGGGGCTCAGGGGTTGAGATAAGGACGGGGAGATCGCTCACCAATTACTGTCATGGGTAAACCATTTATTGCCCATTACTAACAGACTAGAACACAGAAACTAAAACCAAATTAAAACCACCTTCCCCTCATCCACCATCTCCTACCTCCTCACCCCAAGCTGTGCAGGGAAATGGGAAATGGGGCTGTGGTCAGTCCCTAATGCTTCATCTTCCCTCATGGTCACTCTGTCCCTGCTCCCCATGGGGTCCCTCCCACGGGATGCCGTCCTTCCCGAAACTGAGCCTGCAGGGGCTGCCCACAGGCAGCAGCTCTCCAAGCACTGCTCCCACACGGCTCCGTCCCACGGGGTCCATCCCCCAGGAGCAAACTGCTCCAGCACGGGCCCCCCATTGGCAGCAGCTCCCCCCAGACCTCTGCTCCTGCGTGGGCTCCTCTCCACGGGCTGCAGCTCCAGCCCGGGGCCTGCTCCTGCGGGGGCTCTCCATGGGCCGCAGCCTCCTCCAGGCCACATCCACCTGCTCCATCGGGGGCTCCTCCACCCAGCGTGGAGATCTGCTCCATGTGGGACCCATGGGCTGCAGAGGGACAGCCTGCTCTGATCTGACATGGGGCAGATGCTGGGCTTGCCACCCTGCAGCCCCCTGCTACCAAGCCCTTGCCACGTAAACCCAACACACAGTGACACCTGAGGTCAAAACAGACAATGTCTTTACACATCTGGCACTACACAACTTTACTTCAGCAAAGTCTTAATTCTTTTTTAAAAACACTAACACAAACCTGCATACCTCTCTTAACCCTCCCCTCCCCCTGTGCATATCAGATCACTCTTGAAAATGTACTTGTTTGTGCTTTGCTTCTCATGATAGGGCATAGTAAGTCAAAGCTTTTCAGTATTTTCTGCTTGGTCTCCTTAGTTATAAAAGTATCTGGCATAAAAGGCAGATGTGTATTTCCACTTGTCGCAATATTCACCTCCATGCTTTCCCAGAAGCAACTGTAAACGTGCAATCACAGTAAAATAGTTGTTAACACCTCCGACTTAGTTCTTCCAAAATCATATGTGAAATGGCCATACTGCACACCAGTCCTTTCTTAATGGTGATAAGCATCATATTCTACTCACAACTAACCTTCGGAGGAATATACCTCTATAAGCTCATGCATTGCTTTAAAAATCAACTGTAAATACCACTTTGAAGATTTTAGTACCTAGGCAAGCCCGATGCTTGGGTAAAGTTTCATTCCTTTGTGAATAATGCTTCCCAGAGCAAACACGCAGAAGCACATCCTTTCTGCTAGACCATGGGCTAGGTA
This sequence comes from Anas acuta, assembly GCF_963932015.1. NCBI lineage: Eukaryota > Metazoa > Chordata > Aves > Anseriformes > Anatidae > Anas > Anas acuta. The sequence continues at coordinate 45,570,460 of NC_088980.1, read as the reverse complement.
ACATAGCACTCCTATCCACATAGTCACTGAACAGGAACAGAAGCTCTTGTCACAGCCAGTGACAATATGCCTCCAGTCCAAAATGCAGGACATACGATAAGCAGTTTGGAGATGCATCAGGACCATGTGTGATCTCCTTTCCCCCATGGATACAAAGCTTGAATCCTCTCAATCCACAGGACAAAACAGGTTTTTCACTTGTCCATGCCACGGTGAAAAACATCACCTCTGCTGGACTGTGAAGTGCTGAGGACTGAGATTTCCCGGTCTCCCCTAAGTCAAGAGATGGCGAGTGCAAGAGGGACTCTGTCCTAGCTTCACTGCATTGTCTGAAAAACAAGTGCAACTTGCGAATTAATTTGAGAGTAACATGTCTCTGCTCCATAAATCTCACGTTTATGATTACATGTGTTAGGATAGGTGTTGGTAACATCATAATCAAACACCACCTGATTTCCAGATGAGCATTTGGATTCATTAATTCATTTGGATTCACGTCTCATCCACTGACATTTTGACAGGAGACACCTGAGGGTGCAGAGAATGTTCCCTGTAGGGGACAACCCTTTGAGGACTAAACACAGGATTATTCAACCAGAAAATTTAATTTTAAAAGATAAATACTAGGAGGCAGATTTCTTTTTTTCATTCATTTTTCACACTTCCTGTAATAATCCAAATACTTCTAAAAATAAAACCAGAAGGATCGCATATCCAGTGCCTGTTAATAGAAAAATAATTGGCTTAAATGAGGCACATGCTCAAAAGCACAAAATAAATGGCCCAACAATTCTTTGGGGAGTTACGGTATTTTTAGCCATATGGTATTTCTTATTAATTGTTATAAATACTAAGAGCCAACTATATGCTCAGCACTGTACAACACCTCCACATCCTGTCAAATCTTAACCCAAAATGCTTGCAGTTCAAAAGATTAAGACATGTAGGAACAAGGGATACTGAGAAATGTAGTGACAAAAACAACAGCCCAGGTGCTCCTCAGTATTAGATGGTGAATTAGTCCCTGCTCCTTGCAGCTGCATCTGGATCATCTCTCATCGGGGAATTACAAAATGGACTCTTTCTCCCCCACAGTCAGCAAAAGGAAAGAAGGAAGAAAAAGGGAGCATATTTAGGGGCTTAACAACACACACCAGCTCTACAACATATTTTGGGCCTTTAGCGATTTATGATAATTGAAAGTAACCCTCAAGCTGTTCTTCTTTGTGTGATGAGGCTGCTCTGGAGCACAGCCAGCCCGGAGTCCAGAGCTGCATAAACTCCCACGCTGAACTGTGCCATGCAGCTCTAGGTCACAGCACAGCCTGTGGAACAATGCTAAAAAATTTGATATAGCAGTGAAAAGCACTGTAGGAAAGACACGTTGCTCTGGTAGCAGTGAAGCACAGGCAGCTGGATGTTCTGGTTTGAGCTTGGTGCTACAGCATCCCCGCAGCTCTCCCTGCTGCCTATTTTATATGAGGCCACATGCAGGAAACGGTGACCTTCTCAGGGCTGTGAAGAACCACATGAAGTCACAAAATGGCATCATTATCTTCTGCAAGACAGAAGGATATTTTCTAGCCTGGAAAACACCGATGAAGACAGGTGCCTTGTAATCCAGAGGAGAAGCTCAGTGGCCTGGACGGTTAAGAGATGGTCCCAGTAATGATACAGACCAAGACGAGTGCCTCAGAAAAACCTTTGATTTCTGAAACATTCCTGAAAAAAGAGTGAGTCAAGTCTATGTGCACTGCATACCTCTCACTCTGTTTTTTTTCTGGCTCTGTAAACTACAAGGAGAGAGGACCTTCCTTTTTCCTGCTGTAGCCCTTCCTTGGAAGATGTACACCAAGCACTCTCTGCCTTGTGATGCCTCCTGTCCAGCAGTCTCTACCTCAGATTTCTATCTGATTCCCTATCAGCAACATCTACGCTTTGTGGCTACTCTGCCAGTAATAGTCCCAGTCATAAATGTCCCAAGGGTCAGGAAAGATGCACTACAAATACACTCAGCCAAGGCCCAGGGACCTGTTTCCCTCTCTTTTAGATGTTATCCTTTCTTGCAAATGATCTCACTCCCTAAGAGACTACTCTGCTTGAAAAAAAGCTGCCAGTGTCCACTCCTATTAAGCCACTGCAACTACTCCATTTCTGTGCATCCTCCTTGTCCACTCCTGGGAATCACTCGGCACTTTCTCCATCCCTAAGCACCAAGTCTTCTTTCCCCCTGTCTGGCAGAGCTGCCCCCGTCTCTCTCCAGTGCAGGCTTCATCCTCAATAACCGTCAGTGCACTTCTGTGCAGAGCAGGCTGTAATGTGATTAACTTTATGCTTCACAACCTCAGTGTAAGAAGTAGGTCCCGGGGTAGGGATTTGACATGAAGCTCTCAGGCACGTACAGGGCCTCGGTCAGAAAAACAGCTCTTCCTTCCTGAAATGGCAGAATAATACGGCTCTGAACTACACGAAATGGCCAATTGCTCGAAGGAAACAACGCTGCCAAACCTGAGCACTACTGAAGGGAAAGACATGAAACAGGAGATAATTGCTCCATTCTACCTCCAAGACAAGGCCAAAAGATCACAGGGTTTGCAACCATTTCTTTCTCTCGGTGTGCTGCGCTTTAAGGCTCTGAATTAACTCTCTCAATACAAACACGAGTGGTTTGCCTTGCAAGCATATACTTACCATTGTCCATTTATCAGGTACTTGCATTGTTTGCTGTCTTCACTTTCTCTTCTCCCTGACATCTTAATTGTAGTGTCTGCATGTTAATTGTTAATGCCCTCAGCAATGAGAAGCTGTGATATTACAATGAATTCGCAGCCTCTACAGGAGAGAGTGCTATCTAATGCTTTAGAACATACTGCAAAACCATCGTTATCCTCATGGGATGCTACCTTCAAGAAGCAGTGCCTTTTTCAAATCATAAAGAATTAGAAACTTCATGCTAAAGAACTGAGAGATTCTTGTGGGCTGGCTGCAAGGGAATTCCTGCAGCAGCAGAGTCCTGGGACCTACAAAAAGGGCTTCCAAGCTGGTCAGAAATTGTGCTGTTTTCCATGCAGTTTACACAAAAGCACTGCCAGTAATTTGCTACCACTATAAATGTGCACTTGATTCAGTGTCCCTGTTTTAATTTTCCTTTGTAATTCTTGGTCTTGCAAAGCACTGATTATTATTCATCAGCTCTGAGGCAGAAGACGTGTCAGGCTTTGCACAGTATTACACAGTTTTGAAACAAAGTCTGCTCCCTTACATTAGAAGAAAGGGGATCAGATTTTCCAAAGCGTCTTGGCACTCCATGTCAAAGCCACATGCCTACTGCAGTTCTTAAAGGCACCTGCAAGAGTTTCACACTTAACTGCCATTAAAATAAAAAGCAGATTAACGTCTGGTTAGTCTGCTTAGGTACTTAGGGAAACTCGTTGATTTCTCAACTGAGTTATTAAGCATTTGCTGATTTGGAAAACCCAGCCCCAAAATCTTGCCTTTTTCCCTGAATATGACAGGAGCCAGGTTTCAAGTGAGAAGAGTAGCTTGGAGAACCACATAATCATCCCTGTACAAAAGAAAAGCTCAGTGATGGGAAAGCTGGTACAGCTACACAGCAGTGCTCTTTCCGCAAGTGTTTGTTGCAGGTGGAGTTTTGAAGTCTTTCATTGAGTTGAATGGGCTTAAATTTTGACATGAACTCAAGCTCTTTGTCGAGCTACTGTGGAATTGGATAGGACATTTGTATATTTACTGTTTAGAGATGTGACTGGGATAATACCCGTCACATGAGGCGATACTCTTTGGATGACACTTGGTTTTATATATGCTTCTTATGCTTCTTCTGAATTATTTACACCGTCTATAATGGACATACACAGGTGATCAATGCTAGCAAAACCTCTGCAGTTAGAACTTCTTTGTCAAAAAGTGCCTAGGGGTGGGTGTAGGGGGAAGCGTTCAAAGGCTTTGCAAAAAGTTGAAGACATTTCTAACCTATAAGACTTGCAGACCCTAAAGTCAGCAGTATAAATCTCCCTGTATTACTGATAGCAGTACAACGTGTCCATGTGCCTGGCAGTTCACACATAAGGGAATATCAGATAGCAATGTTTATTAAGTATCTAACAGTTAGTCATTTTTCTGTCCTTGCAGGAACGCTGTCACAGGCACTGGATTATTCATGGACACTAGACAGCAGTGTGTGTGCTGCCATAAAAATCGCTGTATGTCAAATTATTGGAACGCAGTCCAACAGAGATTCAAGCGTATGGCTAGTGCTGCCATAGGAGCAGAGCTTGCTAAGAGCTCAATTTCCATATTTAACTGCATTTGCTGGGTTAGGGCTTGATTACATTGTCAGAAACATACCGATGTCTCCTAGGCACACAGAGCAAGGAAAGAAGGCTTTGGTGAAGGAACAAAGTGTTTGACAGGATGTTTTTGGTTTATAACGCAACATAAAGCAAAGCTGGAGACATGGAAGCCAGGAAGAAAATCGCAATCCTGCTAAAGTCAACGGGAGTTTTGCCACTGAACTCAACAGGACCGCTATTTCATGGTCACTAGGCTCCTGTCAGTGTATCAGTAACAATTCCTCCTCCACCTGACTTGATGCTGAGTCTCAGAGACACACATGTTATATTACACAAGCTGCTGAGTCTTTGTTCCTAAAGTTTCATTTCTGTTAGAGATGGATGAATAGACTTTTGAAAAGGAAAATAGGGAAAAGTCAAATTTTTACTCCCGTCTATTCACTTTTCCTCTAAAATCTCTCTGAAGGCTAGAGGCAAACAATATTGGATCTAAAATAAAAGATTAGACAGGCACATTGTGTTATAATGGGGATTGCTCCAGGTCCAAAACACAAATAATTCACAACACAGGATGGAGAGAATATTATGGATTAATTTTTGATCTATCAGATAATCTCTTTACCAAGAGTGAAAGGAATTTTAAAACCAAACCCTTGCAGCGTTTTCCAGTTTGGGTAAACAACCACATTTATGCAAATGTATTTAATATCTCGGTTTTCTAGCATAATGGTCATAGATGTTGTTACTAGGATGTCCCACTACCAGCCTGAATGCTTGACGCATACAAACACTGGGAAGTTATGCGTGTTCTCATTAATTTTCAAAAATCTACAGGGTTCTAACACAAACAGTGCCAGTATAAGCATATAAATGAAGGTACTTAATGCCAAGAACATAATCAGACTATCAAATGGTATGTGCGAAAGCATGAATTGCTTGTCTGCCAATAGAATGAGCAAACATAACAACCTCGCTGTCTGCTGGCTTTTTATTCCAAATTCAGTGTCAAGGACTTAAGCCATGACCTGAAATTCTATAGCCCCAGGCCTGCTCCATATTTTTCTCTGTTTCGCCAAACCTGCAAGAGCAGTGAAGGAGCTCTCACAATATGTTAGTTGCTCAGGAGGGTCCCTGTGCCCTAAATTTGTCTCTGCTCTTAGCAGAACAATGCAGAACATGCCCCCCACCCTGTCAAACTCTTTATTGAGCTTGTGCACTCTGTGAAATGCTACCCAAACGTTATGTATTTAAGGACACGACTGTTGATGGAACCAGCAAATTTAAAATAAATATTGCAGACTGCTCTTGGGAACAATCTCAGGTTTAGAATAACAAGAGCCATAGGATTCAAAGAGCTGTGCTTATCCAGCCAGTGAGCAGGGACATGTTCTCTTGTGCGTGTGCAGCAGAAATCTCACCAGAGGGCACATCAAGGACGCTGGAGCCTGTATCTGATAAGAAAATGTATATTCAATTAAACTTCTTTATAAGCTATGCCAGTTTGCTTTTAAAGCCCTCTTTAACAGAGAGCTCTGCTTTTCCAGGAAAGGATCACAGAAGGGAAATGGAAAGCAGCAGCTTCTTTCAAGAAGGCAAAGTTTCTGTTAAGAAACTGAAGCAACAATCTGGGACTGAACTGTGGGAAAAGCAGGCGTAGATTTCCTGCTTGCTGTGTGCTGCCTGGTGGGCAGCCTGTTACCAAGCCACGTGACTCACAAATACAAATGCTGCAACCCAGCGAGTATCCCAAAAAGCTTTGTACATGAAACACTGCATACCCAGAGGCTGTTTACCTTTCTAATTTTTAAGCAAAACAGATGGACTCTTTGCTAGATAACCACTCCCCCGCTGTTCTCTTTGCTGAAGCTATCACCTACCAGTCTAACAGAGCACACCGAAAATGGCAGTTTCTTTCCTTTCTGCAAGTTCCAAGAATGATCGAAAGAGACTCTCTCCCAACGTGCATCAAGCGATCCCGCTACCTTAAAGCATACGTCAGCCGTATGTTCCTATCACATGGATTAATTATACATGGCTCGTGCAAACTGAGAGAGCTATGTCAAAGCAGGCAGGCTCATTTACGCTGAGGACACAGTACCCAGAATACCTACGGTTTGATGGGAGCTTTTGAAATCATCTAGATGACCCCCGTCTCCCCTGAGAGATGTTTTTTTTTTTTTTCCATTAGGTGCTTCAGTGGCAGAGTGTCTCCAATCCTCCTGACCATCCTGTTCTAGCATTTCAGGGCCCTAACCTGAGACAGCATTTCGGCCTGATGTCTAATGACAAGTTCCCTGCTGCTTTATAAATCCATTTCTTCATGCCTTATCTACTATGGGCACAGAACAGGCTATTCCCCTGCTTCTGGCTATCGTCTTTTTTGTACTGTTGCCATGCCTCCCTGCTTGCTCACGAGCACCGGTGCATACCATCTTAGTGAAGCTACGTAATTGTTCACAGCCACTGCTCGGCAATAGAAACAGGAGCTGGTGGGTGCTGGGTCCTATCAGAGGCAGTAGCCATTAGGGACAATGGTGCTCAGCACCTCGCAGAAGCCACTGAGAACTGGGTGTTCTCTTAAACAGGAATTTAACAAACTCATGTAGCTTCTCAAATATTTATGGAAAGGGGGATATACCCCTGGAATAGTGTCAGACGTGCATGGAGCACCAGCTCGTGCTTACCCTTTTTACAGCGTGAACTTCACTGCAAGAGACTTAACAAAACACGCTCAGGCTGCCAGGAGGAAGGCGAGCTGCATCCACAGCAAGAGGACACAAGATTTGTGACAGCGTGTGGCGTAAGGCACAGCCACTCTCTGCCATTTTTGCTCGGTTTGCTACTGAGAGCTGTGCGTCTGCACATGGGAGGCGCTTTCTGCTGATATTACCGGGCATCGTGCCAGGCCTCAATGATGAAAGAGTGATGCTGGGGAACGCACTAAGTGATAATGGCATGAAGAAACACTCAGACTGGCATTCATTTCCAGATGCTATGGTGACAGGTCCTCATACAGACGCCGGTGCTGTAAGTAAACAGAAAATAAAAGTCGCTCCATTTTTCAGGAAAATAAATGTCTGAAGAAGAAAGTCTCATACACAGCTCGCGTGCCAAGGGCTCTACCAGTTACCTTTCGCCACATTTTCCCTAGTTTATATGCAACTTGGATCCTCTCCGTGAGCAGTGCATGCATGGTAAATTATAATGTGCATGTTTTATTACAGAAAATGCAGACATATTGTGGCTCATGCTGTAGGGCTTAAATCATCACATTAGGTCTTTATAAAAAATGGAGATCGCTCAGCCTCATGGGAAAGGCATTTGCATCTTCATCATTACAGAGGCAACAAACTTCATCCATAAAGATGTGCCTAGAACAAATGGCAGCAAATTGTGGACACATGTTTTGCTTTAATTGGTCCTCATCAACTCCATCTAGCTAGTGACTTCAAAGAGCTCTCACTAAGAAACCCCTTCCAAAATTTTTGGTTTAATCTTTTTATGTTCTTTTTTAAACGTCTCGGAGATTTCAGATTAAATAGAATCTTTGAAGATACAGTTTGAAAGCAGCGCTTCTTTACAGTTCTATCACATGTTTAATTACTTATTCATAAATTATGAATGGCTAGAGGTAAAGCAGCGTTGCCCAGAGCCCCTGTCCTGGGCCAAATGTGGTATTGCAATTTTTACAAAGTCTATCTCTTGACAACTGGGATCAGAGTCAAGCCAGCTACAACCATATTCAAAAGAGCAGCTGCTGCTAGTGCCATTTTCACATACTATTCTTGATAAGCATAAATGGATGGAATATGCTCTTTTTGGAAAGCACAGCAGAGGAATATGGATGGCAATAGACTGATTACATAACTCATCTGAAATTCACCAAACAGACAGATGCTACATTTAGTCTCTCAAATTCTTATTTAGAGATGGGCCTGATTCCTTAAAAAATACAGCTCACATTTCCTACCGGTGTATAAAACAGAAGAGTAAGCTTTTTCTTCTAACCCCCAAACCAAGCAGTCCTCACAAGAATGAGGGTCCCACTGTCTCAGACTCTGTACAGACACACAGCTGAACACAGTGCAAATGAACAGAGGTGAAAATGAATGCACAGAAGGGTGTAGCCACTACTGGCCCAGTGGCACAGCTGGGACTCAACAAAGGCATGACAAGTATCATAGCAGTGCACCAGGTTTGGGATGAAACTACTTCTTACCTGTCTTGCCTCTCCAGCTGATCACCAGTTGTACAAAATCCACCAACACTTTATTCAAGACATCCCAGTTTTTGACTCATAAGAGTACATACACAGGGCACCTCTCTCTGTAAACCTAAGCCTCAGTTAACCACTCATAACATACCAGACAAGATGAAAATCCTGCTACATCAGAGAGGCAGCACCACAGACCCAACTGCTGCAGTTGCAGGTAAGGAAGGTGTAGGACATCAGTGAATCAGGCCAAAATAAAACATATTCCTTTGACGCTTTTCTTGATATTTTTTTTTTGGTAAATTAGAATAGCAAAAACAACCAGTCTAGCAAAACAAAAAAATCTCATGCTTTATACCCTGATGGCAACGAGTAAAACAAAGTTATTAAATAGATTTTTGTAAGTATTTTTGTAAATACTTGTTAGATTAATTTTCACATACACACCCCAAAAACACAATATTCCTTGCATTGTTCATCCTGTGAATATTAAGCATGTTTTTGTGGTTTCTGTCTAGCTTGGAACAGAAAAAGAGAAATCTATAAATAACTGCGTAATATAATATGCACATTGAAGTGAGAAGTTCTGCTGAAGAGGCAACATAAACTTTTAAAGAAAGATTCTTACTGTAAACTGGCAATTTCCTTTGCAAAACATACAATGAAGATAGTACAGTTATATTTTGTCTTTTCTCATTTTGCTTACCCTCCAAAATTTTGAAGAAAAAGTTACAAATTATGATGTTTGCACTAAAAATATCAGTCTACAGAAATGTAAATACTATCTAACACCTAAAATCTTGCTTTATGCCTGTGGATAGGGCAAAGAGCCCTTATCTGCACAACCTAAATTCACCTTCTTGGGAGTCTTTTTGCTGGACTTCCATATTGCATAAACTCTTCTGAAAGCAAAAACTCAGAAAAAATAATCCAGTAATCTCCAGAAGTGACACAGAATTTAGTCTGTGTGAGTCTGGGGCTCCCTTCCCATCACTCTCAGACCTTTTTGAAAGAACACACCAGACATTAGATGGATCCCATTTGTCCACAGCAAAATAGACAAAAACGATCATTACAAAAAAGTTGATGCATTATTCCTTCCAACCATCATCCTCTGCTTCTACTTCTCATTCTCCTGAAGGTGTTTAGTTTCAAGGCACAGCAGATCGCATTCACCCTTGTACAAGACTCTGTGGAATCACCTGATACCTTAATTTCTTTTTTTTTTTTTTATTACATCTCCAAACATCTCAATGAACAAGAGAATTTAACTTCTTCATGGTTCCTCCAGGTAGATGACACAAGACACATGGTTATGTGCCTTTCTCAGTTGTGGCTGGCATAAATAATACTACCTTATTTATGAATTTGAATGATTTAATTCTTACAGGGAAAAAATATATATATTTACTTACTAAACAGTTGGCAATAGAGGACCTGTAAGCTTCTCTTCATGGTATCATGTGATCCTGCTGGTCTGCCAGTTTATTCATGATTCTGTCAAGGAAATCAAGAGAAGAAAATGATTTGTAATTTACTACAAAATTCATGCTTTATTTTTGCATCCATTGATTACAAAGTAAGATGGAGCTTCACAGGAAAATTGTATTGATTAGCAAAAGGAAAATGCCTAACTGTGCTTTAGCCTTTTTAGCCATGCTTTCCAACAGCTTGTCAGTGAAGGGCATAGCTAAAAACAAAGCTATCCCCTACAAAGGGTACAACTTTCTCACTGAAGAGCAAACATGAGATGCTGACACTGCCAGGCAGCTGTGCAGGGCTCACAGAGCTGGAGCCGCCTCCTGGAGTCTCCCCTTCTTGCATCACTCCAGAAGTCCTCAGAAAGTATTTTCAAATACTCATCACAGGTGTTTTTCACCTCAGTTTTAAACATCAACCCCAGTCACACTGATGTTAATTATTCACATTTTGAGGAAAATAAATGCATAAATCAGAAGTGAGAAGCACACACAGTCCCCAAACACTACTGTGAGTAATGTCTCACTGAGGACCCAAAGACAGGACAGCATTTATGCTTTTCATTCCATAAAAAAGATTTGTTGGAGATTCATAACCAACTTTGAAAGATAGGACACTGAGATTCCTCTTGTGAATATTAAACAGTGTGTTCTATCTTCTCAGTTTCAGTTCAACAATTTCTTCTTCCAAACTGCTTGGGATGTTCCTGAGTCACTTTTACATGCCCTCATAAAAATCTTTCAGAACTTACTTAAAATGCAGTCCTGAATATATAAGATAAAGAATCCAAACCAATGAGTAACACTTTGGAACTGAATAAATGCCGACCAGTTTGTGAAAACAGAACTGTATTTAAATATATTTTATGCAGAAGGCCTTTAAGGATTAAAACTTTTCTTTCCTGTGCTCCGTAACAAAAGATGCTTGGGTTTTGTTAAGTTACTGGATACAGCAATTTGTGTACATAAATTTGGCTTCTCTCATGCTTTCTTTCCCATTTAAAAAGGGACCTCAAAACATTGGAGGAACTCGCAGAAATTTCCGTATTTGTAAGTTGTTTTCTTCTAACTGAAAGCAATCATCTGTGAATGAATTTATTATTTTTTAATCAGAATTAGGCTCATAATGATGCTGGATCATGAAGACTTCCTGAAGGACCCCTTGTCTTCCCTTTCTCCTTGAGGTTTATCAAACAACAAGGCAAACACAGTTTAAAAAAAAAAAAAAGTCTTTATGCATAATCATACGCATTTCATATGGTCCATTACAGCACTTTTCAAAGACACATAGAAAAAGCCTGTGCATTTAGGGTTGCAATTTCAAATTCTCCATTTTTTATTGTATTTACTTGACTCCAGATTGTTCAGTGCTTGTAAATTCTGGTCTGACATACACTTAAAGCTGGAGCCCTTGGGGATATGGAACCTATATTGTCAGTGGTTTATCTGGTTCTTACTCTTTTCTGCATATATTTTTATTAATACCTTAATGGTGAAAGCATGGTCAACACAGGCTTTTTGTATAGTTCACACTGTGCTTGGCAACTGTGATGTGATCCACTGTTTTGGGCTGTGAACCACAACTGATTCATATTTCCCTTCCATCTCCATGTTAATGCTACCCGTAGTGTATAAAAGCATTTTACTTATAAATTCTGGTCTCGTGGTTAAAATAAATGGGATGCTGTTGAATATTTATTTATTTAGATGGTACTCCTAGCGTAATTTACCCTGTGCTAAGATGTAGGAATAAGTGTGTATATGGGGAAAGAAACAAAAATCAGCACTTGAAAACTTTCATGATGTTTTTCTGTTGTCTTCAGTTAGAAAATTTATCTTCTTGATTATACGGCCACAAAAATCTACTTTGAGAACTCACTAAAACTGCGTAAACCAAAATTGCCTTGAGTTTGCAACCTCTAAAATTTCTTCAAAGTTCTTGGCATGACTTAAGGTTAAACATAAAAGCGTGGAAAACAGTGCAAGTAAATCCATATTTTTGAATATCGAATTTTTTGTGTAAAAGAAATGCATGCAAAGCAAGGATTTATCTGACAGGTACTGTAAGATAAGATAGATTTAATGAGATTTACTTGTATGTTGGGAAGCCAAATCGCACCAGCAATGATTTTCCAAAGACAGGGTCTGCTTGCAACCACTATCAACACTGCACAGAGTTCAGGCAGATGAACCATCGCGTTACAAGCCTGAATCATGGCTTGATGTTTGACCAGAAGAACCATGGTGGTATCTACCAAGGTGAAAACTCCAGTGAGTCTGAGTCCACCGCCTTGTGTTTAATTTTATCTACCAGCAAAACCAGAGGAAAATAACATGTGAATCAACCTGAATATAAAGAAATCCTTGCATCCTACCGTATCTGACTCAATTTTTAGCAATCCTGGGCTGAACATGGGATCTAACTGCCATGTCTTATAACTAATTATTCCTTACTCATCTCTTCCTTGTCATACACGTAGAGGCTGGGCAGAGAATGGATTGAGAGCAGCCCTGAGGGGAAGGGCCTGGGGGTGCTGGTTGACGAGAAGCTCAACATGAGGCAGCAATGTGAGCTTGCAGCCCAGAAAGCCAACCATGTCCTGGGCTGTATCAAAAGCAGCGTGGCCAGCAAGTTGAGGGAGGTGATTGTCCCCTTCTGCTCTGCCCTTGTGAGCCCCCACCCGAAGCACTGCATTCAGCTCTGGGGCCTCCAGCACAAGAAGGACTTGGAGCTGTTGGAGTGAGTCCAGAGGAGGGCCATGAGGATGCTCAGAGGGCTGGAGCACCTCTCCTATGAAGACAGGCTGAGGGAGTTGGGGTTGTTCAGCCTGGAGAAGAGAAGGCTCTGTGGAGACCTTGTAGCGGCCTTCCAGTGCCTAAAGGAGGCTACAGGAAAGCTGGAGGGGGCCTCGTTATCAGGGAGTGTAATGATAGGAAATGGTTTTTAAACTAAAAGAGGGGAGATTAAATTTAGATATTAGGAAGAAATTTCTTTACTCAGAGGATGGTGGGGCACCAGAACAGGCTGCCCAGAGAAGCTGTCGATGCCCCATCCCTGGAGGTGTTCAAGGCCAGGCTGGATGGGGCTTTGGGCAGCCTGGTCTGGTGGGAGGTGTCCCTGCCCATGGCGGGGGCACTGGAACAAGGTGATCTTTAAGGTCCCTTCCAACGCAAAGCATTCTGTGATTCTGTGATCTGTCATGAACAAGAGAGGTTACAAACTGAGTGCTATCTGGGGGGGCTCCGGTTCACCAACCCATGGTTTCTGAAGTAACTAAGGGAGCAATTTTAGGCACTAACAGATTAGCAGAGCTATGCACACGCAGATGGCAAATGCAGTCACACAGCCAGCTCCTGACCTTGCACAGATTAATATAAAACCAGAGTATTGCCACCTGTTTTAAATCAACTGTAATTAACAAGAAAAAAAAAATATAAAGAGTGAGCAGGAACAAAAAATAGTACAGGAAAAAAATGCATTTGAAAAGTATGTGTTAAGCTTTAAAAATCTAAGAGCTATTCTGAGTAGATGAGTTTTCTGCTCATTCTAGCTTCACTCTATTCTTTTAACACTTCCCCAAGTTTTCACAGGAGTACACTTTGCCAAAATATTCATTTTGAAACATATTTTGCTTCAATATTTTATGAGCCATTCTGACTATTTGAGGGAATTATGCATTACAAATATGTTGGATCTTTGATTAGGATCAAAAAAAAATAAAGATTCTTAAACTTCATTTCCTAGATTCATAGTTATGTTTCTAACTACTTGGTTATATTCCCAATCACTCTGAAGACCCACTCACTCTCCTCTAAAGACTAGAAAATAATAGTCTAATTAAAGCTTTTCCTTTCCTTTCCTTTCCTTTCCTTTCCTTTCCTTTCCTTTCCTTTCCTTTCCTTTCCTTTCCTTTCCTTTCCTTTCCTTTCCTTTCCTTTCCTTTCCTTTCCTTTCCTTTCCTTTCCTTTCCCTTTCCTTTCCTTTCCTTTCCTTTCCTTTCCTTTCCTTTCCTTTCCTTTCCTTTCCTTTCCTTTCCTTGTAGACTGTAATTCATGTTGGTATATTTAGAAGTAATAAATCTAGTGCAAGTTTGTACACTCAAATTCATTTTAAGTTATAAAGACCCATCTTCAATAGCAAAATTGGTGGAAATTTGTAACCACAAAGGGTGTTACATGCCTAGTCTTAGATACCTGTGTTTGAAAATACCAGCTAATGTGGTGTTTGAATAGAGCTTACGTATTTTGCCCTTTTTAGTGCACAGTGTTTCACATATAGTTTATCTTAGGCATGATGATGAATAGATATGTGAAACCCCTACGGACAGCTAGCAATATTGTCTTTCACAGTAAGTGATCCCTTCAACGTCTCAGATAAATTAAAGAGGACAATGAAGACATAATGATGAATAGAAGACAAAAGAGTCCAAAAGAGCTGACAGCTCCCAGCCATTCATTATGTCTGATGAGAAAAAAAAATACCAGTGGTGCCTTAAATTAAAGAAGAAATGGAGGAGAACAGAAGACGAGTGTTGAGAGAAACCTAGCAGTCAATGGACAACCTTTTTTGCCTTTTGAGTCTGTCACACAGAAACCAATAGACTGAAACATAGAAGATGAAAAACAGGTGATGGAAAGAGGAGATAGGTAAAAGACATATCAGTTGTAACCCATGAGGCACAAAAACTTTATTATTTTATTTCTGTCTGTCTTCTCAGCTATACTAATCCTGGTTTTGCAGAACATGAAAGAGGAAAACAAGACAGATCCAGAGTTACCTCCATCTTCAATTGGTGAATCCCCAAGGAAAGTCAACCTTGACCCTTTTAATACCGTCCTGTTCTTGAGGGCTCCACAAATCCTTACAAGAAGGCAACAGCAGAGGCTCCTAACTTAAAACTCATGGAGGTGTGATTTCCCTGTGAGTGAAATGCCTCTTGCAAAGGGTACTTCCAACAGCAACCAGACGTCTCCCAGCAATAAGGCCAGACCCTCTATTTTTCCACCTCTCTTCCTGATTGAAGTGCTCTTGTTGCATCACACGCTGAATTCAGAATTGCTTATCAAAGCCCGTGGTCCTGCCCATGAGGTGGGCTTTCATGGCCAATGGGAAAAGGCACAGGTTCTCACTCAATACTGGCTCAGGGCCAGATTCACACAGCTTTAATTCCACCATCAAGGTTTTCACCCCGTTTCCCACAGGTTAGCCACTCTGAGAGTATTCAAGCATGTCCCATAACAGGAAGCAGGTGTACTTTTCTTGACTACACAAGGCTCAAATGTAGCTTTGTGTTTTCATGTTTGTGTGATTTGTTTCTTAATTCAATGGCCTACTTCCACAATCCAGCTGTTATTTTGCAAAATTTATGTCCCTGAAACCTTCGGGGCATGCTAATAAAAAGATGATTAACTTGCTGCACTAAGATTCCTTGAAGCAAGAATTCTGTGTTCTTGTTCAGCATGTGCCACATTTTCCGCTGTGATTTATTTCCCGCTGCTTGGAACGGGCAAACCACAGTTACCATCTTTCTTCATAACATCCTGAGTGCAGCAACTTTGATATTTATGTCCCCTTTATACTTAGATCTTTAAGCACCCTTTGGAATGGATTCTTCTTTGCAGAGCCAAGAAAGAGCAATTCGCATCTACTTTCACAATTATCCTCCGAAGTGCACACCTTTTGCTTTCTTAAGGTCTCAAACAAACAAACAAACAAACAAACAACAAACAACACCAAAACCTCTTTTGCTTTGCAGGGCATCTATGATTCCCCCTGTGCATGTGCCTTGTGGATATTCTGGTATTGGTGTTTGAACCCTTTAGCCATGTTGAACCTGGGGCATGTCAATGAGAGGGAGAGGGAGAAAAGGCTTATGCTCTTTGTGTGCAATGCCACAAAAATGGACAGGCATTGAAGGACCTCATGTCCTGGTGACCATGGCTAGGGGAAGAAGTTAGTCTGGAAAGGCCAGGTAGCCCTGCTGTTGCCTTGGGCTGCCTAATGCCTTGGCATCTGTGGTAACATTATGAATGATCACTGGAACAGCCAAGGGCAAGCGTTGAAAGGGTAGGAAAAACTGAGAGGAAAAATACCAGAGTGTAAATGAAAGGTCATTTAATGTGAGATTTCCTGGCTTTGATGTGTGCTTGCCCTCCAGCAAACTTGAACCCCGTGACCTTTTTGAAAAAGTTGTGACAGACAGGGTTACTCTCTGGGCTGATTATAACCGGGAAGGCCCAGAGAAGGTGATCAGAAGAACTACAAAACATTAGCTACTGAATGTCCTTTACCCTCTGTCAGGTGTGCAAAGACTTTAGTTCTTAGTCTGCTCTTAATTATCCGCTGTTAGCAAACAGTTCTGAAAGCAACTCCAGCATGAGAGAAGTCTGACCTCCAGTTCTTCTGGTTGCTTCCTGCTCCCATGGGTGCTCAGACACGATGCTGTGTGTCTGTCCGTCCACTTGGAGAACGAGGAGCTAAGAGTAAGCCTCTCCTTTCCATCTCTCATCTCTGTGGAGCTCTGAGAAGAAGCTAACATATTTATAAGGATCAAGTTGACTTAGCGGCTATAAGGATCACTGGAATTTGGTCATTAATACACATTAGGAGCCAATGTATGAATTTTATAACTTTCCTATGGTAGAATGTGGATCCAGTAGCATTTATAAAGTAGAAGTTCCTTTGTTCTGTTTTCTCCTACACCATTACTTAAGCTACACTGCTTATAAGCTAGATATCATTTTGCTACAGTTATTCCATACAGAAACCTACTTTTCCACTATTGTCAATTAGTTCCAAATGAATTAACCATCTGTTTACTGTTACCAAGTTATGCATCAAGGTTGAAAGACACAGTCCCACAGGGCACAGTCAATTTTCTGCAACAGCCTAACACTAGATTGCGACACTGCAGTCATTTTAAGGAGCTACAGAATGCCATTAGATACCCTAATTTTACAACAAATGTCTTACTACAGAAGGCTTTCTGGGTGCCCATTTGTCTTCTGTTGCTTGCGAAGGCAATTTTTTTCCGGTCATAGTGCCACAGTTGTATTTTCCAGGTGGAGGAAGTGACTTCTGCCACTTCAATTACATGAAAATCTCTGTTATCTGACAGTAATACAAGGCACAGAACATGTAAGTGAACCATATAAGCCTTTTTCAAGAAAGAACACACATGCAAGGATAGGCTTTGTGAATTTACTTCCACTGGAAAACTAATAATGATATGTCAAGGTCTAGCTACATAAATATTTCCCTTATAGCTCTTTCTTTGCAGTTACCAATGGCCATCTGGAACTTTGATGCTGAAATTTTATGGCACAGCTTGAAACAGGCTATTTTTGCTAACTGTTTGAAGGAAAAAAGTCCAACTACTCTGAGTTTGGGGAAGGAGCATCTTTCATGTTGCGACTTAAAAAAAAAAAAAGTGAAACAACTGGGTCAAGAAAGTTGGACCAAAATAGTCCTTAGTGAAAAGAACCTTTCACCGTCTCACTGTCCACTTGGAAAGACTTTTTTCCCCCCTAATGAAATACGATAGATTTAAGTCTAAGCAGTGTAAGTTTTCTTTTTTTTTCTGTATGGATCTTTTGGGACCCAAAACAATACATACTTTAATATAATTTCAAGTTCATGACA
Organism: Anas acuta; assembly: GCF_963932015.1. NCBI lineage: Eukaryota > Metazoa > Chordata > Aves > Anseriformes > Anatidae > Anas > Anas acuta. Next base: position 45,552,814 of record NC_088980.1, on the reverse strand, counting down.
AAAATTTCACTTTGCGGTACTGTGCCTAGGAAGCACCCAGCAGTGTAAACTGTCTGCTCTTTGACATGAAAACTTTATAATCACTGCAAGCTCTCCTGCTGGAAGACTTTCTTGGCACAAATGGCTACACCCAGCCTAGCATCTCCTAAGATGCCCCCTGCAACTGTTTTAGATACCTCTGTGACTTCTAGGAAAATAAGGAAGGAAAGAAGCTGAATTTTCTTTGTCAATCACAGCAGGTAACGAACACAGAAACCAGCTCCATTTCCACATGGCTCTTGTGACAGTGTGCTTTCCCAGGAGGATCTTCCACAACATCTCACCTGCCTCAGGGTGCCCACAATGTGGATGTCAACATCTGATTTACTCATCTGAACTCTCTCTGTAGGTAGCAGGCTCCTCAAAAGCCTGGCTCCCGTGAACTGTTTTAAATGCCTGTGTAGGAATGAGGAGACCCATCCCTTATAACAGGGCTGTTTCTCTCATGTGAAGGCTGAAGACCCACCTTTAATTTCAGCTGATGACACTGAAAATGAGGATGCCAACAGCTGCACAAAGGGGTCCCACCAAGTGCTCTCTCCAGCTGCAGGTTTATGGGGTTAACTCCTCTGCAGCTGTGTTACACTGGTCCCTTGTTCCTATGGTGTAGGATACACAATGAAAAAGACAGTGTAAGGAACAAGCAAGCCAACAGCTCTCTACACTGGAGAGTAGGAGAAAGGTGTACCTTTGTGAAGCAGCTGAAATCAGGCTTTTCACGTTATTCTGCTTGATTGAACACAAATATTTCAAGCAGAGAAAGGAAAAAGTGCAAAAGAGAAGGTCCTTTCTATCTTTCATAATGTAGCACTGTATTCCAGAGAGTGGTTGACTGGCTTAAATGTTCAGGAATGGAAATCATCAAGTGTAAACAAAGAGAAGTATGCATGCTCTGCATGTCGGAAATCTAGGCTAAAATACCAGTTTCAGAAAGATGCTTCAGCATTTAACGACGTAAGCAGGTGCCTTGCTATCAAAACCACCTCTGTTGTAGCACTGCAAACACTGGTTTTACACTGGCCCTAGATGACTTTCAAGAAAACCTGCAGTATAGATGGAAACAGCTCAATCTAACATTTTAACTGCATGATCAACCTTCCCTCTAGCAAGCAACACAATTATCCAGCTAAACAAATAACCCTTAACAAATCACCACAAAGGAGGCTCAATATTCTGCATCACCGTTACCTGATTTAAGTGAACTGAAGATGCAAGCTAAAGCAGGGAAGAGCCTGTAATTGTTTGTACAAAAATCTCATAAACTGGGCTTTGGCTTTGAAAACTTCAATTTTAAACAGGGTTCCTTTTACCAGCATTCACCAATACACTGTAAAGATTGAGAGGGTGGGATAGAGAAGAGGAAAGAGGTCAAGATAGGCTAATTAAGTTTTGGCCCATCTCTACTGACCCAGTGTAGGGTAAGCATAGATGAGGCTGGCCCCAAACCCATTCATTCTGCTTTGTCTCCAAAATTCCCAGCTGGTCTACATCTACAAAGCACAGAGGCAATAATCACCAGTGAGGAATACCAATGCAATCCTCTTTCTGACTCCATCAGCTGCTGAATCCAGTCCACAAAAAAAAAAAAAACAAACATCTTTTGGCAAACTGAAGTTGGGTAAGGGACAAGAGCTTTGACTCAGGTCCGAGAGTCCCACCAGCAGATGCTAGATGTGGCCCATTCTATCGTAACAAACACGATCACACAGTTAAGGAGAATATAAACACCTCAGCTGCCAAAAGTTTAAGTAAAAAGTAACACATTCATTATTGCAATTGTAATTTTGAATTGTACGTTTATGTTTGGGTTTGTATGTAGATGGCAGATGATGACTGTTTTCTGCTTCTTTCCTTATTCCCTTATTTATACTCGCATGCCTCTCCAGTGACAAGGGAAAACAAAAAAGGAAAGGAAGAAATGAATAAACGCATACATGGCATTTTGTCTTTTTTTTCAGTGAAAAGAAAATTATAATGAATTTCAAATCAAAATACGTGTTTAAAAATAATAATATTTCCATCTCGGTTTTGGATGGAATGTTTTGAACCAGTTCTAATCACAAGGTGTAAGTATGGCATAAGGATCTAATTTCACACCGACAAGCTATAATAGACATATACAAGTACCTAAGATTGAAAGAAACATTTTATTACATTTGGGAAAAAAATGGTAGGAAAGCATAACTGCCTTTTGAATTCTTAACAATCCATTCTCAAAAGTGCAATACTATATTTAATAGTAATATGCACTGTTGGTTAAATAACATGGGGCATAAATTCCTAACAAAAACAACACAGTCTGTAATGATACTTTACTAAAAATATCAGTACATAAACAAAGATGAAAGGTGCATTTTTGAAGATCCCTGTGTGTGTTTTGACGGATCCTTTTGCCCCCATGATGTAGTGTCAGTTCTGGGGCAATTCCAACTGCAATGTTTGCTAGTTTCCTATGAGCAGCTATTTTAGACCACACATTAATCTTGGAATAATGTCCATCACTTCAAATCTGCCTGAAGTAGCTTCTTGTATGAAATTATAATAACTCATGCTCTAAGAACAGAGATACCCTTGGCAGATTGGGATGGATGGATGCATAAATGCAGGTACACAGTCATACGCCATGGAAAGTCAGATGATGTCTTGACCTACGTCTGCCTGGTTAAACCTCCTTTTAAGAGAGCTATTTACTACCTCTCCTATAATCAGACATTCAATATGGTAAGAAGAGAAGGGAGATAAAGTGAGCTCTGAAATATGACTGCTCTGCTTTGGAGGGCTGATCAGCATACACCAGAAAGTGGAAGAGTACACTAGCTTAGACTTGACATTTCATCTCAGAGTTTATTATGACTGTGTCTAGTTCAAGGGACACCATTTATTTATCCTCAACTTTCAGCCCCGGGGTTTGATGTCAAAGAAGAAGTGGCCTCAGAAAGAATAGGGGACTACCACTCAGTGACCCAGACATAAACAGCAACCCCTTTTATATAAGAATATTTTGCACACCATTTTGACACAGAATAAAATGAAAATTCGACAGGGCAGCAAACAGAAATACAGCCCCATAAAAATTTAGGTTTGGAGGGAGGCGGCAGGAAATAGGCTCTTGGTAATTTCCAAGTTATTCGTTCTTGTCTACGCAAGGTTATTGTGGTGCATTTCATTTGAGAATGGCTGTAGTCCTGCCTGGTTCAATAGGAACGGTTTCCAAGAAAACTAAATGTCAGAGCGGCGCGGCTTATTGGTTTTGCTCAATGTAAATTCACTTTTTATGCAACTCTGAATAATAATGCCCTGCTCTGTGTCAACATGATGAATTAACTTCCGTGGCTTTGGAGGCGGGGGGAGTGAAGGAAAGAGAAGGAGAGATAGGGGAGCTTCCAGTGCTAACCTGGCACCGATAATGGCACTGTCTGAGATTTAGCTCTACATGACAGGTCTGGAGCTTTAAAGAGGATTTAGCACGCTGATGACTGTGGCTTATTTTCTTCCCCATTGCTTTACGCGGCTAGCAAGACTGCTACTGGCTGAACAGCTCATTTTCCCTCCTTCACTAGGCTGAACACTGGCACAGACGGCCGTGCAGGTAAGCCAGAAGGAAATAGAAAAGAATATGGGAAATCTCAACCGGCAGCATCTGAAACCATGTCATGCTGTCAAGTAAGATTACGTTCAGATGCACAATTTATTTTAATAGCCTAGTGAAAACTCTCATTTACTGTCCAGAAATGTGATGTTCTCCCTCAGGCAAAATCCACTGACCCCAAGGGGAGCTTTGCTTCAATACAGAGCCCAGCACCTGGCCCAGGATCTGTAAAGCAGTGCAGCTGAAAACCACTGTTTGAAGAAGGATGTTTTGGTTTGGTTTGTTTTTCTTATAGAGGTAAGAAACAGCACGGGCAGGAAAAGAATAAGAATCCCAGTGACTGCACATTTGATAGACAGATTTAATAAATAAACATCTGGCTGAATGATTCACCTCAGCTAGAATGTAATGAGGACAGTTTCAGGTGTGTAAGATATTCTTTTCCTACATCATAACTACGATGGGCTAAGCCATGTTCTCAGCTGCCAAAGGTCAACCCAGAGTAATTCCAGTGACTTACTTTGTCATAATATGATGTAATTAAACTGGACTTTGAATGTGAAAATGGAATGATCAAGGAGAAAGGGGGAGAATGGTCTTTATCTTCCTTCCCCTCTGTTTTCCTACTAAAGAAAATTCTTCCAGGGAAACAGACTGCCTTTTCCACGCCATACCTGACTTCACCTTTGCTTTGTTTCCATAGACTGTAAAAAGGCTGGGGGAAATGTGTTGCCTCTTCTGGGTGCAATTAAATTCTGAGCTGCGAGTTCATCCCTGCAGGAATGGAAGCCGGGAGGTGTCCAGCTATGAGTCTGTTGTACAGCACGGATCCACCCGCACCCCATAGCAGCTCCTACAACTGAGCCCAGGGATGCAATGAAGAATCCTTTTCAAACAAAACTGCGGCTTCTCTTGCTTCAGAAGCCCCAGCACCAGCGTTACCATTACCATGGCAGCTAGAGAAGACAGGAATCAATAAGAAGCAGTGAGAGCCCTTTTGGTACAGCCATCCCTGCAGAGCACAAGTTGGCACTGGCTCTGGCCTGTACACACAGTGACAGTCTAAATAATAAACTTGCACACTCGTTTTTTTATTTGTCCACAGTAATCCGGCCTCATTAAGTGTAAGAACACGCGTTCAATGAGTCAAGGTCACGCCAAGAAGGAACCTGCTGTTTGCTGCATCTCTGCCTCGCCATTAGTGGCGGTCGACAGCCCAAAGAGAGGGAGGTAATGGCTTGGAGAGCCATTCTTCAGGCTGCTAAAAGCTGCCCTGGGGAACTGCATTCCCTACCTCAGCGTGCAGTGCCAAAAAGACACAAACACCAAACTCCGTGCTGGTGGTCATTAATTGCATCCTCCTTGTTTGCTAAGAGCAGAGCACAAAACACCTGCACTCTCATCCATGCGAGCGTGGAGCAATTCCTGCTGCGATGGAGTCCGCGAAAGCCCACTCCAGAACAAAGGAAGTGCAATCAAACACTGTTTCTGTGAAACTGGGGCACAAACATCTCAAGTTGGGCATCTAAATGAAACATCCCTTCTTAACATTGTGTTTCTGTGCCTCATTTTTCCCTGGTGCAGAGCGCCATTTCACCTCCTCGGTACCTTGTGAAGATAAATTCATTAATGTTTGCAAAGTACTCAGATGCCGCAATAATGAGAGCCGCAGAAGTGCTCCCCAGGAAATTAATAACTCTGGCTTCAAACCTGGATGTGAATGATGTACAGTTATGGGAGGAAGGGGTGGCATAATGAACTACTAAGATAAAATAAAATATTGATTCATCTGAGCAGTGTTGACTGAAATCTTCCCTCATTTAAGACAGTTTTGCTTTGCACCCTTAAGGGGCTTCTCAGTGTAACTTTCACAGTTTTAGAAAAGGAAAATGAGGGAAAAAAAGACTCCAGCTCAGGAACAGTATCACACAACTGCATGGACAGCCACACAATCCTCTGGAGAACTGGGGTCTTCAGCTCCTTGGCCTTTTCGGGTGCTATCCTTTATGCGGGACAGGCACAAGGGAGAGGGAGGGGAGGGAGGAACACTCAGCTGTGGAAATCCTGTTTTCTATTTCAAGTGCTAGGGGGGATTAAGTCTAATGATGACAGGCTCTCACCTGACCTTGCCTTACCTGATCTCTTCTGCCCAAGCCCTGCCATCCTCCCTTTCTCCTGCATAGTGTCACCATCCTTTCTTCCCACTCCCACTCAATCCTCCTCAGTGCCTCTGTCTTGCTGTTTTATTTCCACATATTAATCTCTCTGCCCCACTGCCAGTTCCTCCTACACATGAACCGGATCCCAGCCCTGCCCCTTCTCTCATTTCTCTTCCTGAGTCAGCCACCTGGATCCTGGGCACAACCTTCGCATCCCTGCTCTGCTGACAAAATCCTAGGAGAGCTGAGCTGCAAAACTTATAAAATAAATAAATACATTGCATGTGAACAAGGGCTTCTTGGACCAGAATGCAGACTGATCTGGGAAAATTCCACTGAAATGCAAAAACCTTTAACCTTGAGTGCCCTCAGTAAGTCCCTCTAGGCTTTGTCCTGCATCCATCTCTCTTCCTGACGAACTTCCTGATCTGCGATGAGGAAGGCCCACAAAATATTGGAAGATACTGTAACTTCATGAAATATGTTTTTTTTTCTCTGGATCTTTATTCTTTTAGAAACTACTTTTACTGAAATTAAAAATAAAATACAGAAAGTGCAACAGAGATTTTCTGGATTGGAAAATTTCACTTTGAATGGTACCAAAAAGGCTTTACTGAGAGAAGCATCTGGCAGCCTTTACCAGACTGAAGGTCAACACAGTACTTCTCTGTGCTGTTCTGCATTCAGGAAGACTCTAACCCACCAAATCGCATCAGGAATTTGAATCTTTTCACAGAAGCAAACAAACCATCAAACAGGGGAAGTCCTGTAGAGTCTGATTCCTCACATAATTCCCTCCAAATCATGCAAGAGAAACTTCTGCTTTGGCTGTACCAAACATGCAGAGGTGTATTATGATTTACAGAAGGTATCATTGCAAACTTCTTTAATTTCATTTATATTGAAAGATGTGAATGCAAACCTTTAGCTGAAAAAATATTTAAAGGAATTAAGTGAAATAAACTCAATAACTTACAGAATACTTTTGCAACAAATGCATTAATTGTATGCAAACTGAATTAAGTCTTTTATTAGCATGTAATTGGAGGAAATATTAATACATTATTTTAATTTGAAAAAATCACAAGTTAGAAGCTCAAAAACAGAAAGCTGCATAATTGCAACTTTAACATTAAGACTTTATTGTAAAAATGAATGTATGTAATGAACTCAGAAAAATAGAAATATAAGCTTCTGATCCTTTCCTTGTTTCCTGTACATCTGCATTGGAGTTCGCCTATTGTTATTCAACTAGCTAATCATCAGCTTTTGTTTGGTGTGATTGTGTTTTTACTCAGAGAGGCTAATCTGTGAAGACATCTGTTATTTGATAGATAATAGGCCATTGCAAGGCTCAAAGCCCTGCAAGGCATTTCTGAAGAAGGAGAAGTAGATGCATCTGCTCCCACCAGGTAGGACTACAACCGACCGTGCTGTGACACAGCACAACAAAAGTCTTTCCCTTGCTTTTCACCAAAACGCTGAAGTGAACAGGCAGTGATACAAATAAAGAGCAATTCCAGGATAGCTTGTTTGGGCTGGGAGAGAAGGTGACTTTCTATAAATTATCTAAGTTTTCATAAGAAAACAGAACATCTTGCACCAAAGAACAGGGGGATTTGTCTCAATGGTCACAACCAACTGGGTCTATCAGGCAGGCACGGTCACAAAAAGCAGCAGCCCACTGAATCTGGTGTTCTGCTGTTGGTAAAAGTTAACGGTAGGCATTCTGGGGACACTGCAAATGCTTTATAATTCACTTAGAAAGAAAATCTCGTGCTGCAGCTCCCTAACTTATCCATACAGCTCAGTTCTCTACACGTTCCACTGAAAATATAGTACCTCTGCATTATCCGTGACTCAATCACAACCCTGAATAATCCTTCTCATAATGAATTTGGGAAAAAACAGGCCGTATCTTTATCTTCAGACTGCCCAAGTAACCCAGCACACAGGAGCCACGTTCTGCAAGCCCCCATTCCTTACATCTCCATCACTCTGTCAGTCTGTCCTATCGTGCTGCAAACGAGACCCACATTTTCAGATTTATCTTACCTAGGGTTTGCAAGATTTTTCTGACACCTTACTTCTAAAGAAAGCTGACCATGTAAATAGGATTAACATGCCAGTAGAAGGACGATGTGTATTTGTGTACTTAGACTATATATAGGTTCTTTGTATAGAGAATTTGGAATGGCATTAGCCACAAACTGCAAATTTAAGGAGTTAGTTGATTTCTTATTCCAGCTTCAACTACTTATGTATTCTGAAGAATTACCTAAACAGGAGTTAAATTTTTTTTGGCTTGGTTTTCACTGCCTCAGCTCACAGGCCTAGAGTACTGCAGAGACAGCAGAGCTGATGCAGTGTTGCCACATTCGTTGGTGACTCATTTGCAGAGATGCAAACTGGAAGCGTGATGTGCGATGCTGACACTTTCTGCTGGTGCATATGACTGAGAGTGGTTCAGCTTCATCAGTTAGATATGCTTCCTATCCCATTTTTTTGAGGTCTCAGATATTTCCTCTCCCTTCTTGGATGAGAAAACAGGCTTTCAACTCTTTTCTCAGAGAAATAAGGATGCACCCTGCGGTTTGGTGGTTCAGTTATACACCTGGGATAGCTAGTTATCCACAAGCTAGCTGAATTCTCTACCCATCACTCTGCTGAGCGCTCTAACATATGGATTCCTTCAGTGCCCTGCTAGAGCTATTCCATTTTGTATAAATAATTAACACGTCAAAACAGCAAGGGCTTGAGCCCAAGTCCCCTGCATGTAACGTGAGTGCCCAGTCCAGTAGGCGACAGTGCCAATTTCTCTGACACTCTCTGCCTAATGACCCCTGAATTATTCATTTGAGGCAGAACAGTTCTAGCAGAAGCAACAGAGAGAAACAGACTGACTCTAGCCTATAATTTGGGTGAAAAGAATAAACCCCCACACAGCTTTAAAGCTCAGGTAGTTATTTCCTCCCTCTGTGCCTTGACTCGGTGAAATACCCACAACCATTAATGTTCTGAGACCTCTGGACAACATTAAACTGAGATGATCTGTTCAAAAATCCTGCACATTTTGTCAGGGACATTAAGCACAGGCACTAGATGCACAGTAGTTGAGCTAATTGAAGGTTTTTTTGCAAGGACAATTGCTGGTCTACAGAAAGAGCGAGGAGAGACAGCTGCTGGAGATGACAGGCAGGTGCCTCCAAGGCCTGTGTGTTTGGTGAGATGATTCCAGTCAGCACCACGGCACGCTCTGACCTTGCACTTGCAGCATAAGAGCCTCCCAAATGGATGTGGAGTCCCAGTTTCACCCCGTGCATGGCAGGGTTTCAAACAGCTTAAAGGTTTGGGAACCGCAAAAACTGGATAGCGTCTACAAATAAACCTAGATAGCATCTACAAATAAAGAAGCATCTCTGCAAGGAGCCAAGAGCTTGCGATTCCAGGCATGACAGACACACTCGAAACATCTGTGTTACATCTACACGGTCTTTTGCAGATAAGGGCGAATGTTCTGACAAAGATGAGAGTCAGCTGAAGGCAAAAGAAGGCAAAAGCCACACAGTGTGATGCCATGCTCCAGGGAATAAATCCTTTTTTTTTTCATCAGAGCTTATTGGATCAAGCATAGCTAAGACCACTACATGGTTTCCCGTTCAAAGTTGTGGTTTTGAGGCAGTCAGAAGCAAAGTGGACTCCAATGGGTCTGCAAAAGGCCATCAAGGGACAATCAATAGGTAGGAGTTCCTACTCCAGGTAAAGGAGATATCTCTGTAAAATATGAAGTAACAGATCTGTGTAGAAAAAGATCCTGGGAGAAAAGCGTTGTGCATTTATGTCACTAAATGCTCCACAGATGAAGAAGGAAATACTGGAAATGAAATAATAACATAAAAGATCAACAAGAACAGCATGCAATACAGCACATCACACAAAAGTTTTTAAGCAAAGCTGCAAATATTTTTTACTTCAACAATGGATTTCCTCTCTGTTAATGCAGGAACCAAGTGCACTAATTCTTGTTTCACAGAACACCGGGGTGTCTGGAGGAATTATTATCCAGCTTAGCAGTGCAGATGAGGCAAGGCTTATCTCCCCTTAGTTTAGCTACATAAAAATTTGGAATCTCATTTGAGCTTGTTGCATAAGCTCTTTTTTAATCAATGCAAAAAGATGGGGCATCCTGGGTGAGAACTGATCCTGTCTTAACACAGTTGGGATGAAGCCCTGTCTTAAAATAGGCTGGCTCGCTATCTGCAGGTGCCCATCCCAGCACGACCATTAAATGGAGGTCTAGGTGCCTTGCCCTAAATGAATGGGCCTTTTTTATATAAGGACCTCGTGAAATAGATTTCAGCCCAACTGGTCAACGCCCAATCAGATTTGGGGATTTAATTAGGGTCAGAATTCAAACCACGGCTTCTGGAGTCTCTGACTTTCCTTTCAACAAGGTGTTAGAGTGGAACAGACAGATGAGATTCCTCCCTATGGTCTGTCTAGAGCGCCTGTACATAAAACATGCTACTCAGGCTATGACCCAGTATTACCCAAGAGCTCTGGTTCTGCAGTAAGTTCAAAACTAAATGTGATGAAGCAGGTGGTAGGATTACCAACAAGGAACAATTTTAGTAGACAGTGGATAAATACTGTATAAGCATATGAAGTATAGAGATAGCAGAAGTAGGATAAACAAGACAAATACAGAAAGATAAAAATACAGGGAGAGTATCACAAAGATTTCATGGTACCCAGACACATTCTGTTATGGAACAGTCTTCCAAGAGAACCAGAGAAAGCAAACCATGGTGCTTTATAAATTAGATAGGTAAAAGATATGGAAATATATTCCCAGAGTGAATATTTTAACAGGGATTTTGTGCTTGAATAGACCACGTCTCTCCCTAGCGCCCACGCTCCTATTTTATCATAGGCAGTTCAGCACTGCACTTGCTTTTCAGTCCACAAGAAATATTAAAATGAAATCTGGAGACACTGCTCGAAATTGCAAACAATGATCAATTAGCATTTCTCACCGTGCAATTTATTACCTTTCTTTTTCATGGTCTTTGTCGTGCCCTTTAGTGCCACGCTGATTTACTACACTGTTCTACTTAATTATCTCCAGTGCTTTATTTCAGACGTGGTGCTATTCTTAGCTGTATCTTTATTGGTAGCATCATCCTATTGCCTGTTTCAAAGCTATATCAGCAAGTCCACATCTGTAGTTTAGAAACAGAGAATAAGCTTTGAGTATTTGAGGAACAAGATGCAGCTGTGAGTTATAGAAAGCAAACCCTAAGATTGGACTACACCAACAGGTCTGAGGGAAAAAAAAGCTAGCAAGCAGTCTGCTCCTCTTTGAAAGGCACCAAATTATCATGAGAGTGAGACAAGACAATGTTCAGATGCCTAGGAAATTAATTTTTGCTCAGTCTTTAACACAGCTATAACAGAGTGCAAGGATGCTCTCACCTATCTCACCTGGGAGCACAGGGCTATGTTTGCTGGCACAGGTGAGGGCATGGTGAGAACTGGTTGTGAACATGTTCATTGTGGAAATCAGAGGGCAGTCACTAATCAGCAGAGATTTCAGCCTGCAGAAGTAGAATAATAATAAAAAATAATAATAATTCTTAAAATGGAGCTCAATGGGTCTATGAAAGGGTCAGCGAGCAGCAGCTGAGACGGAAAGGGACTGGATTCCAGGTCTGTGTTCCAGTGGCCATGGGAAAGATGGGCCATGTGGCCATGGGAAGTTAAGTCCAATGCAAATAAAAAGAGTAACAGTGATCTGTGGTCTTGTTATTTGTGTTCTTACATAAGAGTGCTTCAGAGTATGAGTGAAATCCAAGTAGAAAACTACATGAATTAAAAGTGGATTGAAAAAATACTTGTAAGAGCTGTATCTAAAGAGTAGATTTAAGTAACTAACTCCTATTAATAAAAGCAATTTGTACGTTCAACAAGGCTGAGATTCTTGCAATCCAAAACCACTGCTGACAATAAGATGTAGCCCCCTGTGATGTTTACTCTCAACTATCCTACGCATAACTGAAGCAGATGTCTCAGTCAAGGGATAATATCTGAATAGCCTCCCCAGCAAGTGTATTGTTCACGCGTATAAGTCAGCATTTGCCAAAAAACAACCAACATTTCTACAAGATGATGAGAAAGACCTGGTGTAACTTGGATCCTGGGCACGTGCTGACAGCTGAACAAAAGTTGCTTGTTTACCACTGGACATCAGATAAGGAACGGTAGCCAAGGTAATGGGACGTCTGTTTATGCACGAGAGAAAACATGTTAGGTAGCTACCAACAAAACCACTTTGGCAGAAAATGTGTTTTTGCCTCCTTTCAGAATCCATAGAAAATTCAACGCTGTTTCTTAAATTGTTCCTCGTTTCTACGTTCTTTATTTTTGGTGCCAATTGCTGCTCCTATCTCTAACAGGGAAGTGTCAGTGTCAAAAATGAGAGACATGGTATAACTGCAAATAAAAGTTAATTACTGTGGAAATTCAACTCCAGCACTTTAATTAAAGCCTGACAAATGTATCATGGACCCCAGGCACCAGTGTGGAGTACACCCATTAGAGAGATTACTCCTCTTTCTATGGCCTCCCATGCTAACACAAAGGAAATATCAATCATGCCAGAAAATGGCTTTTCCAAATCAAGGATGCCAGGAATTATTCTATTACCTTTCTCACAGAGAATTTTCAGAGTTGTTCAGAGGGATTTTTATGCAAGAAAGCAGCACGTTAGTGTAAATTTTGGCTTAATTGCTAGGTTAATGTTAAATTGCAGCTTTTCTTTTAGGAAAAAAGGCAGCTGGCAAGTGCCTTCTGTAAACCTCCGTTTCCTCCATAACTTTATGATATGTAAATAGGTATGCAGGAGACAAGTAGCTTCAAAATGACATGGGATGAAAAGGAGCGGAGGACGCAGAGATGCTTGAAGCAATCTTCTCGTAGGGAAAATTGCGGTGGGCTCCATCGAGATTCTTCAACAAGCCACGGTATTTTTTGCTGTAGTCCAAAACCAGTCTGCTGAGACGAGGTATCTCTGCTGGAATCCCCATTAAGAGCAGTGGGAGATGAGTGACCCTGGCTCACGATGTGGGCAGCATCACTTTCTCTTTTGGGCTCAGACCCTCCAGCCAATTCCTGCCAGGACACCGCTAGGAGGGAGAGGGTGTTATTAAAAATACACTTGACTGCCCCAACTGCAATATTTCATCATCTGCTGGGCACTTGGAAGTACTGAGCAATGCTGACAAACTAATACAGTAAGGCTGAGCAGCACGTTTTTGCTTTTATTTGCTCAATATTTAAAGTTGTGTTTTGCAGGGGGTTGTGAGTGAACAAGAAATAAAAAGGAAACATGCTCAGATCTCAAGAGTCATTTTGTTGCTCCTTTTGCTGCTAGGATATTTAAATAAAGAACTTTCTCCTTCACAGCCTGGGTTCTCCCCCCTCTTTGATCCTGAAGCAATAATCCCATATTTATGAGATTATTTTTGTTGCCATGGAAATTAACGATGTCAAAAATGCAGCATTATAATTTTTGTTTAAGTAGGCAAAGACGCAGTCTTCTTTAAAGACAAACGTTTTCCTGACACCTCTGCCTAACTCCCCTTCCTACAGAGGTGGCAGATCACAGCACAAGAACCACAACATGTGTGCCATGTACACCACAACCCATGGCTGCAATGCTGATGGTGATACATGGTGATATATGGTGATATGATGATGATATACGGTGATATGATGGTGATATATTGCTTAATAACGGTGACCACCCATTGTCTCTCTGTTCAGTAAATCTACAACCCACCCAGGAACAAAGCCAGCCCCAAAGCATCTTGCTTGTACATCCTGCTCATGCTGGTGGCTGATAAGTTACGTTGCCTGCGAGTTTTAAGTTGTGCCTCAATAAAGTGTTGGTCTAAATGCCTTATTTTCTCCACAATTTTACTCTTGGAATGATTGTTGCTATTCAGAGAAAGGATGGAGAGAGGGCTTCAGAAAATCTCATTTTCATCAAATCTTAAAATATACAACAAGATCCCAGGCATATCCAATGAGTAGGACTTAAGTGCTAAGCGGAGTCAGTGGAAGAGTTCACACAAAGCATCCCAAAAATTCAAACGTACACCCCAAAAGCACTCAGATCAAGCCCCTGTTCTGATAAAATCGCTCCTTTGGAGTGATCCCATGCTCTGGGGGAGCTGGGGGTAAAACTGAATTCCTTTTCCCACTAGCTTTGCAATAAACCCTTCATGCATCCCATCCCAGGCTGAGCACGAAGTGAGCAAAGCATCACAGCAACACTGCCCAAGCCCTTTGGGCTACGTCTCTTTTAATAACTTGATATTCCTAAAGGGCTTGCGCAGAAAGCATGGGATTTCAAAACCCTTCTAATAGAAACCGCCAGTAACAACACAGGTTTCTTTTCTCTCCTTTGCTATTCTCTTGGGGATCTACAGAGACCACGAGATGTAGAACCTCCCATCTCTTCAATTCATAGCCGCATCTGGGAGACAGACAATTTGAAGCCAAGTATGATGATGACTGCTATCATGTGGACATCTGCTTGCTGAGACTGGCACATTTTTTTCCTTACAAATGAAAGGGCGAGAGAAGAAGCCGGTCTTTAATCATCTCTACGGATTCACTGACAGTAGTACTCGGGAAAAATAAAAATCTATATTCTGGTGTATTTCATAATTTCGATTGTACAAAAAATGTTGGTTTAGCTAAAGGGAAATTCTCTCAAAGTACAAAACAGCTTCTTGACCAAAGTTTCTGTGTTTCCATACTTTGAAAAGAGATTAATTTTGCAGAACATCTCTGAAGGCAAAAAAGGGAGAGCTCATGTTGAGCAATAATTCGTATTAATGTCCCTAGGTATTAATATCGCAGTTAGTCAGCTTTCTGACCACTCACATGAGCACACAGAGAAAAGGCCATTGATTACTGCAGTTCCCAGCACCTGTCACCCTTTTGCCATGAGTGTAAGTTGCACCTGGCTCTTGGGGGTGCTTTTAGCCAGTTAACAGCTTAGTGCTGATGTGTTCGCAACTGTCTGGATACACACACATTTCTTTTCCTTCCTCACCGTTTTCTTCTCTAGTTGTACGTCTCCTTACTTCTTGTTATATCCAGAAAGCAGCTGCAAGCTCCAACTCACACTGTCCAGCAGCCAAGAGAACTACATTTAGCAGATTCATTAGAAACTCCTCACAAGTAGGATTGCCATCACAGGGCACTGACAGCAGGTACAGCAAGAGGGATATTGCAAGCCACCAGCAGCAGCAGCAAATTCCCATCCTCCCTGCACAACCACCACTGGATTTAACCGCCAAGTTTTAAGGGATGCTGCACAGCCTCTCTGCTCGTATGGATGGAGGCAGATGGGAAGAGCTCTGCCCTGCTGCTGTATCACTTTGTTTTTCTCCTTTGTTGTTTGCCAGGTGCTGACCACTGGACAACAGAGATGATAACACCTCTCTCCCTTTTCAAATTCAGTGCCATTTAGTAAAACAGAAGCTCCACGTACCTGGGGTTGCCAAATCAGAGCCGTTCCTGAGAAGTAAACTCACAAGACGTAAAGAATTATTTCAAGTGGCCAAATTGCTTTCCTGTAATGAAAAGACCCCTCACGCTCCGAGAAGACACATTCGGCTGTGTTTACAAATGTTCCCTCAGCCAAGCTGTGATACCTGAACACGAACACGCTGCAATTGTGATAAGAGATGGAAAGATTAATGTACTCTAAGTCCAGAGGGAAATCCCTCCAGACATTGTTTTTGAAAAGCTTAGGAATCTGCTTTTTTTTTGTGTGTGTGGTTGCTGCTATTCCTTAGCAACAAAGCCAGTCTGAGCAGGGCTCTGCTGTAACACATTCCCGAAATAACTAGCAGGGCTGGCATTGTTTGGACTAACAGGGGAAAACTAATCAGGTCATTTGTTATGTGGTAGTGCTCTCCACCTGCTGACCACCTGCACGTCCCAGGGAATCCGAGAAATACCCACATACGCTCACACATCTGTGTGTGTACAGAAGCACACAGATGTATATTTAGAGAGTACTTAAGAGGGAAGATTTTTTATAACTCTTTTGTGGGGGATGGAGAGAAAGCTGGAGGAGGAGAAAATAAAGGCTTTGTTCTGTCTCTGTCAGAAGATAATGAGTCCTACTGAAGTCCCACCCGAGTGCTACACCATGGCCAGCAAGAGCTGATGCCCACAGCCTCCGGGCAGCACGAGAACCACCCCCTCTCCCAAAACGCAAACTCCACTCCCCTGGAGCGGAGACATTGCAGAGAGGAGCTTAAATCACGATCCCACCTTTCTTCATCTTTACAACAGCATGGAAGTAACAGCCCCAAAAATTGGTACGCTAATGCAGAAACTCCCTTGTCACAGCAGGGAGACTTTCCTTCTCACTTTCCAAAATGTGCAAGAGAGACAGGGGTCCGTAAGACACAGTGGACCATGTCCTACAGGTTTGAGCTACTCCATCACACTTTCTTTCTGCAAGAAACATCAGTTAAAAAAAGAGCTCCTCGCAATGTAGTATCAATTCTGATTTCTTAAATGTTAAGCAAATTGCCAGCATTTCAAATATCTTTCTTCATTTCTGTTCCACGCCGGGATAAGGAATTTACGTTTATTGTTTCCATGAAGCAAAAACCATACTCAAAAACTCACACCTAGAAAAAAACAAATGGCTCAAATACGCTGTTGGCCCAGGGAGTTGAGTCTGTATCTCCAATTTTTTATGTGTCTAAATCATCACTGCCTGTTCTGGAGATGGACAGTCATCCTCAGTGACCAGAAACTCTTACCTTGTACTCAAGAAAGAGGTTAGACCAAATGGCTACGTTTTAGAAAATCAATGTTACCTCTCAATGCAACAGTATTTTCTGACAAAGCTTGCTGCATGCCTAAATGTCCAGACTTGGTGTAATTTAGAGGTCAAATCCCAAAGCTTTGTGCTAACAGAATTATGCAAAACTTCATGCAAACTTCACATGCAGAGGCAAAACTACATTGTTGGCCACAACCATCCCATCCAACTAAACAGATGAAACTATAAGTCTCTAATAAAGTGCAGACAAGAACCAAGTGTCCAAAATTGAAGAGAACAGAGCCATGACACTGATGAGCAGCATTTAATCAGTTCCAGCCAATATCACACCATCTGAAGGCTTTTCCCTCCATTTTTCAGATTTGTGCTGCCGATAATGAGCTATTACGTTACACAGAACGGTGTCACAGTACATTCAAGGTCAAAACTGGACAGAGTTTGGCTGAAAAACTAGCAGATTTAGAACTCTTTTCTACTCTATGCTAAGAGTACAACTTTATCCCAACAGAAGGGAGTGGAAAGCAAAGAGAAGCATAAATCACCTGGGAAGAGCTCAACACGCACACTGCCTTTCTGCCGTAACACACGCTGTGCCTGGAGGTGCAGTCTAGCCAACCACGTATAAAAACCATTTGTAATTTTACATGTTTTTCTCTTCATAAAAGAGCTCTGTACTTCAGTACTGAAGAAGTAATGCAGGGCATGGATTAAGGCACCACCGGTGCACGTTCATCACTCCCTGACGTGCTTCACAACGTGCCTCAGGCGTGTTCAATGAGCTGCCATGGACACCGAGGGTCCAAATCGATCTGCACTGCCATACATCCACCATACCTCACAGTGCTTCTGTCACAGGATTTGTCCAAACGCCGACCCTATCCAGCATGACGGTGCTTTTAGGAAGAGGCACGTGGCTAAAACACCGGGGTGTATGGGGTGCACCGGGTCTTGGGTGTACCACGAAGTGTGGCAGCCATGAATCAGCTGAAAAGTGAATCACCTTGCAAATTAAAAGCTAGCTGTTAAAATCTCTTCGCCTGACAACCTTCAATTACAAAGACTTTATTCACACCCAAATTAAATGTAGAAATCTGACTTTCAACTGCTAATTAGCCGTGGAGGATATAGTTACATTTCTGTTATGGCATATTATACTTTCTGGTAATTGTTATTTACCCCCACTGTTTTGAAACTATAATTTGATACCAATGGTAATCCATTTCTATAAGATTTAAAAAAAAAAACAACCACAAAACAATAAGAACAACAACACATGAAGGTCCAGGCATCTCTTTTGCAAAAAAAAGGCACTGCAAAAATAAAATGGCAGGCCTTTGGTGGAAATCAATGTATATCTATCGAAGTCAAAGGAGCCACATTGATTTTTATAGATGCTAGAAATCTGCCCCAATGTTGCTTGTATGTTATATGGACAAAGCAAGCAGCCCCAGAAGTGTTTATAAGAGATACTCTTAATGATGGAAGGAGATAAAAATAAGGGGGAAAAGAGAAGGAAACTTTTTTTTTAAAAAAAAAAGAAAAGAAATATAACCTTTTGGTGACCTTTTCCTTGGTAAAAGAGCCATTTCATTATTGTATCACATGGAGTGTTATTAACATAAGTAGCATCAATGTCTCCTAAAACCTACTTTTCTGTTCTGATGGTTTATTCCTCGTCTTGTGTATTTAGCTAAGCTGGTGCTCAGAATTCCCCTCCCTGTAAGTCAAAGTCAAAGCTCAGTAAACAAGGCTGTTTACTGTCTTAATCTGAGCTATGTTTTATACTTGTGCTAATTATAGAAATAAACACACATTATACATCAAGGAAATATAAAGAATGGCATTGGATCAGTTTCTGTTCTTGCTAACACAGAATTTATAGGGATTTTAATTTATTAGACTGAATTCCTGTTTCATGAGCCAAACATCAGACTCTTCAATAACTAAAAGTTACACTGCAAAGAACATTAACTTTACTGCAATATGGCATATTTGCAATGAAAGAATCAGTATTTTGCTTTAAAAAAAAAAAAAAATTGATCTTTTTTAATAACACCAGGCTGTAATATCCACTAGCATATGATCTCAGAAGATTTGACACTATCAAGCTGGTGAGTACATTAAACGCTAAAAAGCCATTGAGAGAGGAAAATGACCCTTAATGCTTTATTTTCTTTTTCATGTCATTGAGCTGCAGTACTGCTCCAATTCATTTTCCAAGGCTTACATGTATATTCAGAGGAGCCTGAGGCCAAATTTCACCCCTTTCTAAGTCTCCGGTGTAATTATTATTGATTTCAGGAGGGTCAGATTTTTGCTTTACATAATTTTGGAGTATAAAATACCATTCCTGTTTCCACTGAAATCAATAGCAAATCTATTTATGGTAGGCTTGGGCTGCAAATATGAACCAGACTATTAAATGCACATCACAACAAGGAATACAAGATTGTGCCTCCTTTTTCCATGTCATGAGTTACAGCGATTGAGGTCATGAAAACCTGACCCATCTGAAATACCTCATTTGGATGTGGTTCCAATGAAAAAAGGATTATTGCAACCTCCTTTCATTCCCTGAGTTAATAATAGGAAATCAACTAATACATTTCCTTTCTGCTTAAATGATGGCTACCAAAATGGCAAATATATTTCTTAAAAATGGAAAGGTAGAGCCTGGTAACTTGAGAAAACAGATTGAGTGCTTCACTGGTTGCATTTAACCTGCAATACAACAGCCATGAAGATGTCTGAACCGAACGCAAAGGAGATTTTAAGAATAATGGAAATGTAATCAGTGTTTTTTTTTTCCTCCTATAGGATTCTGTCACACTGCTCCAGACTGCTCCCGCTATCTTCTGTTCCAAAAGCTCAATCTTCTCACGCGAAGCTTTGATGTACATGTTCATTGCTAAGTAGCTCCAAGTATTAGAGAAATAATAGCTATGCAGTGTATTTCCTCTTGCCTAATTCCGCATGCGGCGTGGTTCTTCAGAAAACCAACCATTATCTGTCTGACAAATGGCACCAGGGTTATTTGGAACATTTAATTTGGCAGTTTTCTAGCAATTCAGTGGTATTTTCAGTTATGGTAATAAACTACTGAAAACGTTGATATTATGCAGTTATCACAGAGACCGTTTTCTGGTGCAGCATGAAAGAAAAGCAGCCCTTCCAATTGCTGGGGGACATCTTGGTGGTGGCACTTTTCCACAGCAGCCAGGAAGGAAAATGAATTGCAGACGGATGACATCTCCAAGGGACCACAGCTACTGTACCACAAAGGTCCGGCTCCTTCCTGGCCAACAGCTGCCCATCTGCTCGTGTCTGGGGACGTGATCTCACCCTCCATGGGTGCATGTACATAGAGGCTGCTGAAACAACTGCCAACATCTCCGTCATGTTGGGTATTGAACAAGGAGCACTCTGCAAAGGAGTGGAGATATGCAGAGGCTTGAGTTGAACTCTAGAGTAAGCTGCTCTACCCAGCCTGGTAGTAACGGGCTAAGTACATTCAGCAAGTAGGGTGGCCCGGTAAGAGTATGTTTTCTAGGACAAACATAGGTGCTATGGGCTCAGCAACCACACTTCACTATCACTGAATTGCAGAATCATAAAGGTTGGAGAAGACCTCCAAGATCATCTGGTCCAACCGTCCCCCTATGGCCAATATCACCCATTAAACCATGTCCTTAAGCACCACAAACGTGGTTGTGTTGTGTGTTTACTGTAGTCTCGCATGGACTGAAGAAGAATTAGCAGCTGGCTATGTTAGGTGCATCCTCCGGTTAAATTTCATCCAAGAGGAATCCCGCTGATGAGCAGCGGGACTGCTGTGAAGCACAAAAAGTGTGGGCAAAGGGAAGGGTCCACTTCAAAAGCACGTTTCTAAACCAAACTCAAATGCAGACCTACCCGCTGCTGGCTGGTTTAATTCCTCAGTGGGGCTGAACACCAACACCCAGATGCGAGGAGATGGCAGAAGCATGGCCAAGAAAGGGACTTATAGCGGGTCTGGGACAGGCAGTGTTTCAGCCTCTGCGCCAACAGAGGTAAGGTGACTCGGAGTCTGGGCAAGAGCTGAAGCTCCCAGAAAAATGGAAATTTGCCCCAAATTCGCTCCTTTTGTAACCTCATAGGTATAAATGAACGAAGGTGGTTGTGCTAGCTATGGAGCAGGGAGCTGTGGAGCACGGGGAGCAGCAGACACGGGACGTTGTGCCACGGGCTGGGGCACAGCCACAAGTGTTCTCCCCTTTATTTGTCAGTGATGGCCAAGGGACATACACAGTGCTCACAATGGGCAGCACCACTCAAAAAATTTCCCGTCACGCTCCAAGGATGCAGAGCAGAACAGAGAACAAATAACTAAAAGAGCTACTTTAGCAGAGTCTTTGGATTTCTTATGCTAAAGCAACGTGCCCTAGCCTGCAGCTCCTGGTACCCTTGCTAATCCGCTAACACAAGGACAAGGCGATGGGCCTCAGGATAGATGTGCAATTAAATATAAACTCTCAAACCCATTTTTGGAGAGGAAGCTAGGAGGAGCAGTTAATAGCACGGCAGAGCCAGGCAGATGATGCAAATAATGCAGCTATTTAACTGCCTGATTATAACTCGCTGTGGCATGGATCTGCTGCTAAAAGGCCCACGTTGCCTCTGCAGCCGCTCTGGGTAATGGTTCGCTTTGACCTCTACATGCTGAAACGCTGGCTGCTTTATTCTGGCTTCCCAAATGTCAACTTCAAAGCTCTTCTTGAGAGAAAACTCCTTGGTGAAGAAGCTAGTGGGGATATTTTCACTTTTGAAAATACTCTTCTCATTAAGTGGCAAGTCGGCTGCAGAAATACCAGGCTGACCTAACACCAGCATATCCTGAGCGCAGGTGCTGCAGAGGATCACCTAACGAGGTCATTGCTTGCTCGTGGTGTGCTGCAAAAAAATTTGCACTTGTGGCTTTTCCTGATGGCCACCAGTGTTTCAGTTGTTCAGCTACAATGGAGATCTCTGCCACCACTTAGTTCGTGTTCTCCCAAACACGCTGCAACATCTAAAAAAAAAAAACTTTTTTTTGTCCCTTTTTTGGAGACCTCTCTCAGGGACAGGTACATCATGTCAACCAAAGGATGAGAATGAACTGAATTTTTCGTATGTGGTTTACCACGTACTTCAGACATGACTCATTTTGATGCTTTAGACAAGGAATCCCACTGGAATCCCACAGTGGGTGCCCCTGCTCTGTTGAAACCCCCAGGGAACACGTTCAGCTGTACTCACGCTGGCAGGTTTAAAGCATTGACCCTCACACCCCAAGATCCACAGTTTTGGCATGTAGTGGTCCATACCCTGCACAAAAATGAAGCCCTTCATACTCACACACACCACAGTGATGCCTTCATGTATAGCAAGGATGAAGAAAACCACCACCATGCCACTGAACAGAGCCTTGGCAAAGCAACACTTCTGTGCCCTTCTTCCTGAGTTGCACTGATCTGCGCCACAAATTAAGTACAGCGCACAAAAAAGCACCTGAAACTGTGAGGTTTTTAATCTTTCAGCATTGATTAGAAGAATATGAAGAAGGAAAAAAAAAAAAAGAGAGAACATTTTAATACCACTGCAGCTGATTACAGTATATAACACGAGCTCTTTAGGGACACCTCCCCTGCAACTTGGCCATTCTGAGTACTGAGAAGTGTTTTTTTTTTTATTTTATACATTCTTTTTTTCCTCAAAAAAACACAGTAATTTGGAAATGGGACAGTCTTGTTATGTGAAAAATGACTCTCTGATTAAGCTGCAATTAGCTCCCCTCTTTTCAGATGCACAAGCCCAAGCCCTCACGTGGGGAGGCAAGGTGAGGATTTCAGAGCCAATAAAGCCATCCACATTGCTCTGGTGGCTTTAAGTACGTTTACAACCAATTTTCATGCCCTCTGCTTCGCCATCTGTCCTCTAGGAACTCAGAATATTTCCCAGCAACATCTCACTACTAGGAGGGTTTGCTGGAGCCAAGTGGTGGCTGAAACCCAGAGCGTGAGGCCCCGCTAACTTCTGACCCCAGTCAGCCCAGTAACGCTGCTCTACCAGGGTGGCAATGTTGTTTGGGACTTCTGGGCACTGCTGCATTAAGAGGAATGATACAAACTAATTGAATGGGATCACTACTGGCAACCCAACTCTTAAGGCAGCTGAGTAACCGAAGTGCCCACATCTTACAACTTCATGGAGCTGAAAGGGAACACTCTGGCTACTGTTCCAGCATATTTTACTGAATACAACACCATCTACAGACAGATCCCAAATTTAATAGAGTAAGCCTTATTCACAAAGAGTAATTTTAGGGCTCTCTTCCTGTATTAAGCTGAGCCCACTCAACTCCCACTAGAGCCGAGTAGAGTTGAAGGAGCTCCCAAAAAAACAAAACATTCAAGGGAAAGATCATTATTCCAAATGTTCGGAGTAAAACAGAAATCTATTCATTCACAGAGGCTGATTTAATGAAATACTCTCAAATTACAACTTTTCCTGGTACTCTGGAGAAGCTCACTCCATTCAGCTTTTTACCCATTTTACAACAAGGAAAAAAAAAAAAAGGAAAAAAAAATCTATTCTCTGTCACTTTTACATGAGCACTGCATATCATCTCCAAGCTTGACAGTCCGATGGCAAGCAAAATCAGCAAGAATGTTAATCATTCTCAACTGCTGATGGCAACCAGCCTCGCAAATCTGAAGGGAAAAGTCAAAAATGAGACGAGATTCAACTACGTTGTTTAAAGGTCTTACCCAGACAGGGTAAGACCTATTCAAATTATCTTGCTGACGCACAAACACAGAAGAAAAGAACTGGCTGTCAGTTTGTTTCAATGCCACGCGGTTAAGAGACCAGACTCACAGGAATTATTCCAGCTCATGGAAAATATTCATCTTCTAAAAGCACACATATAGATATAATTTCAATAAAATGAATATGTAAGTAGCCAAGACAAAGTCTTTAGTATACATACTAATGTATAGTAAAGTAAAGTCTTTAGTATACATACAGGTATGTGTAGCAGGTGACCTACCTGACATCCTCTAGGTTACTCTTAGATTGGCTGTGGCTTCAGCCACAAGCTGTAACAAGAGCTCAGGATGCTCCATCTTGTAATTAAAGGCTTAATCTCCTCCTAGTCATCTGGGCAGTTGTAATGAAATATGCCAGTTACTCCCTACTCTTGTTTTGGAAGAATGCCCAGCAGATTACAACGGCAACAAAATTAAATTATCCATTCGGTACGTCCACTTCACAGCATAGTCATACTGCCCTTTACCAGACTCGCCTTAAAGCAAGGGATATTAAAACAAAAAAAAGCTTTGTGTATTTTTCAATGAGTGCCAAGGTTTCACTACCCTTCAGGAAAAAAGTCTTGCTCCTATGCCATCTAATTGCGATTCCACTGCCAGTTTCTTCTCCTCTCCCTTTCTCACTTCCTTCCAGCTCAGCATACTGCAGGTGTCAGTGAAAAGTCTGAGTCACATTTGGGTGGAAACAATGCTGAAGCAAAATAAATGAAACAGGTCAAAACTGACAAGTGAGTGAGCAGAAAGTAAACAGCAGCTGTCTGCTGGCTTCTGAAAACTGCTCAACAGCTCAGCTGAACTCAGAGGATTCACATCTTACACACAAACACACACGCTTCTACTGGTCTAGACTGAAAAATTTTCAGTCACATCCTGCTGAGATAGCTCTAACTGCATACAGAAACAAAACAACAATCCTGCAAATTTGGTCATTTAAAAATTACCCAAAGTTATGCCTCTGTACATCGGCACTGTCCTAGAGCTCCTGACAAGCCTTTCTTCTGCACTTCATGTGTCAGCACAAGGCCAAGAGTCTCTGAAGTCATGTTTAATACCTGAATGTGAGGACTGCTGAAATGAAGCATCCCAAGAATGCTTCAGGATTTTTACACGTACCAGAACACACGTGCTTTGGTAGCACTGAAGATCTCTGAACAGAAGTGGGAGAAGAAAATCTTGGTGTTCTCCGTGTAGAGCACAGGGATCAGGCCAAAATTCGAGAAGAGCCCATCCTACACAAATGCAACCTAATTGTAAGTTTCTTTCCTACAAGGACTCCAGCAACAGAAAGAGTGAACTATACCCTGGCTGTTTTTAAGAAAAGCTGAAAGACAATCAGTTGAATACCATCTAATAAAGGAACTGCAATAAAGTGGAATGGCTAGACATAACTACAGTAAAAAGCTAAGTACTAGTGGTATTGCTTAAATCTGTTTATGGGGCACGTAATGAACTCAATGACCACTTCATTCTTACATTCTTCATTGAGGACTAAATTATATTCTCAATTAGCTTGACAAAAGAAAGAAAAAAAAATCTGTTGCAGTTTTGGATTTATAAAACTTCAGAAACCACACTCATCCAGAAAACCGTGGTGATAGCACACGCAATGAAAACGGGCTCATGCGAAGCCCTTGCTCCAAGTCCTTCAGGGGCTGGGGGCGGATGCGTGGCATTTGTACTCTGCTCCAGAACGGCCATCGAGGAGGTCACAGCCCATCCTCGATGTCACTACAAGGTGAAGAGAATAAGAAACGGAGGTGTTTGTATTTAAGCAAAGAACTGCTCACACACAAAAGGGGGACAGCTTTTAGCAGGGCACATCTCACTGTTACTAGCAAAGATCCAGCGATGCAGCCTTCATCCACGTACACCAAGAACTTCAGTATGGGTCAGGTAAAAGCCTGCTAACAATCTGCTAACAAATAACCACTCCGATTTACATTCTAAATCTTTTTTCAGTTTCCACAGAGCTTTTCCAAGGCAACTTTAGGTAGCACAGCACTTGCAGAGTTGAATCCCGGAGCGTGATTTTACCCAGCAAAGCACAAATCTCATGCTTCCATTTACATATTTGTAGATGCTTTTATGCAACGAGGGTGCCCGGTGTAGATGACTCATTTCTTACAGGAGCACAAAAACGTCAATACTCATGGGAGCACTAAGGAGACAACAGTCAATAAGCAGACAACTTGCAAGATACAGAGCCCAAATGAATGACATAATAAGAACGGGAATTGCCCTTTCTTTTGTTGTTTTTTATTCCACTTCTGCTCAGCCTCCAACAAAACGATTTTTATGATGTTATTAAAAATCACAGGTTCTTACAGGAAATGTCTCAAGGCAGCTATTCTGGCTCCGGTAGCCAAGACCAAATTAGCTTGTTGCAAAATGGTTGCTTCTACAAGCAATAAAAGTGACAGTGGGGTTGATGCAACAAACAGCAGTTCTGGAAAATCTCCCAAGCAATTCATGTTTAATTTAAGAATTTGGACAGCGTGTTTGACATTTGATTAAATCTGAATTTCCAAATTAAACAATATAAAGAACATTACATTAATAACACTGCTATGTCTTGCCGGTGACACAACAACTCCCAGTGCCTCCCCAGGTGCTGTTAGGCACCAGCAGTTGATCAGAAGTACTGATACAGCTCAGAGTCAACTCTCCCCAGACTGATTAAATGCAGGTGCTTTTTGCATCTTGTTTTCAGATTCTGCACAAACCTGGTGTGCAGCACAGCTGAGACCCATTTCACAACTGCTTTGCAGCTCAGGCTCTTTCTAAATTAGCTCACTGATCACTCCAGAAGCAAAGGTGTTCACCTTCAGTATTTGCTTCCTGGCATGCTACCCCAGCTGAATTGCTGAATTATGCATTTATCTCAGGAGCAACTATTTGAAAATGCATGCAAGTGCTCACCAATGCTCCTACAAGAGCAATGTCTAGCAGCAGATGTCCAGCATCTCGGATGATGTGGAGCTCAAGCCAGAGCCGGGGAAGCCAACAGACAGGTGTTCCTTCTCCTTCGTGCTGCCAACTCTGCCCCATTACCACGACGAGGCTGAAGGCCATCAGCACGACAGTCAAAACTTAATGTCCAAATGTGTCTCTGTTCTAAATACCTCTCACCAGCTGGTTACCACTTATCTTCCTGATGGTGTCTGGGCACATTCCCTCCAAAAGGCAATGAGCCTCTTCTGATGCAGTGTGAAAGGCCAACTCTGCTCCTTCTTCATGTACGGGCACACAATCCACCTACGAAGTTTCACAAAGTGCCAAAAAGAGTTGCTCAGCAAATAAGTCTGTCATGTGGGCTGGGAAAAGCCGTGCCACAAGCAAGGCTGGCATTTTGCTTCAGTTGTCAGGCAAAAGAAACCTTTCTGTTGCAACAGAAGCAGCATTACTGTCATCTTCATCTGTCCCCTATGGTTGCCAAAAGACATCAGACCAAATTCTTCACTGCTGTGAACAGATTCAGTGGAAAATGCAAAACAAGGTCGGGCTTTTCACAGTCCTGCCACTGCTTCTGCAAATGTGCTTTCTGACCTGTACCTAAAGGATGGTACAAGTCAGGAACGGGTAAGCCATATCTTATCAGAAAAAATGTTTCTTTGGAAACACAAAGAGATTTTACTTAAGCAGACAATGGACTATGTGTTTGACTGTGCTTTTGTAACACTCCTGCTGGAGTCCCCATTTCTGTGCAAAGAAACACCTGGACCTGGGCTTAATTTAAAAATCAGCATTTGGGCTTCTTGCCTATCTCAGGGACTTTCCTGAAAACATTCAGTTCTGAACTTGGGAATAGCAACTGCCAGCACAGGAACGCAGAGAAGTGATCTGAGAGTGTAAGCACAGAACCTGTGTCACATACAAAACTTCCATCACCAGGCACTCAAACACTTGACCACATTTGTTCCTACTTATCCAAGCACGGATAGAGGGTTTCTGCATGGCTGCTGACATTCACTTTGGGTTTGCATCCAGGTAACAGGTAAAAAGCTGTCCTAAAATACCTGAGAACTTCTAACAGCTAAACTGAAGTGCTACAAAGATATTCCAAGTATGAGGAGGTGCGCTGTGTCAAAACAGAAACAACTCTTGTTTGCAGTTGTGTTGCTAGGACATCTGTAAATTATTAAGAGGGTGAAAAGAAAAACTAATTCATTTTTATGGTCTTTGTTTACTTTTTTCAGGTTACCTACCCAGCGCTGCTGTTTCTCAGCTACCAGAGAAATGCTACTTTGTTCCTACCCTACCAGAGGTATGCTTAAGCTTTCCATAGAAATCACAAAGAAGGGTTGGTTGTCTTTTGATCAGAGCAGCGTATTGGGACTCAACAAATCCAGGCTTGCTCCCAACTCTGACGGCGATTTTGTTTGTGACATTTGGCAAAAGGTTTTATTTCCCACATTTCTGACAACAGCGTTTCTGTTCTGTTATCCCACGTGAATAGTGATACCCCATCTGAAAAGGAGAGATAGCATTTCCTTTCTGCTACGCATTGTCTTGCCTGTTTACACCACAGTCTTGGCAGGACTGGGACTTTTCCCCTCTCTGGGTTTATGCAGTGTTCGTGGTACAATGGGGCCGTGCGGTATCTCAGAACCTCTAGATGCTGCTTGAATAGTAATATTAGTTCAACAATTACCACCAAGAAGTCTAAATTACTAGGGGAAGGTAATCTGCAAAAGGTCCAAATTCAAGTCCTGCAGCCCTCGTACTGGCAGAACTCTTCCTGCTATTAGGATATCAGGATTCAGCAGAATGGTGAATGTATTGGCGTTTCATTATTTGTCATAAGCTAATACAAAGCCCTATTAAACTCATGCAAGTCTTTGTCCAGAATAAACAAACGATGGTCCATATTCATACTTTCTCTAGGAAGAATAACACACATATATTAACCAGTTATCTGTTTTTCTTAGTTCACATTTCACACCGTGAGGAAATTTTTCTTTTGCAAATATCCAACCACACTTCTCAGTTTTTTCCCCAATATTGCCAGAGAAATCAGATCCCCCTTAACTTCAAAAGTCAAGCCAGAGTAAGGAGTCTGCCACCAGTGCACGCAATGAGCCCTTGTCCATGAATGTCCTCTGGGTGCCTAATACTTGGGAATGAGTTCATTGATGGCTGAATAAAAAGCCCCAAGTCTGCATGGTAAACACAGAAAACTGAGATTTTGCAAGGATGGACAGGACGTTTCAGTTTTAATGCATTTTTATTTCACTCAGTCCTACACCACGAGAACAGAAAGAACACAGGAGCATGTGTGTCCGTGCATGGGCAGTCGCATGCTTCATCATACTCTTTTGAGCAATGTATTCACTGACTGCATTGATATTCTTTGTGGTGAAATGCATCTTTTGCTCCATCCACTCCAAAACCCATTTCTGTGCCCCTTCGATTCATCTCCTTACCAGGGATGAGGGCATTTCCATCTTTTATATTGTACATTACACTGGCTGAGCATTTCAGGCTCCATTAGGAGTTCATTGCTCACACAGCTTCAGGGTAAATGACACAAGGGACTACCACGTGCAGAACCAGACAGGAACCTCTGCTTTTCGTGCTGTAGAAAGCGAGCAGGGGACAGTGGCATCCCCACTGCACTGCATAAGATTTGCATCATCTTTTGTTCTTTTCTTTTTCCATTGCCTTCTGACAGTAATGGCTTATCTCATTTATGGTACCTGAATGCGGCAGCATTATCCTTTCTAATCCAAAGGGAAAGATATGCAAGGACAAGCGGCTTTGGTGCTTTATCACTCAAGGGACAAAGGGTCCCCATACTTTGGGGCTGAGTGCCCACAGTAATTTCAGTTCCTGAGAAAGCAAAGAGTGAGAACAAGCTGCAATTTCCCTTATTTCTTAGGTGGCATAGTTGCATGCATCTTCATTAAAAACAAAATAAAATGAGAGTCCTTAATATATGGGGGATCCACAGCTGAAACTTAGATGGTATCACTGCTTAGCTTCATCCTGCAGAGCATGATTGATATTTAGGATCTTGGATGGAAGAGGTGGTATTGTTGAAAATTATTAAGGATCAAGAGGTATTCCAATGAAAACAGATAAAAGAGGGAAGACTTCCAGTTGGAGGGGCCCGAGAGGGACATCAGGCCTTTCAGACAGATCTGCAAAGCGAAATGAGGCCTTTAACCAGGCACCTTTGGCTTGCTCAGTGCACAGAGAGAGAATGCCTGAAAACTTCAGGCACACTATGCTAGTAACACAGCTGGCCAGCTGCCCTGCCAGCTGCCAGCACACGTTATTATTGATTACATAAGGCAAGTCCCCCGAGACTCACAAAGAATGCTTCTGCAACGGAGTTCGAGGCTCCTCATCTTCGCTTAGGTAAATCACTCTGCGCTGGCATCCAGGAAAGAGCACTGAGCTGCACAGGTTCAGATGAAATGGCTGTGGCTGGGTTTCTCCTTTGAACAAAACAGAGCCTGATTTAAAGTCCACTGCACTGAACAGAAGAGCTCAATAGGCCTTGGAGCAGGCTCTTAATCACCAAATGCATCTTGAGATGCACAAGAACAAACGCCAAGTGTTGCGCTTACGGGATCTCCACGTTATCAAACTATTAAGGTGGAGTGGTGCCTAGGGAAGTGGCATTGGAAAATTGCATACTGCTAGTGCTTTTAAAAATTTGTGCTGCTACTGTGCAGGGTCTGAATCCTATTACACTAGACAGTATTTCTGCATATAAATGAAAGTAGGAAGAAACCATTGAGAGGAATCAATAAGCTGAATGGAAGGGTTTTTTTTCCTTCTTAATCATGGTCCAATTGGGTGTTTTCTGAAAGTTATTCTTGCCTTTCTTTCTCTCTATTATCCTCAAGTGCCTGAAATGCTCTTTGATGGAAGACAGCTGCATCCTACTCAAGTTGACAAGCCCTGGAAAAATGCATCTGACAACCAAACCCTAGAAAGATGCATCTGTAATGGCTTCTTTCAGTGTAAAAGGAATCGATGCGGCAAGGTATGAGCTCTTGCTCAGCTGCTGCTTTCTGACACTTCAATGGCTGCTTGCTATGTGACTTAGCCTGTAGGCATGCCAGAGAGGTCTCCAATCTTGTCAGGTCTCATAAGCAAAGCAGGACTGGAATTGGTCAGTATTTGGATGGAAAACTACATTTTGCAGGAGATGATGTAGGGAATTCAATAGATGGCAGTCTTACCTCAGAGTCAGGACGTTGCTGACAAACCAGCGTGATATTGAGGTTTGAGTTTGCTGCTGGAAGTGCCATGTTCTAGAGGAGGTGCAAAAGTACAGCACAAGGATGAAAAAGCCCTAAGGTACTGTTCGGAAGATCAGGAGCAACTGTTAATTTTGCACTGAGAAATGACATTCTGCCAGCCTGTAGACTTCCTCGTACACTTTCAAAGACATCCTCTTATGAAACCATGACAGGCTCTTTAAAATCCTTTATCTCCCACTCCACAGACTGTTCAGGTTAGTTAAAAGTGATTTAATACCTGTGTATGAGACAGAATCTCACTGCACGTGCCACTGTACAGGGCACTTCATACAATGTCAGATGGGCGGATATCACAAGAGCAACACGGTGGTGTGGATTTAACTTCTAGTTTTGAATAGTTCACACATGACACAGCTAAGAGGTGGTTAAACTGTGACATTGACCATATAATCAGAGGGGGGAGAGGTAGATGAATGCCATTTACATCTTTGTAAGATTATCCTGTGTTTGGAGTTGTGAAGAAGTGTGTGCTCCTGAACAGGTAGGAGATAAAAAACTTTGTCTTCTGCTGCTCATGCACAGTTTGGCTAGCTAGCAGAGCTGAATCATTGTTAGCCATGAGCTGTCTGGCACAACAGCAATACTCCATGTCAGACCTTTAATGCAAGAAGCAAAGTTACGTCAAGGATCATGCCTCTCCAGTTGTCATATCTTCACTAGCCAAACACAGTGTATTAAAACAAGGGTTCAAGGGAACTGTCCCTGTGGGCAATACACCATTTCCAGTCATCTTGTCTTGAATGTGAGCTGACTTTGGGCTGCTGTTCCTCTGAACCCACTAAAATTTTGGAGATTGGGCTTTTGGTCTTTAAAAGATTCTATGCAAGAAAAAAAAAAAAAAAAAAAAAAGGAACAGCAGCAGCTTTAGCTTTTTAAGAGTGAGCTCCCTAAATGAAGCTGTCATCAAGCCAAATGAGAAGAATGCAATGCTGAGCACCCCATGGGCAACAAAAATCCAAAGAACGTGTCCTTTCCAGCCTGAAGCACACAGGTCTATGATGGGCAGTAAGGTCATTCTCGTCCCTAGGAGGAAGGCTGGCTTGGGAAGGCAGGCCCACTTCATTGGCCATATGACTTCTGTTTCATGACAATAAAACATTATTCATTAATGCAGACAATCTGTTATGAAAGTCTAGCTGTTTTGAAGTAGGATTTGCCATACTTAGAAATAATCTACAGTGAAAGGTTAGAGACTTTTTCCCTTTTCACTTGGGTATGAAAACATGGGGCATCTGGATTCACGCTTACACTCTCCTTCCCTGAAGCAAGAGAAGATGACAAGGATTTCACGCTGATAAACATACCTAAATGGCCTGTCTATTCCTTTAAAATTAGTAGAAATACAGTGGCATGATTTTAGAGCAGCATACAAACTGCTCTACATCATACTTGTTTGTGAGTCTGCTAGGATTGCTCTCACCAGGCAGGGATGAACCCAGAGATGTGTGGAGGACCTGCGTGGTATGCCCCAGCACCAGCCTGGTGTGCTCATGAATGAAACAGAAACCAAATTGCACAGAGCTCATACCACTGGTTGTGTACTAGTCACAGATTCAACTGAGTGAAGAAAGAAGCAGGAGGACAAACGCAATTTGATGCTTAGCTTTCACTCCCAGATCCTCTGCTGCTAGTAAATGAATCTTCTCTTTGAGTGCTTGGGTACAGTGTTCTTCCTTCATTCTTTGGGCCTCTCGTTTATCCCAACTGCTACTACCTCCCTCCAAGCAGCTCTGGCAGCAGCAGAGCACACTTTGCAGGTAATTATCTGCCCTGCAGTCCAGCGGGACATCTTCCTGTGCTGAGAGCTCCAGTGTGCTCGTGTCACCCCAGAGCTGCAACAGCGCTGTGCTCAGCAATGTTTCTGCGGTGATTTGGCAATATTGGCCACGGGTATCTGCAAGGTCAATAGAGGAATGTGGACAAAAGCACTCTTGCCTTAGCATTGTCACATGCACACACGGCATCCAGGGGCATAGCTGGCTGCCAGTGGTATCAATGAGCCAACGCAGGACCAAAAGCTACCCTCCTTACACAAGGCACAAGTGGCTTGATGCTTTCCCCACAAACCCCAAGCAATTTCAATAGTTCTGGATCAAGGTCTTATGATGGATTTGACACCACCTGGGATATCTGTCTCCTCCCTTTTCTTGTCAGTGAGCTGAAGGGACATAATCCCTGCAGCTCCAGCTGAGAGTTAGGAAAAACTACAAGCTCAGATGACCTTTTGCACTGCCAGTATTCAACAAAGAATAAATACCCCTTTCTTTCCGGATTTTTCACACAATGTCAACCTCATCTCACACCACTTCTTTTCCCCTCTCATACAAGAAGAAATTAGGTGTTGATGTATGTGAGTCGACACGTTCATGAATGTGTTTGTGAACATGTAAAGCACATCTAGAGAGTTTGGGGTGACTGAGGAAAAGTGCGTATGGGTAGGTGACATTTACTTATTCTGCACATGTATTTACATGCTTATATATATGCACAGCATTTTACTTTTTTAATTTTCTATGCTTAATTGCTTCGATTTGTTTCCATGTTTTTCTGGACACAGAAAGGTAATGCTCCACACTGTTCTTTATGCATGGATCATTTTGCCTTGTTTGCAAGAAACAAAGTGACTTTTAAATAGTAAAACAGAAAAGGAAACCCAACAATGAACAATGATCAATGAAGACAATCTGAAAAGGGGTAAACAAACATATTTAAGAACAGCCCTAGCAAGAAAAGCAAATTACTGTTTCAAGCCCTCGAAGAATTTCGTTACCCATTCCATCACAGGCTTGATTTACTGTACAAAGCAATCAACTCCTCTCGGATACCTGGGAAGAAAGATCTGGATACAATGGAGAAAAGGCCTCAAGAAGGCTTTTATTAAAGCTGACTCTTGCCCTTTGGTTAGTCTCAGTACATCAGCAGCACAGAATTCAGAAAACCTGAAAAAACGCAAAAAACTAACAAAATAATAATAATAAAGCAAATGGTGCTGTTAAATAAACAGCATATGACTGGCATGAGGAAACAGTCAAGAAACACATAAAACTACCTTCTTGTTCACTTGTGCAGCTACATGCTAATCACGTGCGTATTACTGGGTAAGTACACAGCAGCACAGACATTTAAAATATGCTCCAGTGGGCATTAGGAACTTGTGAGTTCCAGCCTTGTCTCTGGCAGTGATTCTGTGTTGCTTCTGACAAGTCACTTTATATCTTTGCTGGAGTTTAACTGGCTGTAAATGGAGACAATATTACTTACCTACCTTAGGGGAAGTTCAAGATTCCTAACTACATAATAGACCTTAAGTGTTGCCATCAAAAACCCTCTAACTGAAAAAAAACACACATGATGTACATTTCAAGAAGTTTCAGCCATTTGTATTGATTCATTTCTTACAAAGACAGAAAATGTTTAACCATTAGAGGGAGAAAAGAGACAGAAAGCAACAGACTTCTCAATCATTCCTTTTCAATGTAACCTACTGATGGCAACTACTACAGAACCACTGCGGATTGCATGGGAGGGCCACTGCTAATGAGACCAATACAGCTCCGAGACCTGAAATATCTATGATTGCACATTCAATCAAGTATGATTCCTATTCTTAACATGAACAAGAAGTTCTCTACCTAGTTTATCTCGCACCACAGAAAATCTTCTGTCCTGTGCCAGTTCAAGTTTCTCAGTTGTGAATGAACTCCTGTTACTCCTGCTTTGGGCTAGCAATAAGGATTCCGTGAGACTCCTCTCCTGTTTTCACTTGAAACCAACCTTGGTGACCTAGCTTCTTCTAACAAGAAACTTGACAGCACAAAGAAGCTGTTTCTCATCCATTTCACATAATACAGCCCGAACGAAAGCCCTGGAAATGTTTTGTTCCTCCATATTGCCTGTCACAATGTAACTTTTCAGCAGCACTTCACTTGTCCTCTACCCATTTCTACCCACTAACTCCACCACCAGCCAGCCCTGGAAAGGCAGGAACTTACTGCTGCTAAGACGGGAAAACACACATTGAGTTGCTTGATGCTCACGGCAGCCTGCAAACTCAAGTGGTGGAATGAGCAGTCAGCCTTTGGCTATACAGACCTGCACTGCAGGGCTCACGTAGAAATGGTGCGCCGACTGAGGCCTGCCCTCACACTTGTATCCCTCACAGGCAAGTATCCCTCACTCCTGGCAAGTGAATACAAGAATCTTGCTGTCCTGTAATAAATACTGTAAAAATTGCAGACATATTCCTTAATCACGAGTTGCAACTCAAAACAATCGTCCTTTCTTGAAATTGAAAGGCATCAGCAAATTTATCGGGGAATGGCACTCATATTTCCAGAAGACATTAATTTGAAGGAATCTTGTTGGGTCTCTTTGCACAACAACAGAAGTATATCTTGAAGGATCTCTATTGCTGTTATTTCTGTGCAGTCATATTTCTAGCAGAAATCAGGAATTATTTCTGAGAGGAATACCCCTGAGTACGTTTTCTTGCCCCCATACAGATTTTTATTGAGTTCACCCCAAGTTTTTAATATATATTCAAATGAACTACTGTGGTACCTAGCTCAGTCAGGTTTGGCTCTGTTCTTGCCTTTCCTTTTTATTTAAACCAATAACTCCATTATATTTAGCAAACTGCTTCCATAGCCCTGATATTAAGAAATGGCTCCGTATTAACTACAAGAGATGCTCACCTCAGTGTAGCATTACACAACTCCCAATCCCTTCTGCAGTTTGCATATTTGGAGAAAGCCTATCTTACAAGCCAGTGAAAAGGGCTTCCAAGCAGATTAAAGGATAAAACTGCCAACCGCACTAAAATACGTGGTCGATACGCTGTTAAGCACAAATCCATAACTGTTTTGCTGATAAAACATTGCCTAAGCTCCAGTTTGTTCAGATTGCTGCTTTCAGATTCCTCACGACACCATCAGCAAAACAAGGAGCAGAAATTGGGCTGTTTTCAGAAGAGCTGTGCTGGCTTGCAGTCAAATCTGCGTAATTGATTTTCAAATTCCTCTGTTGATTTTCAAAGTGATTAAAGGAAATCGGTGTGGAAGTTCCTCTTTACATTTCCTTCAGCACACCTGCACATGGAAAGTGTTTTGACTGGGCTCGGCAGGTCTCATAATTTAAGAGGTTAAGTTACCCTTCTGCCTAGACGTGGGTGCTCATGAAACCCTTGCTGGTTACCAGCTGAAGCTCCAGCCCAACAGCCAAATGACCACGCTGGAGAGCTGCTCCGCTCAGGGAGGCTGCAGAACCTCCATCTTCAGAGGTCTGCGAGACTCAGCAAGGCAAAGCTGCCATTAACTTCAACTACTGCTGGCAGTACGCCACACTGACCTTGAGGCTGGATGAGAGGACCTCCAGACGTCTTTCCCCATGCTGCTCAGGGCCAAGATCTTCAGTGAGCAAAAGACACGATCACATGGAGGTGTGCAATCACTACAGAGTTCTCTGTTAAGTTCCCTCTCTCATCACAAGCTCCTTCTCTAACCAAAGGCAGCTGAATGAAGACAGGATAACTTGCCAAAATCCTTCTGACTCTCTTAGTTCACGTATGCAAGGTATGGAGTCTATAAGACTAGACTCCCTGAGCATTATTGTGAGCCCAGTAACCTCTCTGGTTACTGGGCTCACAACTATCCCCCTTCGTTCAATATCAGAATCAAATAAGAACAGAAAATAAGCCCATAAAAAGCCACATAATACTAGTGTGCATGTGCTAAAAAATAATGAGCATCTCAAATGTATTGAAACAAAAGTAAAACAACAGATTATTCAGCATACTGATATATCCTGAAAGATCTAGCCTGTTAATATTAGTCCAGCCTAATATTTTAGAAGCAGACATTCAGGCAGGAAGCAGTCCACAAATATTTACACACGTGATCACTTCAATCTCTAGACAAAAACATGCATTTAGAATCTAAATATCAATTTATGCATGAAATTTGCCTCAATTACAGATAGCTTGAGAAAACATCAGCTTTGTATCAAGTAGCCCATCCCTTGAAACCTATTTTTTGTTGTTAATCATATCATATGCCATGTGAGCAAAAGTAACTAAAGCTGACTGTAAAGCTCCCCTTGTAAATGGTTGTAATTGAGTACACAAATAGCACTGTTGAAGATACGTACAACACAAAGCATAAATCATGCTAACAGCAGACTTTGATCTGTCTCTGGAGTACAATCTACTTAGAAAGTCATCGCTAGAAGATAACAGTTGTGCCAAGTATTGTTTGATATCTAAATAATTGATTTAAAAGTCTTGTTAATTGATGACTGACCATAAAAGCCTTCTGTCTGCTAGAGCAGTACCAACCAGAGCAGACATGGAGGAAAGCTCTCCTGAGTGATCTGGTTTTTGCCCTGCAAGTCAAAATCTGATGCCTAAATGCTCTTCATCTGAAGAAGTCAAAAGTTAAGCATTTTGTTTTTCAGAATATACTGGAAGCTGATTGTTAAAACAACCCACCTTGGAAGCTTATAGCTAGGTTTAGATTAGCTCCTCTTTAGTAAACACACATACATAATAGCGCAGTCCAGAGATTTTCATTCTTTCTCCATTTGCAGGCCTCCCCCATGGTATTTTCTGATGGAGGCAAGACTATCTCTAATGCAAATTTAAGCCTCCTGACAGTAAACTTACTTGGCTGTGATCTCTACTGTAGAACCACATAGAAGCAACTCACAAAGCCCCATGGATCTGCAAACCATCAGCTCCACGAGCCCAGCGCTGGCACCAGAGGTCTACTCATGTTGGCATGGACACGTTGTTGAGTGGGAAACCTTCAGCCAGCAACTCGACTCTGGTTTACTTTTAGTTATAATTACAGAAGCCTTGTCCAACATGACCCATAGCTATAGAGAATAATGCAAAGCATAACTAACACTCAAATATCTTAGGGTTTTTTAAATAAATAAATAAAAAGAACAACATTGATCAAAACTATTTGCCTCCCTGTATCTTGCCTTTCAAGTTTTTAATATATATGAACATAAAAAAGATGAGACTTTCACTACATATTTTACAGAAAGCACTGTCACGTGCTTAAAAAATCTGCACTGTGTACAGAACTCCTTAAAAGTTTTTGCCCCAGCTATTTCCACTTATTTATTTCTCCAAAACATGATCATCTTTACATCCTGGTTGGACATCTTATCTGGTCATGGGTCTAAAATAAAAACTAGTCAAAGACAGATTATAAATCATTTCCAAATTGAGGACTCTTTTTTCAAAAACACTCTATTCCCAAGAGCTTGGAATACTAGTAGTATTAAAGCAGACACATACTTTGCATTTCAACCTTGCATTCAGACCATAAATGCCACAGAGCTGTTGGGGCACTTTGTTAAATCAGCTCAACAAAGGAAGGTAAGTTTTTGTTTTCCCACAGGTACGAGTGCATTTTTGCCAATAAACCTCACATGTTGGTCAGCTGATACTTGTGCTCCCAGAGACTGCAGGACCAACACATCCTGTCTCATCTTTTGACAGAGGGCTGTAATGACAAATGCCTCATTTAAAGCCTTGATTTATAGGACAAGTGGCACTGGCTATAAGCAGATTAGTCATTGCTACTCACGTATCACGTTCCTATAGTCTTACAAGTACTTACACCACTCACAGCTTGCCGTTTTCACAAACTATGCAATGAACTTGCATCTTTGTAAGGTGTTTCATTAAAAGATACGACAGTTGGTGTAAAGTCAAAATTGCCTCTGACACTGGACAAAGTTAATTTTTATCCCACTATTGACTTATGCAGAATTTCTGAGCTCTGGTCTTTCCTGTTTATTATTTATTTCACAGCTCTCGCGGTGGAGATTAGAGCTCTGGTTTACTTTGCTGTCAGTCCAGCCCTGCAAACTTATAATCCTATATAAATGAGGCAGCATGCTGGGTAGGGATGCTTTAAAAACTTGTTATAAGGATCAGGAACAGACTCATGGCCATTAAAAAACCTCCTTAATGTTGCACAGAAAAACTTCTAGTGGCAGGCTTGGATGTTATTGTGTCATCATTTAAACTCAAAGTTGCCCTGCATCTTGAGTACTGAAAAGTCTTTTTTTGCCTGAAAAAAAAAATCTTAAAAATTTCCTTTAGATTTCGGAGTATTTTTCACAATTCATTACAAATTTACTGAAAGAGAAAAGCTCCTGAGGAAAAAGGCTCTGCAGTCCAATACCTACTTTTACTGCTTTTCTCAACAGAACATGCTTTTCAACTTCAGCTGGCATTTTACACAATTTATTCTAATATATTGATTTTTCAGGCCACAGCTGTTGTCCTTTGGACTTCATTCACAGCCGTCCCTTCTTTTTCCTGTAATCAATGCAACTCCAGCTAGTGGAATATTTACTCTTGCCAAGTTAGTTCATACAAGTCTGTATTTGCCATTTTTTTCCCCCAACAGCAT
Source organism: Anas acuta (assembly GCF_963932015.1). Lineage (NCBI taxonomy): Eukaryota > Metazoa > Chordata > Aves > Anseriformes > Anatidae > Anas > Anas acuta. Next base: position 45,513,600 of record NC_088980.1, on the reverse strand, counting down.
TTTATTTCTAGCTTGGTTACAAAGTTGAATTGAAACTATTTGGCTGTATCTCTCCCGACTATTTACTGTACATTAAGCAAAAAGTAACCAAGCATGAATGACAAAAGTAAGGCTAATTGAAAAGTCTGCTTTTCTCAAGCATGTAATGAACCTTTTGCACAGGCTAAGGATTTAATACCATTGCAGAGCAATGGTTTTGGGATTTTTTTTAACAGGCAGAAAGTCTCAGCTCCTCGAGTATTTCACCGCCAGCGTGCTGCAGCTTAAAAAAGAAAGTTTGCAGCAATGGGAACAAAACAAACGGCTAAAGTCAGCGCACAAGATTTACATTTATGTTCCTCCACTCTGTAAAAAGTGATGTCCAGAAAGTGTGGTTACTTTCTACAGGTGCTTCTTCCCTTCTCTTTCCCCTCTCTGCCCCCCAAGCCACAGTGTTAAGTTTTAAGCTTTGGAGCAGCCCGAGCGTGGCTGTAAGCGCGCGTGCTGCAACGCAGCTGTCATAAACATCCCGGCATCAGGACTGCCGGCCTCTAGTAAATGATTGTAATGAGTTCACTATCAATCAAACGTGCCCCCCCTGTCAGAAATAAAGGCCGGTTTTTGACTTTTAAGAATAGCTATTCATGTCAATCATGCTTCTAAGGCAGTCGCACCAGGAGGGCCATGGCTGGATCTGGAAAATTATAAGTATGACATGACAGATGGTAATGGGATGCCGTTGTTACTCACGCAGCAGCAGCAACAGCTACTCTACTGCCAGGGTATACGAGGAGAGACATGAGCAAGGCTTTAGGTCAACACTTCATACCGAGATGAGACACACGTAGCAAGGAAGGGCTGTTTGTTGTACAGGCTAGCCTCTAACCCTGGCGCTTCCGCAAAAATGATACCTACATTTCAGATACCTGGACTAGAAAACCTGTAATGTGTATATTATTATAAATAATAACCACACAAATTTACCTATAGGCTATGAGATGAGCATGTATATTCCCAAAATCGTGTTGTTAGGGAACATCTACCCCATGCTAAAATTCTGTCTATAGAGGCAACCGACACTGGCTGTGCCGATGCAAAAAGCACGGCATGCAAGTAACATCAGCCCTGTTCTCCAGGCATCTTGAACATCTCTCCCATCAAAACTGAGTGTAGAAGTATATCAGGTATATCACAAAATGCCTGGTTTGCATGTATGTGCTTTGTACTTTGCCTTTGAAGATCTATCTGCAAGGCACTCCACATCCAGAGGGCCCCACAGCCATTGCCCTCTCTTGGGAGCTGGTTGCTTTGGGCTCGTGTGCCCAAGGAGCAAGAAGCCAAGGAATCTTTTCTTCCTTCTACCCTTGGTGCTTTACCTACGGAGTGTATATCTGGACTGAATAGACCTTTATGAATGGCCAAGACTAGGATCTTCACTGTTTTTAGACACAGAAAGCAACACATTTCGAAGGCAGCAGTATCACAGAGATGGCCAAGCAGGACCCTGAACAGCGTTCTCTTTAAGGCCTGAAGATGACTTGCAAGAAGGCTAGAGAGAAGAAACACATGCCTAGAATCACTCTCGCTGCATTAGGAAAACATTGAACAGATTTTTGGCACAGGATAACAGTACAAATTTGTTTTGCCACTGCCTGCTGTATGCCCACAAAGAAAAAGGAGGGCAGGGCCAACGGCTCCTTTCAAGCAGACACAGGAAACACAGGATCTCGTCTCCAAACCAGTGTCTACCGAAGAAACAACCAAAAGTGACCAAGATCTTTGCACTTCTGGTATTTGGTGTTTTCACGTTGCCCATCAATCTACATAATGCAGCTTGCAAACTTCACACCTACCTAAAAATTTCTCTCCATAGAGCAGTCTCTGCACAACTCCATGCATGAAAAATCAGCTTGTTCAGGCCTTTAGGCTTAGCTCTTTCTTACATCCACGAGGATTTGCAGGACATGCAATACTAACACCCTACAGCTAAGAATTCCCCAGCAGCATGTCAAAACCTTTTCCTCCTCATCAGGTAGCTGCAGTTGAGAGGCGCTTCTACCACTCAGCCCTGGCAGGCAATGAGGCATTGCAACGCCTGCCAAAAGAAGGTTTGCAGTCTCTGCAACTCTCTCCTAGCTCTCAGCGAGGTTCTCTGCCTTGATCTTACAAATCTTGTGCAGAGCACAGCACAAGGTTATAATTCAAGGCAGGTATTGCTCAGTTGTCTAAACCTTCCAATTAGTGTCCATCATGCGCTCTTCTCATCCTCAGAGGCTGCGCTCCAACACTGCAGCTGCTGAGGTGGTAAATAAACAGGGCTTTACCATCCGAGTGTGCAGGATCATGCTCACCAGTGAGCAAGCAGAGCTTCCTGGAATAAGAGGAGGAACAGAGAGATCATTAAAGCAAGAGGAGGTCAGTAAGCAACTTGTTTTTCCTCAGGCAGAACAGGTGAGACCCTCTGCAGTTCTACTTTCCACCTGCTTATCATCGGCTTTCCAAGCGAGCCCCCCCCAACTTGCACAGAAGTCAGCAAGGGAGAATATGTTGCATTTATGAACTGCCGATCACCAGCACTGCTTTGAAAGCCAAAGCCTATCACAACAGACAACCCCATTAGGGCAACACTATGTCCAAGTTTTCCTCTTCTATCTTCTTTTTACTACTTGAAAAGTTGTGTGAACATGAGAAAAGAAAAAAAAAAAAAAAGAAAAAAAATAGAAACTCACTTATGTTTGAACAGACCAGGTCAAAAAGCAGCAGCTGATACCTGAAATGCAAATGACAACTGTAGGTGCCCAGACCAACTGCACAAGACCTTCTCCATGAAGCAAACTTACCAAAATTCATCACATTCAATTTGCCTAGAAACACATTTTTCTTGCTACGTAAAGCATTGGGATTCCTCATTTCCTTCCCATAATGTTCCGTGTCAGGCACTCTTGTCCGAGGGGAGCTACAGGAAATGTTATAATTTCATCTCTTAATTTTAACCTACTAGTGATTTTTTAATATTAATATCTGAAGTATTAATGCCTACATTGATTTACTCTGAAAAGTTGCTTTGGATGTGGAGAAGGAAAAGGGTGGGAAAGGGGGGTGATGTCAGCTCAGTAATACAGTTGCTGGAAGAAAACACATTTCACATGAGTAGTAAGGGTCATCAATAAAAACCATAGCCATATAAAACACTGTAACAATATAAAAGTGACAGTCATGCTGAGATAGGGCTGGTGGGTTTTTAACTGCACCGTGAAATATGACATTTCCCAGTGTTTTATGTCACTTAATGGTGGCAGGGCCATGTTCAATGTGTGCCTATTTGTTCGGTTGCAATAAAAACATTTTAGCTCTACTTCATTATTTAAATTTTACAATGGAGTCATTCAGAGCCGCAGTAGGGTTTAAATTGTGCAGCTGGGCTACGACTGTCATAGTGGGATTTTCCATTTCCCCTTGGAAAACGCTGTGTGAGGACATTGCTGGATTACACTCTGCTTTCAGCTGCTCTTCAGACAGATTGATCTTGCTGGATGCGTGATAAATGAACGCATAAATGCATAAACAAATAAAATAAATATTACATAGAGATTCAGGGAAAAAAGAAAAACTCGTCTATTAGAAATTCAGTGTACAGTCCAAGAGGCAATGGCAGCGTTATAGGAGGTTAGGTAGATATCTAAGTGGTATCCAAGAAAAATGGGCAGAAATCAATATCTCAGCCTTTCTGACTCAGAGCCACGCAGACCCACAGCCACAGCTGCAGTGCAGGGACCAGCCGAGATGGCATTTACCAGGAAATTTCTGAGAATCTCCTAACCTTGATGGATATGGTCTTGTGTTATTAGGAAGCAGGCGACGGATGTGAAGTCTCTTTTTCCATGGGTCAAGGAAGATACCCGTTTTACCAGGCGCTGATGAAATCAGTTCGACCATTTTCTCAGCGACAAAATTCTAAAAATAGCCCAGAGCTAGCCCTTCACAGAAATTACTTTGGCATCAAAGCAAAAACTGAAATGGGAGCCAGTTCCTCTTGAACATTTGGTTTTCAGAACCTTTGCCATACTTCTGCAGATGAAACAACAACAAAATCTTAAGTCACAAACTGCACCTATTGAGTTCACAGAAAGGAAAAGGTGAAGCATCCTATCCTTGGACAAAAGAGGATACATGGAGAAATGACCTTCATAATACACAGGGGGAAAAAAGGGCCATCATGGAAAAGAAAGTCTCAAATTTACGTAAGAATAGCTCAATATATATAAATAGCAGATAAAGCAGAAATTTGGCAACGTTACTTTAGAAAGCATTCACTCCACTGGTAGCCTGCTCCCTAAACTGTAACGTTTCACCTCCTTACTTCAATAAGCCCTGGAAAGCCTCCTGCCTTCCCAGTCCCCTCTGATGTCTTTGCTGGCTAAGAGAAACCCGTGCTGTGGCTAATCCAGAGCTACAAACCCGACAGCCCAGCCAGCTGGCTTCTGCCAAGCGGGGTGTAGAGCAGCCGAGTTCTGCCTGCATTCCTCCACGGAGAAACAAATTCACTCTTTCCCTTCTATCCAGGCATGGAGGCTGCTTTATGATATTCTTTCACGTCCAGTGACTTTTTTGGGAGGAAAAATAAAATGAACAGCTTGTTGTGCTTTAGCAGTGCTTCAGCTGCACGGCCCATGCAAATTAATCCTTTAAACAGCCCCGAAATGCACAGCATATGTCTACCGTACCTTACCCAGCCACCACGTGGCCACCGAACATACAGCTCCAGCTGCTGCCCCCGTGACATTGAAGTTGTCCAGGGCATGTCAAACAACGACACTGGGGCACACCAAAAAGAGACGGGCACTGCAGGGATTAGCCCGTGCTTTTGGAGAGAGGATTTACTGCTCTGTGGGCTTCCTGAGCCTCACAAGCAGGGAGGAATCTGATAAAGGGATCCAAAGGGTTCAGTTACATGAATCCCGAAACAACACAAGATGCTGTCGGGTCAATCTGCTTAGTAAAAGTACTTCCCAGTAGCAGGAAGCATTGCACACACCAGAAAGAGAGGGAATAAAAAGAAAAAAAAAAAGAGGAATATTTTCATCAGTGGACTCTCTCCACTTGCTTTGCACCTCCAGAGCACTGTAGATGAGAAATAGGGCCAGAACGAGGGACATGGGAACGAGTGGTTTCCTTCCCGTGCTACAAATAACACTGTGAGAAACTATATCCAGCAACATCTGACACAGCAGGCTCTGTCACCCCTCCTCAATACCCTGGCAATAAGGCTGCGATATTCCGTGCCATGGACTAAATTGGTCCTCACAAAGCCCTGTGCCTGGGAGTCATGAAGGTAATTTAAAGCTGTGTTTGTTCACCTTCTCCCCAAACAGCTCTGGTACAGAGCACGTGGTTCTACCGCTTGGGCCATGAATTAAGAGCCCGAACAAGCTGTGCGCGGGCACTCTTGTGCCTGGCTGCTAGAAGGATGCACAAAATTCCCTCTGCCACACATTAACACCTGCCTTAGCAGCAAACAAGTGTCCCCAGTGGATGCTAAAAGCTCCTAAGTTTGTGTAAGGCTGGACATGACTCTCCTTTTGTGTTTTAATTTAAAGTATTAAGGCTAGATAACAGCAGGGAAATATTTAAATGAGTGCCACAGGGTGTTTTGAGCTTGTTTTCAGACTTCTTTATGAAGGATCGCAAGGAAGGAACGCCTCAAATCGCAGACTTGGGGATCACTTCGTCTGTCTTACTACCAGCAGCTTATCATTGGAGCCACGTCTACTCAAAAGGTAGAGCAAAGAAGCACAGGCAAAGGGGGTTGGCCTGACCACTGCGTATCTCCCAGTGTTATTTGTTCTACTTCAGCTCGGCAGAATTATCTTAGCATGAGACTGGCGTAACGGCGTCTAATCAGCCTTATTATCCTAAATTCTCAATTGTTTCCTGGTAAGCTGCATTTATGTCTTAGCTGATTATCCACTTAAACTATCAAGTACCAATTATAAAACGCAGTAACATTAACGTCACAGATGCTTGGATTCGGAGAGGAGCAACCCCAGATCAGTTTTTGAGTAACAAATTGCACTACAGAGGCAGCAGAACTTAGTATAAAACGCCTTTCTCTGTGATTTAAAATAAATAAATAACCATTCTGCTGTACAGATTACTTATATTCCTAAATAACACTTTAATTAGTTAGAAACAAACCACGGTCTGAGTTTGCTTACAGCACTCGTGCAAACAGGAATTAGGATCGCATTCATATCACGGCGTTGCCAAGTGCAACTCCTCGTGCAGTCATCAGAAAGTGCCTCCATTACGCATTGTTTTATGACTGGTCCTCATGGAATAAAATCCCAAATATCTTGTTATCCTTTCACAGAGAGGTCTGAAAAATTGTAGGCAGCAATCTGCCCCTGCTCGCTTTGCCAGCTACATTCCTCAGGCTCAAATAAACTGCGGAAATTCAAAAGCAAAACTCATTCAAATCATTCTTTCCGTTCCTGGTAATGGGGTAATTAAATAAAGCCACCCCAAAACCCCGTAGGGGCACTGCCAGGATCACTGGGTCTCATGCATCCTCACTGCCCATGCCTGACCTGCTGTTATTGTTGTAAAAGCAGCTTCCCAACCCTTTCCCTTTCCATACTTGGCAGAAGAGGCCAACTGGTTGCGCCCAGGGTCACGTCTGTAAGGTACCCGTTGTAAAGGAACACCTTTACATGGGTGCTGGAAATCAATCAAGCTCTGTTGAATTATTCAAATGGCCACTGGCCTGGTTTCGACCATTCTCAGGCACAGCTCAGGAGTCAGCAATAAGCAGAGCCCACCCCCGGTAAGGAGTTTGTGTGGAGCTGTCTTATTCTGGAAGCTGACAAATTTTAACTGAGCAGGGATGGGCTGCACACAGCCTGCTGGCCTCAGAGCCCACGATGACTCTGGCCATGTATTACGGGAGCTATTTCTCCACATGCTTTCTACTCCATCTGAGCACTACTGTTAGGAGGACAGGTGAAATTAAGGAATAAAGGGAGGAAAAATTAAAGAAATAAAAAAAATACACAGCAGGTACAAAGCAAGGGGAAAGTACACTATGATGCTGTGGAAGAACAGGTTAGTGTTAGCTTTGGAAAACCACTATAACCTGAATTGTTTTCAGGACAGTCATTAAATGGTTTATTGCAAATGGAATTGATGAGCAGTAGGAGAAGTGAGTGGTCAGAGAAGAGCTACTGTAATAATCTAAAATGTGCCATCCTGAAGCCATCCATCTACCAGCATCCTGTCTTCAAGGAAGAGCATGGATGAAGAAGCTTTTTATTTTCCCTTCATAACATAATCCTTGGCTATTGTATATCTTTCATATTAAAATGTCAGTTACTTAACACAGAGTAAACAGCTGGGGCTCTAGAAGAGGGAAAGAATGAATTTCAGCTCTAATGACAGGGGAAGAAGCACAGAAGGAATTAAAAAATAGTAATAATAAACAAAAGACCCTTCCTCCCCACACTTCTCCCTCTCCCCTCCAGACCTTTTATGCATTAAGCTGAGTATCACCCTATACTTACTGCAAAGCCAAAGCAACTTGTAGTAAGTGTCCAAAAATCCTTGTGGAATTACTTAGCAGCTCCCAGGACGTTTCTTTTGGTCCTTCTATGCTGGAAACAGTTCTGAGCTCCAGAACTGCACTGGGCTGAGGTGCACATCTGTATTTCTGCATATCTGTGTTTCCATCTACATACAACCCTTTTCATTCAACATTGTCAAAGCATTTTACAAACACCAGGACCCCTTTTAAATTAGGTAGCACACATAACCTTCATAAAGACTTCATAAAGAATGGTTTGGGTCCCTTCCAACCCAAACCATTCTGTGATTCTCTGAAATAGAATTGAGTACTTAGCATCTCTTTTCAAAATAAAGCACAGACCATCTCCTCCTATCCTTCTCCCCCACACACTTTTTTTTTTTTTTTAAATCCTACAGATATAATTACCTGATCAAAATTGAGAAGGAAACCTAATTTCCACAGGGACAGGAAGAATAAAGCTCAGTGGGTGGATCTACTAATCAAATGGGGGTAAACCCTGGATTTAACATACTTCAGCAATCACTTGTGCTAGCTCATATAAGCGACAGTGGCTTACAGTAGCTCAAATTCTACAATTCTTTCATATGTTTTGCTCTGTTAAGTAAGAGAGTGGAAAGACTTTCTGCTTGGAAGTAGCTCATTTGAAGCCCTTTTACACTGGCAATTATGCTTGGAAGAGATTATGAGAATAATCTGGGGAAAAATAAAGTAAACAATAAAAATAAGCTGGATAAATCCTACACAATTAAAGGTCAGTTAAAAAATGAAGTTTGGTGGACTGCAGGAACGAAGAGAGGAGAGGTTTTACCTGGATTAAGAAGTCTTTACATGACAAGGCTGGACTGGCAATTTGTCCATATCATTATGAGTTATTAAAAAAGGGAAGGACTCATACTAGAGATTATCTCTTAGTTAACCTGCCTCTCTACAATACATGGAATTTGGTAATTGTGGTTTTGGAGCACTGCCACTTCCCTAACAAGGGCCTGAAGCCACAGCTTCTGCCAGACAATCTACTCACCACCAAATTTATCACTGGAGGTTGGAATTTACTGCCATGCCCTAAAAACAATCACTTAAATAAACCACCTAAAAAGACTGTATATAGCTATAAAGGGGATAAGCAATGAGAGTTTGAGTAAGGTCTTGGTGACTTCAGGCAGAAGTCCTCCAGCCTTCAGTGTACCTTTCCTCTCATAAGTAAAGCTCTGCTAGTTTTTAAACAACCCACAGCATTCACTTACCCTCAGCTGGTTTTGCTCTCCTGCAGGAAGACACAGGTTGCGTTGTCACATGGCTGCTGCTCAAGGAGAAACAGCTCTGCCTTTTCTGACCCTTTTAAGTCAAGGGGTCACGTCTTCTCTCCCAGTTGCACCATCCAGCCATAAAGGTTTATGAACTGCTCCTTTATTGCAATACATAGATTCATCTCACTCTACCCAGCAAGTCATCCTACATTGATGAACTGCTTACTGAAACAAAGGACAAGCCTCTTATTGAAACTCATCTAAGGATCTGAGCCATACCTGGAGAGGAGGAGGCAATTATGGGCAATCTGTCTTTTGAGTCACCTAGAAGTCTACTGGGCAAAGCAATGGAAAGTATGACACCAGGAACAATCCTGCTTCAGTACTGCAATAAATCAAGTTATCTATGATCTTTTTCATCATCTGCTGTTGAATTATGTGAACTGAAAGACAGTATGAATACATCGTAATTATTAATTAAAAAGAGAAGACCTGAAACGACTGGTATTTCATTTAATAGATCAGAACAGATAAACTGACTTAAGACCAGGTTCTGATACTGCTGTTCACACCAGATAGTAAGTTGGCCCAAACTCACCTAACGTAATAACTGTGGAAGAATATCTGAGAGGACACAGGCTTTAGTATATAGCTGTGAAATAACACGGTCCTGAAACAAGAATATCAGAAAGTTGCCTACAAGTTTTAAGGTAATTTGTTTTCTTACTAGACTTTTCAGAAGCTCTGCAGATAGCTATTACATATGAATGATATTTTTCACTGAATGAAAGAGAATAAAAATATTAATAGTTGAATTCTTCCTCCCTATGAAGACAAAGTAGAGAAAAAAGCTGTGGAGAGGAGTAACTAACACTCACTATTTATCCCTAAAGGTCCTAGAGTGCTCTTTTTTTTTTTTTTTTTCTGATCTATAACTGAAGTAGATCATAATATACCAGCCTTTTACATGAATGAAGTGACATGGGAATCAAGGGCTGGTATTCTTCAGAAGAACATAGAAGTATGGTAACACAAACCCATTCTTGTACTGCAAAAGGACAGTAGAATGTCCACGTTTGGGCAAAATACAATTTTCAAACGTGCTGAACAACATGTAGTACAGAAACTAACAGACGAATACCATAATCCCTCAGCGAAGAATTACAACTAGGAAAGCTGCACCAAAAATTGTAATTAAAACTACGATCACTAATAGCACAAGGCCCAAACCTCTCACATCAGGTCATGAGTAAATAAGGAGAGAGAATCTGAACCACATGTATTCAAATAGAACCAGAAGAGAAACAAGAAAACTGCTTTACCTCAATGAACAACACCTGGGGCAGATCCCATTTTTTAACAATTTTATTCGTACTTTCAGGTATCACTGTTTTGAAGCTGAGAACTGACATTATTTCTAACAAAAGTCCTGCTTACCTAGGTGGTCTCTAGGGTCACTGCAGGACCACGAGGTTTCTAATTAACTGTTCTTTCTTGCTATCAGATCTTTGTCCCGCTGATGTGATCAGCCCCGTCCAAATAATTGAAAATAACTGCATAAGAACACCAAACACAGTTTCCACCATTAAGTCAATGAAAAGATGATTGTGAATTTCATGGAGTGGCCCTGCATGCTTTGCAAAAATGTTTGTGATGTAGTCTCTTTTCTGCCATCAAGATATAGGCATAAATTACTCAAGATGGCCTTGTACTAAGTAAGGACTGGTTTACTTGCCCTGCAGAAAAAGACGAATAAATGAGAGAAGGTGCCTCTAGAAATTCCCCTGAAGTGACTGAAAAAAAGATTCAAGTTCAAAATGCAGAAGCAAACAGTGGAAATAAATTCAGCCAAAGGACTTGTCCCAGAAACAAGTGGAGATCTGTGCAAAGAGATGTAAGGGTTGCAACAAAGCAGTGAGTATCAAGCTATTTGATAACAGAAATTGGGCAACACCTTTTGAGGTATGAAAGGCATCACAGCCACATTAAACTAAGCTTTCATTAGCTACTTTTCTCATTATAACACAGCTCATTACTGTACTTGGAAAGGGTCTGCAGTGTCAGAATGTGAAGGGGTGGATTAATCCTGACCTTTACCTATTTACATGATTGCTCAGCTGTCAGCCACGGACAGTAAGCTCTAGTGATAACAGATCAGCTTGAGCTGTCCTCTGGTGATCGCATTTCATGAACTTTGCTGAATTTATAACGCCGTAGCAAAACAACAACAACAAAGAGCCTGCATGAGACCTAACATGATGGTCCCACAAATATTAGACTGGAGTTGTGCGTTATTTCTGAAGAATAAGAATCTTAGCTTTTAATATCTATGCATTTAGGGGGGGGTCATAAAAGAGGGATAGGAGAGAGAAAAAACGGTGTCTGTGTTTTTGTTGAAAATTTCCAGCCAAATAACAACTTGCCTTGCACCACGGTGATGGCATTCTGTTAAAAAAGGTGCCTAAATACTGTCATTTTTTATTCACTACTGGCTCCATGGCAAGAAACAGTTCAGTATCATTCCTAGGATACCTAATTTAAACAAACAAACAAACAAAAATCATGATCACCAACACCAAGCCCTCGCTGAAGAGATTTGATTGCAATTACCTTTTGTTTAATAACTAATTTAGTGAGAGACTGCTTCTCTGCAACAAAGGTAAGGGGAAGAGAAAAAAAAAAAAAAGGTGAAAAGGTGGGTTAAGGTAGACAGGCAAAAGCTCCTCAGAGAGGAAACACTGCCCAGCGATGAAATCACACTCTCCCTGGAGCCGAGAATCCTGATTTCTATTTCTGGCACTCCTGTTGTCACAGTGTTAAGACCTTGGGAGTAGGATATGTGATAGGGCTAGCTTCCAATATATTACCCACATCGTACTTCCAATCATAAGTAGCTGCACTAATTACAGTACAGCTCTTCACAGAGCACTACCTACCACACATAAGACGCTGCCTCGGATGGGTGTGATGAAGTTTCATTAGCACAAAGTACCTGGAGTGCCTCAGGCTCGTTTGCTGCATCACTGCAAGGTAGTGTGTTGCAGCTGCAGAGTGCTAACCGTTACTGGTAGTTTGAGGGAAAAATAGCAAATGATCCTCTCTTTGCAATGGATTTGAGTATTTGTCAGAACGCACTGAAACATTTTATATGAGAAGGGGAAAATGAAGGTGATTGAGTAGGATTGGAGGTTAAACCGGAGATAAAAGCACTGAAAAATACCAGTGAAAGTGTTCCATCGCTACTCTTCCTGCAATGCTTCAATGGCTTACCCTCTCCTTACATAAAAAACTTTTTAATTACAGTCTTTGAATATCCCCAATGGATAGTCATCCGTGTCAGATTTCAAGATATTAAACAAAGAGCTTATGCTACTTGTGCAGAAACTGAAAATTATCTTCCCCTTCTCCCATCTCTCTCTCTCACAAGCTCCTGCCTCAGACCCAAACCGCATGGGCTGTGCTACCAGACGTAGCCCTGCAGTGGTTTTGCACTATAATGAGTTGCTGATTTCTACAAAATTGCCTTTTCTTTTGAGAAAAATAAAATAAAAGTCACCACCAGCAGACCTATCAAAACCTAATTCTAAGGAGGCCTGCTGGTAACCTCCACTTCTTGCCAAAATTTCTTTAACGAGCTCCAAATTCCCTTCACTCCTTCAGGCCTGGAAGTCAGGTGGCCTGCAACTTGATCATGAGTGAAATAATGTTAAATTAGGAAGGAGGCTGCATGCAACAGGCTAGACACTCTTAAGGGATATCCAGGAGAAAGCCACTGCAAGCTTGTGTGTGTGTAGAGCACAGAGCAGCATTTTCAGATATCCACACAGAAGTGAAGCTGCACATGCTTGTCTAATGAGTCAGGACAAGAGAACAGGAACGCGTGCATAATTTCCTTACAGGTTAAGAGAATCCTTGTGAATCTATTTGATCTGAAATTAGATAAAGCAAAATACTAATTGCCAACATGAAAACAAGTTTGATTTTTGTGTCTGTTACCGAGAAGCAGAATAGTTCCACTTCTCTACAGAGCAAAAGTTCAAGGGATGACAAGGTCCCAGGAGAGAGAAGCACACAGAAGATCCCACTTAGTGTAAAGCTGGATAAAAGCAGATTGATCGCCGGTAAGCAGGCAGCTAAAATTAACCTGGAAAGGTGCAATAAGATGAAGGAAGAATTTCAACAGCCTGAGGGGAGGAGGAAAGACATCAAATTCCCAAAAAGGGGAAAATCAAGGCAAGACAAACATATGGATTTTGAAAGATGAAGGAAAAGGCAAGTTACCTGCTGAGAAACTGGAAGCTGAAGAATACAGTAACAGACCACCTATGATAGACCAAAATGAGAGCAGTGTGGTGGCTCCAGCTAATTGGTACCTGACAGCCTCCATTCTGAAAGCTCTTAGGTTGTGTGGCAGCCTCAGGAAATGAAGCAGACAGTGGGGGAGAATTGCAGTACCTAAGAGCACCTTAAGAGAGATTCTACTCCAGGAGATGAAGATCGCATCCAAAATGAGGAAGCAGCACTTGCAAATTAATAAAGCTTGATGCCATGCATAAAATATCCTTAAGTTCAGATAAAAGCTCTGAAAATAAGCTTTTACATGCACCAATGAAAATCTCTTCTGGAAAATGGGTTGAAAGAGTAAAAACAAACAAACAAAACCAAAAGACAACAACAAAACATCAACATGCAGCATAAAAGACAGTAGCTGAACCATCTGAAGTTTATAGACAATATATTCTACGTACAAAATTTGACTAAGCTTAGCAGGGAAAGCCAGCACTGGATGCTGCTAAATGAAGCAGTGCAACTCTTCAGAACATTCAGAAAAGCTCTGGGTTAAATAAGCCTATAACTTTCAGAAAAGCACCAGATAACCTTGTTATACCTTGTGCTTGAATAGTTATCAAAGAAAGCAAGAATTAAGACAATGATGTAATGAAAAGACAACCTCAGTATAAGACGTAGCGCATTAAATACTTGTTTGGTAGTTCACCAGGATACCCAGACAAAGTTTTCAGCTGATTATATTGTTCATACTAGACCAAAGCCTTACAAGAACAATAGTTTGCATTTTAACAACCTGGATCTTCAACAACTGTACACACATTTTCTCCTTATTCCTTTCCCTAAATGAAAAAAAGCTAGTGCTATTACTCCATTTAACAGAAGATAAATAAGATTGATAAGTTGGGTGATTTAGCTAAATTCACAGAAAAATAATGAAAAATAAAAATAATTTTAAAAAATCGGATCTAGTGGGTAAGGCCATACACACACCATCTTTGCTTCACATTCTAGCAAAGTAAAAAGAAACCAAATTCCTTCTTCTGATATAGTTTACCATGCATGCCATTTTCCCATGTCTTTTAATACACGTTTAGAAAGATGCCAACAATTTCAACTCAGATCCCAGACTGAAATGCGTAAACACAAGCTTTTACAGAACATTAAGAAGTCAAAATCTTTCCCCACTTTTTAAACACTTTGATGCAGCACTCTGCTACCTCTTTGCAGCTATACGCAGCTCCAAAGTAAGTGCAAAAGAGGATTCACTTGTGAAAATTCGCATGATGTGCCTCTGCCATCCTAGGCAAGTGCATTTATTTAACTTCTCAGCATTGCTGCTTCCATTCTAAATGCTGGAGGAAGACACTTGTTTAAAAAAATATGTAAACTGTCTAAAAACAAATGATATATATAACAATCTAAGCAATTAGCCCATATGCGTAAGGATTAATAAAAGTATGAAAACACCAGCAACAGAGAAAAGGTTACATCGCAAGTAGAACTTTTAAAATCCACTTTTAGTAATCTAACAGCACAAATACGGAAATAAATACACAAGCCATGTGCTATATATCTGTAACATTTTCTATATTGACTTCACAGCAGTAAGAGGATCTTTGTTTACCTCTCTAGAACAACGAAGTGATGCTGTCTCTGCTGCAACCTCACCTTTACAGGCTACCAGAGTTTAAAAGTTCACTTTGGCCTATTTCTTGTAAGAAACTGAGTGTCTCCTGAATTTCTATAGTTGTCTGTACTCCATTTACTATTTTCAGTTCTCTTCCTGAACAGCAAATAGTTGAAGCAGAGTGTGACCTTCTCACACTTTAAGTCTGACCTAGAAAGGCAGTTAAAATTCAGTGGACTGATCCTTCAGCTAACTGAGGATAGAGGTGGTATGGGCTATTCACTGTGCAGAAAAACCAACCCTGCGGTAGAAGAACCCTGAGCGACCAGCCGAGCCTGGTGCTGGGTTTTAGAAGAAGAATTTCCTTCTCTGCTTTGCACAGTCCTGGGCTAAGCTCAGTGACCACCTGTATGGGGGAATGGGGTAAGGGTATTTCCCTACCACACGCAGTTGATATGAGGTTGTCCTCAAACCCATGACTCATTATGGGTTGTGAGGAGCTTGAGAAGAAATAAATGGATAGCTAAAAGTAGCCGACATCCCCAGCTTTTGTTTCTGTGCGTGGCAAGAAAAGAGGTAGTGCTATGCATCCTGTATACTCAAGTATCTGCTTCCTTCTTTTTGCTAGTACTTACAGACGCTCTTAGACTAATATTATATCACGTCTACCTTTATACTGCATTTCCCATTCTGATTTTACTGACTATACCAGTTTACTTTTATACCAACTATCAAACAAGAGGTCATACTCTCAAGCTACGTCTGCGTCCTGGTGAATTCCTCACCACACTTTACTGAATGTGTTCAACTGCACCCATAAGACTTTCACCCCCATCACACACACCAGCGTGCTCCCATCCTGACAGAAGCATCAGTGCTTACTATTAGGAATAGTAACAAAGAAGGGCAAATCACCAAGTGGAGTGAATTCTGCATATTTGGTGGCACCAGCAGGAACAAAACATTATCAAAAGCAGCTATAGTTCCAGAAGACTAGATGGAAAATAACTGCAGCATATCATGTACTACTTAAGTAGATGCCTAAGTGGCAACAAGTGTTTAAGCATTCTTCTTTGCTGAAGAAACCAGGCTCTCCTTGGAGAAACAAATTAAAAACACAGTTCTAAAAATCCCCTCTCAGTGACCAACATCAAAACAAGAAAACAGCAGTCTTTTTGATTGTGAAGGCTCTGGTCTCACTCCAAGCCATTTTCCTTTTGATGGGTTTTTAAATACTAGGTTTTGTGACTGGTGTCCAATGTCAGTAGCAATAAATGGTGGCATGTACAAAACCACCTTATTGTTACTTCTACATCAACACTTCTGCTTTGGGAGGGTTACCTCCTGAAGTGAACTCCTTCAGGATTTAGTTGATGAAGGATCAATGACTTCTAGCCTGATCTTATGATGGTGTTACGTCAATGGCAAAGAGCACCTGGATTACAAGTCACTATCTCATCTTTTTCCTTCAGGCAGCACAAGGAAACCCTGCAAAGCAGAATTTACCACTGGAGATGAGGGATCAAACAGGTTGAAATTAGACAAGACAGTTTGGCTGTTTTCAATTCAAGCAGAAATATTATTAAAAAGTGTTTTGAATTATGTCACGCAGGGCAAGTGTCACTGCAGTTAGTAAGAACTTACTGTGCCAGCAAATGTCAGGACAAATTATACTGCAGGACAAGCAAGCTCTGTGTCACCCTCGCTTCCAAAAGGCAAAGCTTCCACCCCCCTGACAAGAAGCTGCTTCCATTTCCAAGTCGATTTATATCAAACTGCTCTTACGCAAATCAAAACACTGCTCAGGGAGTATGACAGCAACATTGCTGGCAACTTCAGGATCCCTCTCTAGCTGGAGGGATGAAATACTTTGATTCTCCACCACCTTAAAATACAATCACTTCAAGTTTTTTCAAGTCTGAATTGGCTGCCTCAAAGTACTTGAAGCCATTGCTTACTGTGCTAATGAAAAAAGTCTGTCTCATACTCCAGGGTCCATCTTTCCTGCCTCTTAGATGGATGCTCTTTGCAGAAAGGAGCATTTGCATTTATGCTAGGCCTGGCATGGGACCTGGTATTATTGATGTCTCGACAATGCCTGGGGTTCCTCAGCACTACTGGTAAAAAAGAAAAATAGGAACATGAAATTCAGTGCATCAGAAAGGAAAAAGATGTGGCCAAGTCATAAATAACATCAATTTATTGAACGATAAGGAAATAGTTCACTAAGCTGTGAACTCCTAGCTAAATAACCTGGTTTGGTTTCAGCTCTCCCAACATTCAAAAATAAACGTTTCAAGTCGGTATGAGAGAGCTTCAATACGAAGAGCAAACATCCTTCTGTTCTGAAGGAAAAACAAGAGCTACAAAACATTTTGATGAGTTGAAGGAAATTTTTATTCAGTTTTGAACTCTTCTAATACTATTTCCCATTAGTTTTTAGGTGCTTTTCCAGAAAGGCTTTCATTTAAAACCTAGATTGCTGAAACAAATTAACTGAAACGTGCATAACTTCTGCTATTATGGATATACCTGTGCTGAGTCTAAACTAGAAGGAAGTCTATTCCTTTACTTCCTCAGCTTTATTTTATGGTTCAGACATTTCTTATTAAAAAAAGGATAAAAACACCTAAAGGGCTACAAAGAGTAATGCCCACAAATAAATGGCAATATGAAAGGTTGGCAATTCAAGGTCTAGCTTACATTTATGACATTATTACCTCCAGCTATCTATTCTGTCCCACAGCCTACGATCCAAACAGTTTACTATGGTAACTCTGCTATCTCTGCTGTTTTAAAGCAGACAGTAAACAGCACTGAAGAGCAATGAAGTTTTAATTGAAGACACAGACAGTACACAGAAGTAGCTGGGTTTCTGGCTCACTTTCCACACCACAACTACTGCAGGGATGACATCCTTTGGAAACGAAAACTAACAAAGCAACTCTGGGGCTGTAACAATATTTTTGCTGTGCATAATAAATGTGCCAATAAATCCAGTTAAGTAAGACAGTGCAGGCATTTTGACCCTGTACATTTTTCTTAGCCCCTAGTACCAGATCTTCTCAGAAAGGAGTCAATTCATGTGCAACTCCGTCTGTGATTGACTTGTGTTCTGAATGACTGAACCTGAGCTATGTCTGTGTAAGCTGAATTTCTCTCTATGTATTCATTCTCCATTCCCAGAATGGCTGCTGCAGGAATGCAAATCCTATTTGGAAGGATTACTTGTCACACAACAGCCAAAGACCCTATCCAACACTGGGCTCCTTCCTGTGCCAGAGAGCACAGACTTGGAAGTTCCTATTCAGAAGGGCACAAAATTAAAGTAGGCAAGGTGAGAACACAAAATGGTATCCTCGTTTTTCATATGCAGAATCAAAGCTTTTGCTCTAACCTCTCAGCCCCCATTATATTAGGGATTGGCACTAGAGCTGGGGATTTCACTAAATGCAAGTGTAGAGGTGTACAGAATGAGAAAGTACAGGTCAGAGCAGTATTTGTACCTGTTGAACCAAACAATAGTAGGTACGTAGTGATACAGATTGCATCAGAGCACCCATGCGTGGACACCAGGCATCACTTGAGCGTATGGGAGGGGAAATGAAACTTCAGAGAAGTGTCTGGGAAGTGTCTGTCATCTAGAGCAGCTCTTGACGATTTTTATGGTCTTTCTACGTACATTCCATAGCAACAATTGTGGAAAGTTACTGGAATGTCCCAAGCACTCAAGAGTTTCAATGTGTTTTTTCCTTGTACGTTTTATTTGCTGATGCTTATCTGTGCATTTTCTAAATATTTCACACATTCCATTCCTGTTCTTTCAGTGTACAAGGGAGCATTTCCTACTTCATAGGATGGCATGCCATAACTTGTTTCCTTCTCCATCTTAAGAGGAACTCTTTAAAACTTAGGTCTTCCACAAAAGAACAAAGAGAAGACTGTATGTCATGCTTGTGAAAAACACAGACAACACTGATCAGTATTTCTGTACAAAGCAGAAGCAACAGCAATGCATCCCCTGCAGAGATTGTTCCTTCATTATCTACCACAAGCAGGTGAGCATGGAGTATCACACAGACTTCTGCTGAAAGTCCTCCCTGGATTACAGCAGGCATCAGCTAAGACCAGTTGTAACTGTCCCCGTTTTTGCAACCGCACAGCTGCCTAATTTGAGTTGTTAAGTAACACAGAGCTGGTGTTGCAGTTTTGTATTCGCTCTGTAGCAATCCTGCATTGATCAGAATTGTTGGAATCTGAAGTCTCAAATCAACCATCCCCCAGCCATGCAGAACCACACCTACTTCAAAATGAGGAGAAATTTTATTTTAAAATATTAGCTTGTTTCACATCTTTCTACAAGTTCATTTTTTTTTATAAAATCTGTTTTGCATGCATATTTGCTGAAAGTAACTCAGTAAAGGAAGCAGTCAGAATAAGTGGCAGTATTTTCAGGCATCAGGCAAAAAATAACAAGAAAATGTATGAAGTTCTCCACTACTACCAGCTTAAAACAATGCATCATTAACATTTTTATTGGAATATATAGAAGAAATGTACCAGTTCTTGTAAACAAATCACACAGCAATCCTAGAAGTGAAAGAATACGAAGACTGTACAAAGAAAATGGCATAATTTGCGTCTCTAACAACATTTAGTTTAGACACATTTTCTCCCGATTAAGATGCAGCACTAAGAAGCACAGGTTTCAAGTATACTTCAATCTACATCACCGGGCAATTAACAAGCACAGAAGCCGATGATATACCACATGTAAAAAAGGTGAAACGAGGGAAGGGCTCCTATTGATACATCCTAAAAATACAACCTGTAGATCTACCGGAGCAGATACTTTATATGTTATCTTACAGGCTCTGAGAAACCCCATTTGTCACTAACTTTGAAAATCTAGGCCTTTTCTGGTCTGAATATTGTCCGGTTATACATTTCTTGTAGACCACAGTTATCAGCAGTGAGCCTCTAGACAGAACAAGCTTCAGAGACCACCTCAGTTGGCACCTCGTGCAATGCCACAAAAGAGTTACCTGAAGAGAAACAAGCTGGCAGAAAAAAACACTTTTGTGCTTTACCTTGTAATGGGAAGTGCTGATGTCTTCAAACATATCTATATCCACAAAGTCCATTGATTCTGACCTTTCTGGTAACAGCGACTCTTTGAGCTTCTTGTTTTCTGATTTTTAATTTGCCAACTGGTGCAACCTGTAAATTTACAAAAGCGGGTATGTTATTCCAAGATGTTTATCCATTTCATTCTACAAGGCACTCAATTTTAATACGTATGGCACTGTGCCATGTGGCTCTTATTGCTCTCTAGAGCTTTCAGTGCAATGACTTACAGACCACAGTGTTTCAGTATGTCACTGATTGTTTTTGGTGGATAAAGAAATAGATTATTCTGTAGGATTCCTTTGCTGACTCTTCAGAAAGTCATTTTCCATATGTGATATTTTTCATTTTCCATATGTGACATTTTCCATATTAAGATAACAGAAAAGAAAAAAACTCCTTCAAAACATTGATTTTGAACACTGCTCAAATTTTTTCAGCAGCAGAGGGATTTTTTTTTTTTTTTGGTAGAACTACTCAGTGAGATTTCCTGAACGCACGTTCAAGCTGCACTGCTTGTATTTAAATTTGGGCATCCAAGCCAAAAGGAGCTCTGAAAACCAAGCAACAGGTTCTCTGCCTAGGCACTGGCAGGACCTATGAGGGAGTCACATGTGCTGGAACCGTGGACAAGTTTGGCTTCCCAGGAGGAGACAATAGAATAAGAAAAGGGACATAAATTTTACCTGTATGCAGGTAAATAGAACTCTAAAGGCATGCCACTGCCACAACAGTACTAAAATAACTGATTAATTTTTTTTTTTAAATAAATTGGTTGTCATGTGCCAAATTCCTATAGGACAACGACTCAGTGTATGCAAACATATCAATTATGTGACTGCAGGAACAGATTTGGAGAACAAAGAAGAATGAGCCAACAGCAGCAGGCATGATAAAGAGTTTGTGAAAAGACATCTAGATTTTTTTTTCTTGGTTGCTCAGTAAGATTAATTATCCTCATAATGCACAGGCTCTGCTGAAGCACTGATGAAAACAGAGAAATTAATAGGAGATCTCCTTAGTCTACCATTACATACAGAATGCTAGAATATTATCTGTATTCAAACCTTGGATCTATTTTATTTTCAGTCCTCTGTACATAATACCATGTTATTATTTTACAGTGTTTGTCCCACATAATGATAGGCATTACACAAAGTAATGTCCAGGTTAACTAACAAAATGCCTGGAGTGTCTTCAAGTGTCTTGTTACATGATGTGCCTTAAGCTATTTACTCAGAAACCAAAGCGAAGGGAACTGTTAGAGGAAACATGCATCTTGATTAGCTTCTGTCCTGATTTCAGTTACACTGTTCATCTACATAGGTACAACAACAACAAAAACAACAACAAAGAAATCACTGAGCAGAGGAGTATGAGCAATACGTAAAAGTGCTCTTGCTCTTGGCTCTACTTGCAGATGTTAGATCTACCCCTCAAAATCTTACCATGGGAAAAGCACATCTCCATTTTTCCGTGTGCTTTGTGTACACAAGTATTCTACCTGCACCTCTCTAATCTGAGGTTATTGTAGAACATGCTAAAAAACATTGCTTTAGCAGCTTGACATAGATAGTATGTATCACCCTTCCAAAGTCTCTGAGTAGGAACACCACTGATCAAGCAAAATCCCTCTTTTTTATGTGTCTCGAGCGTGTTTTTTCTTCCAGAAAGTAGAAAGTCAACAGGCAAGGTGCATGAAGGCCACACTGGTACCACTCCACTGATTTTGATTAACCTGTTTACACTGGATGTTGATCTGGACCAGTGGTAACAGGGACAAAGCTGCAAGTATTTCTCAGATAAGCAGAACTCCAAATATAGCTATGAATTTCCAGTTTTGAAAGAATTATATGCAAAAATGCAAATGTGTGCATGTATTATTAAATCCCACAATCAATCTTACCACATAACTTCCATTTCAGAACCATCATACAGGACACCTAAACGTAGTCCTGTTTAGAGGACTATCTCTGGATTACAATCTGAATGCCAGTGATCCTTTAAGGCTTCTTTCACCACCAATTCTCCCATGTCTTCCACTACTAATATATTTCACTAGTCCTAAGACTCCACCTGCTCCTCTGAAGCACTGTGATGCTTCACTTGCAGGCCACTCCTGGTAAAGCCTCCCTTAGTAGACAGAGCTTAATGCTGCAACACGAGCTGCTCAGCCAAACTCCTTAATTAAAGTCATACCAAAACTGCAATAATTATGCTGATGCAAACACTGTTGAAAACGAAAGCATTTTGAGTGCCCTAAAAGTATGTGTACCCACCTCAGAATAAAACTCACGCATTCTTTCTGATTGAAATCAATGTCACTTTGGATTGGTGAAACAAGGAATGTGAAAATCAAACTGGATGTTGGAGATGTTCCTTACTCTAACGATGACACAACTCCTCTTGTGCTTCTCTTGTGAGAAAAGGCTCTGGCGGTCACTGCTGCTCATAGCAGACCCAGTATTTCTGCACGCAGCATTCAATACATTGCCCACTTGTGACATTATGTTATGGCTCTTCCTTTATATCATGCTCCCAAAGACTGCCAAAGCAATTTGAGCAAATCTTTTCCTCTTTCGCAGCACACTGGACAAAACCTGCCTTCTGATGCTGATGTCATGAGAGCATGGAGAATCTCATCCCCCACGATAAAAGACAAACTGGATCCTTACTCAGTGCTAAAGAGAGCTCTGCAGAGGAAAACTGTAAGTGTGCCAGCTCAAACACTTCTTTCCATCAATGCCATCAGCAAACCAAAGGCCACGAGTGCTTCCACTGTGGATTACACAAACAGCCTGCCAGTAGCAAGGAACACCCAGCAGGCAGAGATGCATCACATCATACCAAAAAGGTGGCTAAGTGCATGGCACAGTCCAGTTCCTCCGTCAGCCAGAAGCAAGTGGTGAATCACAGCTTCCCATCACCATTGAGGAGTATCATATCCCTAATGCTATGTCACCAATTACCTATAGGTAACACCTCTAACCTCAACATCCCAAATTCTAGTACTTCATAAACTCCAACTGTAAGAGCTTCATTTACAACAGGGTCCAAAATTACAGTCTGGTCTCACCCCTAACCTATTAAGCGTGAGGAACACCTTAGTTTTCAGTCAGGAGACACAGCCGTGAACCTTTCTTTTTGTGAATTTTAAGTAAAAAACGTAACTGGTTTAGTTATTTATTTATTTTGTATATTTAGTGTGGCAAGCATATGCCACCAGCTGAATTATATATTGCCAGCCCACACTAACTGTGTTGTCTCATGATTTCCTATGAAATAATTCAGGGAATGAATAAATAGGTTTCAGTTCACTTTAATTCGTGCCAATCACACTAACTTCTGTTTTACAGTCAAATTCCCACCTTATCACTCAACGGAGATCTGTTAAAGGCACCATATTGTCTTGAATTGTGCTCCATCACAGGATGAGCTTTGAAGGCAAACACTACACTATTCATAAAATTCTTGTTTATTAATTCATTTAATTATTTAGTGTGGCCAGACATAGTAGCACATATATTCCACAAACAAGGATGTCATGAAACAATTAAGTGAAAGAATTCTTAAACATCCATAAATTCTGACCAGAATAAATCAGTTGCAAGTATCTACACTAGAATTTATGTATACATTAATTGCCTCTATTTACCTGGTAACTGATTAATCCATTTATAGCACAGTCAGAAATTCTGTTCTAGGTTTATCCTCACAGAAGACTCTGTTTACCTGCAGTGAGCTACCTTGGAAAATGAGTTTGTTGGGTTTTGTTGATGGAACTAAGGTCTGTTGCATGCCACCAAGGGATTTGGCTTAGCTGAACTCTTGCCATGGGCAGCTGCAGCCTGTGAAGAACATGATGCCTGCTGATTCAGCTTATCTGTTACGGCAAAATTCAGCCCTGGCAAAACCTCCAAGGGAAGGCAGCACCAGAGCAGACGCTACAGCACAGGCACTTAGCAATATTGCCTCCTGTTGCCAGGAGAGGAAAGATTGCCCAGTGTTTTCAAACTTTTCAAGGCAGGCTGTGTCAATACATAAAACATCTTTAATGTATGCACATTATTGCAGCTGTTTTAGCGTAATATTGGCATCTCAGTTTTATTAGCAGAAATAAAAGGCCTTTTTCAATAATAAGCTTGAGTTTTATTTTATTCTGCATTATGCTATTCTAACTGCAGATCTCATATACAATTGCATGATTGCCTTTCTCCCATTGTAACACTTGTAATTGCCTTCCTTTTTTTTAATCTCTCCAGTGGAAAGACTAAAGTTCAATCTATTCTATATCTGGCATTAATTTAGCAAACATCAGTTTAAAGGGTCGAGTAAATTCCATCACTCTTAATAGGATTATAGGTATTTCTGCTGTTTTGCTGTTTTCAGATCCTTAGAAATGACAAATATATCACAGAATCACAGAAAGGAATAGCTGCTGTTCACACAGCTGATTAGCATGATTCATCACAATCAGAACAGCTGCTATTAAGTTTTACCATAATTATTTCATTGCATCTGCACAGGTTACCTTATGGTTAGGACCTACGCTAAGTCAGCTACAGAAAGCAGATCAGAATAGGTCACACTGGGACAACAGTAAAGTAAGCAACACCTAAAGGCTTGCATGCCCAGATTCGGTTCTGCTTCATATAGTATTTAAGTAAAGTTGCTGGCTTGCTTTCAGATACAGGTAGCACTGCTGTTACCACCCTGATAGCTGCTCCTGCTTGATCTGGTGAAATCACACTGCATATGCAGGAGTGGGAACTTCATACGGATTTGAACAGTTGCACCTGCTTTCCAGAAGTACTGCTGCAGATCACCAGGAGAAATTACATCTTTTTAAGATGTGTTTTCTGAATTGCCTTCCTTAAAGCCACTCTTCTCCCGTGCCCACCCCGAGAACAAGCATCCGTAAAATGACCGAACCGCTCATCAGAAGCGCGTTCCCCCCGCTGCTTTAGCACCTGAGGCAGTGAAAAGGTCGTTTTTAGACATGAAATTATCGATAGGAGAAGGAGGGATCGTCCTATATCGGTCCTATTTGCCGGGATCGGTGTCCTTCCCCACAGGGCGCACTCCCTCCGCAGCGCCGGGCGCTGTGTGTAGTTAGCAGCGGTGGCTTTTCTCTGCCAGATCAAACATCTCGGAGCTCTGCCGCAAAAAGCACGGCCATTTATTCACAGCACAGTCCAATTCCCTTCCCGTTTCTTCCTGCAGAAGTCAGCTCGCTCCTTGATGCTTAACCCAGGGCTGCCTCACTTCTCCTATCGCCCCTTTATTCACCGTAAGCCTTAAAACATTTTCCTGAAACAGCCCCTCCTACAATTTAAAAGAAACACACGAAGCCTCTCTCTTGCCAACCGCCCAGATAAAAGCTCCTGCCTATTTCAGAGCTACAAACAGGCTTTCTTCAGGGCTATGCTCCCAGAGCTGCTAAAAAAAAAAAAAAAAAAAAAAGGGCCGCCGTCTTCCCTGCAGGGCTGAGGCTCCGTGAGGAGCGGGCTGCCAGCCCCAGCCCCACGGCTGCCCGCGACAAGGAGCAGCCGGTGGGTGCCTCAGCAGCCATGTACTCACCGGGTAGCTGCTGCTTCACAGGGTCCTGCCTCCTGTAAAGGCTGCGAGGCGTCGCAGGCAGCGGCAGATATTCATGTCCCCCCCCCCACACCACCACCTCCTCCTCCTCCTCCTCCTCCGAGCGGCTTCCCCGCCCAGGCGGAGCGAGTGCTGCTCGCCTGCCTCCCCAACCGCGTATTCACGCGGAAAGGGAGGGAAAGGGGAAAAAAAAAAATAAAAAATGAGAGGAAAAATAAGAGTGGGGGGGAGCACAGCCCCAGCCCCTTCCCCTCCTTCGCCTGGCCCGGGCACCGGCACGGCCCCCCCCGGCCCCGCCGCCTTAGGCGGGGCTCCCGGGCATGGCGGGAGGGGGCCGCGGCCGTGAGGGGGGCGATGGCCGCAGGGCTGCCAGGCGCCCACAGGAGGCCGCGGCAGCCGCCAGCGGGGCAGCGGGGGGGTTAAAATCGGCTGTTGTGCCCTCATGGCAGCGTTGGGGGGCGGAGGGGGGCCGGTGGGTCTTGGGGTGGGCGCATCTCGGCGGTGAGGAGTCGCCCAGGGTGTTGGCATGGAGCCCCAAGCCATCGCTCCCCTTGCCTCAGCACCCATGGCCACAGCTGGTTTGTGGGGTCCTGTAGTGTTGTAGTGGGGACACGCTGCCTTTCTGCAGCACCTTCCTGCCCTGGGTCTTCAGTTGCTGTATGGTCATCAGCAGCAAACGCTAACCTGCTGCAGATGTCTTCTTCCAGTGTAGTCCGTCTTACTTTTCACATCCTCTGGTGCTTTGGTGGAAATTCCGGGTGTGCCCTAGCAGTGGACACCTGGAAGGTCACCTCGGCAGCCTGGTCACTCCACAGCTCACCCCAAAGCCTTCCCAAACTTCACACTCTTCCTTCCAATCCAAGAAAGAGTGGCTGCTGGTAAAATACTACCAACATCGAGACTGAGGGATAGTCACCGAGACTTTGCTTTGCCAGTGGAAGAGCACCAATTGCTGCACTGTCTTTGTGGCTTTCTATTCTCCTTTCTTCTTTTGCCCACTATTTCTTTCCAGTTGCTTCATGCTTGACAGCAGAATGACTGGCTGAGTCCATGTCGCACGCCAGCAACCGCCAACATCTGAAGTTGGTTAAGTTTTTGAATCACGGTACACATATGAAATAATTGGGCCCAAAGCGCTAACTGAGCTGTAATAATGGAGTAACTCACTACTGGCTAGGAAGTGTAAGATTCCTGGCCTCCTGTAGGATGAGCAAATGTAAGGACAATTTCTCAGATCAGCCTCCCCTGTTCTGTCTGCCAGCTGGTGGATACTCAGTTTATAGCACTCACACTAAGTAAACCAATCACCAGTTTATAGACTCCATAACGTAGTCAACAGCTTTTAGAGTTACAGAGGACCAGAGAGCATCAATGCCCCAATATTTGGCAACGAAGGTCTTGCATCTGTAAAATAAATGTTTCATCTACACTAAGTGCCCAGCTCACAATGAATGTGAAAATCCCAGCTGTAAATGCGCAGTTCAGTTTTGCAACAGTTTTGCAATGCTTTCTAGCAATCAGTGGGATGAAGCATATCCTCCTTGAGCAAGTGTTGCTTGCTGCTAGCCCTTCAAAAATGCTCTTTTTCCAGGTTTTATGCAGCTACTGTACCTTTACTAGCACTGTAGTTGGTAGTAGGAGGAATATTACTGGAGGTGGATAACAGCTTTCTATCCTTTTCCAATAGAGTAGACTTGATGCAGAGTCCATGTTGGAAATGGAGTAGCTGCTTAAGAAGCACAGGTTTCTTTTGACAGAAATGAAGCCCTGGTCCAGATTCAAAGAGAAAAGGAGCACCAGTTTGGTCTTCCAGCTGGGCTGTACAGAATAAGGTATTAGTCCAAAGTTAAAAAGCAGCCCTATGCTCCACACAGAGGGGATTTGTTTGGCAGAACGTCCATCAACTCCAGTAACTTTCAAAATAATTTTGTTCTGTAAAAGCTTTTTCTTCTATAGTTGCTTAGTGCAATTCAGTAGGAAATATCAACTGCTGAGAAAACATTACCCTCGGATTCATGTAGACCAGATATGAAAGCCATATTTCAGAGAAATCACTCGTCTGTCTGTGTTTTACATACCTGGGGTTAACCATTTTAAGACAATTTAGTAGTTTATTTTTAACCAGCCAGCATTAGTTATTCACAGGTTAAAAGATGTTTTCTGAAGAAGATGAAGGTTCAGCCTCCTCAGAGATCTGTAATTTAAAGACAGGTTATGGCTTGTCTCTGGTAGAAAAGCCAGAAAGTGTCACTCCTTTGAGGCACTATAATTCATAAGTAATTATACAGAACAAATGAAAAGAATTGGATTTTCTTCCTCACTGGAACAAAATTCATTTTGATGTTATAACTATAGTTATAAGAGATTTTCAAAATCATCATGGGATTTATAAAAGCGCAAGACATTATTAATTCTTGTAAGTAACGAAAAATAAAAAAGGGAGTTCTGAACCAAAATAAATGGCAATTTTCAATGCATACAGAATCCAAATTGAACTATTTTATATACAAAGTAAAATTTGTCTTTATGAAATGGATGTAGGGTGTAAGGTAGGATGAACGAGGCTGTGTACATGAATTCTAGAGAAAAACATCTTAATCCATGAAGTACTCAGCACCCTGAGAACTGAAGCCTGATAGATCTCCATCAGCCTGAAGGGGTCTGGATGAAGTATACAAGCAATACTGATCCAGTGTGAATAAAACACTTATGGAGGAGCCAGAGGAAGTCTGGTTTC
Organism: Anas acuta; assembly: GCF_963932015.1. Taxonomy (NCBI): domain Eukaryota; kingdom Metazoa; phylum Chordata; class Aves; order Anseriformes; family Anatidae; genus Anas; species Anas acuta. The sequence continues at coordinate 45,485,416 of NC_088980.1, read as the reverse complement.
TCTTCCCAAGCCTGCCACCAAGCTAGCACATTTTTCTGACAAGCCAGGTCACTTCTCCAGCTCTTCTCTCTCTCTCCTATCATTGGCCAACTTGACTTCAAGCTCCTTGGGACAGACACAACCTATAAATATAGCTCATGGACAAAAACATTCCCATTTTCAGCTAGGAATAGTAGGTGCAATAGAAACAACATTTACAGAACCTGAGCCAGCAAACTAAATTAATACCAAAATTTTCAGAGTTCTTTTGAAAACAAGCCCCTAAGATCTGCTCTCTTGGTCAATTCACAAGAGCTGCAATTGCCAGCTGTCAGAGCTACAACCATGAAGTGTCCCAGATGAGCTGGAGGGGTCTGGATGGCCCTACACAACCATAACCATTCACTCTCTCTGCAGATCAGTCTCATGGTAGGAATCAAATGTTCACCAGGAGCTTATAAATATGCAATTTTTAAAGCTGAATCAGTATGTCACTGGGAGGAAAAAGTATACAGAACTTACTACACAGTATTTTTCCACCCCCTTCTTATCCTAGAAGGACTGTAATTATTCCCTGTTGCAGGAGCTGTACAGTAGTAATTCCTTTCCTCCTACATGCTTCATTTACAACTTGAGAGCTAACAGCCTATTAAGTTTTTAATAAATTATACTAAAATATTGTGGCAGTGTTCTAAAAGTAAAACCTGGAGATGAGTTGTAATGGATATGTTCCCTGCATAAATAGAACTACCCCTTAAACACACAATTTTTTAACAGAAATGTCTTGGCTTATAAACATCTGTGATCATAAATACTTCTCAAAAAAGCACTGGCAGTGAGTGCGTAGTATTAGAGTCACTTTTTTTAAAGCAGAAAGCTTTTTCCCGTTCACTATTAATCTCTTTTCCTTTCATCTCAAATTTAATTCATCTCTAGGTCTTTACAAAGTCATGAAATTATTCATGTTCTAAGAAGCGCAGGTAGTATGAGGGAATGAAAGACCTCACAAAGATAGGATAAAAGTAACAATAAAACACTGGGAAGAAAAAGGAAAATATTAGACCTTCAGTCTTTCGGGATTACAGTATTGGCCTAATCCATTTAAAAAGTTTGAAAAATATTGCTTCCCATTTTATGTTCACAGGGCTCATTTTGATGGGGAGTTCAGGCGTGCTATGATAACAGCAGGCAATGGAGTCTTCTGTTACTACCACCCTTTGTATTTAAGCTTATGCTTAGCAGTGGGTCCCCAAATCAATGCTTATAGTATTTCCTTGAAGTATGCTGGTTTTCAGGCATATTGAACATTCACCTACTTCACTGACAAACACAGAATCTATAAATACTGAGCAGCTTTCAGACTGAGCAATTCTTATTTAAATCCCTGTACATGGTCCTGGAAGTCTAGCATTAAATTTGCAAACTTCAAAAACCTTACACCTCATAGCTGGAGTTCTTCTATCTCTTCCTGTCTCTCACAATCACCCTATATCACCCCAGAATTTGTAAAGAAAAGGGAAGGGAAGAAGAATCCAAAGATCATCAGAAATTCATTCACACAGAGGACATGCTTACATGTTGAATGGCCTGAGGAAAGTGCTCACAAATTTGGTTACAATGCCCATTAATCAAGAAAGTTTGCTGTCAATAGGGGAGAAATGTTCTTGTGTCAGTTTCATGAGCATATCAGAAGTTTCAGAAAAATACCAGCTTTCTAAACATTTTATTAGCAACTACTGTCATAAAGATGGAAAAGCAGCAATATATTGGTAGTAGGGTGATGGTTGGACCAGATGATCATGAAGGTCTTTTCCAACCTTAATGATTCTACGACTAAAAATGCAAAATCTTAAAACAAAAAATTATCAAAGCTTTAAAAGATTTCAGAGAGAGAAGAAAAAACCTTAAGCCATAAAAAATAAAAATAATAATTAAAAAAAAAAAAAACAAAAACATTTTTAGAATGCTATACTTTGAGTAAGACTGCAGCTTCTTAGGTATTCTGCTGAAGAACACGTAATATACCACTGAAAAGTATACACTAGAATATAAAATTTTCAATGCTTGAATGCTTGTCGCAATTATTTCAGTTCAGTCCTATAAATATTACTTATCAGGCTTCAGAATATTTATGTGTTGCTCTTTTTTTTTTTTCTTCTGTTTTTACAAAGGCACTGAAGAGATTATTCAAAACCAGAGGTGCCGAGGATATATGTACCTCACCCATATCTTAATGAAACACATTTCTGAGAATGTTCACTGGTGACTGAGAGTAAAAATAAGGTATATTTGTTCAGCACAGCCATCTGAGAGAAGTTTACATGGAGAAAAGCATTTCTTACAACAGGCCAACAAAGAAACCTAGATTAAAGAAGCCCTCAGCCGTAAGGAACTCCTCCTGCTGTTTGAGGCACTCGCTACTGGCAGTAGCTATCTTCCTGAAGGGCACCACCACATCACACCAAAACAGTGGGGGATTCAGTTTTTGTTTTACTGTGTCTATCAAAGTCAGGAATAACAGCAGTAGCACAGCAGGGAAGAAACTCGGGCACCCTGGACAGCAGGTGCCTGAGAAGACCTCCCCTCATGGCATGATAAGCCTTTTCAACAAACTAGCATCTTCCACAACCTCCAGCATTTTGTTGCTGCTGCCTTTTTCTTTACCTTAGGTGCTTCCCTTGTTTATGCCCATATTAATGATAAAAATATTCCACGACCACCTTTACACTGAGGTTTCATGCGTACTTTCCAGCAGTCAAACTTCACCAGTGGTCACCTGGTGAATTGCTTTGCACTGGGAACCGCTTTGGGCTGCTTGCAGAGCTTCCATTTCACCATGCGTGGCGACACAGCTGCTCCTTTACCATCCAGCCTCCCTCCATAACAAGCTCTCCACAAATAAATTTCCTTCGGGTACGTTTGAAGGAGTGCTTTCATTAACAGAATTTGCAGACCTAAAAACAATGGACTTCTTAAACGAGAAAAAGATTTGCTTCCTGCAAGAACTTCTCAGGATAGTATGTGGCTGAACAAATGAAATACGGTTTTGGATTATTGTCTGGGAGTCAGATGTACCCCTTGTAGAAACTTAGTGGCATCAGATAAAATTATTCTCAGAAATACCTTATGGCCAGATCTTGAAATCAGGAGGGAGAATGACTACAATGGTACAAGTAGGTGGCTAAAAGTAATAAAAGGAATTGCAGGGAAAGTTTTGATTACAAAAGTAGCAAGATTTTCAATTCTTTTCCGATCTCTTGCTAAATGTTTTTAGCTAAGCACTTAATCCTGTATTGGGGTTTTAATAAACTGGTATTAGGGCTGTTGTTATTGTGTCAGCATCACGATAAAAATCCAGGAAGCTTTTCCAGAGATCATCACCATGACAGCAAAAAGATAGTGCCTGCTATTTCCTTAATAAACAACAGATAAGATACAAGCTTCCCCTGTATTTAGACCCTCCCTCCTGTCCAGGAACTAAACTCACTGCTTCGTTATAATTAGTACCCTTACAGATTTCTTTATAATTGCTAATTACTTTTTAATCTCCCTGGCAATAAATAGCTTTTCTAAACTTAATTGATTTCACTCACAAGGACTAACAGATTACCCAGGATTCTGCTCACCATCTGTCATATAAACACCGGCAAAGAAAAAAATTGTTTGCTTTTTCCTTCTAAATTACCCCTCTTTTCCTGTGGAGTTGTTCTGTCCGGATTCAGATGAGCATGCAGAGCCTTTGATTGGATGCCTTTATTTGTCATGGATTTTTTCAGAAGCAGAAATGAAGCACACAGTGAACATCAGAGACATGCAGCAAGTTGCAGAGTGTTATATTAAGTTCAAAGTTCCCCTGCAAAGATTGTGCTGTTCTTATTCCTAATGCAAAGATCCATAAAATTACGATCAGGTTCAAAACTAGCAAGCAACGGGATTAACTCATTATACTATTTCTTCAATTACAGAAAAAGAAAATAAGCTATGCTATTTGCTATCTCTGATTTCTGCATTTCAGGGAGTGAAGGAAAAGAAAACCCATGTTTTTACAATCTCAAAGGTTGGGACTGCTTTTTAATGAAAATTAATTACCTTATAGCTTACAACTCCAGAAAGTGAGATTTTAAAAACTGTTGTCTGATAAAGATTGCTTGCACCATCTCTGATCCCGTTAGAAAATTATCTTCTTGACATTGTAGCACTATATTTCTGGTTTTATGAAAATACAACCAATTAGAGACTGCTGGATCTCTTCTCTGTAGCTCAGCATTTTCTAGAGATTTGTAAGTGCGTTTGGTCACAAAGCATACTTTAGGATTCTGGTTCACTCACACATTACTTTTTTGCCCTTGTGACTCCACTGGAAGTCCCCCAATCACAGCAGCTTTCCAGAAGTGTTCCACAGCAGCGTTGATGTCCTGACAATAGTAATTTTTCCTCGCTTCGGCAAGGAAAAGAAAAAGAAGGTCTTTTTCTAATTCTAACTTGCAGTAGAAGTGTGGAAGTGTTTCAGCCAGGAATCCCAAATAAAAGACACGGCTGACATAACAGCCTATTATTTGTTATCAAATATGAATGTGGGGTGTTGTTGAACAAGTAGGATATCACTATTTTCTTTAGAAAAAAAGAAGTGTAAGTATGTTTTGTGCCAAAACCTGACATATGATTTCTGTTATAAGTATATTGGCTTCCTTTGATTATTTTTGTCCACAGATAAGTGTTAGATTTTTGTTTGCTAGCAGATAGGGGGGAGAGATCATTTTCAGTAACAAAAGAGCTTTTCTTTTCTTTTAATGTATTCGGGACAAGGAAGGATGTCTATATCTTTTCCATCCACTTGCTATCATTTACCCTTTGCTGCTTTCATCTCTGCTTGCAAAAGTTTCTTAGCTATTTTTACAGGGCCAACCTCTTCAACAACCTCTGCCCATCCATTTCCAATAGGTGCAGGTGTTTGACTTTCTCATTCGATTCTTCCAAATTTCTGGAAAGACCAGCCCGTAGCCCTGCAACACAAATCACCATCAAATCCCAGATTTGTCTCATCAGTCCTGATCCACAGTAATTCAATTTGGAGGCAATCCAGGCTGCGCTGTATTTTGTGCTGTGTTTTGCGCAAGAAGCTTCTGATCAGTCAACGCCAGATTTTATTCATCTATTTCTATTAGATGTCAATAAAACAAACAAACAAAACCCTCTTAAGCACCGTGCAAATTACGCTGTCTGAGACTGTTAATATTACAGAAGGCAGGAGTTGTTAATGGCAGGTCGTGCTGGCATTCGGGGAGAGCATTTGTCAAAGTAAAGACGGATTGACTGGCAAGGAGAAAGGGCTGGTAAAGGAGAAATAATAGAAGTTTTAAACTCCAGATTACGTTTTATAGATCATCCCAGCTCAGTAACGACTGTAAGACAACGTCAGCTGACCCATGGTAACATCAATGAAAGAGGACGGTGAAAACAGCTGCATTTCTAGTGGATATTTATCTATCTCCTAATGGGTATGAATTAGCTGTATTAATTAACTCTGACATTAATTGCCAGACACAGCACTGTGATCACAGAAACCAGTCTGAAAGCGTGCCGTTCCCGGGCTTCCTGCTGGGATGAGGCTGGGCTCAGGCGATGCGCTTGGCCAGGCAGCCCCAGGCAGCTCCCATCAGCCAGGTGCCGGCACAGGGGGACAGCTTCATGCATCCCACAGGCTCAGCTCAGCTCTGCCTGGGTTTGCCAACACGCTGGGTGAGCTCTGAACATCCAATGTACCACCCAGCTTGTCTCGGTTTTACGGCAGTTACAAGACACGCAGCGCATCCTGTACAATTGCTGATACCCTCGTGTAGGAATTTGCCTGGAAAGGCTGGGTCAGCAAATCTTTCGGCTTCGTATTCACAGCCGGGAAGAAGGCAGGTCCTAAATCATGGTGATTTTGTTCATAACACACCGTGCTTTAAGGTGCTTGGCTGAGCATTGGTCACCCCCTGAAACAAGCAGGACCCATCACGCTGGGATGGCAAGCAGGCCCATCCTTGGAAAGAAAATTGACAAATTGCGGCTGTGAAACCTGGAGCAATGATTCACCCAGCCTTGTGGCGGGAGAGCGAGGAGGCAGGCTGGCAGACACTGTGCCTGGATTGACAGGATTTATCCCTTCTCTTAAAACGAACAACCCCAAACAGGTCTTTGGAAGCGGGATGAATAGCGATGCCTTGAATTGGTCTAGCACACAGCAAACGATGTCCCAGTGTAGCATTAAATAAATGTTGGGACGTGCAGCTCAGTTCCAACACAGTGTCTGCGTCCTCTTTCATCAGTGTGTGTCAACTATTTTTTCAAGATGAGAAGCCATCTTCTCAGATCAAAAGCAAGGATTTTTTCTTTGACCACTCTGCCCATGGAAAATGCACATTTCCAACCCATTTGTCTGGTTCTGTTTAGAATGCTAAATTCAACCTTGTTATTATTGCCACCCTCCAGCAATTGACGGTGCTGTGACATATCTACCAAGATGATCCTAATGATTTTTCAGGCCCACGGCCATGTTCTGAGACTTTGAAGTTAATAATTTTGCTTGAATAATGACTTCAGAAATGCTAAAGCATTTGGTTAAGAACTACAGACACAGAAACAAACGAACAAAAAAATTCAATGTCCCCACTTACCCCTTGTTCTCTTCAAGACAAAGCAGAAATATTTGCCTCATTCTTTTCTCTTCCTATGCAAATGTATCCAGTTCCATGAGGTTTACTTTATTAAAAATTATCCTCTGAGGCAAAAGTTGTAGAGCCAACTCAATGCTGCTCCTTTTCCAGTCAACAAGCTTCTGTTTGTACAGTCAAGTCATACAAGTTAAGATAGCAGAATAAGAGAGAGATAATTTCGTCATAACACAGTGGGAAGAGGGATGGGTACTTACAAAGCCTCACTCCCATAGGACTGCACAAATACGTCCAGGTTTTCAAAGATCCTGGGCTTCAGCTTACACCTCCTGCATGGAATGGAGCAGGTAAAACTGACAGATTCCCAAGTTAACAGTTTCCTTCAGTGAGTAATAAGTCAGCAGACCTTTTATTTTTCATAAGCTGCCATTCAGAAATGAAATCAATGAAGGAAATGTGATGCAGAGCTGTGTTTACTGGAAAAGAATGTGCATGTTTCAGTGTTGTTCTTTTTTAATTTGTCTCCTTTTAAAAGAGGACCACCAGTAGATTTTCCCACTACAGTTAGTGCTGGAAGGATGGAAGGAAAGAGTGAACAAACGAGCAGAAAACAAAGGATGTTTATAAAAGACCGACTAATATAATTTGTCCGTGGAATTTTAGCACTCATGCAGCACATGTTTGTATTCAAAAGTTTGAACTTCTCTTTCTCAATTTATTTTAGGAGATACTGGCCACATTTCAGCTTTGACGTTACAGTTTTCCACCTAGACAGCTGCCAGCTGTAACTACTTAGTACCACCATGTCAGAGAGCTGAAACTTTGGAGTTCATCCTCTATTATTTCTTCACTAAGACATCCCTAAACTCTTTCTCCCTCTACCCTTCCACCCTCCAGTGGGTCTCCTCAGCCTCATCACAGACAAAATTCAACCTGTAGCCAACCCATAATCAACTCCTTCCAACCAGTGCTTTTATTTGCTTGGTGCCTTTTGATTTATAATGCCATTCAGCGTGGCACCTGCCTCCCGTCAGCCCCATTCGACATCCACCGGGGGCTCGTTAGGCACTTGTTTATTCATCTCCTCCACGAAATGCTTTACCTAATGCAGAGCTGCAATTCCCCATTTCTTAAAGCAAGGAGCGAAGGAACCCATTTTTCTTTGTCAGCTGCATACCCGCTCATATACACATACATATATTTTCATTACTCGCTACAAGCTTTTCCAATCACAAAAGCTTCTCTGTCGGGCTGTCAGGAAAAATCCGTGTTCTCACATTACCCACATTAAAGGCAGCTCTGACTCCATCCCTACTAACACAAACTAGAACTGATTCTCCTGTTTTCTCCTGGGTTTTATTTCCTTTTTCCCCAGCCAAGGCAAGAGAGAGCATATGGGGATCAGAATACATAAATAAGACTTAGTCTAAAGAGACAAGCTTGGTCCAAATTATTTCTGAACGCCACCAGAAATGAAAAAATAAATAAATAAATAAACAAACAAACAAATAAATATGCAGTAATGCTTTATATAATGCTGATCTACCAGTATTTTTCTATTTCCATTGCATCCTTTATAAAATGTGCTAGATGTTCATGTAGAATGCATACTTACAGAAATGTATTTTTCTAGGTCCTGACAAGCACTGTGTTCTGTTACCCAAGGTAAATTCCAGATCAATCCCACCAGATCTGCCACTAAAATTTCTGCCTAAGCTCAGGTCACTATAAAAAAGGCTTGGAGGACAAATTCTGTCAGCTCTATAGTTGGGATAGTTCAAAACCAGATTTGATCTTTGAGGCTTGATTTCATTTTGGTTAAAAAATTCAAAATCTTTCCTTCTTCTGTTTGGATCCATCACTGAAGAAGGGGAATAGAACAAGGAGAAAGATTTCTTCTGCACGCATAGCTTCTTGCTGTGTTGTGGGCAACTGTGCTCCTGCTCAGGGTTTGCTGCTGCCCTAAGAAGTCTCAGTAGTCACTGTGGTTAACTGTGTTACGCAGCACAGGCTAGAAAGAAGACGTTGCTGTTAATATCAAGGGTATCTCAAGGGTATCCCACCCTGACCTGTTGAGCAATGTGCTCAGCATCTGTGTTGGCATCGCAAGACATTCTGCACTGGTACCATCCAGCTGCCATTAACGTAAGCCCTGCTGCTCACTCCCAAGATCAGGAACTTTATTACAGACACAGATCAGAATTTTGTTTTGTGAAAAGTGTTTGCTGATAGCTCCCAAAGTGTTTTTTTTTTTTTTCCTTCTCTTTACCTGTTGCTTCCTTCCTATCTCGTTCAATAGAAAGATTGACTAAAAATCTTTACCTGGTTATAAATAACTAATGCCCCTGATACAAGGGGAAATGAAATGAAAACTGAGAGATCTTTTGCATTAGATCAAGGCACATTAGGCACAGTTTCCCTTGGGGTGTAATTGTAATTGGCCAATTTATTGACTTAGGGCAGAGAAGATTTAAGAAATAAAACAAAAATCAATCAGGGAGGGAAACAGCTCACTTTGAAGTTTGCATCTCGTTTTGAAGTTCTGTCTGTTTTGCATGATACAAACAGACTGTCCCAGCTGGGTGTTTCCCATATAAATTGAGCTGGATTAGGAAATATGGAATGAAAATGCAATCTTGGTAGATAACTTCATAGCAGATATATGAATAGTTTTGCGAAAATAAGACAGAGAAGCTTGCAATGTTTTAAGGAAATACAAAAAATAGCATGGAAATGCTCCACCTAGTCACAGGACCAACAACAGTGCTAAGTGTTGTACAGAAAGAGTAAGAAATCCTTCAGAAGATGCAAATTCCCTGAAGTTTTGTATCAGACTTCTTCACCTGGAAGGACGTTATGCCCTTGCGAAAAATGTGTTTGGTAGTGGCTCTGACACAGACAGCATCCTCTTGCAGAATTAGATTTCCTTGCATTTTGGGCAAAATCAAATTTCATTTACATGACCGTTTTGCAAATCAGCAAATGCTTGTGAAATATTAAAGACGTGAATCTTTGGGTATGGGCAATAAACATGAGAAAAGAAGCTACTTAAGAGAAAGAATGCTCTAGCAATCAGTACTTAGCCATTTTCTTCAGATACCTCAATGACAAAAGTAAATAGGGAAGACACAGATCATACCGGGTTTCCTGGTCTTACCACCTCTCTTTTGAACAGCTGGGATGATTCACAGGAATCATCCTGGAGGGATTTCCTTTTCAACAAGGTAAAGTTTCTACTAGACAGATTCTGCTTCTTCCAACTTAAAAACCTGGCCAAGATCATTAAAATACAAATGAGTACACTTGTATTTTTTCCGCTTATTACTCTTTTGAATGGATAATGCGATGGAAGGCACAATTGAAAAACAAACCTAGGTTTGTTCAGACTTACACTTGCCCAGATTTACAAACCTTGCTATGAATGAGGGTTTATTTTAAAGGTTGTAGCACAGTAGGAGGACATGGGATAATCTAGAAGCTCAGAACTTGTGTGTGTGAGATTCTGATGAATTGAAAGCACCAAATGTGTCACTGGAAGCAACTGCAACATACTGATAAAGCGATGCAGTCTCTATGCATTTCTTTATCAGAAAAATAAAGGTGAATTACCATTTGCTTTACTAGCCAGAAGCAGTTCAACTCCATCTCTCTCATTTTAACACTCTCAACCTTTATATCCTAGTTGTAAGAACACAGTTCTGCCACCGCATTCTGCCTTGTTTATGGTGCTTTAAAAACTGTTCCTCAGAAAATATCTGCCAGGATTTCAATGTTTCCATTACTCACATGCTTCTGAGAACACTATTTGTTTTATCTTTGAAAGATTCCGGGCAAAATATTAGTGATATTAAAGAGCAACGGGAATGAGTAATCTCACAAGATGAATGGAATCTTTCCAAAGACTTTTGTATTCGAAAAATAAGCTAGTTATAGAGTCATTGTTTGAGTTAATAATTTGGAATTATTTACCTCACGTGCAGTGCTATTATCAGTTTGCTGGCTATCCGGCATGGAAGCAGTACTTGTGGATTTCGACACATAGGACTATATAATCCTACTTTGAATTTTCAAAAAGCTTTATCACATCAGAGTGGAACTACAACAACCTCCAACTGCACAAAACATTTCAGACAAAAAGAGGCTGCTATAGTTCAAACCTCTGATTTTTGCACGCTTTGCTAAAAATAAAGGTCTCAGTTCTGACACATTTATCCATGTTGCAAGAACCTTACTGCACGAGTTAGTCTACAAGCTAGAATAGAAAGACGTGGTCCTGAGCGAAGGTCAGATTCTGCAAGGCACATCTCATTACAGGAGACTTCCCATTAAGTTTGCATTATGGTTATAAATAGATACTGTTCAGCATGATTCAAGGAAGTAGTTTTTACCCTATCAGGCATAAAAAGAAGTATGGCTTCATTTTATGTTCTCCGCCTTTGTTCAGATGACCCACTTGTTGTTAATCCAATACAGTCAGCAAGCAATTCATTGCATTTTTTCTCATACCCTTACTCCTGTCAGTCCTAATAACAGAGGGTTGGGTTTTGTTGTTTCTTTGGATTGCTGGTGAAACACATTTATTCACTGCTGTCTCAGGGGTGATGAACAGGTATATTCTTAAATCTTCACACGGTTTTCAGTGAACCATCTGCATGCTTCTGAGTCCAGTTTCTCATATCCACTCCTTCACGTCATTCTGATTTCCCTGTGTTGGCAGGATTACAGTACCCGATTCATTACTGGACAGGAATTTACTTTGCTAGCAAGTCATGAGTTGAGGAAACTATGAAGCGTTGAAGAGTATAGTTACAGTTCTGCTAAAGCAAGGTCTGTAGGAGAGGTATGTCCCTTTACTATGTGCAATGAAACACATTTTAGAACTGTTGAAGTGAAGAAATGGACAAGTTTACAGCCACAAAAGGCCTTCATTAGGACCTGAAGCCTAATTGTTTGCCTCAGCTGTATTTAGCTGGTTTAGCACCTTTATCTAAAAGCCTTGTCTGTCTCCCTTTACACACAGTGCATTTACACACACACACAGTGCATCTCTTTGTGCCTTGCACATTCTGCTCAAATGAGTATTTATTGGCATGATATTTCCAGTTTTTTATTTATAAAGTAGAAGAGGGAGAAAAAATAGGTAAGAAAAATGATCAAGAGGTAACACTGCATTTCCCTGAAACCAAACAATTACTGAGATGGTTATGAAGGAAGTGTCAATGCACACAGCTGGCTGCCAATTTCTTAGTGAAAGGACTGTGATCGAGGTCCAAATCCATAGACCTCTGGGCTTCATAAATTGGGATCATGACAGATTTTGAGTGGCTCTGTGCTGATTTACATTCTCTCAGGTTAGGGTGGCGTTAAGATGTTTACTGCATGCATCTATTGGCATGGCATAACAGCTGAAGAAAAATAAATGGGAAGTGTTGGAACTGCTAAGAAACTAGTCTGGGAAAAGAAAAGAGCCGTGAAAAAAAGGGCAAAATTGAGAAATAGAACAATTGCTAAAAGGTTCTTTCTGAAGAAAAGGAGTGATAGATTGGAGAAACCAAGCCAAGAAACAAGCTAGAAAATGACAGTGCGAACAGTATGGTAGGGAGGCTATTTGGTTACCGCACTTAGAACTGTTTTCACAGTTTTGAAGAGAAGATCCAGAGGTATCTGAACTTCCTTCTGGAGACAAGTGACAAGGCCAACCTTAGAGCAAATAATGCAAAACAAAACAAAACACTAAACCAAAACACCACCACCACCAAACGTTAAAATGTTAAAACAAAGCAAAACAAGAGAGGCACATAACTCTGCAAAGGCAAAATTAATTGTGGTTTATGGTATCTGAAAGAATTCACACAGCTAAACTATTTGGGAACACATCATGAAAATAAGTGCTACCAAAACCCTCTGCAGACATTTTCCCACATTCTGTGCCCCTGACTAGGATCTGGTCCCCATGGATAGCAAAGTCTCTTCACCCCTATTCATCCTCCTTTAGTTATTATTGCTTCCTTATTACAAATTTGGCTTGATGATTTGTTTCAAAACCCTTCTAGCCTGGAGGAACCACTGGATGTCATACTGTATCATCAAGCAGTGAAGACCATTTAAAACATTTGTGTTCTAACTCTTAAGTAAAAATACACCCGGTTTCTGAGTCTGCCTACTTGAATTTTGAGGCATTTGGCTGAGGTGTTCTCACCCTCACAGTAACAAGAAATTCTTACCCATGTAGATACCAAGCCTGTGAAAATTTTGTAAGTCAGATACGGTGCCTTATCTCAATAATTTGTTTACCACAGGGATTAAAACAGAGGTCTTTTCAAAGGAAAAAGATACTTAGTATGTAAAACACTGGTGAGTTACTGGACCACTGAATAGATGGTTCCAAAGTAGATCCCAGGTTGATGGCATAATAGGACAAAGGGAGGCAACTCGTGATGCTAATGAAAAAAAAAATACTAATCTAGTAAAATCACAGAATTAAGACAGATTATCAAGTGAAAAATTAACTCTATCAGTAACTCTGACAGGGAAGCCAGTCGGCTTAAGTGCTGCAAGTGCCAAAAGGAAATGGCTCATCTACGAAAATGATTGCTTTTCAGTAACCAAAGTTGACATTGGCAGGGTTTATACCATCCCACAATAATGCAGTGGACATAGCCAAGATTAAATGAATTTGTAAATGATTATCTATGTGATAGGACAGTAGCAAATGTTATTTACTAATCACCTTTCTAGCCCCATTATTCATTGGAGTAACAATGTCACATGATGTTTTCTTTGAAGTCTAGAGAAGGAAGAGAGGCTTGCACAGATGTCATCCAATTGTGAACTCTCTGGCTGTGTTCCACTCACATTGGTGTTGCTTTCCGACCACTTCTGCAGGGCTCTGAGCACACTGAAAAGTGCCCCTTCCCTCCTCCCCCTGCCATACTCAAACTCTGCCTTTCTCCATTCACCTCAGACTCTACCAACATCATTCTCCATTACTAAGTTTTTCTGTTACCTCCATGCACTGGCAACCTTTGCGAAGTTCTCCACTTATTATTTCTAAGCAAATTCCTCCTTTCTGTTTACTTGCAAAGAAGGATAAGAAAGAAATACATAATATCTGTAACATAAAGTTTCAATATTCTTGCTGTGTTTATTAGAGAGGCCACATATTGTTGCTTCTGTTCTGACCCAAAGGAACACAACAGCTGATCGTACTGTCCATTATCATCATTACATGTGCCTTTCAGGCTATTTATCCTGATTTACCCAATTCTCCCCTACGTTGGTTACATTCTATAATGCTTATTGCAGGTAAAGAATGACAAAATTATTCCTAAACGCTACGTCTACTGCTTCACAGCAGTCAGTTCTACGAAAGGACCACTGCCCCATCTGCTTCTTCATGCTCTTCCTCTCTCTCCTGCGACAGAGCTGAGGCCATGAGCTTGGTAGGACCACACCAGTCCTGTACTTGATGGTGGAAGCTCCACTCCAAAGCCACAGGACCTGCAAGGGCTACCATGGCAAATCAGCACCTAAGCAGTCCTTCACCACAATGGTGATGGGAGTGACTGTCACGAAACAAAACTCCTCCTTGCAGATCACTGAAAACCAATGGTTTTGATGAGATTAATTTCAGCATCATTTGGGCCACAGTAAGTGACCTGCACCCATTCTGTGCAGCCATATTGCTATGTAGATGATCACTTTGCATCGATAAACAAGAAATGCCACGGGGCAGTGGTGCTACATAGCCTACAAAGTTCAGGAATCCCTTTCTCAGAACCAGACCAACCTGGGCAATGATATTCTAGACACTTAAACGCCCAAAAAATCTAAAATGGCACTTTTTTTTTTTTTTTTTCACTTCATCCTCTAAGCCTCTGTCTCCTTGCTACTTTCTATTAAATAAAAGGTCCCACATTTATGTAAGACACACACTCACATTATATGTACATGCTACTACGTGTGTATACCTTTTTGATGTGCTTTGAGGTGAAAGGCAGTATATTAATGTGCGATTACTATCTTTTCTTCAATAAGAAATCAAAGGGAAAAAGATCAAAAGGTAGTGGCTTCATATAAAAACACAATGAGAGGTCTCTGTCTTCCTGTTTTGTCTACCAAGTTATTTATTACCTGCAATTATTACTGCCCTTTCCATGATATAACTAGCTTGCATGTTGTAGATTATTAGAGTGATTATTCAGTATTGGTCAAACCTCAAGGTCCTAATTAATTCCTAGTGCAAGTGAAATGATTAAAGTCAGTCACAGCTTTATCTACAAATGGAGTAAAACCAGACTGTTTTTTTCCAGCACCAAGCCTGCTGTTTTATTTCATTGTTCTATTGAAATCTTTATCTTCATTGCCACATCCAACGTGCAGCATTTCCACTGGCTGTGAATGAGAATTAGACTAACAGAGATGTGTCCTCCCTTGGAGTAGTTCTACCAGGGACAGCTACGAGAGAGCACAGAGCAGCAGTGCCTGTTGATACCACACACTGTTCCTTTTTCCAGCAGACCCATTTATGAAGTATTGCTTAAATTCTTACCTATTTATTTCACATTGATTTCACTAGAAGGTTGCCTAAGTAAGGACGAGAAATGAGATCTGACATCAAGTTCTGATCCAGCTTTCAGCAACTACCAATATATAAAGAGTAAACAGAAAGATGCTATCAACAGCAAAATGCACTGAAGTGAGACTACACAATTTCTAATGCTTTAAATTCAATATCTCAGTAGCAATAGACAAGTTTATCCCTATATTAAATATCAAGTCTTAGTTTGCATTGCAGATTTAGTGAAAGCATGATGGGAAGCAAAGCATGAAAAACTGGAAAGTGCCTAGCAAAAAATGCTTCATTGCTGGGGACCTAACCATAGGCTACCCCATATCAACATTTTTGAATTAAAAGTTGAGAGGAAGTTTGACCTGATCCAAAATATCAGGTCCAAACTCTAAATCGAAATTTCTTTTTCCTCCAAATCCACGTTTTCCTTATATTCATGGAGTATGCTGACCCAGAATCCATGATTTCAATGTCAATACATTTTTTTTGACTACAAAGAGTTGGACATGAAACCAAATTCAAGTTTCTCAATTCAGCACGAGTCACGGTGCATGGCTGGTACAAAATTTGATTTAATTTACCTCTCTATTATAAAGATCTGAACAGACTAAGTCCCACATACATTAAAAGTAAAATAAGAAAGATAAACAATTAAATAAAATCTTGAAATTTTGCACATATCTAGAAATACTTTGAAAATTTAATTTTCCATCTGCAAACTAGCAGAGAAAAAATGAATTGATTTTTACTGAAAAAAGTAGATGTCAAATGTGTAATATACTGCTTATAAGCTGCCAGCTTTCCCTTAGTCTATGTACTGTCTGATCACCTTAAAGCTCAAAAATGTGTCACATGACAGAAATAATAGCTATAAAACAGGACAGACGTCCTTCTGATAAAGTGATGCCAAATTACCCATTCTTCATCTCATAGTCATGCAGATACTCATAAAAAATGCAATGACCTCTACTACTGTACCCAGGCTAAACACAAGATCTGAACAGTCAGCAGTTAATTCCGAGCAACACCAAGGGCTGTTTTCAGAAGGTGATTATGTATGAGTCTTTTCTCATTCTCTGTATCATCACACAAACATCACTGGCATTTTGCTGAAAATATGGGTCTGTTCTAGATTTCTCCTCAGGATTACTTGCAGTTATGGAGGAAGCAGCAGAATCTGTTCCAAACAATTGGAACCCATTAATACAATGCATTGGAAATGTGACTCTAACCATATCAGTTTCATATTTTGATTAAAGGAAATTGGTAAAGAAGCAGAAAAAAAAAAAAATCTTAGCATGCTGTGCACAGAGAAGAAAGAACATATGATAGACAATAGGAAGCAATAGGAGTAGGGGGGAGTAGGGGAAGGATTAGTTACCCTGAAGTGCTGAAGTCACAAGTACCATCCCGTATTGAAACACTTGGACATAGATGCCATTCTGTATACTGCATATGCGACATATATTGCAGACAATACTTTTACATACATGTCACATTGTTTAGAAATCTTGTTGGGGAACAAAGCTTTTCTATCTAGCTGCAGCACTAATTATAAGGACAATGATACAGGGCTCAGACCTTGTTCTTCAATAAACTGCAGTATTTTTTGCATTCTTAAAAGCACTATATAATTAAAACTTGTTGCCTCTATCAAGAAAGGGCCTTTAATGAATGGTCAGAAAACAAGAATGCTTGAAAAATTCTGAGATTGCAGTGTTTGGTTTCTCTCATTATAAAGAGAAAAACATGAGAGACATGCAGGATGTAATTTATTTAGGTCAAGTTGAACACCTTACACATGAGAGATACAGTTCTGCTGTCCTGCTTTTCTTGATCTGAAGAGGAACTTTAGAAACCTGTTTATCTTCAGCTTTACCCAAATATGTGTGTTCGTGCTAGCAGGAAGAACACATAGTTTAAAATTTGGAGACGTACTTGTGCCATAATGATCCTTTTTCATAATAGTTTGAAATACATGTAGTACCTCAAATGTGAAGGAGATGCATTAAGGAAGGATAGTAGGTTTGGCACCGTGAGGCCAGCAGCAAATGTATTACTCACCTAGTGCTAAAATGTGCTATGTAGATCAGACAGGTAATCCTTCCTAACTTTAAAAAGTATTGGTGTACAATTAAAAAACACCACCTTCACTTTATGAGTCTGCTTACATATCTCTAGAAGGAATCAGAGGATTCCTGTTTATCAGAAGCATAAATTCTAAAAACCATGCATGATGGTATCACAGTAGATAGATAGTGAAGAGATTTATGAGCTCCTGCAATACATTCTCCTATCGAGGATTCATTTATTTATGCTAATTTATCTGTTATGTTCAGATGTGTTCTAATTTTACCATTTTAAGAAAAAAAATAATTAAGATTATTTAAGAAATTGTCTTGCTTTTGCAATGGTGAGCTACATAGAAAGTATTTTTCCTCAGAGAGCAAGGAGTCTAAAACCTCACCAATCTGTTCCTGTATTTGGAAATCATTTACCTACCACCTGGGAACATTACAAACTGACATATGGTGCTGTCATTGTCTGCCTCCTGGCAGCTAGCATATCTACATGAGAGGAAAGTTTGGCCTAGTTAGCACTAAAGAACTATTAGAAAGAGAAGAACCATATTTTTTCCAAGCTGAAATTACACTCAAATAATTCTTAAAATATTGAAGCAATAATTAAAGACCAGGAGGGATCCACCTTGCCACACTACTATTTTTAAATCCAGGGACTTAAATGAGAAACAAAAGAGAAGAACAATTTAACACAATCAATAATTCAGCAGCGGAACTCATGGCCACCAGAGAAGAATTTGTGGAGAGATTCAGAAAATGATTAGATAAAGTTATGCAAGAAAAATCCTTAACTGGCTACCGGATGATATTGCTGATGCAAACTCTGACCCAAGAGGTGTACCCCATGTGTTAAACTGACAGAGATTGGGAGGATGTACTGATATGAATGTTACTATATGCCTGTCATTTTTTAATATTCTCTCTAAAGTAGCCGCTATCGGACACTGCCAAAGACACCGAGGATGATCATCTTCTTGACTGACCCACTATAGGTGTTCTAAGTAAGAAATGTTATTTACAGAATGACCAGGCATCACGGAAGCTCTGAGCCTAAAGGCTGAGCCTTTATTTATGTGTAGTCATGTATTTTTATTTACGTGTCTGAATAGAGGTATAAATGATAGATTATAGGCAGGCACTTCCAAAACTTTTAGCTAAAGGACATTTTAAGTATGAAACATAAACTACTTGTGTAAAAATGGATACGTGGCAACATATGCATGTGACTGTTATGACATCATATATATATATATTTTTAATAGGCCCTAAATATTATTTTGAGACCTTTTAACATCCTGCATTCTGCCTTTTATGTTAATCAGCCTACATCAGCTCTGGCTCCAATAGAAGATACTTAAAAGGAGAGGGACATTTCCAATCCATGAAAGTGGAGCAGTAAATATAAGCAAAGCAAATAAGCAAATGTATTCTGCTAATATCCTGTGCATCATCATCTGCAGATCTGTGATAGTCACACATCCCCTGTTTTCTGTTATTAAACTGATTGAACTAGTTAAGGAACCTGCACACACCTAGAGAAGGAATGGCACTGACAGCACAGCCTTGAAGTCAAAGGGCACATCAAAGGTTGCTGCTGGTAACCACGTAGCCACTCTGAAATTATGCAGATGGATTAAGAATTTACTGACATTTCAAATGTTGTTTTGATCCTGAGAGACTGGGTAAAAGATGAATTTGGTGATTACGTTCCTGAAACTTTACAGATTTTGCTGGTAAACAGACAAGCCATGGGGCAAAAAGCCACCAGAACAGAATCCAGCATATGTTTCTGATGGGAGAGTGACTGAACCACATCTCTTCTGCACAACAACCCTAGTCCTCTGTAGAGATCAGAAGCCTACAAAGGATGGGAAAAAAAAAAAAAAAAAGCAATCTGCATGAGTTTTTTTTCTATTATTTATTTTTTAACCTGTCCTCAGGCTCCTGGCTGTTAGAAGAACTAAATATTTTAGGGGAATTTTATATGCAGTTTGCCTAACCAAACCTCTTAGCCATTACTTTTCATTGCTACTTCACAGCAGCAATAGGACAGCAGCACAAAAAAATAACTCCCTTATTGATACATAATCTCCCATCACCATTAAATGCTATGTACAAGCATAATAGATCACAGCCACGTAACCTTTACTTTCACCACTCCTCACGACAGCAGTAACTGAGCTGGTAGCTCCACATGCTCTGGTGCCTGGCAGAGAGAGCAATTAATTCCAGAAAGCGAGACAGCAGCAAACCTGGGGCTGTGTTTGAGCTGATGGAGGTCCACATCACTCCAGCTTCCAGAGCCAGGCTGTTGAAGGCTGTACCGATGGTCTCTGCAGCACAGGATGCCCAGCTCTTGTTAGTGCTTCCCGGAAAGGTGCCTCCATTTCGAACAGTGATGAAAAGACATCTTTGCTGCCAGTGGGATCTGACTAGAAGGGTTTTTTTGAGAAAAAACATGCAAAAGTAGGGTTACGGAGCCAGATCCCTCACTGCTTTTGATCCATGTAGCTCCAGTGAAGTCAGTGGATCAATGTCCATTTACATTACATTTACCAGCTATCCCTCAGTACAGATCCAGCCTCAACCTGCTCCCTCGTGGCCATACGACATTGAGCTGGGCTGCGATGTAGGCAGATAGCTGACGACATTACCAGCCTCCATGAGGAAGGAGCTCAGAGTCGATCAGCTAGTGAAAACTTCCATAATGGAGTAGTGTATAGGGGAAAGTATGCGATGGAGTAGAAAAACATCTTCCTGATAATAACATAATGGCTCCAGGCTACACTCCTGAGTGTAGCTTCCCTGAGGAAAAGCAGAAAGGGAAAACATTGAATTAGAGAGATACAGGATCAAAACTAAACTTGAGAAAGAAAATTAAAAATGGAGACATAGTTGGGAGTGTGCTACATCATTGACCTTTAGAAAAATGGGCTTTCTGTTTGAATTTTACATCAGCATCCCTAGAAAGCACTTTGAGGTAGGCAAGAAGCACTTTTTCTCTATGTGTAACGTCTCCAGCCCTTTTGCATGTTTTTTAAGCTTGCTTTTCTGTTCAGGCAATGATCTCTAAGACATAAGAGAGAAGACTGAAGGGTAGTAGTGAAATGGAAATGTTAGGTTATTTTTTGAGGGATAATACCCTCCAACATATTCAATAAGTCTTTTTGAATTGTTAACTATGGACCATTTCGTACAGGATGGCAGAATGTTGGCAACAAGGAAAGAAGCCAGGAGCGGAATTAAGGGAAGCTGTCCTTCTTTCTTTGCAAAAGGATTAATCTTCCTGCTATCACTCAAGAAATAAGGCTTTCAGAGTGACACTAGGAGGAAGGGGGCAAACAAAACAACCAAAAACAACATGAAGGAGTGGGGAAATAATGTCTCTTCTTGTTAAACAAGGACGCCTTAACATTTGCCAAAGCAGACAAGCACTTCATTGCCACATTTTATTTTCTCCTTTATATCAAAGCACCAGATTTGCAATGGCAGCCACACAAGCAGCAGATTTTATTATGATCTAATATTTAGATGCTGGCAATGGAAAATCAGGTGCCGTCACTGCACACAGCAAGCAATAAATCCATCAACTATCTTTCACTTTACTAGGTTCCTAGCAGAGGGCTTAGAGCTCTCAGCATGTCTTCCACAAGGAAAATGTCATTGATTTCAATTAAATTATTCCTTTACATTGGTGTAATCAAAAGGAGGCTTACAGCTTATAGTTTCCTTCCTCCATCTTGACAGTACACCCAAGTTTTACTTAGGTCTTTCACAAAATGACCAAGAATAAATACATTAACATGTAAGACCAAGGAGGGAGGTAATCAACAGGGATGCAGGAAATAAAACCACTTTTAGGCTTTTGGAATCTGAATCTGATGCGTTCAATTGGGAGAGCAGTAAGTCATTTCTCTGTCCTATCATCCTAACCCAGAAACTCTTTCTCTGAATTTGCAATTGAATGCTAAAAAGATTATTTACTTTCCACCCACCCTCATAAATAATGGACAAGGTCTAATTTCCTGTTCAGATAGTTGATGTTAAGATTGACAGCAGTTTACTTGCTTTGGTGTGTGGATCGGGAAAAGCCAAAGGACTGTCTTCATAAACAGAGATTGTGCAATCTTTTCACTCTTGCTGTTGTAGCTGAAACCATAGCCTTGGATGCAGCCCTGACAATTGCCATTTTGTCGTTATTTAATAGCTGCACCTGTATAAATGGACATGAGATCCAATTGAGCCTGAACTGTTATGGAGAAAGCAGGGGAGGAGGAGTGCTGGTATGTGTGCATCTGCTACAGAAACCCATTGTGCACAGTGGTTTTGTCACCTGGGGTGTGCATGACTAATCCTTATTCCTGACTCGAAAAAACACAAGTGGTTCAAATGGATTGCCTGAAATGAACTGACAATCAGGGCAGAGCTCTTTCACTTGTCCTCACCTAGCAAGTAATCCATTGCCAGAGGCAAAAAAAATGTCCGACTTCTCATTTCCTGCAGGAGAGAGAGTGTTCCTTAAACTCTCCTGCTTTTCATGACACCAGAAAAGCACAGCTTAGGATATTCAGCACCAGTCCGTGACTGGCAGGTTTCCATTTGATTTGGTCTGAGTTATACAATGAGGAAGAGGAGACTGGAGTCAAAGTTAGATTTTCAAATACGTAATTAACAAAAACAATCAGTCTCAACACAAGGAACATGTTCCATTTTGTATGTTTTACAGCATTTTGAACAGAAACCTAGAGCAAGAATGGAGAGTAGGATGCTACCTGCTTTATTCATAAGACTGATTGGAAGATCATATGATTTGACTACTGTATTTGATGACAACCTAACTGACAGCACTTCCAATATCAAATACTAATATCAAATACTAAAGAAAACAAAAAAAATCTTTCTTTTCCCCCAATCAGTTAACAAGTCAGAACCCTGATTCCTGTTACTTTTACAAAAAGCTAGTACTTTGTACAGACTTATTTAAATGTATGTACAATATAACATTACTGATTTGCAGAACCAGAACATAATACCCAGTCCAATTGAAACCAATTTATTTTTGCTATTATAAAAGATTAAATCTGGATATATGTGTGTATGTTCTTACATACATTTTTATGGATCATTTCCTTCCCAAGGCCAGAAAAGGTATTTCCAAGATATCTCATCAGAAGAATAGAAATGTCTTGAGCCGGGGCTGAGTGGAGCTTGAAATGTCCCAAATGTGACTTTAGAAGTAGGAATAACCTAAATCTGTTCTAACAAAAGAGCAATGCAGGAAAAAAAAAAAAAAAATCCAAAAAAAAAAAAAAAGGCAGGTGGAATATCTGGAATATCACCACCACAAGTTTCTGCAGACTTGATTTTCCAAAATTACTGCACCACTTACATTACTAGTTTTAGAGGACAGCACAGATCACTACTTCATACACTGCAGATATTTCTAAGTAATTGTGTTTATTCTCCAACTTCAGAAGAGAACAACTGTGTTTTGTTTTGTTTTGTTTTTCACTAAAATTAGTTTATTTTTTAGTTTGCTGGAGAGGTTTTCCTTCATCATTACAAAGATTAAATGAACTCATAACTCTCTGAAGAGTTGAAATTGGTTCAGCGTTCAGTAGCTCTAATATTCCTATTTAATTTTAAGTGGTAACAAATTAAATAACGTAGCAAGGAAGAATACATAACTAGAGCTTCAGTCATCCAAACTTTGCATATAAGAACCTCTCTGAAGTTTACAAGAATTGCACATACAAAATAACCAAATGCTAATGCATTGTCACATGCATTAGCTCAATAAACTGATTATCTCAAGAGTTCATCAATTTCTCTATCTATTCTCCTTCCACGCATACAGATTTCATTATGTCTAAATTTAGGCATGGCCCTGGACCTCATGGAAGTCTTTGGTCCATACTGTAATCAAAATGCTTTAAAAATAGACTTCTTTATGACAGGGCCCTTGTGTCTGGCTGCTCTTTACTAATGCTGGGTGCTATAATCATGAAATAGCAATAATGCAAAGCGAAAAAAGATCATCAAAATGTTAACACATTATTAAGCGGGCACTGCTCTGGACCTCACTGCCAGGTATGTGCCACCTGTCTAATGAGATTCAGAATACAAAACAGGCCCTCAAGCTCACACAATTGCCGAGGGAGTTGCTTACATGACAAAAAATATTCAAAGGAAGCATCACAAATGCACCAAAGTTAGGTAAGCTCATGTCTGCAATTATGGAAGGATAAAATGGAGGTGGGTCTTCTCATGAGGGAAGGGTCTACATCAAGAGAGGGATGTAAGCCTAACAAAACATTACCATTTTCATTTGTCTGCCAGAGCTGATGGCTACACCACCCTTTAAGGACTTCGAAAAGAGGCTGCAAGAGGCTGAGGTGTTTGGAAATAGCTGTGTTTAGGTTTTCTTATACTTATCTCACCATATAGCTTCCTTTACAAGCACGTTGGAAGTCAGAACTAAGTTTACCTTAACATATATTTTGATTTGTTGACTTTCTGCCTATAGCCATATGTTCTGTTCAGATTAACCTGCCCAGCAGTATTGGAACTGGCTTCTTCTATTCTTATTTTCAATTAAAACCCTATTCTAATGTTGCCATGGCTTGTTATGGCCACAGAGAGGCCAGAAATCTATGTTTGAGAGGCTGTTGAGTTAGAAAACCTTGATGTCATTGCAGCAGGTAGTAAATCACAGGTAGAAAGGGAGCTGTCCTCATTTAAGGGTGAGCGGCTTCTGTAGTTCTCTCATAATAACATTTTTTCCTATTACAGCTCCCAGCCACATAGTCGTCCCTTAATTTACAACTGTTGTACCTAAGACGTCCACCAAACAGGTGAGGGAGTACATAATGATGGTGAATTGCTGTTACTTGCTACAACTTACAGGCTTTTTAATGTCCTCTGAGAGCACTACATTTAGAATAACAGAGTGGATGGACCCAGAATGTGCTTTTCCTTCCATTACTCATGTAGCAGGATTGCAAATTCACCACATTTAGATTTGCATAGATGACATAAAAATATATCAATTGCAATGTACATTTTAATATGAAAATCCTCTGTACTCCACTCACTGAAAGAACACTCTTTGCTTGTTTTGGTGAGGAAAAAGTTCAATCCAGCACAAAATATATTTATTTACTCAGGACAAAAATGATATTTAAAAATCCAAGGCTGCATGTTTCTTATATGGCTTCTCCTGCTTTACAATTCCTTTTTTTCCCCAAATCCAGCATCACTAGGTTTCAATCTTTTCTATATAAGTACTGTAATTATGAGATGAATATTTTATCCTCTACCATATGATAACCCTAGGCTGTTTAATTTTAGAACGTGAGCCATATTTTAACTAATACATTAAAATGTAAGATGTCATCCAAAATGATTTGGGTTTTCAAACACACTGTTATATGGGGTGTGAACCTTACAAGACACTTTCATTGTACCTACATTTAGTGTGAAATCACTGCTATCTCCGAGCTTATCACACCGCAGAGATATGACAAACTGTATCAGCAACTCATTATCACAGAGAAAACTCGTGGAATTAAAAGGGGTTAATCACTCAGTATGCGTGTGCCTGAGTGTAAATGCTGCCTACTCCTGCTTTGTTTCACCCAATGTTGCTAACATCCATGTGTCATTTTGGCAACCTTCACTATGCGAGGAAGGAAAGACAACGTCATAGAGCTAGTGCTCTCGCATCGAGACATTTAGGTGCTCCAGAACACCTCCCACTGCTCAGTTTTCTTCCACCCATTGGCTCTTTCACTTCACCCACTGTTACTTCTGGTAGCTCTTTTTTCATGACAGAAGTAGCTAGAAGGATTTGAGCTTATTTGCTTGTGCAATCTATGGCTCTGAACACTTTTGTCCCTTGCCATGTTGCACAGGGTCAAGCTCAATGAATGGGAGCATTGCTCTGCCAGTTTTTAAGACACTAAGAAAGATGACAATGTGTGCGTCATGTCTCTGAGAGGAATAATTTACACAGATTTGCAGTTGGTTACATTGGTCTAAGACAACACCATTCATCTTAAAATCTTCCCTTGAGTACCTCTGCAGGGCACTAGGTTTTGGATAGTTGAAAATCAGGACCCAGTCTGGTTCACTGCTGAGGTTTATCTCCATGTAGAGCTAGAGACTGCAGAGACAAACTCACTCCCCAGCATCGCAGTCACTTGTCTGCTTTCCTTGATAGATCAGTCCTGTCTTATCACTGGCCTCTTTTACCTCTGAGCCTTCAGGAGAGAGATGGCAAATACCTGTACATGTGGAGAAGCTTAACGATGCCCCATTATGGCCAGCATGAATGTTGCAGATGCTTTCAAACCTGTCTGTTCAGCACATTCAAGTCTGAATGAGACCATGACAGAGAAAGAACATTGGCATTCCTGTACATATGTTCCAGGTGGGGGGGGGAACCTGGAATGCAGACAAGACAGAGGGTAAAGTGTTGTCCCTGATACTGGCTTTTGTGTGCTTCACTGTACTGAAATGTTTCAATGGAGCATGGCATATAACCGATATAAATGTACATAATAAATTTAAATACCGATGTCTGGCTGCTAATGCAAGAAAAAGTTAGTAAAATAAGAAAAAAATGCTCATCTGCACAATTGCGTGGATGCTTTACTCCTCAGACTGTTGAGAAAATACTTCTCCTCCTCTCACTTCGGAGGCGTCATTCTACAGCACAGATTACTCACAAAGTCTAGACACATAAACACGTAAAAGTAATTTCCTAGGAGCTCTTAGTGTTCTGCTGCAGGCTTCTGGCCAGATGATATCTCTTAGAGAAGTATTCTTTGTGAGGTCTCCTAATGGATTCCCAGAGCTGCTAAGTGCTGTATAACACCTCCATTGCTGCCAGCCTACAGTCCCCAGGAGGGACCACATCAGCTTATTTTGGGGGAGTCACTTATTAGGGAAGTGCAGCCCTCAGTGATTCTTGGGCACTCCCCACAGAGCAGAGCAGGGTATGAAAACTTATGTAAGCAGGTTATGCTTGTCTCTAGGTCATCTCTGAAGCTGTTACCCCATAAAACATAAAGAATGAGGATTAGCTGCTCCAAGGATGCTCTATAGTTCTCACTGAAAACCTCCAGGTGTGCTGCAAGTCTATTATTATTTTAGAATAACAAGTCTGTTATTCTAAAATAACTTACTTTTTATTCTAAAATAACTTATGTACTATGTTATGTACTTATTATATACTTATATAATATTTATGAGGCTCTCCTTTCTTTGTAT
Organism: Anas acuta; assembly: GCF_963932015.1. Taxonomy (NCBI): domain Eukaryota; kingdom Metazoa; phylum Chordata; class Aves; order Anseriformes; family Anatidae; genus Anas; species Anas acuta. Next base: position 45,458,855 of record NC_088980.1, on the reverse strand, counting down.
CCAAAAGACTGCATGGTTTTCTACTTGTGTGATCACTCGGATAAGACCTGTGTGGAAGGTAAATCATTAGCTTGTTTCAAAAGTCATATCTAACGAGTCTTACATAGGTATCCCCATAGCCACAGACTAATAGCTCAGCCCAGATTTTCAACTGGATTTTTTTAGAGCCAAAGGACAGGAAAGACAGTAACTTGCTGTGCAAGAGTGCTGACAAAATGTTTGCAACAGGAATACTTGTCTGAGGCAGCAATGTATTTTAGCACATAATATTTTTCTCTACAATGGTCTAAGAAAAAGCAAATAATAAATAAAAATAGAGAGATGGAAGAAAGAAACTATGCATCTGACGGTTTGCTACAATAGTGGGACAGAATATTGAATTGGGACCCAGGATCCAGTTCTTCTACTTCCAGCTCAGTGGCAGGCCGATGGCATTACTTGGTGCAAGATAATTCCCTTGTCTACAACTCATGTTCTCCAGCTTTCTGTAGAATGGTACCAATTACCCTGCGCAAAATATTTTGAAATGTTGTAAAAGAACATCGAAGTTAGGTAGTATATATTTAGTGTTCTAATAAAACTCATGCATATTTCACCTTCTCTAAAAATAAATCTTGTTGAAAACTTCTACACAGAGTAGCATATTTTATGTCCTTGTATGTATCAGTTTCATTTTGCATTGTGTGTCATAATTCCACAACACTATGTATGAATGCATAGAGGATATAGAAAATATGATATAGTATTTATAATTACAGAGACAGGAATATGTTTAAAATGTGCATCTGAGATGGGAAATGATATTAATATAATAATAATGTAACGTAATAACAATGGCAATGTAAAATTATAACATATTTCTGTTGTAGCGTTTTGAAGAGGATGCAGTTACCTTGGAAATAGTGCTATCAGCCATTCTGACACTGCGTATCTTGCATTCTGTCCAAATTAAGGTAGCTCTTTGGAGGTTATTTGCACTGTCTTTTTAAACCATTTAGCTAAACGCTGAGGTCCCTCACGTATTTGGTGGCAAGGAGGCAGACTTTGGAGAGAGGATGCATCCACTTGCATGAAGAACCACTTTCTCTTCCCTGTGCTCTCCATATTTTCTATGTACCTCTTCACTGAAGGACATGAGAATATTCTTGTTTTTCTCATTCGTGTGAATCAGTTGTATTAACAAGAGAGAAAGAAGTTATGTTTAGTCTTTGAAATGTCTTCCTAGCAATTCAGTAATTTCTTCCCTTTTGTTAGCTGCTGCTGTTTTGTTTATTTATTTGTTTGTTTATTTATTTAAATCACAATCTCTTGGATCAAAACTGGAGGATACTGACTTACTTACAGCATCTCTCTTCTTTGAAGTTCTTTTGACAACACATACTAAGGCATGAAACTAAAGCATAACTCAAAATGGAAGTGGGTTTTGGTGTCATACATTTTAAAGAAATACCTGTGACTGTGCAATGACTGTTTATTTAAAATGGGGTTCTAAAAATTAGTATTAACTTGCCTCTTTAATATATTTTCATGTAAAATCTATCTGCAGAGAACTTGAAGAAAAAATAAAGCCAGGTGATTTTTTGGCAGCACATGCAGGTTCATTTCAGCCCAGTCCGTGGCTTGGCTGTTCTCTAGACTCCCTGCTTTCCTCTGTGGTGTGAGGTCCAACCTCCATTCAGCATGGGTATTTTTAAGAGTCTGTCTTCTCCATTCTTCTCTTAGAATATTTTCCCAGAATGTCTCCTCTGTCTTTACAGCCATTGCAGAGAGACAATTTCATTGCAGGGATATGTTTCTCAATGTTACATCTGTTTTATGATACAGGGTACTGTAATATACAATTCACAAATGGTAAAGAAAAAATAAGTTTTTTATAAATGGGCTGGTTTTATGAGAGAGGATAGGAATTTGGTGTTTGTCAAGGGAGCAAAGAATTCTCAGAAAAAAAATCAGCCCCTTTCCTACAAATTCAACTCTAGTTGAAACAAATGTCAAGTGATAATACAGTAAGTGTGCTGTGGCTGTGCTGTAGTTTCTGCAGAGAATTTTGTGTATTACACTACTAAAATAACCACCAAATCTATTCAATACCCTTAGAATTGAACACCTTGAATACCCTATTCAATATCCTTAGAAATGTAAAAATTCCACCACCAGGAAATGCTTAAAAAGGCCTAATATAAAGGGAGTCTCAGAGTTAGAAAGCAATATATAAAGCTGAGCCTTTAAATGTCTGTGGTATAATCAATGTAATTGGAGTAATAAATGGGGAAGAGTATTCTTGCATTCTCCATTAGCCTACCTAAAACCCAGAGGTGTTCCATAAGCTTAGCAGCCGTACTGTGTATGTGTCACCAGAAATCATTTCTCCAGGAAAAATGGATTGGCATCAAATTTGTAATCTGAAAGACCTTTGCCGTGTACTAAAAAACGTACACTATGCATAACTACCACACAGTTGCAGCTTTATCTCTTTTTTTCAGGAATTTCCCCAGAGATCATCCTTAAAGCTGTGCCCCAACAACTCGCACGATGATTTCCTCTCAGGTTCTGGGGAAATCTACATTGTTTTAGCTTTGTGTTTTATATTGAAATGAATGGACCCCTTGCAACATATAACACACTTTGTTGGGTCTGTTTTTGCCCAGATAGTATTATTTACAATTGCCACCAACAGGCACTTTAAAAAGTCAATAATCTGAAATAAAATTTGACAGTATATAATTGGTATTGCAGATGGCAATACAATTATTTCACAGAAAATGTGTCAGTTCCATAAAAAATAGATAATATAAGATTTAGATTCCCTAATCCAGTTGTATCAGTTAAATTGTTGCCTTTGTAATCTCTGTTCACAATGGAAAATTACATTCCCTTGGAAAAACTAATTATTATTTCTTACAATTTCCCTGTAGCTTCTAAGACTTACATCGAACCCTAACAAAGGATGGAATTGCCATAGCAACTGCCAATCTGCTCGGTTTTTATTGCTGTTTTTGTTTTCTCTCTCAGAAGCCTACATGATAGACCAGTTCCATCAAATGGCCAGCCATGAGAGACTGAAGGCCACGCTTTCAGAGAAAGACAATGTTCGTCTATCCATAGAAGATGTTGGAAATAAAGAAAATAATGAATGCAGATGATGACTACAGCCCGGCTGCACTTTGAAACTTTAAGCAGGGTGAGTCTTTGTCACAGGCATTGAAGTTTCCAACAACATGCTTTTCTGGCAGATAAGAAACTTCGGAAAGTTATACTCTAACAGCACAGTAAATTCTCATCAGCAAATACAACTGAATGGCAAAACCGTGTGCAATTTCTGAAAAGGAATGAAACAAACTGTAGAAACCATTGAATCGCTAAAAAGGGCTCTCAGGACTCCTTACATGCTTTCTTCAATTTTAAATAATAGCTCTGAGAAAGCAATTAAATGTTTGAGCTCCGTGGCATATAACTCTTATGCTGCCTTTATTGCCACTTAGGGTACTTTGGATGAAAATCTATTCGTAAATTGTACATATGTTGAGAGAAGAAACTTGAAAGTCTGAAAGTTCTGGGGTTTCACTCATGGAAAACCGCAATCTTGGCTTGGCATATGAGAAAAAAGTTCACTGGTCATTTATTCAAAGGAATTCACCTCTCAGAAATGAAACGTAGTTAGATTCTAAGAATATAATTGTCTCAAAAGTCTTAAATTCTGTATGATTTTACCATGCAGGATTTTTTTGCAAACACATTTATATTATTTTCAGTTCTCCCTACAAGCTCTCCTTTTATTTATACCATGCCCAATAGCACGGGAGTTATAAACTTGTTCTTGAGAACAGGACAAATGTGGGACTGCAGAAAAATATTTCAAACCTGTCAGCTGCATACAGCATGCTATGATTTAACTGGCTATATCAATCATCTCTGCAATTTAAGGGAAGTACTGGGCTCAGTTTAGCTGACAACATATAAAAAGTTTCTGTGACCTATTCCTGAGGTTTTGACTCATGAGAGTAGAATGAAGAGTGAGAATTCCCAGCACCCAGCACCCAGCACCACCCACACATCAGACTTCTTTTCGGATCCTTCTAAAGCATGGCCATCCAACCAAGCTACTCTGTTCTTAAACTCATCATTGTGGTGATACAATTTATGACTTAAAAAATCATTTTCGGTGTCTCTCACCTTCCAAACAACTCCTAGTTTTACAAGTAGAGAAGCAGGACAAAAGCACCAGCATATGCTTAGCTCATCAATTAGTGGCTGGCTTCAATAATATCTGGAGGAAAAATGATTTCTTGAAAAACTTTCTGAAGTGCAATGTAATAAACATGTAATAAACAAAAATCCCAAGTTTTGTTTCTACTGTAGCTGCTGGAAATTCCAGAGATCAGCTTACCTATTTGGGGCAGTGCTATTTAATGAATAACCTTTTCTGTTAGAAAAGAACAAACAAAACATCATAACTTGAAAAATTAAACAAGATCTTTCTGACTTCAGACAGGTCTCAGCTTTGTGCTTCATCCCTTCTGGTCCTAAACCCACGCACATCAAACTTCAATTTATTTTCTTTCAAAAATTGCTAGAAACATCCTTTTCCATCATCTTTCTGTGGGAAGACGGAAAGGCAGTCTTTAAATCCAACTTTCTCCAGAAAACAGGCCAAAAAATACCTATGAAGCAAAATAAAGCTTTCAAAAACCTTCACTAGAGGTCTCTGCAATGAGGTGACCAGCAAATCAGCCCCAGCAGCCCCAGTGGTTGTCAGCCCTAGTAGCTGTCTTCCTTCCCATTATTATTAATTATTATTATTATTATTATTATTATTATTATTCATTTAGGATGCTTCAAGCTTTTGTGTTCTTGTCACTGATCATTGCCTCATGAGCCTGGACTCCTACAGCTTTCATTTTGAATCATATCATATGCTGCCCAGGATTGAGACTCAGAAAGAAAGCCTGGATTATAAAACAAGAGGTCCTGTCATGAACTGCAGAATCTCTCTTTCTCTGTGAACACAGGATAAATGTTTCAAAAGCTTCTACAATACATATGAGTGCCTGATTTCATTTAAAATGTATACTATGTATATTTTTTAGGTATCTGCATATATATTAAAATAGCTTTGCGCTTTCTACCCTACCTAATTAGAAGAAATACTTTTCTAGTATGTGTCTTACTCTACGACTTCTTGCTACACAGAAGAAATTTCAGCCCTTAGTGGAAAACACAGATCTGTAATAAAATTCACATTTGAAATGAAATATCCTAATTCTGTACTTCCTTAAAATCACTTGGGAAATATATGTAAAATTTGATTCACTAAGATCAAACATTTTTCCTGTCTACTTGGTATTTATTTATTTTTAAAAATTAGGCACCATTTACCATAACTTTCTGCAAATAACACTTGTACTTGTATCTCAATTAAGAAATGTAAATATTTTAGATCAGAGATGAATAATTGCATTATACTTCATGCCTAATTTACATGTAAAAGTACCTCCTAGCTATTAATGAGGTGTTTATTACAATGAATAGTATATACACTACTATCAAATAACACAGATGATTTTTTGGAACCCAATTTGCTCTTTACTTCAGTGGATGGCAAATGTTCACACTCTTCAGTAAATGCAGAAAGAGGACCAAAAGCTGTTCCTGTTACATGCACTAGGAAAGCACCAAACTATGTGAAATAAAGCACGGAAAGATTACGCTGTATACATCATGTAATTCAAGACAAGGATGATCATTTGTGATGGGTAAAGAAAAAAATGTTACTTTGCTTTATAGAGTAACCTTTAAAATCGTTGTTTTTACAGAAGAGAGCTCCAATATCCCATGACATGCAGTGGTTTCTCCAGCAAACATGCCTGCCTCTGAAGGCTGTGGTGCCGGCTCACAATTCCCAGGAAGCCAACTGTCTTGCACCTTGTTCTCACTGAACGTGCGTTGCTATTCTGGACTGGCACTACTGAATTAAGTTTGTCCCTTGTGTTTTCCACTGAGTCTTTAATGAATGTGAGCTGCCTAGAAGCAAAGCCTTTGGGAACACAAAGCAAATGAGGGAACAAACTTTTAATCAAAGAACCTAAGTGAGCTCAGAGCTTGATTGTGTGAAGGACGGGGGGAGCTGAGGGTTCTCAGCATCCCGCAGGAATAAGTAAATAAGGTGGAAGGTGAAAAGCTTGCAGCCAGAAAGTCAAAATGACCTGTTCTTGAAAATCAGGCTTTATAATGCATACCGTATACTGAATGATTCACTAATGACTAATTTGCAAAAAGAAAGAAAGTACATTCCAAAATAAAAACCTCAACTAAGACCATATTATATTTTTAGATGTATATAGAGCTATAGCCTGAACGGTAGTTCCAAAAAGCTATTGGTTCAAAAAGCTTTCTGATATCCCCTACTAATGACTCATACATTTCCCACTTCATATCAAGATTTAAAAAGAAATTATATTTTTCAAAATCAAACAGCAAAATTATTAAGGTAAGGACAAGCTTGGAATTTCCCAATGTTTATTTTTATTTCCTGGGAATGAATCATAACAAACTACAGTCAAACACATTTCGGATCGCTGTCGCTTAACCACTGTTTTGCAGCTATATTCTGTGGTTTAAAATATTCATGTTAGAACACATTTCATACATCCAAAACAGAGTTTACAACAGCTTTTGCTGAGAAGAAAAGGAAGGCATTATTTCTTTCTTGACTATGTTATTCAAATGGGAAGGATCACATACAATATTGAAAAGCTCCTAAGATATGTAGTAGTATGCAAGATCCCCTGGTAATCCTCAGATTTGCAAACCACACTCAAAGGTGAGATTTCTGTCTATTTACAGAAGATTTATTGTCACAGTTGCACTCTGCTGGATAAGATCTATTCAGATAAGAAGATATTCCCCGATACAAGTCCAAGAAAGGGTTATAGATCCACCGCATCACTTATGAAAAGACCCAAGTACTCTTGAAATCGGAGGCACATACTCGGCTCTGCAGGAGCAGCCCCTTCTGAAGGCACTTACCTCTGTGACACAGCTGCAGCACTCGAGGGGTCTGGTAGAGAACCCACACGGGACCCTAGGACACGACCCCAGGTTGTGGCAAGGTCTCTGCACCATCAGATGGACCTAGAGAAAGAGTCTTGGTGCAAAGCAGGATAACCCTGTACTGTGATGGTGGCAATGACACCTTAGGTAGATATCTCAGCAGTACTTTAACCTGTTAGCTAACTAATTTTAAGCTAGGTAAGAAATTGCTAAACGTGTAGCTGTGGTAACATGGAGCTCTGTTTGTGCCACAAAAAGCACTCATGAAATAAAATCAGTGCATTAACTGTTATTCTGTGCAGATCCTGGCGGCAATAGCCAAACTAGCTAGTGTATAACTCATTTCATTGTGCTCACAAGACCGGCACTGCTGCAGTACAGCCACAACTGCTGTACAAGAAATGTTCACTCAGAAACCGAGAAGGTCGAGGCAAACAGAACAATTCATGTGCAAGGGACACCAGTTACAACCCCTCGTGCCTGAGCACCTTCTCTGAGCATCCATGAGGCCAGGAGGACAAAACAGTCCTACAGCCAAGACCCAAACACCATCATATGTATTTAAGCTATCCCAGGATTTACGTTAAGGGAAAAAAATGCAGCTTTGTATTTAGCTGCCTAATTTAAGACAAAACGTGAGGAGGGAAAAAAAGGCTTGTACAGGTTTTTCATATAAACAGGTTTATGGTTTTAAATCACCTCATTCTCTTCCAGTCCTACTGAAAATGCAGAGATTATGATTGCCCATTCTGCTCACGCCACTGATAATGCTGTGAATAATCTTTATATTCAATTGTTAAAAACTTCATCTTTTGGACCATTATTGAGATTTCTTAATGTCTACGAATGGAAACAGGAGATCATGTTTTGAATTCTATGAGATAAACATTTTAAAAAATGAACAGCATAAAGATTTATTGAACTAATAACAAAATACGGATTTCTTGTTGAGAATTTGTGCTACACAACAATGGTTTCTTCATCCAGGATCATTTTAGTGAGCACATCAAAAGAAGAAAACAAAGTAGCCAATATTTTTGATGCTGGATAATAGTTCTTGTTCACCTTTGTATTTTATTTCACGTTGTAGTTCAGAAACTTGAAGATACCCCATTTTTATGAGTATACCACATGACTAAAGTATTAGGAAACTCTTTCATGCATGCTCTTGAGACAGATCTGTCTGCCAGACTTACTAGTTTATTTTTTATAACACTTACTTGAAATCCAGCATCATCTATAGTTGGAAAATAATGAAATTCTGAATGCGAGTAAAGTCACTTTCTTGGGATACTGTGAACATATTCAGTTGAAATAATTTTTTTTTTCCAGTTCTTGATCTAATGCTGTAAGTTGCTGAGCACTTTCCTTTCTTGAGGGCTGTACCCAAAATGCTTTTCCCTGGAATGAGTGTATAAAGTGCTTTGCACAAGACCATTACTGCTAGGAAGTTACCCCTGCTTTAAGGAAGCTGTTGTCATGGGAAGTGTTGGTGTCCAACAGGCAGTGTCCTTGTAACCTAAAATATTCCAGCAATCTATTATTTTAAGGTCAGCTGAGTTCTCATTGGAAACACTCGACACAGTGGCATACCAAAAACAAACAAACAAACACACACTACCAACAATTAATGCTTGGAGTGTGTGTTTCTGAGCTCTAAGGGTTTGTGTGTTTGACAGTATGTTTCTGTCTCAGAATGGCAACTGACTGGTGATGAGGCTCAGCTCTAGAAATGGCCTCTGCTGGAGATACAGAATTACAAAGTCTTGGCAACTGAAAATGCCTGTGTTTGGGGCTCATTTGGACACACTTAGATTTCAGAATTAAACAATTACATGGAAAAAAAAAAAAAAAAAAAAAAAAAAAAAAAAAAGTGAAATCCCAACTAATCTATCTAAAATCTTTGGTCTGCATTTATTTGCTATTGGGATTTCAAGCCCAATTTCACTCATTTGTCCTTCCTTTTTGGCATTTACTGTGCAACTGAGACGCAAAGCATGAATTATTGTATCATAGCGTTCTGCATTGCTGGTGATTACGAGACACCCAAAGGATAAGCAAAAAGTTCTCCCCAGACTCTTGCATTCTGCAGATTGCTGACGACAGATCTGCCTCTGGCTGCTGCTTGAAAATATAAATTTAGAAAAACAAAGGGCCTGGCTTTAAGCCTATTACAATCAATAGGACAAAGCCTATTAATTGAAGTGCCTTAGAAGACTCAGAGATGTCAGTGGGAAATTGTATCTGCCTCTTGGATAACACCACAGAACAGTATCTGATCATGAGATGGGCATAGTGTAAAAGTGAGGAGCCCTGACCTGCGCTCCAGGTCTTCAGTTGCTTCCAGGGTAACTTCCCCAGCCTGTTTTAGGTCAAAGACTTCTCCCAACTGGGATCCCTAATTCCATCCTGGCCTCTCCCGGTGGGGCACACCAACATTTTGGGAAAGTCTCTATGAGTCTGCTAACTGGAACTGAATCATAGGACAGGTTGCACGGCAGATCTCCAGGAATACATGACAATTTTCACCTGCTTTGAGGTATCTCATTGTAGGATCATGTGTTCATTAAAAGACCATACATTTAAATGTGATACATACGACAGAGACAGGTAACTCACCAGCACACACAACACTTTCCAATTAGTTATTCGCAGCACTTCTTTCTAGCAGCAGAATGGGAATTTCTAATAAAGTTTATTAGTTAGTGCATGAATTTTTATCCCTTGAGAACAAAATGAGCCAGCTGCAGGTTGTCTTTAGTTTGGTGTAAGTTCAATTTTGTGTCTTCATTCTTAAATAAGAAATTAGTTACAACTAAGTATACTGTTCTGTAATTAAGCTGCCACAGAGAAGATGCTGATGTCTGGGAAACATCTTTACAAAGAGTCATTTCTCTTAATGAAGCCTGCATTTTCTAAGTAGTGTTCCCATTTCAGAAGGATTTAGGAAACCAGAGAATTTATAAGAGTAATTTGGATGTTGCCAATTAATGTAATTGTGTAACAACACACTATTTTAAGAATTAAATATTCCATCCTCTCAAGCACTGGACTGCTGTGCCAATGGGATAACTCTAGTCAGAAGGATGCTTGCTGACTTTATGTGGAATGAAAATGACCTATTTATAACCATTCTACATCTGCCTTGAAGGAGCTGCACAGTTTTAATTCTTAATTATGAACAGCATCATTTATATTGTTTGGAGCTTTCTGTCATCTCTGCAGCTCATCTCAGTCTCTGACCACTTCCAGAATGAAAGCTTTTTGTAACAGAAAGCTTCCTTTTAAGCTTTGGTTTTTATTGCCCTTTATTTGTGACCATGTTGTCTGCAATCTTCTACCAACTGCTGAGGAATATTCTGATCTCTTGAGCACCGAGCAGCAGGGTTCTCTCCTAAGCTCAAAGGACATGATAGTAAAAAGCACCATGAAACTTGTTATACATTTTACAATTCAGCTTGATTTTTAATTTTGCATTTACAAAGTCCTTGAAGTTTCCTGTGTTTAATGACTTCCTTTTTCTAATTTCTCTGTGTATGATCTGCACTTAGGTCCAGACATTAACCATTTCAATATCTTATTTAAAGTGCTTCTAGTTAAATGTCCTACCTTACTCTTTCTCTTTTTGTTGTTTGTTACCTCTCCATCACCTCCTCCCCCTTCTTTTCTTGCCTTTTCTTTTTTTCACTGTTGTGAGTAAGTAACTCCTTTAAATTCAGTGAACTTAAATTGGTCTAGATTCAGGTCTAAATCACACTTTTACAAATGCTAGTGTTAACAAGCACAACTTAAAATAAATGACTATCCTGGTGTGAACAGCCCACAGACAGACAGAAAAAAAAATCACCAATTTGGTTGAGAGAAAATGAAGGAGATATGGTGACAGGCCACAACTGTGAAAAGTAAATGGTACTTTTACATGGTAGTGGCACCTTGGGTACCAAATGCTATGAGAACAGATACTAGACTAAGAAAATAAGCATTTTGACTGAATATTAATCCACATATGTCAGTGAGTGTAGGCTGACCTAAAGCCTCTGTGTTTGAACACAAGGCAGACATTTGGTTTCCACAACTTTGTGTCCTGGAGTAGAGGTTTGTCTGCCCCTTGCAGCAGGCAGGACCCTCAGTCCTGTGCTCTCCTAGAGAGTGGAACGGCTCTAGAGAAATGATAAAAGCACTTTATAATTCAAATGGCTGCAACATGGACATTTCTATGTTAGGGAAACACTGCATCTGGAAAGGGGTCAACTAACTGATCTAATAAGGTATTTCCACTCATGATTTATATCAGCTTTTTTTTTTCCCCCATGTCAATTATTCTCCTTTTCTGAAGTCTGATTTATACTATTTTTCAAACCAAAATCTAAGCCATTCCACAATTATTCTGGGGCTTTTGCTAATGGAAACAATAAAGAAATATGGTAGAAGGCAAATAAAAATTGCTGTCAAATATAGTGCTAGGAATTATTGACGTGAAAAGTCTGATTTGAATGGCAAGCGTTGGTGCTTGGTAAAAGAAAAGATCTCTTGATAATCTGTCAGTCTGCCTTGCACTGCTATGTCCTGCAAAGAAACAGATTGCCAATTTGGCTAATTACTGATCAGTTCCAGGAATTTACAGGTTACAGTTGAAGGGGGCCTCTAATTGCTAATGGCATGTTCCTGACTGGATTAATTTTGCAGGAGTCCTTATGGATATTTTTATTGGTCTCATGCTATAGATATGTTTTAGTGGTCTCGGCAATGGTAATTAACACAATTTCTAATATTTGACCTAATGCAGATGTCCCCATGGAGCACTGCATTGTGTTGGGAGGAAGCAGCCTTCTGGCCTCTGAGCTAACCCTGAACAAGCGCTGAATCCTTTAACCAAACTCTGCATTTTTCACGTCTCTGAAATTTACTGCTTATGGAAGACTTTAATAAAGATAAAAGCATCCAGAGCAGGTGGGTACTAACAGAAAAGAAGCCCCTGCCTGTAGAGGCTCTGAACAATATTAAGGAAAAGAAATGAAATTGTAATGTATGGCTTAATAATGGTCCATCATCTACTCCCTTACACACATACTACTCCCCTACAAACACACACACACACAAATTAACCTTTTTGAAAGGATTTTTGCAGAGATTTTTCTGACCACGTATGAAGCAAACGATTAAATATAGATTAGCAACTCCAAGAGCTAACGCCAAAGGCCATAGATTAAAAAAAGTGCTTGATCTCTCTTTTTGAAGCCTTGACAACCCTAAGCCTTAATAAAGTGTCTGTTAACCATTTGTTAGTAACATTAAAATAACATAAAATAAAATAATCTGTGTGGAACACAGACCCAACCCAATTTCTTCCTACCATAGGCATGATTCACCTTCCCTTTAAGAATTATCGGTGGTGGATCTCCCAGAAAATGAACGCTGAACTAAAGGAAATTGGGAGATCTCAGCGAAATAGCCTAAAATTGAACACATAAAATTTAGAAAGAAACATGGCATGTGCTTGGACAAGCAAGCTACACTAACACAGCTAAGGAAGATGTAAACCATACGTTAAGGCTATCATCCTCTTCAGCACCTTAAGCAATTTCAGGGAACTACTAGGTTTCCACTAGCTCCACACAGACTACTGTCCACCACTGGAAGATCATTTATTGTATTTGACAGGTTTCATAAGCACATTGGGACTTGAATTAAAGTACATTGCAATGGGCAAACAGTAATCGGTCCTACTCTGTGTTGGTTCTGGGCACAAAGGGTTTTCTTCTCCAAGCCCTAAAGTAACACAAAGAACCGTGGGGGAAAGTATCCAGTACTTTCTCCTGAGAAAATGAACAAGAAATGCAGTTCTCTTCCTGGACTTTGGTGTGTTAGTCACAGAAAGCAAAATTCACCACTTTCCCCTGGCAAAAGTGGGCTTCCTGCCCAGTGGGTCGTAGGTCTACAATTAACCTTTTTATAGGGTGGTCAAATTCAAATTAAACCACACTTTTATCTGCTTCCCCCCTTGGATTTTTTACATTGTTCAGTGTTGTATCTTCCAGCAAAATTACTGCTAACCAGATGACAGTTTTCAATTCCTCTCCATAAAATGTCAGCAAAGCCCATCATCACATCTCCGTAGGTTTTAAATGATTTGGAGTTCACAGTCAAAACTGCATTTTCCAGTTCAGTGAATCCTTTCACTGACTATTGCTCCAACATCCTTGTTGTTTCCCATTACTGAACGGAAAGTCACCATATGACTCATAATAATTTGGATTTAATTGCGAAGATACGACTTTGGTCCAAGTGGATAACATGGGAGGGAGGGGCAGGAGGATTATTCCCTTTTTCTAAAGTCCTGGTAACATTTCTTTGAAATATTTTCAAATCTTCTGCACAACATGTTCACCCCAATTCGGAGGGTCCTTATTAGATTTCTTCTAATCTAAAACATTCCTGGGGTTTCTCTCTTGTAATGTTATTGCCTAATAAATGGTGTGGAAACTTGGAATCTTTCATAAAAGCTCCGACAACATGAAAATACTTTCCATAATGAATAGATTTCAATCTCTAACTCCCTCTGTAGAAATGTTTTAATCATGAAAGACGGAATGGAGCTCTCATGGGGCTGTTATTTAAAGCAGTACAGAAAAATATTCGCATCTACAATGCAATTGTGAACTATGGCTTGGTGCTTTGTTTACAATAGGCAAGCAGACAGTTATTTTATTGCAAGAAATGACTGGCATCTTGCATGGATTTTCGTGATGGAGTGCATTTGTGCTCCATGAAATCCTTAGGTTTCTGACAGTCTGAAAAATGATATCGCTCTGTCTACAGCTTGATACTATTTGTAGGAGGACACCCATGCAGCCTTTGGGTTAAGGAAGTGCTTTTGCAAATGAATAGCTTAAATGAAGAGTGAGTTTTTGTCAAATGCAGTATTCTCCTACAGCTTCATGCTATTGCTGTCTCTAGAATGATGACAGAGAGGATAGGGCATCAGTCTGCATTTCTCATTTTCTACCTCCCCATTTTGAAGTACTGAAAATGGAAGGAATGCGTAAAGGCAACTAAGTCTGCAGGTACTGTTTAACATCTAAATAACACGAACCTCGGCTCTACCTACAAACAGGACTGCAACAACGACGTTTCACCCCAGCTGCACATCCTGCATTTATTAGCAATTAACACCATTTTGATTTAATTTCGAGCTGCTTCTATTCCTTTTTACATAAGCAGCATGTTCCACACAAGCATTTCAGTTTAATCTTCTAGTGTGACTGATAAATATGGATGTGATGGGACGTTCATGACTCCACAGGAAAAAAAAAAAAAAAAAAAAAAAGGTAGAAGAAGAAAAAAAGACACCTTGGGATTTGAATTTATGTATAACTAAATAAAGAAAATATTAATAAAATCTATTATATCATTTTGCTACTAATCTCATATTGGATGCATAAGTAGGGAAAGACTGACAATAGCCTTACTCACACATGTAGCTCCCAGTGACTGCAAATACCCAGAAGAGTAAGTTAATTCTGAGTGGTTCAAGGGATGATAACTTATTAAATTATAGATAGGCTTGCCTGGGAAGAAGTAAATTGACAAGAATCTTTACTTAAAACCAGAATTCAATAAAGCCTTGAGTTTGGGTGAATTTTATTTTTCATGTTATAATAATTTGCCCCAATATAGGAAAACAATTATATTTCAAGGAATTGTTAAAAATGTTTTCCAGATGCTCTTGAATGAGTTGGCAAAAAGATTGGAACACAGGGCAAGCAACAACAAGAAGAACTTATTTGACTTATAATGGAAACCTTTTCTTTTTGTCTGGAAAAAAGAAAAGAAAAAAAGAAAAGACCTTGAAAAAAAGTTATATTCAGAGGTTCAAAATAGAACTTTTCTCATAGTTGATTAAAAGCTTAGTGAGAGCAAAACCATTGCCAAATAAACACATGCAAGTAAAAATAAAGGAGAAAAAAGAAAAAAGAAAAAAAAAAGATTTTTTCTAACGAAAGCTAGTGAATCACCAAACCCAAGAACAATAAGGGATTTCATATAGCACTGGAGATACTTCAAATATAAGGGTAGAGTACACATATACTGGAAATTAATGAGAACAGCATCTACAAAGCCAGGAATCATTGAATACTGCCATCTTGTAGGACTATTTTGCATCTATTTGTCTCTATTAATAGGGCCTTTCTAATATTTATGAATGTTTTCTTGTTGATTTTCTCAATGATGTTACACTTTGTTATTAAAACTCATTATTTTTTTGATGTTAATTTTGTCAGTAAGCTTATGGAAGGGGTTTATGCGGTACCATTTAGAAAAATGTAAGTTTTCCATAGTGTCTTATCCTTTTGAATTACCAGATGAAGTTCATACAAAAATAAATGGTTATGTTAGACATAATTTACAACCCCATGGGAAAAAATAATATTTTAGTAAGAGAAATGTGGTTTTAATAATAACATATGTGGAGGCCTACTGTTTTTATTTCTATTAGCTTGCATAAGACTTTGCCATTACGGTAGCATATTGATCTCTTAACTCCTGTTACAGCGTTCCCTGTTAATATATTGACAGAAAAGGCAGCAGGATAAAATGCTCAGGAAGCTTTCAGCTAACATCTCTGAAGAGCTCCACAAGGACCTATTATAACAAAGCAATTGGATGATATGATGACCAGATTAAATTGAATGTAGAAAATTGCAAGGTAGTGCACATTGGAAAGAACAATTTAAACTACTCGTATGCACTGATAACTTCTAAATTAGTTATAAGATCCTGGGGAAAAAAAAAAAAAAAGAAAAAAAAAAGAAAAAGAAAAGGAGGAGTCATCAAGGAGAACTGAATAAAGACATAAAGATATTTGGTCAATGTGCAGCTGGTACCTAAAAAACATGATTAGACATTAGGTTGTATTAAGGAAGTTTTATCAATATAGCTATTGAAGTTATAATGTTAATACCTAAATCACTGCTGCATCCTCATTTTAAATGGCTCATGCAGGTTTGTGTTCTCATTTAAAAAAAATAATAATAATGACATAGCAGGAACAGAATAAGGAAAAAATAATGACTATGCCTCCAAGACACATGGAGATTGTCACAGGACCTTTAGAATCTCAAAGAAAAAACAAAACAAAACAAAACCACAAAGTCGGGGGTAGAGAAAAATAAAATGATTTCCAGCCTGTATATGAATAATCAAAAGATAAAGGCAAAGTCAGATTCGTTGTTCGAAAAGAGACTGTGGGAGGGTAAAAATAATACAAAGAGACTGTGCACAGAAAAGTAGAAAATAAGAGAAGTAGAATCATTAGGAGATCTTTAAATCCATCCCTCAGGCCCTAGACATCATAAAATACTGAGTCCATTACTTAGCCCTAAAAATGAAGGTCTGTAGTTCAGACTTGCTCGTATCTTGAACTTTACAGCAAGCAGTTCCAGGACTGTTAACATGATGGTAATGATGTTTCAGCTCAGAGATGTGCAATCCCCCAGCAAAGCCTGCATGGAGAGAGGATTTCATTGCTCCTACTTCTGCATAATCTACCAGCTTGGGATCCTTGAGCAAGGCAGTTGTTTGACCATTCAGATACAAGTTGATCAAAAGCAATATATTACATTATCAATGTTAAAAAAAAAGGCTCATTTAGGCCCTGCAATGTGAAAACCAGTATGTACTTACCAATATATAAAATACTTTAGTTTTATATACACCATATAAACTCCTGCTACAAGATACTATTGAAACAAAGAGTTTGGTAAAACTTTAAAAATTAACCATAGTGAATCATGCTGTAATAAGTAATCAGCAGCTGCACCTTCGATACTCTCTTGGGTCAGCACCTCCTGTCCCACAAGCCACCTGCCATATTTTTCCCAGGCAAGACAACACATTATAGGGAGCAAAACATGCCTTATTTCAGTATGTGCTGCAGCAGATAGCATGCTTCTGAGTCAGGAAGATACGTCTACCCAGGTGTGGAACTTCCTTAGTTTTTCTTGAAGTAGTCTGAAATACACAATATCTAGGTGCACAATAAAAGCCTCAGTTAAGTTAACCAAAATTAGGTCATTTCCTATCAAGAAATATTTGCATAATTGCCTAAAGAGGGCCATGAAAAAAAATCTGTGTACTTCCATTTTATAGAAAACTACTGAATTATAACAGATCACAAACAGTACAGCCTTTAAATAAAGTTAATATTTAAACAGAAAAGATGACATGGCATCTTAGCATCCCCACTAGGGTTCTGGTTTCCTTTTACTGATGATTTCTGGAGATTCATGTTGGAAGTAACAGTTCCGTGATGTTTTGGGCTGCATGAGTGCCTTGATTGCAATTCCCTTCTGGAATTTATTTGTGGTGACTGCAGACCAAACTGTCTGAATCTTAACAACAGAAAGACGGGAACTACTTAGTCACTGTCTCTTTTCTCCTGTGTCTGTTTCAATTTCAGACATCTCTGCATACAGTGAAGATGAACAGACATGCTCATTTTCCTGTCTGGATACAAGCTCTCAGTTTGTGCAATATTTGTTTCTTATGTGGACATATGGGTAGTTGATCTGCTTTATAAGGAAGAGTAAGCAGCAAATGTCAGACTCATGCCAATTTTATCAATATTAGATTAAAAAAAAAAAAAAACTATGATAAGAAAACTTTGCTAGAAAATTTATGTCCAGACTCTTATCTGTTGCAACTATGCTTTTATATCAGTGGATTTTTGAAAATTTACAGCATGGGGTTCTGGTCACTTCTATACTATATTTGTACATCTTCATAACTCTTCTTTTTCCAGGATTCTCAGTTCTCCCATTTCCTTTGTTTGCATGTTTCAGGCTCACAAAGGAATTTACTCCACCATCTGATATGAACAAAATAGTAGGTCAACAAAGAACATACTAAATGTGATGGAACACTTAAACTATTCTTACATTATCATTAGGGCAGAAACAGCAACTATGGGAAGCTGCCTCTAGAAGAACTAGATGCCACAGAGGTAATACTCTTTGATTTATTACTCCTTTACAAGGCAACTTGTATCTAGGCTTTTATTTATTTATGTGTTTGTTTGTTTGTTAAGCTCTTTTGTCTCAAATATTTCTGAACTGATAACGTGGAGAGGGGAAAAAAGTAAAGAAATAGTTTGAGAAGAATTGAAAATACCACATTGCTGAAGTACAGTTCGAAGTTTTCCAATGAAAAAGGTTGCCACTGTAACAAAGCTGCAGATCCTAAGAAAGTCTTTATGAAAGAAGTCAAATATTGAAGTGTTGAGTTAGGTAAATGGAAGCCAAAGCTTTACAAATATCTAATACAAGTTCCTGAGTCATTTCATATCCAGTATTTCTTCATCTAAGTAAATTTTGCTTTCTGTATTATCTGATTGCTATAGAATCACAGAATCATTAAGTTTGGAAAAGACCTTCAAGTTCATCTGGCTCAACCATCACTCTGCTACCACTATCACCCACTAAACCATGGCCTTAAACACCAGGTCCAACCTTTCCTTAAACACCCCCGGGAAGGTGATGCCACCACTTCCCTGTCCCATTTATTTTGACAAATCAGCCTCTTGGTCTTCAATATAAAAACTTTCTTGATTTCCAAAAAGACAAGTTACCTCCTATTTCCTTTGCTGGCAACCTGGCTAGCAAAAGCGTGCTTTCCTCTAGCCTAGTATAATGCCAGAAGATAAAGTAATCCTCAGTTTTTAATATGTTGACACTTACAGATTTAAACTTGATCAGAGTGAGGTCAAACATACAGCTTTCTGTAGCTATGTTACTTGGTTGACCACAGAAAAAAAATGTCAGGATTAGCTCAGAAAGAAGACAGGTTATCTGTGTTGGTGACAGGAAAGATGACTTGAAAGGTTAACCTGGAATATATTTGCAAAAATTCTCTCCCTTTGTTTCTGTAGGAAATTGATAGTATGCAACCATGTTTCTACTGTAAATCATAGATTCTCTCATTCTTCTTCTAGGCAGTTTTATTTTAAGGCTGAGTAGCAGAGGACTACAATTAAAGAAGACATCACTTAACTTTAACTCATTTTACTGAAATAGAAAGTTTTCCTCAAGATAACAACTTATCACCTCAGCCATCCAAGTATTTTTATAGACATTTGACTGAAATTACAGTAATGGGGGGAGCGAGAGATGGAATAAATGTAATAAAATCGATCATTTACATGAACCCAGAGGTAAGGTCATACTTCCAAACAGTGTTTCAAAACCTTAGCAGTGTACCAGTATTTACAGGCAATTTCAATGGCATTGTATTAATTTCAGTGGAATTGTACCCATTTACAAGAACAGCAAACCTGATCCGTCCATTTATACTGTCAGCATTCTTCAGTCTAGAAGGGAAAGCTATAACTAGTTCTGACAGCTGAAAAATGAGCCTAGAAAATTGAGACTGGGTTGCTTTCCCCATCTCTCACTGATTAGGTGCAGAGCTGATTAGGTGCAGAGCAGCCTGGAGAGTGTGGGAAGTTCCCTGCCATTACAACTTTTAGATACAAAAGAGCTGGCCTCCTAAATGGACCTAATGCATGAGTTACTAATTGCGGATTTATTATCTGTACCCTGCAGTGGGAATTGTTAGCTCATCCAAATGCTCATTTTGACTCCACAGTCTAAGCAGCTAAACCTGGAAGCAAGCCAACAAATGCACGCATTTCCAACACACCCCTAAAAGTCCTTTTTGTATGTTTTCTTACAGCTTGCTATTCTGGATGACCAGATCAGCTGAGCTACTAGTAGAAGGCTGTCTTGGAATACCTGGTCACCAGCTGCTCAGGGTCCGTCTCAGGTTAACGTTGCCCACTTCTTGGATGAAAGTTAGTCACATTTGGCAGATTTCGGATTAGTCCCTTGGAGAGGAAAAACTGATAGAAGCACAAATGTTTTTAATGTAACTCCATTTGCATACAACAAGAGAATGAACTCCAATTTCCCTGAATCCTGTAAGGAATTCCATGCCTTACTGCAGCCAGCACTCATCTCAAGACTGCCTCTCCCTTCATTTCTCAAAGACCAATGTGACTTTAGCTTCTTTGTTTTTCATTCTGCTGCATTTCCTTTTGCTTCTTCCCTTTCTCCCATTAGGCCTTGTTCCCACATTTGCTTTGTCATTTCCCAAGAAAAGGCTTTAGTCTAAATGGTTTCTGCTTAGTCCTACCAATGCCCCTGTTCTGACCAGCAGCTTTTACTATTTTTGCTATGGCCGAACGAAGGAGAATTAACTGCTCCCTCATTTAGCCTCTGTGAAAGGGCAACAGCTTGATACAACAGCTTCTACTCAGACTCTAACAAAAATAATTTCTTTGTACACACGTGAATTTTGTTAAGTTTTTCAAAACATCTGTTACACATATTTTGCACATATGAGGTTTAGAAACAGATTGGTGACTGATGGAAGTAAGCAAACCCCATTGTCAGACTCCATGTCAGAATTTAAGAAGTGCTTGCACAAGCATATGGTCTTATTTATGATAGTTGTATGAGGGCCTTGCTTCTAGCATTAACACGCTGCAGAACAACAAAGTAAAGCTCTAAAGAACACTCTATGTGGCTTCTACTATATAACAAGAAGCAGAGCTAGGAGAAGGCAAGGCACAGAGGAATGAAGTCACACCATGTGAGCCATTCTGCACAGCATGGATTGCACTGAAGACCAGCCCATATGGCAGAAGAGCCATGAGGAGTGGAAAGGATGAACACCAACATGACTAAAAGTGATTTATAGAGCTGAATGAGAAAACAATCATCTTTACTAGATAGTTTGGGTCGGTCGTGTTTCCCCCTTTCTCCCAAAACAAGCCTGTGCAAATGCTGCTGCAAAAATAATCCTGATAGGACTTTTCAATGAAGACAAGATGAAACCCTGTTTTGTTGGCTGTTGATTCAATTCAGGTAAGGTCCATGTCCTTGTTAGATGTGGTGCAAACCAAAACGACTTTGAACTTCTTCAAAGCTTGACTATTTAATCACCTAAATACATCTACTAAGAAAGAATGTAAGATATTTATAATGCATCCATTGTTGTATGCCAATTAACAACCCCACATAACAGCATGTTGCTTTTCCATACACTCTGATGTTGCTCAGCTGAATAGCTTTTGCCAAAATTATCACAATCTTCAAAGTGTCTTCTTCTTACTCAATAGTACATGAGGCAAAGCTGCTGTTATTTTGGATATAGAGATTGTACTCTTCTCATTCCAAAAATACTCACACAAAAAGACAAGCCTGTGTTCTGAATATAGCCAAGTATTTATTATTTTTAGAATAGTGATGCTAATAAAAATTATAAAAAAATACAGGCCTACCTAAATCTTCTGCACCACATACAGAAATTTCAAGAATCTGAAAACGTTTAGTGTGCTGTATATACAGCTAAATTTCTAAACTTTCTTGAAGACGTATTTTATCTACATCTACGTTTTCTGAAAATTTTAAATCGGACCAAAACAGTTGCTCTTGTTATATTCTTGTATTGAAAAGCACAAAAATAGTAAACTATTGATTCACAATTAAAAGTAGGACTAATGCTTTCAGCATTCAAGTAGATAGTTTTATTACTGAGTATCAATTCTGTGATGGTTAATATAAATCAATAGCTTCAAGTGTATTTCTGCCACTTCACTTGATCATGCCTCATAATGACAATACACCTCAGCTACAACAGTTACTCTGCTTTTCAGTGTTTGAGCAGAAATCTGTGTATTTTAAGGAAAGAGGGAACAGTAAAAACTAAGTAACAAATGTCAGCAGTCTGCTACAGCAATTCTCAGCATACAGCAATCATTAACTTATTTTTTGAAATTCCACTTTTGGAAAACACAAACTGGGAGGAAACAACAAAAACCACATTAAGCAAAACACCTTCAGATCAGCCCAGCATCAGAAAATGAAAAATGACAGTCTCACACATCTAGGTTTGCAGACAGCAGCTAACTGCCAGTTGCACAAGAAGGAAAAAAAGCCAGTCTCAAAGAAAAAAGGTTTCCCCAGGGGACATTACAGTAAGGAGTGCTGGAAAAGTCAAGAGCTCAAGCAAGCTGAAGAGTCACATCTTACAAGAAATCTCAGCTACATCTTAACCTGGCAGTCTTTACTCCAAAAAGTCAAAGGTGACCTTACCTAAATAAGGGCTAAATAAAAAGGCACAAGAATTGTTTCACTGAGAGTGTTCTTCAGTAAAGTTCTCTGAATAAAAGGCTTGTGAACAGCTGAAAAACAATTACAGACTAATTGACTTGGAAATAAAATGACACTTTCAAGTTTATGAAAATACAGAGGACAAGATGATGCATAATATATTTCAAGTGTCTGACTTTTTGGAGTGAACAGTGAAGAAACTCAAAATTATCAGGGTTTTCCAGCCAAGGAATTACTTGGCAAAGCATAATATCAAAATGTGAAGAGAAATGAACACCATAATAGGAACATATTCATGTCTGCTTTCCTACAGAATGCTTGAGAGTTAATGAGCAGCTAGCATTTGATGGTTCCCATTCCCAATTACCAATTGGATTTATTTATAATTATCTGTGCATGTGTTATACTTACTTACCAAACGTTTAGAAAGGAATCTCTATGGACCCTGCAAGACTTTTATATTTTGTGTGTTGTGTTTTGTGCCTATCACAAATGAGCCCTTATTAGAAACTAGATCCTTAGGCACCCAGAAATAAAAACTTCCAAGGAGAAACTTTCTTGCACCCAATCTCTTTTTGGTATTCATGCCATATTTTCAGCTCATAAGAGAAGGTAAAACCTGTTCTGGGAGCTGAAACATAGCACGTGACAATAGCAAGAGTAAGAGCAGGTTTTCCTGTTACCTGACACTTAACACAGAGAGTTTTATCAGAGCAGAGACTTGAAAGGCTGTATAAACAGAATAGCAGGCTTTTGTAGGGACATAACTAAACCAAGACAATGGCACACGTACGCACACAAAGGAAAAACAGGCCAGAGGAAGGCTAGCTCAAAAAAGATCTTGAGGCCTTGAACTGAAATAGATTTTCTATTTTTTAAACAATCACAGAGAGTCATGTGCATGTGCTATGAAAAGGGGTGAAAGAAGATTTAAACACAGTACTTTTAATAAGGAAATTAAATGTGTGCCCAAGACATAAAGCTCTGGTGGCTGAAGTCTGCAAACTTTTGCGTACTTACAAAATTTAGATTCCATTAACAATTATTTGTATGCCTGTATTAACAAGTATTTGTATATTTAAAAGTTTACAATATTTTTTAATACTTTAGGTATTAGGATTAATACCTAAGAGTTCTCTGCTTACAGCTACATTTTAAACAGAGGTTTCCAGCTACATGTATCTCTGCAGAAGAAAGGGCAATCAGATTCACTACAGGGTAGGTAATTTGGAATAACCTATGGAAAAAGCTTAAATCTTTTACAGCTCAGAAGACCTTTCAAAAGACATCCAGGTCTGTAAGACAGACTGAACAACTCACATACAGGCCCTGACCTTACTCACATGAGTATTTCTTGAATATGTCAATTGCAATGGTGCTATTTCAACAGGATCATGATAAATATAATTAGTTAGTTACTTCCTAGACACCAAATGGTCTAGTTTTCTCCCAGCCCATATTGTTCTCCTTCTGTTCTATAGCTTTTGAAGGAGTTGTGGGAAAATGGAGATACACTTACAAGCAGTGTTTTGTCAAAGCTTAGCCTGTAATTCTTAATCCATTGTAGAGTGAACCCAGAGCACCCAATGGATGGCTGCAGATGGATTTAAAAATAATAAAAAAACCAACAACACTATAAGTGTAACAAAGAATCAGACATATCCTGCATTCATTCTACATACAGAGTACTCCTTTTCTTTTCTTATTGAGTTGACCTGCTGTTAAGCTGGGTTAAACATGCCTTTTTAAAAGAATTTCCACCTTGAGCATATATGCCATGCATCTGACCCTTCAAGGTCTTTCTAATTAAAGACAGGCTATATCACCATTTGCTAAATGTATTTGGAGTGAATGTAATTTAGCGTAGCATTTCTAATACATTACATGGCATTTTATTTGGATTCCAGTATGAAATAGAAGTAGCACCAACATAACGAAATCATTACAACAATTAGCAAAAACGTATTTGTACAAAATCCTGCCCCTGCAGTGGAACAAAACAGAATGGGAGAGCTGATAACAAAATAGAGAGACCCCTTCCATTCAAAGGAGAGAAAGGCACAACTGATAACAAACAAATGGTAGCAGGGTAAGGGGATTGGCACCATCCAAGACTGCTACAGAGCTTGAGCTCACACACGCCTAGTCTTCCACAAACTCTTTTAAAATGGTCTTCTCAGGAAAAAAAAAAAAAAAAAAAAAAAAAAAAAAAAAAAAACATTCAGGCAGTCGGTAATTATATATTTGATATGCTGCCCTAACCTCTGCCTGCTCCAAATTCCGAAACTATTCCAACCTTGTAAAAACAGCAAGAGCAGGAAGAGAAAAAACATGTGCTTGTTGACATAACCAAGCAACCATTGGGTGCAGATTTGCTAATAAGCAAGGGAACGGCACATTGCTGCATATGCAATGTGCTGCTGCAAAGGGATAGACATGATTACAGGGAATCATCCTGACTTCCCAAAGCACTCGGGCTTTTGTTTGAGCATCTTCCACTCTTCGTCCAGAGGTCTGCACAGTTCTCAGCCATGAGAAAGCCACTGCTCTGGATATTGTGCCACCACTCAAGCCCAAACTACTTAAAGCTGCTGCTTAAGTTCCCTTAGACATCACCTCTCTCCTTGACTGCTTTGAGCCAGTTTACTGCAGATTAGGAAAGGAGTTGTCTGGCCACTGCTCTGATCCACTACCACAAAGCTAATGCAGTTCATAGCTAAGCATGAAGTCTTCTCCATGGGTATTTTAATTGTAGCAGAGACTGGATGGCAGCAAACACTCTTCTCAAAGCTGTGTAGAAGTTTTGATGATGCAGGTGCACAAACAACTAGATCAAATAAAGCTGCTTTAATATCAAGCTCCAGTGGAAAAGGAAGGGAGTTCATGAAGTAAAAAAAAAAAAAAAGCTATGATAAAGATAAAATAATTAGTGAATAATTAAAAAATTAAGCTCAAAAGCCACTTCCATGAATTACCAAGCAATAAAAAAAAAAATCAAATCCCTAAAATAAAAATAAAAAATTAATCATTGGCTGTATCCTTTTGGGTTTTTAAATACACTTTAAAAGAACTCAGACAACCTAGAAGGGCCTAGTCAGGGCCTTGTGGATGCTGTGCCTCCTGCAGAGTAAAGAGGCCTGGCGTGTAAGTGACTGACGGCAGACACTAGCTCCTTAATAAGTGAGGTGCCTTTTTTACTGTAAGCAAGAACTAAGCAGCTGAAAACGGGAGGCAGTGAACACATTGAACCTTTCTTCATCACACTCAGGGCACATCTAAAACGCAGTCAGTGTGCCTGCACATATGGGAACTAGCTCAGACACCGACAGCAGCACAAAGTGACTGCGTGTGCAGTATTTGGTGAGGAGCTGGGTACGTATTTGGGCTTTTAGACAAAAATAGGAACTGTGCTGCCAGTACCAAAATTAGCTAGTCTAAAGCTAGCTCATAATGTGTCCTTGTGCTGCAGGCATTGCCTCAGATGGTGTTGGCCTGGGACGGAAACAGAACAGGCAGGAGGACATGGAAGATGAAGAGAGACCAGGGGAAAAGGGCAGAAAGAAACTAAGGGGATTAAAGAGAAAAAGGGAAGCAGGTAGAAGAAAAAACAAAGGAAAAAAGAGGTGAAACGACTGAAGAATTTTAGTCAGGTTTCATGTGCAATTTATTTAAGAGCAATGACTGGAAAAGCACAGTGGGAAGTAAAAATCATTTCTGTGGTCTCTGCTGCTCTGCACCTCTAGCCCTCAGAGTACAAAAGCTAGAGGGAAGGGAATTCCCAGAGGGGAAGAACTGGCTCTACACCAGCTCCATGTAACAGTGAGTGGCCAAGGATGAGACATCAATGTGTGCTTCTGGCAACTAAATCATTGCCATGGATGGCAGGCATCCAGGTGCAACCAATAAATGCCCCGTCTTCCCCCAATATATATATTTTTTTCTCTTCAGAGGCCAAGAAGATTCAGGCGGTAGAACACTCTTTCTGATGCACTGCCTGAAAAATAAAGTGGAGGCAGATAAAGTACAGAGGGATTGGATAAAAAGAATGTTTCAGAAGCTGTAGTTTTATTTTCTGCACATAACTGTCTGCATATGTAGAGCAAACTGTGGCCATATGAAAAGTGGGACAATTCATAGCGGCAAGGATCAAGCTGGACGTTCTCACAGAATCCTCTATGATTTGAGATAAGGGAATTAGCTCTGAGAAAGTCATAGCTATAAGGGAGCTGGTTTCTGAGGAGATTAACATCAACCCACAGTATTATTAATACATTAGGAATGTACACAAAACTATCCTGCCACATGATGATGTAGAAATACCTAATTCCTGTCCACAACCCCATTAAAAAGAGCTTTCGAGGTGGTAGAACAGACCTAACAAAGAGCTGCACTCAAGGCTGTACTGACACATCACTAACTGCAATTCAGAAGAGTAAGCTATGCTCCAGTCTGCTACTGTAAGTGGCAATCCCTAAGATACCTTTTTTCCCTGTAATTTTTAAGATGGATATATCAAATATCTTAATGAAAATCAGCATACAGATGTTTTGCAGGTTATATATCAGTCTGATGCAGCCAAAAAATGTGCAAACATACAGAACTCTGTCTCACTGCTCATTTCACATTGATTGTCTTTTGAAAACAGCTCATCCTAAAGTCTCAGGCTGAATAAGACAAATGAAATGATTGCAAAGTTCTGCAAAACTTTGCAAAAATAGCCAGCGTTCATTGCACAACTCCCCAGTCAACAATAAACTCTTGCTTCTAGCAAGTATGTATCAACTACGTCTTCTAGGAATTAAAATATCTTATTATATTGTTACAAATAGGTAAGTGGTGGGAAAGAAATGTGTATCATCTGCTGAAGGTTACCAGTAGCTGCAGAACAAAAAGAGGGCCCTGTTTCCAAGTGTCTCCGTTCTGTAACTTGGTGTTCCCTGCTTAAAAGGAAAGAAAATCATTACCGTGCAATGCAACATTAGAAAAGCAAGAAGGAAATAAAGTGGGAAGCAGTTAAATGAGGGGAATGCTGAGCAGCGTCTTTAGAGCTCTAGATTTTCCATCCAGAATGTAAGAAAAAAGGAGAAAATCAGCAATAAGACCTTATGTTGACTACTGAGTAAAAATATCCCCTGGTAATTGGTACTAGTCTTCTTGTTTATAATCCCAGCGAGGTATCCCTTTAAGTCTTTGTTTGGAAAAAATGCTAAACCTTTTCCTAATTAAAGTGCATATTAAAACCTGAAAAGCTCCAATAAATTTCAAATTACTGTACAATGTCAAATAGCTGTTGAAATTTTTCAATTTTATTTTATTTTATTTTTTCTGCAGGGAATAATTTTCAATGTTGGATTTAACCTAAAAGGCCACTTTGGTCAGATAAAAGGCATCTTGAAAATATCACTTTCTACATTTGTGAATTAAGCGATGAAAATGAAGATGAGGAAGGAAGAAAAATCTTTGTGTGCAATAATATTTTATGCATGAAGAATTAAATAGCAAAAATAGCTCATTGGAGGAAATGAAACAAACAGAAACCATTCCCCCACAACTGCCAGAGCACCACTTCAGCTGGACTCAAATATTGTGCTATGCATCAAACAAGTTTGTGCCACAAGGATGAATTTATACGTCTAAGGATCTACACACGCAAACAGAGGTATATAGAAATATAAATTGTGAATGTGCATTCCTGGCAGCAAAAGCATTGCTTGGATGAGACTGATAAAGCCTAGAGCTTATATAAAGCCCTGCAGTGCTTATCTTTGTACAACATGGATTTCACTCCAGATATCTATCTATACCTTGTCCTTGTCCACTTACCAAACACAGACTCTAGGAACAGCTGGAAAAGCAGCAGCTGGGTGCCTTGTCATCATGAGGCAGCATTTCTTTATTTTTTTTCTCTCTTTTTGCCATCATACTCCCCCAGTAAAGATTTATTCAGGCAGTGCTTTGAATGGAAGAATTAATGTCTGCTTTGACCCTACACAAAAGGTCCCACTAAATCCTGCAAGTGCAGATGCACATCAGAAAGCTTTTGTGTGTCTAGCTAGTGTACCAGTCCAGTGAAGATGTGGACCTAACTCTGAGTTACACTGCCAGTCACCTCTGTTAAGTGGAGAGGACTAATAAGATAATGTTTTTTTTTAATTGTAAATCTGTGAGAGTTTAAAGAAACATATTCCTTTTATTCTTAAATTGCATCAAAGTCTAACTACTGTTTTATTTTCTGAAACTGCAACATTTTCCCTTTCCTTGCTGTCATAAGAAATTAATAAGGTACCTACACCTCCACCCCTGGGGTGCTTCATAAGCAATTAAAACGCAATCATCATAATAAAGAAATAAATAACCTTAATTAAAACATTGCACAGGAACCTTCCTCAGATGCAGACAGTGGGGAGCTGTCTGTCTCCCTGAGATTTTACATATCTGTCAGCTAGACTGAGATCCAAATGCAACATCAGGCTTCATGGACATCATCCGGATTTATGATATTCCCTGAAGGCCCTGGATTCATACCCCACCAAACAGATGATAGCCACATGTAGATTACTTTTTTGTTAGATAAGATTTTTTAATTGCTTCATTTAATTAAATTTTCACAAGAGTTCTGGATGCTTGGACCACACACAATCATCTCCCTACTCCCCTGCTATCCTTCTTAGCCTCTTTCTTTCAAAAACAAACAAAACATCTCCCACAATGTCTCTTCTCACTCCCACGTCTTGTTTTTCCACCCAGGGCTCTTGTATTATAACCTTTGGCACTTCCTTCTCTCATTCTCTGGTCGATGCTGTGTTTACCAGCTCCTCGTCACTCCAGACAAGGAAGAAATCTGAAAAATATTCTCCCTCTACCTATGTCCCATCAGCAGGACTAGATTTTTCTCAGCTCAATTTTCTCCTCATCTTTTCAATGTAGTATTCCCCAGAAGGAGCAGAGGGCCACAGCAGAAGACTTCTAGTCTGAAACACTGTCACTTTCAAAAGTGCTACACAGACCTTTTCTGGGTACTAAAACTTCAGAACTGAAGGAGATGAAGAACAAAGGATTCATTTATTTGAAGTGATAGGACATCGAATAGCAGCTCTTCAAGGGTAACAATTCCTATGTGCCAATATGATTTATTCTCCAACCACAAAGCAATTTTGTGGGGGTTTTGCTTGGCTTTTTGTTTAAATTCTTCATATAAAACTACCCATCCCTTTTATATATTTGTACATATTATAGGAATTCTGACCGGTTTCTGATTCATAGTGTCATCTCTGCCTTCCATTTTTTAATACACAAACAGATTTGCCCCAGAGCATGTCTAAATCATTCCTTCTAGCTTCATACCAGAGCATGTTTTGAAGAGCATGTTGGGAACAACCATAACTGATATCTCTGAGATATTGACTGTGGCACCACTCTTTCACATGGGAAGAGATGTATCTCACCTTCTTCCCCAGCCTGCCATATTATTATTATTATTATTATTATTATTGTTATTATTATTATTATTATTATTATTATTATTATTAGGCAGAATAGGAGACAAAATGAATGCAGCTAAGAGGTAAAATCATACAACTATGCTGTGCTAAATCCTTGTAACGATTTACCCTAAGGTTACTGAGCTATATATACTAGATCAATCAGATGCCTTTTATACACTTTGGATGCGTAGTCCTCTAATTGCATCTGTACCTAGTGGTATTCACTGAGCACCACGTCAGCTCGTGGCTCTCATGTTCAGTACTGAAGCATTTGGATTCTGACAGATATATTTTAAATTCAGGAGATGCCTCAAGTTCTAGGTAGGTCTCAGAAGAGTGAAATATGACAAGATAACATCATTTCTTTCTTTTCCAGAAGGATTTCAAGATGTTTCTTTGCCTAAGGCATTCACTATTTATTTTCAGTTAGTTAATGCAGGGGAGTTTACACACCAGGCTTGCCCTGTTATAACCATGTTTAGAACATATTCTTTTTCTGAAGCTGTCATTTTATAGTTTAATTCTGAACTAAAGGGAAATGAAAGATAAGGAGCTAAGTAGTGGCAACATACATAAGGGCAATATCAATATAGGCAGAACTTTTATCACTTTGAAACAAACCATCTTCATATGTAGTACACATCTGCTCCAATTTTATAAATTAAATTAATGTGCTGTGCTGGCTGAATATATGGCATTGTAGTCTCAAGAGGGTCTCACATAGCTCTGCATTTTATTTATGATGTTCATGAGCACGTCTAGCACATGCCAACTCAGTGTGGGCTGACTGTGCATCCCCACTGAAACAGCAATCCAAAAATGCACCAAACCTCACATCACCGTCATTACTCTGTGTGCCCTCCTGCCACTTCAGCTTGAACCTGCTGCAAAGGCTGAAAGCAATAGCCAATCCTCCTTTCTTTGTCTTTGTTCCTAACAGATACAAACATCCTCCTCCCAAAATTATAATTGAATAAATAAATAAATAAATAAATAAATTTTGCTTTTTGTCCTTTCTTTTCAAGAGTATGTTTGAATGATCAAAATCAAACCAGTAATACTGATGAATGGACTACAATTGTTTTGTACCATTTTATACCATAAGGTTGGCTGTTATTATAACTGAAATAACCAATGTATAGTTGTAAGAGGAAAAAACATATATATTGTGTGCCTAGATTGTCATTTTATGCTCTAGAAATTCAGCATCTCAGTAAAAGAAAGCTTAAAATAGAGAATTCTTCCAATAATAATTACAAGTGAATTAGGAAAGAGACACCCGTTCATGAGAGACCTACCATTTCTCTGTTGCCAACTGAATGAGCTGTCCTAAGAGAATAAATTTTTCTGGATTACTAAAAATTGTAATCCAGATTACATTACAATTGAGATTATACTGAAGACTACTGATTCAAACAGACAGATTTTGGTAACAGTTCAGTACAGACTATTTGCGTAACTCTTTTTGTGAGAGAATGAAAGACAGCTGAAGGTAATTTCAAATTTAAAACATGACTAAAATTCTGTAATCAAAATGTATGCTTGTACCTCAGTATGGATTTGATACTAATGAGAAAGGCAGGAGTCATTTTAACATCTCCAGATTCAGGAGGAAACAAGCTAAAACTTTAAATTGTCTGTTCTTGGTATAGATAATATCTTAGGTAAATACAAACAGATATATATGCATGTATGTATCCTAAAATATCTTAAGAACATATATATGCTTATACACTATAAATATGGTGTTGATATATCTTGTATACTTATATGAGTGTATCTCTATATATGTATATCTAGATAAATGTGAAAGTGGTCAGAATTTTGATAATAAAAGCATTTGCATGAATAGATTAGTTAAATGTGAGTAACCATCATTGCCTTTAGTTCCGTGTAAGCTCTTGGAGTTAGAGAAAGGAGATGCAAGGGTGTTTTAATTTGTAAATTCTATTTTAAAATGCAGCTGAATGAGGGTGGTTTGTTCATCTATAGCCTTGTTTAGATGAGGAAGTTAGGTGAATTTGAAATTCAATAGCTAATACACGCTCATTTCCTTTATTAACACTATTTCCTGTATTTACACGAAGTATACAGAATAAGGTGAGTAAGTATGCAGAATAATTTTTCATGTAAAGTAAATAGATGTCCATACTATGAAACAGAGTGAAATTACAATTTCATGTTACAGTTATGGGTACATGTGAGTGAGATAAAAAAGGAAATTATCCTCTATATATTTCAATCGCATTTAAGCAAATTTCAACACAGAATAAAGATTGCCATCAGAAAGGATTTAATCTTACAGTAGATTGATAAAGAGAGTTTAACTGTAAGATAGAGAAGCTAAAAGCTCTAATCTTGTGAGATCTAGATTGTTTTAGTGACTGAGCTCTTAATATCTAAATATTTTTGAGCAGTTTTATGTTACAAAGATTGTAATGAAGTCTTTATTGCTAATCTGATTTTAAAGTAATTACACGGTGACCAGATTTATCTCACATATTTTCAAATCTCAGTTTTTTTAATAGTCTTTACTTAATAAAATTATTGCAAAAATCATTTCTAAATCCAAATCTAATACTTTTCTTGGTTAAAGGCATGTTTAATAATTTCTACATTCCCCATTGTTTGTATTGCGAAACTCCCACGTGTAACATCTGATTTGAAAATACCAAAATCCTTTCCAATACGGTAAGTATTTAAGGCTTTTAATTCATGTATCAAAAACCAGACTAGCCAAAATATTAGTGAAAATAAGGCTATTACCTGTTGTTGTGCTGTCTAACATCTACATAAACAAGAGAACTCCAATCGATGAGTGCAATGTCCCTTTCACGCTCTACAGGTCTCATTTTTTTACCAGACAGAACATAAAAAGCATTTTATATTCCATCCCACATTTTGTCATAAGAATTTATTTCTATAAATTGGGAGAATTATGTTCTCAGACAAATTATGGGTTTAATAAATGCTGTAATTGAATTCCTGTGGCTATAAAGTATATTATAAATGAAACAAAAATTCTGAAATTAAGTTTTAATTCCTGTTAATGTTTTAAATTCTGCAGTGTATTACTTGGGACATAGCTAAAGCCTCTGTTCAGACAACCTATTATTAAGGTCATTTTGAGTATATACGTGGACATTTTTCTCATTTCACCTGCCAAGGACAGATCTTTAGAATTTGTTTTACTGAATTTGCCTCTGTCTAGAAATTTGCACCAACTTTCAAACTATTTTATTGCTTAAAAGAACAGCCTGTTTACTCATACTACAACCAAACCATTTTGTTTTTAATGCTCACTAATTAAGTCTTCTTTAAAGGATTCATCACGGGAAAACAATGATTTTTTCCTTATCTGTTTCCATTGTGAGGGGTTTGAGTTTCAAATCTTGAAGTGGTAAAATGGTAAAGACATAAGAATCTGGAAAAATGATTTTTGTGTCTTCTTCATAACAAGAAGCAAAATGGTGATGAAAATAGTTCCAGTAACAGAACAAAAATGGGTTTGCACTCACAACATCAAAAGGAGTGTACAGCAGCCAGACCAGAAATACTTTATATCCCAAAGTGACACTAGATTAATTTTAGCATGCAAAGAATAATTCTGATAACTGAGAATTAATCCTCCAAGCCCAACCCCCAAAATGAACCAAAGTTGTTGCTTTTTTTTCCTGTAATTAATAGACTGCTTTAATTTAACTGCTGTCATTACCTCAGAAGACAGTGAAGTTTAAGGTCTAAATTCTGCCTTTATGTTGTTGCTGCAGGATAGCAACTAGTGAAGCAGCTAAGACACTGACAGCAATATCCATGATTAAGTTACCATCTGACGATGCTTTGCCACACTCCCTGAAAAATGAAGCCACACATCTGCTGCATTTGTAAACCTGCAGATTGCTGAAAGACAATTACTGCTTAAGTGAAAACTGCCATTGCATGAAACAATTAAAATCTATGGTTCTACCAGAAACCAGGACACAGGATTCTGTCTGTAAGCAGTTAATGACATGTTTCCATGGCCTTCAGAGGGACAAAATGTGAACTGAAGACCAAATGTTACCACTGATGTTACCAAAAATAAATAAATTTGCTCATAGACTCTTGAGCATATAGCTATTATGGAGAATGTGAGACACTGCCAATTCAGTGGCAATGTAATTTCATAAGTCAACACAGTTACTTATATCTCACTTATATTCAATTATGACAATCTACAATACGCAGCACTTTGACCAGAGTCTCTCAGTCAACATAAGAGCAAGGCGCAAAGTAGGCTCTGATCCTAATTGCAAATCTTTCTGCTCCCATTGACCTTCAAGAGGAGCAGAGAGTTCAGCTCTTTGTGCACTGCTTTCACAGGGATTTGTTTCCAGCAAAACCCTACCTGACGTGGAGAGCTAGGAGTCAGATGATTTCATAAGGAGTGAACCCAGACAACAATTAGACTGGGTAAAATGGGTTAAATTTCTTTCAAGTTACTTGGTTTTCTCGTGCCCTGTAATCACTAGGAGTGCTCTTTCAAATGGAAAATGTCCAGCAGCTATTAAAAATAGTATTAGGACAAACTCAATTTAATTGTCTTGTGGATAGTATGAAATTGAATACACTGAGGTCATTAACCTTCAATACCCAAATTCTATTTTTCTATAATTATGTTTCCTAAACACAGGAACCCTGTGTATGGGAGCTGACAATACACACATTACACTACTAAACAAAAGTTGAGGTCACAGTCAGGTGACCTTCACATTTAACATTCATAGACAAAAATACTCTCTAAAGCAAGCATTTTTTGTTTTGGACTACTTCCCCTACTGATGGACATTCTGAACTTCAGGTTAAGCCATTTTCCTTCCTTTAGCATGCTTTGCCCCTGACTATGTAATGAAAATGCCAGTGCAATTCACATTATATGGTACCTATTAGCTCTTTTATGGCTCTTGTGATGTTTGGAAATAAATATGTATAAACTCAATTTACCCATCATTTATCTTGCAATCTCACAGAATTATAGCCCTTCATTTAACATTCTGGGTGTATTTTATGGAGCAATAAATGCTTGAAAGCATTGTATTCTTCATGGTCACCCTTTCAGAACATGAGATTATCAATTGTTACCATGACTTCAATGCGTTTACACTTAAGTTCTTTTGTAATCTTTCCCCGCATTATAGTCTCGGCACTTGGCATATTTAGAGACTCTCTCTTATAAACTGTACTGCTTATACGTGCATTTCAAAAGAAAGCCCACATCAAGCAAACAGTTTGTTTTCTATGTGATATTGTAAGAAATATGTTGCTCTTCGTCATAATCTGATATTTTAGAAGTCATATTGTAACTCAGTTTTACTGTTATCCAACACTATGGACAAAAGAAATAGCATCGAAACAAATGTCTGAACAAATGAGAAGGAGAAAAGGAAGAAATGGCACAAATAACTGAACATCTTAGACATCTGCACACTAACGGAAAAAATCAAGTTGGTAAAAATTATTTACATTGTTTTTTATATGGTGACTCGTATTTAGGATTAATTATCTGTGAGACAAAACCACAGGTTTTTGTTTGTTTGTTTGTTGTTTGTTTGTTTTTTCTTTGCACACATTATCTAACAAAATGGCTCACAAGGCAGAGCTACAGTTTTCACCTCTACAGCCTGCTTCTCAAAGGTATTTATATGTGGTGAGGCACTGGAACAGGTTGCCTCGAGAAGCTGTGGGTGGTTCTGGAGGTATTCAAGTGGGTGGCATCCCTGCCCTTGGCAGGGGGGTGTTGGAACTGGATGGTCTTTAAGGTTCTTTCCAACCCAAGCCGTTCTGATTCCATGACATGTTTGAAGATCTGGATCTGAAAATCCAAACTCCTTCTCATAGTGTTCAATGTTACACAGCAAAAATAAGGCCAGCTATTTCCTAAAGGCTGGAAATGGGGAAAGCTACTGATGCTCCATCTCATCTCTACAAATAATTACTATCTTCTTTATGAGCTATGGTTTTAAACAAATGTAATTTGATGTTTCTCTAAGCTTAGGTACTGTAGCTTACTGCTGAATACACATTAGTTATGCTCTTTGAAGCCTCTTTTTGTTGGGACATAAAAGGCAAGTGTGGATAAACAAGCCATCTATGTGGCTGAACCTCCAAAGCAAGGTAAAGATGAAACAAACCTTCAGGCACATGGCAAAGTGCACAGTATGCCTTCCTTCAAAGAGTACAGGCACAGTTCCACTCTTAGATACAAGCTGGTAGAGTTCATCTACCTACGGCTGCACTTACTTATCCTGATGAAGAAAGAGTCTGTTTTAAGAATGATCACCTCTATATCTGCAAGAAGAGAACAGCAACGTATGAATGGTGAACCTGAAATCAAGCACAACAGTATTTTCATTTCATCATTGCCTGAACCAAGATTAGAAACACTCTTTCACACTGACTTTATTTTGTTAAGAGGGCCATTTTTGTGATCTCAAACTTTTCTTTTAAACTGAAATATCTTTGTGAAGTATTTTAAGTCTACTTTTACTCAGTTAAATTCCTGTGATCTTCTAAAACAAATAGACCAGATGATACACTGTGACGGAAAAGCACTCCAGTGTAAACCTGTGACTTCAAAAAGATTCTTCATGGATACAGAGATCTGAGCTATTATACCTGAGAAGAAGGTCAAGGCCTCACTGTTATAATTCCATAGGGATGCTGAAGAAACTTTGCATTAACAGCACTTGCCCTTACTGTGAAGACACTGCAAAGTTTTGTTTGTCTTTCCTGTGCTGTAAGCATGTGCATCTTAAATTGCAACTTTATAATTTTTAACTATACCATTATTTGCACAGACACAAAATTTCAAAATAATGTAAAGTTGGCTTCTTTCTTTCTTTCGTTCTTTCGTTCTTTCGTTCTTCCTTTCTTCCTTTCTTTCTTTCTTTCTTCAAAATGTATTTTATTAATCTCTGTTGTTCCCTATTATCAAGGGGACATACAGAACTTGGTGGCCTTTTTTATATTTAGCAAATGTTATTTAGAGTATTAAATTGAACAGTTTATTTCAACTAACATACCATGTAGAGAAATAGCACGGCTATCATATCTAAACGCAGGGTTTCGGTACAAAATATGGAAACTGCAATTTGTTCTCCTTTGTTATAGGACTGTATTCTTCTTCATAACATGCATAATAATAGCAATAATAAAAGTGCAAAAAGCTATTCAGCACGATGGAAAGTATAAGATTTTTTTCTTTCAGTAAACATCATCTGGCATTCACATCTTTCTCACTTTACAAAGCCACAACTGTGAAAAGCGTGGACTCAGGCAGATGTCTCATTGTAAAAGAGGTGTAAACAATCTCAGAAGTCTTTCAACATCTTCTGACCAACAAAACTACCAATTTGATATTCTACGTGCCCCACAAATTTCACATTTATTCTCCATTTGAAGACATTAGCATCAAAGATCACTACACTTTAAAAGTACAAAGGAAGGCTAAAGGACAGTTCATGGGGAATAGTTTTGTTGTCTGTTTTTGTCTTTAAACAAATCTGCTTTTAATTTGACATTCATTATCTGAGGTTGCACGCCACTTACGGAGGTGACAGCTGCTTAAAACATTAGGTTGGGTTCTTCTTTCCTGACACTAAATATCAAATTGGACCTTTGTCCTCCGAAAGGATGTAGGCATGTGTTTCATTTTATACTCAAATTATTACATTTATTTTCTGCCTACTTCATCAAAGAAGAAAAGTTCTCAGTATTCAAGCAATCTTAGAACTTTGACCCATTCTTCTTCAGCAATACACAATTATTTGGTGCCTATAGAGTTCAGATGTGTTCTCAGTAGCAGGCATTGCTACAAACTGATGAAGAGCGAGGCTGCTGACATGGCCTTCCCTGGTTTGAGATGCTCTAGATCCTCATCTGACAAGTCTTTGGCACCCCAGAAATCAGCAGGACAGGGCTACACAGGAGAAAGTAATTCCTTAAACACCCATTGAAGCCTTCAGAAATAGAAAGAGTTTTAAAGAAACCATTCATGAGCTGAGTCACCTGCCCCTTAAAGAACCAGTGGTGTGGCAGCTTTTCTTTCCTTCCAGAGCCTTCAAGGAGCAATTTTTTTCATCTCTGATCATCTTTGGGTACCCATTCCTGGGTTGATATAACTTGTAGTGGTTTAACCCACTGCAGTTTATTATTTCTCATATGATCAGTGATTGCTCATAGGCACTATCCAAAACAGACTTGACTCAAAGCTC
This sequence comes from Anas acuta, assembly GCF_963932015.1. Lineage (NCBI taxonomy): Eukaryota > Metazoa > Chordata > Aves > Anseriformes > Anatidae > Anas > Anas acuta. The sequence goes on along the minus strand of NC_088980.1, from coordinate 45,420,899 downwards.
AAAAATGTCTGGAGTAATTCCCAAACAACCACGATCTAAACTGTCAGATAGCCATCCCATACCACCCAGAAATCATTGAAGCTCCAGATTGCACGTTACTGGAAACTTTGGGGAAGACCAAGAGTTGATATGGATCCAAAACCAGAAGTTCAAACGTGTGTTAATATAAGATGGGAAACAGCAATTGCACTGTTTTGTTATTAAGATAACAACACTACGAAACAAGCCAGGTGATCGTTTTTCTGCTTGACCAAATAGCTAAATTCATTGCAATTGTTTTCCTTGATACAAGACAAAGCAGAAAAGCATTTGAAATATTTTACCATCAATAGAATTAAGGTATGCAACTATCCCTTAGCCTTACAGGTCTCTGGTTGGAATAAATGTAAGTAAATGAGCTGCTCAGTAAGACGGGAGTGGGCACCTATCATTTCATAACTTTTTCACTTAGGAATCAGACGCTTTATAAAACCAAGCTCACTCATTCATTTTTTCCACACTACTGTTCCTTTTATAGGAACCATCTATCAAACACTTCAGCCAAAACCTTAGCTTAAACTGAGACATAGCTGGATTTAAGTTAGTGGCATTATGCTGTTTGATATTACCTTTATGGAAATTAATCTGGCACTACGATGCAGCAGTGTTTGCCATCAGAAGCAGAAAAGTCATACAGCTATAATGTTATGTAATGGCCAGATTTATTCAGAGCTTCTTGGCACAGTAACTAGACAGATCAACTTGATTTTGCACTGTAAAAGTAGCTGCATTATACAAAATGCATTTCATAACCTGTTGGCCCTCAGAAATTTCTTCATCGTCCTGTCTTTTGATCAGTACCAGGCCAAAGAAAGAAGGAATCAGTCCAGTCACACAGGACGGAAACACTGTGACTGAAAAGGTGAAGGCTCAGCCACATAAGTGCAGAGCTCGGTTATGATGAAAACGTGCAATGTAACAAATTCCTCTTCAATCAGCTCTTCCCTTTGCACTTTGTGGTCTGTCAGTTACATTCTTCTGGCTTTCTGAAACTGCATGCTTGTCTATGTCTCCCTTTATCTTATTTAATTTATATTTCTCTCCTACCGTGACATTCTGACCTCCCCTTTGATTTAGTGGTTTCTAACCTCCACCTCTCCCCTCTCTCCCCCTGACCCAGCCTGCCTTTTTTTCCCAAAAGGTTCACACATTACAGCGGTGTGGATTATATAAATAGTTCCAGTTGCCTCACCTGTCACTGTTTTCCATGGCCACTCTATATCTTTCTTGTCAAGAAATGAATGCACAACTGTCCTCCCTTTCATTTCCTTGCCTTTATTTGCCTGCCATTAACTTGATAAAATAATACATTCCAAACTACATTGTTAAAGTTGGGCCCTCTGTTTCAAAAGTGAGCACAAGCAGTAGTTTTCCTTTTCATGGTTTTCAGAACAGCAGGATTGGGCCATTCTGAAATCAAGATATGCATATGAAGACAGACTGACTAATTTTGATGCTTCTTTAAATTTATGTTGTAAAAAGGAAGAAAAAAATGCCAAAGCAAGACAATAAAACATTAGTTTCAACTTCTCCAAATTCCCAGGTTCACCTCCAGTAAACTAAACAAGAATATCAATGTTTATTGAATAGGAAAGTGTTTCATCTCATCTCTGTTCTTGCTATACAATATGAGTAGAAGAAGGGAACAAAAGGAAACAAAAACAAAAAAGCAAAACCAAAAACATGCTAGTGCTAACAGACAGAAACAGTGGCCTGCGAGCATTATTATGCAGAGGTGCTCAAGAGTACAACCTTATTTCAGAAAATTCTGACAGGTCTTCTGTCTTTCAGAACCCAGCATCATAGCAATACAACTAGATATGCTGGAATTCTTTAAAACTGCAGCTGTAGACCACAGATATATATATATAGATATAGATATAGATATAGATATATAAAAATCACATTATCAACATTTCTATTTGCATTACATACACTGCAATGTTTGCTCTGTGTATATTTTAAGATACAATGGGCCTTACTTCCTTCAATTTTTTAGCAGAGTTGTACATATGTACATATGTACTTTGTCAATGTCTACATAAGGCCTCGGTTCTCAAGGTGATTGGAACAGATAGGTGCGGTAAACATGCAGAGAGCAATGAAACACCTCAAGATCTAAGAAGTTACAATATTGTAGCCTGACACTGACATTAAGGAAAAAAAAAATATATATATATATATATGTATATATATATTTATATATATTCTCTTAGGTACTACGCAACAGTTCCTGGATCTACCCCCAAATTTGGGGTTGAAAGAAATTAAGAGATTATAAGAAATCTAATGCTGACTGAGAATTTCCAAGTGGTGCAGAAATTGCCACATTGTAAATGCAATTCTTATGCATTTAAATTCCTTCTTACAGGAACAAAGACCAAATTTATCATTAGTCACTCTAAAGATACACTTAGTAAATTTGTAAGCATATATGCACAAAGTGATGCAGAAAGTCATCAAAAAATCATCAACATATCTTCACAAGTCTGGGTTTTTGCACACACAAAATAAACCTTGATGTTTGAAACTTGCAAAGGCTCCTTTTGGAAGGCTTAAAATAAGTGGTGTAAAGTCTCCTTTGCAGAACCTCTGAGCTTATTCAAGGAGATCTTAAAACTCCAGAACAGGTTTCTGGGTTCAAACCAAACCTTGTACTGTCAAGGTAAAGAAGCTGTATTAACAGAGGATTACACTTTCCTCAGAAAACTTATGATGTGGACTGTGTAACTGAAATAATCCAAATTTTTTCTTTAAAGTTTTTTTAGAGGACAGATTTTTTTTACTTCTGTTTTCACAGAGAAGTGGTTCTCTTTGTTTACAGCTTTTATTATATTCAGGGACATTTCTAGGGGTACTTGATATTTTTGCAAAAAGTTCTACAGTTCTTCACAAGTGGCTTTTATCTTTTTAATTTGCTTTGCTATGAAACATTTGATCATGTACAGGTAAGCACACATATTACTGGACAATTTAGAAATTCTTTAAAATTCTTTTCATTTTGGCAATAATCTATATGGCTATATGAATAGTGGGTTTAGAAATGTAACGTAGTGCTACATTTTTCCACAACATAAGTTTTTTTTGAGTCAAAACATGAATATGCAAAACGGACATAATATTATGCTTTTTATCCTGAGTGATTTTTTTGAAAAAGTGGATAAACGGGAGTATAAGATTTCCTGAAGATTTTGAATTGTGATGAAAATGGTGCTATATGTGTAACGCTATACCTTGATTTCTGTCCTTCACTCACAATATTTAGAACAGATATTGACATCCAGACTGTGCTTTCCCTCTGCAAAAGAGAAAACAAACAGTATCTTTCCTGTCACAGACACTTTACAAGATGAGACATCATTTTTGATCTCTCCTCACACTCTGAGGCTAACTGGGATCTGCAGGAATTACTCCCGATTGCCAGCACTGCTAAGTGTAGCAGCTTTACAGAAAAGACATAGATGAATGATTCACACCTATATGTGTACACGGATGCATGACTAATGTTTGTATTAGTTACAAATGGAGAAAAAACAAAAAAGCTGCTGAATCTTGAAGTGGCTTTGGACCAAAAACCCAAAGAGCAACTCAAATTCAAACTAACAATCTCCTAATTCTTTATAACTTTGTTATCTAATATGCTCTGTCACCTACGAAAGACGTGTTGGCAAACATCTCTTAGCTGCATTTAAAATTCCACCACCTTCCTAAAATCTTCCTGATTTATTCCATGTTTCAATTTCAAATCCATTTAATATACACTTTTTAAATATGCTTACTTGAAGCATTATAGCAAAGTAAAGAGAAAGTGACTGAAGAGAAAGAGAAAACCAAGTAGCATATAAACCCCCCCAATTTCTTTCACCAAAAGCAAACACAATATTTATGACAGACATTAATCAAGATTTGGAAGATAACATTCTGCAGTTTGAGTAGTGTAAATAATGATGTAGACTTAAGATACAAAAATTAAGAGCAGAATAGTCTGCTCAATGTTGTAGTTATGAGTCTGGGAAGGGATCCTGTGTTAAGAAAAATAATTCCTCAGGGCACATAATATCTTTCCCCTCTGGTTTCTCCTTTACACTTTTAGTTAATTTCCCACTCTCTTCTGTCAATACTGCTGCTAATAATTAGCTTCACAAGCCAGCTGGATAACTGAAGAGCAAAACAAAAAAACCCTCTTTCCACCTTTACTAACAAACCAAGCTTTCCTTAAAATAAAGAAATATAGGTACACATTAGATACAGGGATTTAGGCCCTATCTTCGTACTGGATCAAATAGGGTGTAGGATCAACTCAACACTCTTCTAAAAGATGTGATGCAAAAGGAAGTTGGATTTCTAAGTCACCCAACAGCTTTTTAATGTTGTACCTGGTATTTGATTTAGATATTACAGCCCAAGTAGAAAGTATGGCTTTCCTTCATTATGCTATGTCCTGGAGTGCAATGCTGAATGAATCAGCTCCAGGCTGTAACAGCAAAATGTGTTTTTGAGAGGAGCAAGCACACAGCTGCTTAACCATATGGAAGTTTAGCTACACATGAAGCTCTGTTAATATCCACTTCTCACCTCCTCACATACATCCAAACGTGTTGCCCCGGTGCAGGCTCCTGCTTCCCCCTTCTCTTCCTTGCAGCCTCCTACTCTTAGGATTCCTTTGTCCCCTGTAACACCTCGGTTGTACCTCAGGGTACTCCAGCAGGTCAGCCAGCCGTGCGACCTTGAATGCTGCCAAGCATCGAGCCAAATCCACCAAGTTTTGCACAGCTTACCCAAGACGAACGGTAGATGGCTCTGGTAACTGAATATACATGCATCACTTACGGGAAAAATCAATCAAACAATTTCATGTCCTGTCCTCACAGCTGGGATCCTGCAAAGTGACGATATTGGTTTGCAGGGATGTATACTGCTTTTTCAGTCACTCACTACATATAGGTTTATACGTCAATATGATTTGATCCTCTCTTCTGAAGTTTTCTCTAGCAAAACTTAAAAGGAAAATAGATGGGGCCCAAAGCACAGAATTCTATACTTTGAAAAACTAGATCATAAATTATGCACGTGACAGCTAATGAAGAGCAGACCTGTAAAAGGAGCTAAACAGCTAGATTAATATTAGAAGCATGAACATGCCTAAACCATTTGTATTTACCTGATAAGCTTACTGATTGGTTTCAAGTTGACAAAGAGATAGTTTATATACCACACACTGGGGCCAATTATTTTATCTATTGAATTTTTCCTTGCTATTAGTAAATTCCCCATTTATTAGTGCAGAACTGGAGAGGGGAAGTTTTTAGCATGAACTTGATTGCTTACTACACCTATTTTTCACCTGTTTTAAGTAACTGATTCCAATTCTTCTCCCCCAATAACAATAAAATCATGCTATAAAAGAGCAAGATACTCAGTGTATGGAAAATTTCCCTAAGGTGTGACTAACCAAATAGATAGCTCCTTGAACCTCCTCAAAATTCGCATGACTGCACTGAAATACAAAATCAGAAGCTGCTACCAAGCATACAGTCTCTACCCAACCATCATCAAACAAGATGCATGCTCAGTTCTGTTGCTCATTCCCTGTGGGCTTCAGGCACTGCATCCCATCTGTGCTCTCACCATTTGTCTGTGAGCTGCGTACTCAGGCTGGTACTCTGCTTTCACACCCTTCTGAAAACGCCTGGTGCTTAGGAGACACTTCATATGTAACATGCAGTTGCCTATGCTCAGGAAAACAAACCATGCCATGTAAACACCATCCTCTGCTGTAGGCTGACTGGCAATATGCTGGCCTTTGAAAAGATGAACCCAAACAGCACAGCATCCTCTTCAGGGTGGCGAGTTACTTCGTGCTAACACCACAACCTGCACTGCAACAGGAGGAAGAAAGAGACACAGCCTCATTTCCTTAGCACATCCTATAGAGAGCACTGCTACGCACCCTGGAATGCAGCTCCAAAAAGGCATTGCCACATTGCCATCATAAAGAATTTGGAGAGATTTCTTTCTGAAACCAAGCTCCTGCATTTTCCATTGAGGAGAGATGAACACCCACCTCAGCACTCCTGGAGAGCGTGGAGGGAGGACTATCATGACACCCCAAAGTGAAAGTAGCGTGCTTTTGCCCATTTTGTTTGCAAGCTGTTCAGGTTTTATGGGGAAAAGGAAAAGCTCCTGGCTACCTGAGTTCCTGACACAAGCTGGCCCTTAACTCAGAAACTACAATCAGTTTCTTCCATCCTCTGTGTACTCAGTATGAGTGTAGCAGGAAGAGCAGGCATTGCCATTACTTTCAACTTGTCTTCCATGCAGATTAAAACTCCGAGTGTTTCAAGTAGCCCTGGGCTTTTCTTTAGCAGGTGCATGAGAATGAAGTGACAGACTTTAGGGAGGAAGGGGAAATAAAGTAATATTTTGAATGTTTCCTTTACTGTTGGATATTGCCAGTGTTTATTCTAACATATCACCTAATCTAAAGTTATGTCAATGGAAAGGCTTCACCAGAGACTGCAACAAATTGTTTATTCAGTAAAGGTCACTCACTTGGTGCTGTACATCATTTAGTTCTATTGTGAACATAAGCCCAGCTCTGACATTTAACGATTTAAAGCTAGGTAGGGTTCCTATTTCCACAACTAGTTTCACTGCCAGAAAGAATTCTAGTAAAATTGTTTGGAAGATGCAGCGTGAAATGTTTCTTCTGATTTAAAGGCTGTATGCTTTTTGCAGGTCTGACCTATGCATTCTGTGGCTTTATTTACCTTGTTGAAGCATAAAGTGACAATTTGTTGTTTATAAATACATTAGAAAAGTGGTTTATAGCATATTTTCCCTTTGAAGTCAGTAAAAAAGGTCTTGTTTTTACAAGTAGAAATATTCAGAGAGGACTTTGCTTGATTTGTTTTTGCTAGAAATTGCTCTGGGGAGTTAAATCTCTTCTCATTGCAGCTTTCTTTCTTTGTGCAGAGCAAAAGCTTTATAAAAGAAGTTTAGCCCTTGTGACTGCAAAGACAACTTTTTCATGTCCTTAAGATACCAGCAAGTATTAAAGATTGTTCCTTACACCAAGCACTTTGCCTTGTCTTTTCCCAGTGATCTGTAGCACCTGTGCTCTGATTCCTACTACAGAGACAATAAGAGATGGCAGTCTTTCAGCTGCAAGAAGATACCTTCAGTCATGTTGACCCCAAGCCAGAAACATCTCTTATCTTTTTCTCCTTCCTTTATCATACCTGGTGGCTCTTCACACAGCACATTTTGTTTTGTTTTGTTTTGCTTTAAAATGAGAGAGACACAGAGAAAGACAGAAGAATGAATTAGGAGCTAAGTGGATGAAACAGAGAAGTTAGACTTGTGGTGCGGAGCAAGATGTAAGGTAGTGCAGAAAAATGTCTAGTTGTTGCAACACCTATACTTGAGCAGCAGGAGCAAAGACGCTTTGCTAGTAGCTTGAGTAGGTTGTCTTACTATTCCTTTGGCATGCACTTGAAAGATGGAATGGGATGGAAATGAAGTCTGAGAGGGAGAAAAACTGAGTTTGTGGAAGGGAAAGGAGAGCACAGCAAACAACTTTTCAGAAATGGGGTACAATTACCCAGTGTATCCCTTCTTGTGAAGTCTTCAAGACATTTTCAGCCAGAGTTGTCATGTTTCCCAGACACAGGTACCATGGACACACTGCAGCTTGTAGTGCATGTTCTGTAAACCTAGTATATATGATAGTGTACCAATTAACACACCATGAAATACTCCATAAATGCACATTTCTGCTGTTGGCACTACACACTTGTCTTTTTTTCCTTTCTCCCGCTCTCCTTGGTCACAGTTCATTGCTACAAAACTTCTGAACTAAGATGAGTTGTGGCATGAACCTGGAATGTAATCACAGACCTTTACACCTTCAATCTAAAGTACTCCCAGAAGAGTTACTGTAATGGCATGCCTCACATGTTTCGGAGAAAAATTAACTAGACCTTTTGCCATACTATAGCCCATTGTTCTAATTTCAGCAATACTACAACATAGACTCTGTGTGATTAAATAAGCTGTAACTTAATTTAATATATATCTGACCACAAAGCCCTTCTTTATTTGAGTCACATTTTTTTAAATGATATATGTTTAATGAGTATATACAGCTCTACTGTTCTTCAGACACTGCTACTAAGCAATGGGTATCTAATCTCTCTGTGTGCCAGTCAGTTGTAGCCTCAGGACATTCAGAATCTGCTGCAGTTATGAAAAGAGAAACATCATTTGGTTTCAATACACGTCTCTCATATAGAATTTAAACACTACAAACAACAAAGTGCTAAAAAATACTGTTACTCCAATAGCCCAAGATATTTTTTAGAAAACTCTGCAAACTAACTCTACAAATATGCCACACAATGGCTTAGAAATAAAATTTCACATCATGCAGTTTTCAGATTCAGCTCATATATGCAGAATGAATGTAGCACGCAAGAAACCACATGTTCTTTCTGATAACATGAACTCCATGGAAAATACTTGAGATTCCTTTCTTCAATTATTTTAGCAATTTCCACACCGTCCAGATTAATTTCTTGAAATGATGTCCTGTTCAGCAGGACAAATAATAAAATACAGCAGCATCCCTCAACAGTGAGCACTCCCAGCTACACAATTAACACTGGAGGGATCAATGGAAAACTAACGGCACTTAGTGTTTAGTGTTCAGCTAGATTAAAAGGACCTTCCTCTGGAAAGCAGGAGTTCAGAACATCTAAGACCAGTTTAAAGCTGAAACCAGTTTCAAATGTACGTGCTAAGACATTCTGGGAAGCTTTCCAGTATTTATCTCCTTAAAGCTGGGCTTCAGCATCCCACACGCCGTGTCTCTGTTGGCACTTCTACCATCAAGGGAATTGCTAGCCTAGCAACACAGGGATTTCTGAACAATCCTCTCACAGGGTATGGAGAGAATATTTTCTGCTTTTGATCAGGTCAGAAAAAAACCAAACATGATTGTCCTTGTAACTCCTAAAAGCAAAGTTGCTTGTGCATAAAAGCAAAAGAGTGATGACAATCTCAATCAAAAATGGCATGGATATCAAATACCGATGCAATTACAGTATAGGTTTGATAAAAGTTATTGCTTAATTGATATGTAATTGCTATGAACTGCAGCCATTTCCATCACTGAATAAAGGTTGCTACAGAAAGAGATTTAGTTATACCATCTTCTAGTACTCTCGTGCCAAACTTCTTAAGCCTCTTGCCCTGACGGTGCAATCCATGACTTTAAATGTCTGCCTTCTCTAGACGCTACAGGGAGAGAGTCTGACTTGACCAGACAGAGTACTGAAGGACAAAGACAACAGCTACCTAAAGGAATGATGTTTTTATACCCAGACGTGTTTTCTATCTCATTTCTCGAGATCTCAGATGCTTTCCTAATTCAGACATACAAAATGAAATAAGAGTTAATTGCAAAAACATCTGGATATAGCTGCATATATCTGGAGGCAAGGGACTTTTTTTAGCTTGCTGGAAGAGAGGAGGACTCTTAATCACTGAATTAGAAAATCACAATCCTTTTAGTTCTCTCTCTGTCCCCACACACCATGCACTCTCCGCTATATGACATACCTGTTCTCCCAAGACAGTTGCAGAAGGTCCTAGACCAGTCTACCTGTACCCTCTTAGTAGGGGCACCCTTCTGGTGTCAAAAGATGTGGCATCTGACTGCTGTAGGCTGAGGAAGCCAGTGAACTCACACAGGTGGAAAGCTTTTGGGTTGGGTGGCAGCACCTTTTCCAGATGTGTTTTTGAAGAAAGCTGTGTTTAGATTTAGGATACCAAATTTGAAAATCCAGATCAGGATAAACTATTGCAACTCTTGGCTCTGCCAAGAAGGCAGATGATCTGGGTATGAACAAGAAGATATGAAAGTACTCAGGAAATTTCACTTGGGTCCTACTGAATTTCAGATTCCCACCAACAATGGAACGTTTTGTGAAGAGCACTCTTAAGTTACCTTAGAAATTATTAAGGGCAATCTTCACCTTATTTCTTCTATACTCATCCTATGTTGGGCACCAATGTAGTTTTGTGGGTCTTGGCTGAAGCAATAAATAGCATGGCAACAGCACTTGCTTGTCATTACTATTTCTCATTGTTGCTGTTTTTTGTTGTTGTTATTGTTTGTTTGTTTTGACTTTTTCCTCCCTTCTACCCCTCTTTCCTGGTGAACAAGATTGGTTATTCCTGAGCATTGTGACCACATACAATATTCAGACAGTTCGCGTAGGATGAAATGACCATGAGACTGCAAAATCTGAGATGTCCTTCTCAGTTCAGTGACAATACAGTGATGATAAAATGGATGTTCAAGAGCTCTCTTCCTGCTGGGATTATAACTCATTATTGAATTTTCAGTTAAAATCCAATTCAGACTTATGACAAACTAAGGCCACTTCAAAGCTTCTTTGGAGCTTTTAATGGAGAAATGTCACCAAGTCCCTTGCCATAAAGATTACAGAGGTTTATCTCGTCTGACATGTTGAGGCCATGAAGGTGAAAAGTTTGGTTCTGATTATAAATTGCACTGTTCAGAATCCATTTCCTATAGCTTATGCCTGTAGGGAGTTCTTGCATTGCAAGTTGCGAACATAAATATCTTTTAAGTAATAGAGGGGTGTGGACATTGAAGACCCCTGTCCAGTGGATTCAGACTACTCTTCCGAGCCTGAAAATAACAGACTGAAACTATCTTCCTTTATAAGGGCGCCAAATTCCTTCATCAAAAATCACTTAGTAGTTATGTAAAATTACAAAGTAAAGCCAAAATCTTACTGAAATCGGTTCAAAACTATCTATGAATTGAATGGAAATGGAATCTGGCTGTAGTTAGCACTAGTTAGTACTGTGCTTTCCAAATAACATCACCTATGACTGATAAACAAGTGTTCACTAAAACTTTACCTTTTTATCTATGTGACTCCTCTGTATTTCGACTCCAAACATCTTCCATAACTCTCAATTCTTTAAGAAGCTCAATGATAGCTAGAAGCATGTATCTTCCAAACTACAACTTTTGTAACTCCGTGTTAGCAATTTCTCTCTCCCACCTCCCCTCATATCCCCATTTTCTCGAGGTCTTGCTGTCCTCTAGTGGCAAAGCTGTAACACATAAAGTTAAGGGAGCATTTAAAAGTGGATGTTCTTCATTATGTTATCTTCTCTGCTCCAGGTAATTTTCAGGCCTCTCAACAAATGGATTCCTGAAAGAAGCTGCTGATCTCAGCTTGACAGACTGCAATAAAGTTACTGAGTGTAACACAGTAAGCCCAACAGTTATTTGAATTTAAAATTATGTCCCAAGGCTGAATTTGTTAGGCAGTTTACAATTAACCACCTGTATATCACATTATTTTCAGCTTGAAAAGGAAAATCCATTGTATTAGAGACTCTCATAAACAAGCTGATAAAAAGAAATTATCCTAAGACTTTGGATGGGTTTTTCATTTCTTCAGACTTAGAAGTAGAGTCTTCTAAAGCTTAACTTTATGACAAAGTTTTGCTTAAAAATGTACACTTCTAACTTGCTTATCTAATGAACTGTAATCAGTTTCTGAGTTTTTCTGTCTTCTACACCTACTTACAATAACTCAAATTACCAAAACCTCCAGCTATGCAATTTCATGTTAGGTCACAACAAGACTGCAAGTTAGAAGTCAGTCATAATAGCAGATACAGCCCTAGCTATGCTGGGTCACATGAAAAAGGGAAGAAGGCATCTATCTCCCCACCATGTAGCAGACGTACCCTCAGATGTATACAGCTCCAGGACCCTATAGACCAGTCACAGCAACTGGGGAACCACATAACTGCTGATCAGCTCTTGCTTAGCATGAGGGCATCAGTGGAGGACAGACAAAGATGCCTTTTGCACAGGTGAACAAAAGGCAGGTACCACAGCAGGGCAGAGGCAACAAAGCAATTTTCATGCTCCAACCATGAGATCTGGCATTTTCAGGCTTTTTTGGAACAACTAGAGTACCAGATTCAAAACAGATCATCTGGATTGGAAAATTCCCTGACTTGATTGTGTTTTACACAATCTCATATTTTACAAAAATAAGAAGCTGAGTAAGTAGATCAGTCATTTGGCTTATTCAGGCTTGCACTTAGTACGCAGGCTGGAGTACTGGGGAAAGCCAATCAGTCAATACAAGACAGACCAGTAGCAAGCAACCTTTTAGAGAAAGGTTTTCATCATCACTAAAAAGAGGAAAGAGGAATCATATATAATCCAGGACAAAACTAATCTTACCATGTTACATCTTTTCATTGCATGTCCTCTGTAGGGCTCTCTTAATCATCTTAATCATCTCTCATGAATCAACTTGATCCAGTGCAGGCACAAACAACTCAATAGTGACTTACAAAGGCTTCTACCACACTTTGTTTATGACTGCGGTATATAGCCTTAAAAGTCATTGCAACATGAGCTAACAAAAAGGATGTTTTGTAGAAGTTTGTTCAGCTGCCTTTCATTTAATGCATCTTGTGCTTTCAGGTCATTACTGACATTTATTCTAATCAGAGCAACTCTTATTTTTAGCAAGTAGTCAATCTCTGGCAACATGTAACCTCAAAATCTTTAGCTTCCTTTAACTACCTATATCCTGACCTTGTACACTAATTTTTACAAGGATACAGAGGTAATTACATATTGGATACGTTATTGTAAAATGAACATTGGCTAATTTGGAGCTCAACCTAATAGTATATGCAAAAATCCTATGCTCTATCAGAAGGCTAGTTCTTGCAGCTCTACTTACCTCCACAGGACAGATCCTCACATCCATAGATTTTGTTCATTTGCCATTGACAGAAATGCCTAAAATGAAATAAAGTCAAGAATAAACAACTTCCAACAATAAATCATGTGGTATTATAGTAAATATATCGAAGACAAAAGCACTCTCCCTAGAGGTGCCATGTAAATGTTTTTAAATTTCAGCCCAGTATATTTTATTAACAGCAAAGTTTTAAGACAGCCAGGACAGCTAACTGGAATAGAGCAAAGGGATATTGCATGCCACATAATGTGATGCTCAGCAAAAAAATAAAAATAAAAGTAAAAATAAAAATTGAAAATAAAAAAATGTGAGGGGTTAGTCTTTCACAGTCTGGACATTGGTCTGCTGGTAGGAGGAGGTGAGTTACTGCTTCTCCATCACTTGTTTGTTTTTCCTCTTTCCTTTACTTATTAAACTATCTTTATCTTGACCCACAAGTTTTTTTTTTTTGTTTTTGCTCTTCTGATTCTCGGCAGGGGTTGTGAGTGAATGACTGGTGAGTGCTTAATTGCTGGTCAGGGTCAACCTACCCCAACATCCCACACATGAACTGTCTTAACAACGGCTCTATATTAGGTACATAACAGTAATGTTAAACATGAAGCTGATCAAGCATCCCAAATATCTGCGCTGAATGGTGAAGAACATTATGACACAATTCACACAGCATCAATGTCCTCAAAGCACTAAAGGTTGGGCTGCTCCAAATGAAGCCTAAAAGAGTAATGTAACAAGATAAGGTTGTTTTTAAAGAACTTGATATTTTCCCCAGTGAACAATTTTGTGGGTCAATTATTTTCTGTAAATTAAGACAGCTCATCCTCAGATTTTCTAAGACTCTATTTCCAACATCTGTGCAAAGATATGAACAGTTGGATGTCTTTCTAAATTGTACTAATGGGTGATTTAAAGCAATCTTTGTTAGCTTACAAATTAGATGTTGAAAGAAGCTATTCTAATCTCTAAACATTAGAGAAAACCAACACATGAAACAACAAGTAAGCAGGGTAATCTTTCTGTTTAGAAAGGCTTGTGTCAACATATTCTCTACTACACGTAACGCTTCTGTAATGCATCCAGAGGCAGCATTAGAGAAACAATATCTACAGTCCTCCAATCTATGTGCTACTGTCAAGTGGATTATTATAAGGAATCCAGGAGCTCTTACAATACTACCATTTTTATTCTGGGTTTAAAGCCCGGAGATTTTGATTTTCACAGACTCAGAACACAAAAGGAATTCAGTTCAAGCACCAGCATGAACATATTTCTAATTATTCCCAGAGCTCAAACATCACTGGAGAGCCTGATACCAACATAAGATGAAGAAACCAAGAGCCTTGCTTTGTTACGGAATTACAGGCTCATTGCTGAATTGCCTTGTACATATTATTGTCAATATTAGAGAAGACATAGTAGCTTCCTTTCTCATCCTACAGTTATCATATATTCTGTACCTTTTGTTTTGATTTTTCACTGAAAAAGAGTTTAACTGGAATAGATTACCAATGTAATCATAAATTACATTCAGTCAATAAATTATTTTTCCCCTCTTGAAAATACAGGGGGAAAGTTAGGGCAAAATCATGTCAGTGGCAAATAGCCCGTATTCTCCAAATTCAGAATTTTCAGTTGGGAAAATCCCTTTGCTTTATTGAACACAAGAGCAAATAATCTTCCCTTCAATAGAGTTTGAGATTCAGAACTGTATCAATGGAAAGATATTTCTAGCATGTTCATGTTTGTTTGTTTGTTTGTGTTTTTAACTACCTGAAAGGAGGTAGCTGGGGTTTGACCTCTTCTCACAGATAACTAGCAATAGGGCTAGAGGGAATGGCCTCAAGTTGCTGCACAAGGGGAGGTTTAGGTTGGAAATGAGGAGACATTTCTTCTCAGAAAGAGCAGTCAGGCACTGGGACGGGTTGCACAGGGAGGTGGTGGAGTCACCGTCCCTGGAGATGTTCAAGGAAAGGTTGGACGTGGTGCTTAGGGACATGGTTTAGTGGTGACATTGGTGGTAAGGGGATGGTTGGACCAGATGATCTTGGAGGTCTTTTCCAACCTTAATGCTTCTATGATTCTTTAAGAAAAAAAGATTGATATTAAAATTGATCATGGCTAACAAACCTGGCACATATGTGAGGAAAAAATTGCTTTAAAGTAGCTACAGTTTTGGTTTTCATGCTGACAGTAAAACAAGTAAAAATGTGGGAACAAACTGACATTTTCCTGAGTTTCTGAAGAGGTACATAACCCTGCCTTCAGCATACAAAATTTAATTTTCAGGAGACAGAGAACACATTTCATTTTAAAAAGTAGCTACCAAATATGCCATGTCAGAGGATAATCTAATAGGCATATAATCTACAACCGCCTTACTCCTAGAAGGGAAGATTATCAAATGGAGAATTGAAAAGTTTAAACAGAGCTATGGAAGCAGCGCAATACACAAAAAATACACAGCCGATGTGTGATATGTCATTACCTAGGTAAACACAGTACCATCAATTCTCATTTCTTTTTATTCAGAGGACACTAACTGCTCTCAAAGGTCAGTATTTTAAGGTGGTGAGAGAGCGTTCCTCACAGGGTCTCAACCTCATAAAAGTTTAGGTCACAACCTGTGTGCGTGAATTTGGCTGAGGAGATTGGAGCCCTATAAACCTGTCTATCAGCTTGGTGTATTGTGTGGCTTTCAAGGCTAGTGACAGACCCCGTGAGGCGGCATACTTTGGGGAGAAAACGGAAAATTTTCGCTGGCTTTTTGTCACAGCCTGGCGGCTTCGGGGTTCGCGAGGCTTCCCTGAGGAACGCTAAAATGGCGGCAGGGCGACCGGGAGGGCTTGTGGTGCCCGGGGCACAGCCGGCACCCTACTGCTCCTTGTGACCATCGTCGGAGATGTGCCTTTCCAGCCCTCCTTCCCCATGAAGGGAACACACACCCTCCCGGCGTTACTTTTCTGCTGAGCTCCTTTATTTTGAGGCAAAACCTGAAAATCATCCACATTTCCTCAAAGCTCCCAGCTCCCTGCCCACGCCACCGCCAGCCTCCCCCCCCCTCCACTGATCGGGACGGGACGGGAAGGAGGGAGGGAAAGAAAAAGGGAGGCGGCCCTTGTGGCGGCTTCCTCCCTCCCTCCCTTCCTCCGGCCGCCGCCAGGAGCCAGCCATGGCCCCGGGGCTGGGCGGGCTCCGCGGCTCGGCGGGGCCGGAGGAGCGCTGAGGGGCTGGGGGCCGGGGTTAGGGCAGCGGAGCGGCCGCCTCCGGGAGCGGCGCCTCCTCCCCGGGTTAACCCGAGGGGTTCTCCATGGGGACGGCGTCGTCGCTGGTGAGCCCGGCGGGCGGCGTCGGGGAGGTGATCGAGGACACGTACGGCGGCGGCGAGGCCTGCGAGATCCCGGTGGAGGTGAAGCCCAAAGCCCGGCTGCTGCGCGGCTCCCTGCGGCGGGTCGGGGGCTCGCGGCCCGGCGGCTTGATCGGGGCCAGCTTCAAGTCGACCGCCTCGGTGCAGGAGCTGGAGTGCGTGGCCGAGTACGAGCGCCTGAAGAAGGAGTACGAGATCTTCCGCGTCAGCAAGAACAACGAGGTGGCCTCCATGGTGAAGAAGGAGGCCAAGCTGGACAGGGAGAACAAGCGGCTGCGCGCCGAGCTGCAGGTAGCCCCCCGCTGCCTCCTCACCCCGCTTCACGGGAGAGCTGTGGCGAGGGGTGCGATGGTTTTCCCTTCCCGAGGAAGGCAGGGTGCTGGGGAGGTGGCACATGGCCTCACGCCACCCTGGTGAGCCGTCAAGGTGTGGCCAAGGTGTGGCTCTAGGGTCAGGACCGAGCTCCGCATCTCCTTTGCCTCACGGAGAGCTGGAGGGTGCTGGCTTGGCACTGTCCCGTTTGTGAATGTTTTTGACAAGCTGAGGCTTTTTCTTGGCTCTTCTGCACTCTCAGACAAAAACACTGTGTTAAATGTTTTCAGGCACTTCAGAAAACTTACCAGAAAATACTCAGAGAGAAAGAATGCGCGTTAGAAGCGAAATACCAAGCCATGGAGAGAGCTGCAACGTTCGAACATGATCGAGACAAGGTCAAAAGGCAGTTTAAGGTATGGCTTGACTTTTCCTTCCCTGACAAAATGATCAAAAAAAAGATAAAGATACTACTTGGTCACGTTCCCCAAATGAACTCCTTTCCAACAGCTTTTACGAGGACCTTTCCACCTTAAAAAGATTGCAGTATCATGGTTGTAGCTGCTTATCTCCTTCAAAATAATCTTACTTCCCTGTAAAACAGAGAAAAAATAGAAAACAACCTTTTAAATACTAAAAAGAATATTCAGTGGTGCATTTTCAGCTAAATTCCTGTATTATTTCAACATAGATTCTTGCAATTTTGATACCTGACAGTGACAGGAAAATGTGTACCACAGACTGACACGTGCTGAAGGAACATATAAACAGAGAGTTTTATTATTTCTCAATGCATATTTGTATTTAGCATTTTAAGATTTCTAGGTTACATTGAAGAGACGTGTATTGGTGCATCTATTTTGGCTGCTAGAAAGGCCAAGCTGATGCTCTGCTTTTCCCTTGCTGCAGGTGGTGATGTTTTCACCATCCAAAGCAGGGCAATAGGCCTTGGTTTTGCACTGTTTTAAGCTTCTTGATATCTTTATCAGGTGTTCATATTTAGCAGATACATAAAAAGAGATTTTTTTTTACTTCATTTAAGAAATTGAGACTTGAAGAGGATTTCATCTCCTTGTATTTAAATCTAGGTTCTTGTTTTCTTCCCCTTACGGTGACAGTATTTTAAAAACAGGACAGCTAGAGATATTTAATTGTGTTCTATTTTTGGAAAAAAATAAAAAGGAACCTTTGAAAAAAATTACTACTTGTAGTGATTTTGAAGACACTAAACTTTAAAAGGTCAAGAAAGTTACTTGCCATTTTTAATGAGCTTCCCATACTAATGCAGACTCTTAACATTCAGAACAGTATGCTAAGCTTAAAAATGGTAAGAATTTAAAATTAGATATTTTAAACTATGCTTTCTGCTCATTTATAGGCTTATTGTTCACATTTCTGTGCCTTTCCCTGCTAAAACAATGCTATAGAGTTATTTTTCTAATTGAGAACACATAATAGGAATTCAGGAACATGATACTGAATTTAAAAAGATTTATGGTGTGTATTTCAATCTTATGTTTTTTTCTACTTGTAGATTTTTAGAGAAACTAAAGAAAATGAGATTCAAGACTTACTGAGGGCGAAACGAGAGCTAGAAGCAAAACTTCAGAGACTTCAGGCCCAGGGAATCCAAGTGTTTGATCCTGAAGAGTCTGATTCTGATGACAATTGTACAGATGTTACAGGTAAGAATTTCATCCCTAGCATTTTGTGTCGAAACATGACTGAAGTCTGTGAATAGTAAAGCACAAGGCTTACTATTTATCTTCTGTTTATTAATCCAGCTTGAAAAGCAACATAAAATATTTCCAAGGATAAAAGCCTTTACAAACCTAGTTTATACTGTGAGAAAACCCGATTTTCTGGTCTTATGCATGAATCAATGTAGAAAATAGAGCACTGTCTAGACAGAGTGATTTGGTGTTTTTTTTTTTCTAAATCATTCTTTGAACAATTCTGAGTTTTGTAGTCTCTTCCAAACTTTTTTGAGCTTTCTTATTCTAGATCTGAGAGATTATGTTCGAAAGGATCCAGAAGAGCACAACTGAAACCAGAGGGAATCTTAGACTTAAAACCATGGATGAAGAAGTATCCCAATCTCTGCTACTGTACTTTTCAAAGTAGCAGAGTTAGATATTTAACAAACATGAACTGACCAAAAGAGTGATTTCATTGAAGAATTTTTTGGAAGGGAAACTCTAGCAAACTTTATGATGTAAAAGGCAAAGCATTGTATATTCTATAAGAGGTATTTGATAATATAGGACGGATTCAGATAGGTATGTGATCACTTATGTGGCGTTGTATCTGATTCAAAATTGAGCAGTAAGTGTAGCAGACAGTTAACATCTTGACACTGTTAAGGATGGCTACCATTTACTTCTTGCACCATGAAGGGTTACTGAGGAAACCCTGCAATCAAGTGCTGTTGCATAACATGTGTGTTGCTTACTGAGATATATCAACAATCACATCTTGTCAGCAATATTAATAAGTGATGTTTAAAACCAGAAACTTTTCAAAATGCACTGATTGTCTCCTTGCATAGTAATTGTCCATCTGATGACCTGTAGTGGTACAGATAATCTTTTTTATATATTTTTGGCCTTTTGTGTTGAATTCATTTTTGAATTCATGCTGCTTATGTTTCTGTAAGTCTTTCATTTTCACAATTTTCTCCACTAAAGATTATTTGGCAGAAGTGTAATCCAGGTGTTTCATGAAGAGATGCTGCAAAAGTTGTCTCACATAGCACAGAAAATGTATTTCAATCCTGACCTAGAGCCTCTTTGCATTCTTTCAGCTCTAGAACATTCCTGAACAAAAGCTGTCAATTTTGTGATGTGTATAAATGACTGCAGCAATACTATGAACTGTTTTACTGATTTGTAATCCAAGTCAGCATTTGAACCCAATAGATGTGAGCAATCCAAGTAATAACAAGTAATAGCAAATAACCACATCCTTTATGAGGATGGTTTCCCAATAACTTCAGACAAACACTCATTTAGAACTACAGAACATGGGGATGTGAGCAAATCTGATAAAGGAGAAAAAAAAAAGATCGGTAGCATGTGACAGTAGATTTCAGATTTCAGCTGCAATATTTAAGAGTGATTACTTACCTTTTTAAATGATAATTAAGAGGGGTTTTGTTTGTTTGTCTTTCTTTTTCTTTTCAATTTTTTAGCTGCTGGGGCACAATCTGAATATTGGACTGGAGGAGCCTTGGGAAGCGAGCCATCCATGGGTAGTATGATGCAGCTTCAGCAGTCTTTCAGAGGGCCTGAATTTGCTCATAGCTCCATAGATGTTGAGGGACCATTTGCAAATATAAACAGAGGTAAGTAATAGTGGCCTGTTTTGCTGGGATTGTATGCGCTTATGGCATTTTTTCTGTCCATTCTTAGATAATTTGACTAAAGGATTATTTGGGAAGCTCCTTTGCAAAATAAAAGGAACCTGTAGTTGTACATGCCACGTTGCATTTAATGTATGTAACTACGACGTGCAGTAGTGATTTTAGCAAACAGCAGTGAACAGTGCCTATTTGTGAATAAACCAAATACTTTGTTCTTCATGTTGATTAAGGAAGATAGTTACCTCTTCCAGTATCTGCAAAGATTCTTTTTTTCCAGTTTGATTCAATTTTTCAACTTCCTGAACGTTACATTGGTATTAGCATAAACTATATTTCTGTTTTCTTGCTGGATATTGCATAGTGTTTGACTCTGATTAGGGTGCTGTTCATTTAAATCTGGTTGCAAGGCCAAGATGTATGCTTTGTTACATGAATCACTGATAGATATTTTGTTATCGATAATTGTTGCTTTTGAACTTTGTTTCCCAAACTGCCTATTGTAAACGGGGTTCAGGTTCTCTATTTTCCCCCACTGTTGTCCTGGTGTGGAATCCCTCGTGTTTTGCTGTTCCTCCCTTTTTTCTTCAGTCCTTCAAGCACTGATTCAGACATCTCTGCCTGCAAAGTGGAAGGGGAGGGTCTACTCTGTGATGGTGACAGCTTCTTATACTAGACCTTCCCTTGTCCCAGGTGGTACTGAAAGGGAAGCCTATTCTTGGCTTGAAAGAATGATCAACCACAAAATGGAGAGCCTAAGAAAGTTTTAAAATTCATGACTTCAGTAGGGAATTGACGTACAGTACAAATATAGAAGGCTATTGACTTTATCTCAAGAAGAGGCACTTCCCATAATGTTTTACTGTCATTAATTAACATGGTCTAATTGGGATACATGTAGATCTGAGAAAAAAAAAAAGAGTTTGATTATAAGTGTTTTTATTTCTGCATATTTTATCTATTTTACAGCTATTGACTAGATTTTTGTACGTACATTTCATCAATGCTATCTTAAATGAAATATTTTAATGATAATACACGTTTAACAATATTGCTTTGCCGCATTATCAAATGGTATTATCAGATGGTATGTGTTTTCTAAATTCAATTTTCTAAAAATAAAAATAGTGTAAAAATGTTACTACTATTTTAAATAAAATTTAGTATTAATAATGTTAAGAGGTGATGACTTATCCATCATCCAGTGTAATCAGATGTGGAGATCTCTGGACTTTTTTTTTTTTTATCGGCAGATGACTGGGATGCTGCTGTCGCTAGTTTATTGCAGGTTACTCCTCTGTTTTCTCACTCTCTGTGGAGTAACACAGTAAGATGTTTTATTATTAATACTGATGAGACTCAACCAGAAGTGGAGATCTTCATTAGAGTGAGTACCTCACAAACCTTTTGTTTCCACTGGGATACTTATCAGAAATTTGTCCAACATTTCTTGAAAGCTCTAGCAGCTGTACCCTAATTTCAGTGAATTCAGAGAAAGTCTTTTCAAGGACTTCAGGGGAAGAAACTGTATAGAGGGGAAAAAAAGGGGGGGATTTATCTAGTAGGTCCTTGACACTATACAGATTTAGTATTAAAGCAGTTTCAAATTTGCTTTCAGAACTACTCACCAAAACTTCAAAGAACCTGTGAGACAATGGGCTACTTCTTTCAAGTTGTTCATTTTCCAGCAGAAAATGAAAATCATTTTAAGGATGTAAGAAAATGGGAAATTGAAAAAAGTTCATTAGTCATTTTGCTCCTACATCTAACTTTGCCGAGGTAAGTATTTTCCAGACTGGTAAAGTAAATGGAAATTGGTAATTTATGCAGAGTGCATAGCTTATTAGAATGTATGAGATCCTTTTCTCAGTACAGTTCCAAAGATATTATCTCCTAAATGATACTCCTTCAAACTTTAGGTTTACTAGTGCACACAGTTGAAAGAACGTATCAGTTTTGGTCATTTACTTTTTCCTATATCTTTAGATTCTGTTAAAATTCAGCATGAAAGATGCCTTCATAATAAGGAAATGCTTTGCTTTCCAAGATCAGCTCTCTGCTGTTCCCTCACACGGCTGGCGTGAATGTCTTCAGTGTTTTTCATTTACTTATTTATCCTTACACGTGCCTTGATTTTACTCTGTCACGCATTATTTTCTATCTCTCACCTTTTTGGACTAATTTCATGGCTCTTCTTTGTGGTATCTTATGCTAGCTTTCTACAATTCAATTTACTAATTTAATTTACTAAACTCGTGATGTTTTAAGACACACGGTGGTGCAATGTTTTCTGTTTGCTTGGTAAGTTATGGCCTAATCTTCTAGAAGAAGAAATTTAAATTGCTAAATGAAAAACACTGAACTGAAGATATTTTTAGAATTGTGTCTCTATGGTGTATTTGGGAATTTAGCCAGAGTTTGGTTTTGATGGTTTTGATGTTTGTTTTTTTTTCCTCTGAAAAAAGAGATTAGAAAACATAAACATTAAGGATCATGGAATAGTCATTCCAAAACATCTGTATGAAAGTATAAATCTGTAAATACTGGTATGCACTAAGTTTCATATTTGGGGTAGATTTTGATCTCTGGGGATTTCACAGCTGTTGCATTATTAACTAGACCTACTGTTTCTGTAAGTAAAACATGTTTCCCCAGAGAACTAAAGGCTGGCTTAAGCACTAATAGGTAAGATTTATAGCAGTGGAGTGCATGAGGGAATAGCAAGGTACCACAGATGAATTTGATTTGTTTTCTTAGAGGAATTGGGCTAGAACTACCATACATTTATGCTCTGACAAAGAGTGTCTGCTGCTGAGGACCCATTGCTCCTCAAGGGGACACTGTTGCCAAATAACCCAGTGGTATGTGTGTGGGTCACAAGTGTTTAAAAAAAAATCTGCTAACAGTATTCACTCACTTATTTCTCTTACAAAATCTCTGATGAAGCTCATGGTGCTCATATGAAGAAAATAAGAAAAAGACAGAGAAACCCTCTCTGCTACTGTCAGCATCCCCAAGTTGTACTGTTCCTTATGTGGAACAGCAATAGATTGCTGGGTGTGATATCCATGGAATCAATTCTTTCACACATATCGGGTGCTTTTGAGATTGGAGGAGTTTAATTCTGCTTTTCAACTACTGTATACTAAGAAACTATCCCATGTCTCACGAACACTACAGGACCTTTCCTTGTAATGTATATTCTTTCTTCAGAGAATAGAACAGCTTTCAAAGAAGTAACAGCAAAACATATATATGATGCTTGTTAATCATGCATGATTCTGTGTTCTTTCCTTGCAAGACAATTATTTTTCACTCTGCTTATCGATATGACAGAAGATCAGCTTTTAATTTACAAAGCATTAACCAAAGAATTAATAGTTTTAATATTTATAGTGTAAGTAGCATACATTTTTCATGTAACTGCTCTATGCTTCAGGGTTTATCTTAAGTTCTCGGATGAAATATTTGGTCGTCCTTGTTGTAAATAGATATGACTTTTGAATTAGATTTTGCAGTGAAACCCACCTTCGGAGCTTGTGTTGATTGAGCTATTTACTACAGCAGTGTAATATAGCACAAGAATGCTGATTTCCAATCTAGTTGTTTGTTGGAGGACTGTGAAGAAGCCTTCTTGAAAAATCCCGAAGAAAAACCCCGTCTGATATACCACAGAATGGATGATGATGGAGTCAGCTCAGGCTCAGTGCAGCAGTTAATTGAGCACATTTCTTGTGTGAACAAAGCAAAGGTACGGTATTTTAAAGGCTGTTGAATTTGGAAAGGCTTACTTTCTTGCTGTAACTAAGATCAAGAGCTAGTAGTCCCAGATATTTGGAGAAATTTCATTATGCTTATTGCTTTGGATACTCATTATATGAGCAGGATGAATCTGAAATTTATGAAGATTGTGAAATTTTCATTAGTGGGGAAAAAAAATCCCACTGCTTTTTTACTGAAAAAAAGTCCTTGTGTTATAGGGATGGAATTTCTGATCTATATTTAGCCATGTAAATGGCAAAGGTATTTATCTAAGGTCCCTCTCCAGACACTGAAGAGAGAAGCATACCTCTAGAGAGGTTCCTCATAGGCATCAGATCTGTTTTTGACTATTATCTCTCCCTGTGGAGGGGACTGTTAAGAACAGCTGAGACTAAATGTGTAACTTTTTAATGCTTAGGTAAAGTGAATCCTACCTAAGGAGTACAATACAATGGAATTTAAATGTGTTGCAAAAAGCTTTTGTTGGAAGTCCTAAATATTGTTCCTAGTTAGATTCAGAGTTGCTTCAAGCATTATCACTTACCTTTTCAGATGATTGATCATGTGGGAGGTGTGGAGGAAGGAACACACAAAATCTATACTTGCGTAGAAAAGATAATTAAACAGGTAGGGTACCTGATGCATTTCATCTTCTTCTGCTCCTTCTCTGATTTATGATCTCAGATACTGTCAATGATTGCTATATACTGGTTCAGTGTAACTCAAAGGGTCTTCTTGTGTTTTATCATTCATACCTGGCGAGTAAGGAAAACTTAAAGTGGGGAAAAAATGTCCTGAACTGAAGCAGTGCTTTTATGAACAGGAGAAACAACAGAGCAAGGGATCTAGTGTTGGGCTAAATTCTTTGTTAACATGATGTTCCATATCCTGGGATAATGAAAGATCACATAAGTGATTCTCAGTATCCTTCCCTATTGTGAGTTGCTTCCACTTAGAGAAGACTAAAACCAGTGTATTGAGACCCGTGTATTTAAAGTTCAAGTGGATTCATCTAATAGCCCCTTTAGTTATCTTCTCTGCCAGCATGAAAGAGAATGAGCATATTGGACACACTGGCATTGAGAATAATGCTATATGTGCCCGTACTTCTAAGTTTTATAGTTGTAGTTGTTTAAATGGAATTTTCTTTTACTCAGGATATATTGGGCTGTGAAATGACAGAACCAGAAGGCAAAGATTTGGGTAATAAGGAAGAGTCCACTGCTCCTGAAGAAGAAGTTTTTGGTGATGTCTTGTGGGATGCACACGATGAACAAGAACAGATGGAAGCTTTCCAGCAAGCCTCTAATTCAACATGTGAGCTGGGATTCGAGAAAGTAGGTATACTGGAAGTGTATATGGATGAAGAGAAAGCCATCACTTGTTTCCATCTCTTGTGAGGCAAGATGTAGTACTATTAAAGAAGTTGTGTCTGAGAGCCTCCTAGGGGCTGCTACTCCTTAGGCTAGAAGAAGACATATGTCTTACGTAGATGGCATATTTATTTTCTGGGAGAGATGCCAGTTTGCCTCTTGTTGAATGGTATTGATGAAGAAGTAGTTTTTGTTTCTACGCTGAGGAAAAGCACCATAATGTTGTGCCAGAAATAGTGTCCTCCTGCTAGACTTTGGGTGTCAATAGGAAAAGCTCTGAATGTCTTTTTTTTTTGAAGGAAATTGGAGCTCTGTCTTGACACCTGGAGTTAGGCTTTCTGCAGATGGGTAATGAAAAATTTAACCTCATCGTACAACCATGCATACGTGAGAATAACATCAGAAAGTTAAAAGTAAAGAGCTGCTGGATAAGTCAGTGTAAAATAACTTTTTTGAAACTTTAAAGTATGAGGGTGCCAAGAACAGGTGTATACATAGAGAAAGTGTAATGAATGTAGGAAGAAAAAACATTGAAGTGGTCATGGAAAGTGATATCACAGCTAAATTGGGCAATATTGATGGTATGATGTAATGTAAGGATGCAGTTTCTGTGTTAGTGTGTTATTAGGATCCCTATGTTACATGCACATCTTACTCTTTTTTTTCACTGCTCATATATTAACAAGGGGTTGGAGGATTGCGCCATCTTTACTATACTAGAACAGTAAAACGGAATGCTAAAAGAAAAGATATGTATGTGTATCTTAATGTGCCGCCACTTCTTGTTTGCAGACAAAATATTTCTCCTAAGTGAATGAAGGGTGTGTGGGTTTTTTCTTGATTTGTTTTGTGTGTGTATGTGTGTGTGCACACACTTCGCAGCTTCATTATGTCATGGCAGATGCAAAGTAAGAAGGCTTTGTCCTGAGAAACATACCCAGTGCAGTAGAGTAGATGGGACATGGTGTGTGTGGGGGAAAGCCTGAATTAACATAGCACCCAAATACTTAACTTTATTAATTTCAGTTTGGTTTATTAGCACTGAAAGTTCCTATTAACTCAAGTTTTGGAAAAAATGTTCATATACTTCACATTTTCTTCAAAAGAGATAATTTTTGTGGTTTGTTTCATTAAAAAATTTCTTTCAATTTATAGTGTGTTATATTTTAGTGTTTATTACCTTTCTTTAATAAACTTGTACATACATTTAGTGTTTAGATAGTTTACAATAACAAGCAGTATATTTTTTCCTTAAACAATGAAGTATTTGTAATGGTTGTGTCTCTTTTACAGTATTTTGAACGACTGAATGACCTGGTAGCAGCACCAGCTCCAATTCCACCTCTGCTTGTATCAGGAGGACCAGGTTCTGGGAAATCTCTCCTTCTGTCAAAATGGTAGTGCAACTTTTTTTTTTTTACTGAAATAAAGGGAAAGAAAGATCAGATTCAATAATTTATCATAGGAATGCTTTTTATGGTCACTTGTAGACTGTGATAGGATTGCTGCCATTAAAATAAATTGATAGTGCCATTACTTCTAACAAGCTCAGTATCATGTGACTATTCATTGCCATGAAAGCCATTTGTTAATGGCTAGCAATACTGGGGAGAGCAAAAATGGAAACAGATAAAAGATTCAATTATAGCTCAGAAAACATCTACCCAATTTTGTGAATTAAATGCTGATCACCTCTTCTAGCTCAGACGTTCTACCCCTTTGGCAAAATTGATAGCTTTTGAGTTATATGTGCAGAAATATAGTCTGTTAGGTTTGTTTGTTTGTTTGTTTTTCTTTTCTCTTTAGGATTCAGCTGCAACAGAAACATTCACCAAACACTCTAATTCTTTACCACTTTGTTGGGAGGCCCATGTCTACCAGTTCAGAATCTGCATTGATAATTAAACGCCTTACTTTGAAGGTATGCTACATAATGACATGCCCTGCATTGCATGATGCCTTGGAAAGTGACATTGTCTTCGTATGTCTAAAGAAAAACTTCTACAGGTTTTTCTACATCCATTAGGGGTAATGAAAGTGTAAGGCATTATAGAAGGAGGGAATCTGATCCTACGCACTGAGCGAAGATCCCTTAAATTGTATCTCTGGGACATTTGTAATAGTTATGCTTGAAGTGACCAATCTTGATGGCTTATAAAGCCATATAAGCTTCTCCCAAACTTTTTTTTCCCATCTGGCTGATGAAAGAGGCAGCTGTTTTCTGTTCTATGTGTTTAGAAACCTGAGGCTGTATTTGCCAGTTGGCATGGTATCGGTCCTAGACTAGTCTCTGTAAATAGTTATTTTTACACTGTGTTAGATCTGCAGAATATATGTAAATATATGTGGGATGTATGGAAATAAAGGAGGAGTATTTTTCTGCTAGGGTCTGAGCTTTGTTTTTCCTCCACATGGTGGCAGAAAGGACCTCACAGGATTAAAACCTTTAGATAAATGAAATCAATTGTGTGTTCCTTGTAATTTTCTCATGGATTTCAGAAGTCTGCCTCTTTTAACCTGTGCAGCTTTTAAGTCCTTTTAAGTCTCCAGATCCCTTGTCCATTTTGTAAATTCTAGTTCTCTCTCTAGAATATATGCAATGAGTTCAATAAATATTATTTGTAGAAAGCCAGCAAATGCAGAACATAAAGTAGAAAAGAATCCTGTGTAAATTTGACTAGAATTATCCCAAGAGTGTGCTAATTTTTTCTCTTGTGTCTATAAGTCTTTCTTCAACTCTGTTAATTGATTTTTAAGGTAGAATTTGTTATGTATGTTTGCAATTCTGCAGCTTATGCAACATTCCTGGTTAGTGTCACCGCTGACCTTGGATCCAGCTAAACTTCTGGAAGAATTTCCCCGTTGGCTGGAGAAACTTTCTGCACGCCATCAGGGCAGCATAATTATAATTATTGATTCTATTGACCAAATACAGGTATGTTTTCAAAATACTTGTCATTTGTCAGTCCAAAATAAACTTGCACTACTGTAATAAGTTCAGCTATATCTATGTAACAGAAATATTAATGTTTGCTTTACTGTGAAGAGCACATGTAAAAATAATATGCAATAAGTGCAGATGAGTTAAAATAGTTTTATAGGTGAAATTTGTATTGTATGGATGTTTTTTGTTTGTTTGCTTGTTTTTAATTTTATTTGCCTGAACACCTTTATTTTTGAGTAGCCCAGGTACATTATTTATGCAGATATAAGTAGCTCACAGCAACAAACTGGGCCTGTAAATTGCCCAGTTTTTATGAGGTGAACACTTTAACAATAGTATTCTGTCTGCTTTATTTAACGTTCAGTTGTGCTGATAAGTATTAATGGATCGTTTAGTACTGTTTCAAGAATCAGATTGTGAACAATTTGTAAGAACACTGGAGAATTCAATACTCCATTCTCTGAGCTGTGCAATTAATGAAGCCTATCAACTCCTGGCATTTGTTTTGAACAACTCTTGTATTAAATAATCAAAATTTGTTTTTAAGCAAGCTGAAAAGCATATGAAATGGCTGATAGATCCTCTGCCAGTGAACGTGAGAGTGATTGTATCAGTGAACGTAGAAACATGTCCACAGGCTTGGAGGTACGTTACATTTCTGAGATGTTTCACAATAGCCTTGCTTAAAATAATTACAGTTACTAGTTTAAGAGCAAATGGTCAGACTTATTAAGGCCTGGAGATGTAATCAATAGATAAGGTTTTGCAACTGTTGTGGACGAGGAAAGCTTCTCTGTTGCAATTGCAGCTTTTACCTGTTGGGAAACCAGATTTTTGTTTTACTCAGATGGACCTACCCACGTGACTCTATGTGAGAGGATCAGTCACGTGCACATCAAGAACTGCAATACTGTGTTGTAGATCCAGAAAAACGCTAGAAGTTGAAATTTGGCTTGTGATGACTAGAATTTCTTAGTAGCAGGGAATAAGTTCAATTACTGGTTGGGTATCAGTCTTTAAAAAGCCACAGAACTTTGATGTCATTTTTTTTTCTTCTCCTTTTGTGTGTTATTTAATAAGGTCTGAATATAATTTTGTTCTCTTTTACCAAAGGTTGTGGCCCACTCTTCATCTTGATCCACTGAATTCCAAAGATGTTAAATCTCTCATTAGTGCAGAATGTAACTCTGCGAATGTTAAATTGACTAAAGAGCAGGTATGTCTCTTGTAGTTCTTCTGAAGTACCTAACTCCAGTATAACTTTTAATGAAAACATGGAAAGATGAAATAAGTACAGCTGCCAGGAGAAAGTATTCTGTTTAATTAACTAAATAGTACTGTTCAGCATACATCTTGACTTTTTTTTTTTTTTCCCTCATGGCTCATAGCACTGAAGCACAGATGGAACAGTGTAAATTATTAACGGGAAAACTGTACAGTCACACACATTTGCTGTAAACATTTTCATTTTAGAATCATGAAAGGTTTAGTATTGCATAATAATGTAACACTGGCTAGGTAGTGGAAAAGTATTTTACCTCGTTGCTTTGAAAACTAATGCCGTGTGGTAGTTCTCGTTTTTAGAGATGTAATGAGTAGATGCTAACCCTTTTACTCCTAAGTTGGAAGGGAAACTTTAGCTTGTATTATGGCTAGTAAATCACGAAGTATTTTGTGCACTAGTTTCATGTCATACTCTTCAGATTTTATAGGTAGAAGCATATCTAAAACGTCTATTTTCTTGTCAAATGATGAACTTTGTATTGGTGTGGTTAATTTTATCTGAGCTCACAGATTTTGTTTAAAATCTTGTAGGAGAAGAAGCTTGAGAGACATTGTCGTTCTGCCACAACTTGCAATGCTTTGTATGTCACTCTTTTGGGCAAAACCATTGCTTGGTAGGTACAGATGATTCTGCAGTTATGCGCATCACTAGTTTAGAAGTTTGCAAGTAGGTTTGGTAGTATTTTGGAGTACATTCATTTAATATAGAGTGAATCCTGTTAAGAAAAAACAGGAGAGCAGTGTATGAAGTTTTCCCCCTTGACTGACTGGGGAATGCAATGGGAGGAAAGATCAGAGAGTAAATAATCTCTGCCATTTTGATAAGAAGTGAATTCAGATAGCTCTGACTTCAGCTCTTCTGTTTTTCTTCTATTTTTCTCTTGTTTTGGTTTCTAACTATATCAGTTACTTAAATGCTTTTTAGTGGCATTTGGAGAATGTTGGTAATGTTTCATTAAATGGTTTAATTCGGGTCTGCTGTATTTACTGATGTACCAGATAGTTTGCCTCATAAATTTTAAGGCTGAAAGGGAGTTCAGCAATTGTTTAGTTTAACATCCTGCGTATGGTATTTTGCTGTGTAATTTCTGCTGTGGAGAAAATTAATCTTCCCTCTTGTGCAACAGAATACTTTTAAGTGTGTTGGCTTAGTATTAACCTAGACTTCACCTTGTTGAGAAGGCTTCATTTCTAATTTAGAGACTCACAGAAGATCATAATTTACTCTGGGTGATTTTCTTTCTTTTTTGTTTCTGTTTTGTGTTCTAGAATGCTTAATTGATCTTGAAAACATGCTTTGTAAGTGCATTAGGTGAAACAGCAACGTGAGGTTTTATCTGTATCCAACCTGGTGTTCTTACTCTGTGCTCCTGCTGGAGGAAAGAACACTGCAACATACTTTTTCTTGAAAATAGAAATGTTGCAGTTACTTAGAAAAATCAGAGAATGTGATGGCAGGTGGCTTAAGAAATTCACCTCTTTTGGTCTTAATCTTGCCTGGTGCTTTGTACCTTAGAAACCCAATAGAAAATTTGGAGCATTTTTGATGTAGAGCTCTTTGATAGTTTCAGTTCATGATGCTCAGTGAAATATAATATGCTAAACCACGTCCTTTTTGTCCATCTGCTCAGTGTTGGAAGTGCAGGAAATATTGATGAAACCCTTCAACAGTGTTTCCAATGCCAAGACACAGTGTCCTTGTACAGGCTTGTTCTGAGATCAATTCAAGAATCATTGCGGAATGATAAGGAGAAAGGTCTTTTGAGAGAGGTAAGCAGAGAATGATTTCTACAGGAAATATATATTCTTTCCTGTAAAGAGTTTTTCTTAGATTGAAAGCAAATACTAATTTAGATTAGTTCATATGTATGATTCAGAGGTTATGTCATTATTAATTAGACAGGAAATTGTATTAATCTAATTTTATGTATTGCGTAAGTACAGAACACCTGACTTCTCTGTGTTAAACTTAAACTAGATCATTATCTCAGAACAAAACAGAACTTCTCCACTATGATGTGATGTAGAATCAGCCCTTCCTTTGGTCCCCTGAACCAGTGATTAACTACATTAAGCTAGTAAATCTAATCAAAGTATGGTATCTTGTGAATATAGGGCACAGCTTATTAGATTTTTGATTCCTCTTCTTGCTTCTACAGAATTTCTCTGTTTAGTGGAACATTTTTTGAATTAGGACATACTCAACAATTGCAAGAAGTTCTTTGGTGTTCTCAGCATGGGACCTTCAGCATATTTTACTTGGATTGAAGTCTTTTATGATAATGGAGTTACCTTTTCTCCAAACTGTTTTACAGGAAGATCTACGGAACCATTTGTTTGTCCCATATGTCAGTTATTTGTCCCATTTGGTGCTTTATGTGTTAGAATATTAAACTAGTAACACTGAGGATTTTTCTTTGAGGATAGAAAAGGGAAAGGATTTAAATAAATATTTTTTTTTCCCTTGGTGTATAAAGTTATAGATGGTAATGCACGATGTTTTTCTTTGGATTTCAGTAATCTGAGACCTGCAGCAAATACTGCTAACTAACTGTGTAAGCTATTTTTTCTGCTTTACCACAGATACTGTGTGTCATTGGTGTAAGCCACAATGGTATAAGTGAATCAGAGCTGATGGAACTTTATCCTGAACTGTCTTCTGCAGTGTTAGCCTTGCTTGTTCACAGCCTGCACAAAATGTGTTTGCTGACATATGGCTGTGGTTTGCTGAAGTTCCAGCATCTCCAGGTAATTTTTAAAATTCTAAACACATGGAAGTGCAACTCCACCAATGCAAAAGCTTTGTACAGATTCTACTTTTGACCATATTATTGTGAATGTGGGAGGCTTTTCAATCTGTTTTTATTCACCCAACTTCACACCTGATTACATTCAGAGTTCATTTTCCCTTTCTATCTGAGAAGTTGCTTACAAATCCTTGCCTTATGACACCCCAAGTCCCTGAGATAGCTTCTGTTATTAACTAGGTAGTCTTTCATCTGTGTTTGCTCATCATTTTTCCTTAACTTCTGGACTGATGTTAGAATCACCTTGAAAACTACTACAGCTGTGTAACCATTATTGGTCAGTATAGTTCAGCACTTGAAAACCTGGCATTACGAGCCTTCAGAAACTTCTGACCTATCACATGTTAACTCAAGGTGTCCTGGAAAACACTAGTTCCATTAAAAACAAGCTGAATTGAGGGAAGGGATGTTACCTGAATAACCATAGCTTTGGTATAATATAAGACAATGTTTGTACTGCTTTTGGCATTGAAAGATTTTTATTATAACATGAGACTTGTTTTAACAAAAAATAATAATAATCTTGTATAGCTACCTGTGTGTTACCTGACTTAATAAGGGTGACTTACTAAACAAATGGAATGCATTCTCTTACCCACACTGATATTCTCTTTCAGGCTTGGGAGATGGTGCGATTAGAATACATGGAAGAAGGTGAAAATGTTATTTCTGCCTATAGACAAAAACTAGTGGACTATTTCACCATGCAGCTGAGGTAGGTCATAATTCCTCAAGATGTGCTAAACTGCAGACTTTATGCCTCATGGATATTTTTGTTTCCTTTATATACCTCCTACTCAGTTTAGTAAATTATCATGGCAGTAGAACCCTACAATACCCTAATTGTCATTTGACCAGTTTATTGTTGATCTGTTGCTTTTTAGTCTTGGAACAGATTGAGGACTGTAGAGGGGAATAGGCATGCCAAGAAGTTACCTTGTGATAAGATGGGGTATGAATTTATAATAAATCATTTATTTTATGGTAACTGACCCCATGTAGATTTTTAACACCTAGTAAATGCTGAGAAATTTGAGGTTGCTTGGAGCTTGAAGAGACAAGAGACTACCTTGTATTTAGCAAGCAATAAGCTGAAAGGCGTACAAGTTCATGTCCATCTTTAAAACAGATTTGCATTTACAGTCATCAGTGTGTCCCAGCTGTGGGCTACTATTTACTGCATCTCAGAGCATGCACTGTTGGGTAACAAAGCTAACAGGGCCACAGTGTGTGGGGAAAGGAGGCACAAAAGGACAGTGCTTCTGGGCTGCAATTCTGCTAGCTGACACAAATTAGCGTATGTGGGAGGGAGGAGCAGCTTCCAGTGGGGTACTGGGGATTTCCAGGGCCCTCTGAGATGAAAATAAATGAAGATGTGAAAAAACAGAGCGTATAGGTTTCATAGTACTCTGTCTGTTTAGACATTCTTGTATGGCAACTGTATACTTGCCTAGTTTTCACATCAAATTGATGAGTAGTATTAGGACTCCGAGTTCTTACTTTTATGGCTTTTCTTTCAATAGTCGAGACCGAGTGACCTGGAGAAGTGCAGATGAACTTCCCTGGCTCTTCCAACAGCAGGGTGACAAGCAAAAGCTACACAACTGTCTTTTGAATCTCTTTGTGTCCCAGAACCTTTACAAAAGGTACAAAGGTGGCCGCTGTTCTGGCGGGTATAAACATTTCAGAGGCTTTTTGTTGTTGTTGTTTTTGTCAAGCACATGAATAATTATTTCTTTGAAAATGTAAATCAGAAAATGATAGATCAAGATCGAAGGCACTTGAATAGTAGAGCCTGAAATGGTAATGCACTGGTGACCCTGTTGTTATATAAATCATGTATTTTTTTCTTTTCTCTTACAACTGGGGGTTTGGTAAAGGCATAAATACCGCTGTTGAAATGCGGCAGTCTCCATGGGCTGTCTCTGTAGACACTCCATGGCATAAAGACAAAATTCATGCATATGGCCCTATTCTTCTAACATAGCATCAGTTTGAATAGAGAGGTGTCAGAGATAAGATGAGCTTCTTATTTCCTTGTTAAAACAGGGGACATTTTGCAGAATTGCTGAGTTACTGGCAGCTGGTTGGGAAAGATAAGAGCTCTATGGCAGCTGAGTATTTTGACTCTCTGAAAGAATATGAAAAAAGCTGTGAGGGAGAGGAAAGTATGATCTGCCTGGCTGATCTTTATGAGACTCTGGGACGGTTTCTTAAGGACCTAGGTCTTCTCAGTCAGGTGAGTACATTTAGAGACTTGTAACAGCAAGGAGGCAAATTAAGCAGAGCTCAGTGTGTGCTTTCTGTTTCAGCTGTTAAATTATTGGAACATATGGGATGTTACCTGCTGCCATCATATTCTGAACTTTGTTGTTACAGGCTGTAGCTCCTTTGCAGCGGTCTCTGGAGATTCGAGAGACTGCACTGGATCCAGACCACCCAAGGGTGGCACAGTCACTTCACCAGCTAGCAGGAGTTTATGTTCAGTGGAAGAAGTTTGGGAATGCTGAACAGTTGTATAAGCAGGCACTAGAAATCTCAGAAAATGCTTATGGAGCTGAACATCCCCGGGTAGCCCGTGAACTTGATGCACTTGCCACCTTGTACCAAAAGCAGAACAAGTAAGATTGGCTACAGGGGTGGTTTTCTTTCACATAGAAGTAACTTAACAGATTTTCTTCCTGACGCCATGCTGTTTCTGTAGTTCTTTTTTAGAGTTTCATTACGCCCAATGCAGAAGTGAGCAGCCCCTCTGTATTCTTGTAGCAGCCATCCAGTAAGGGCTGACTTTTGTGCTTAGTGTTTCAACAAACTAAAAAGTTAGAGGTAAAGGAGGAGCAGGTTCTGATGAAACCAAACAGGTAAAAGTCTATGGGGCCCAACGACATGCATCCCAGGGTCCTGAGGGCACTGGCTGATGGGGTTGCCATGCCTCTCTCCATCATATTTGAAAAGTCCTGGCAGTCAGGTGAATTCTCTGGTGACTGGAAAAAGGGAAACATCACTCCCATTTTTAAAAAGGGTAGAAAGGGGGACCCAAGGAACTACAGACTGGGGTGCCTCTCCTATGTGCCTGGGAAGATCATGGAACAGATCCTCCTGGAGGCAATGTCAAAGCACATGCAGTACAAGGAGGTGACCCGGGACAGCCAGCATGGCTTCACCAAGGGCACATTGTGCCTGACCAATCTGGTGGCCTTCTAGGATGGAGTAACTGCATCATTTGACAAGGGAAGACTGGGGTGACCTCATTGCAACTTTTCAGTGCTTAAATGGGTTTATAAAAAAGATGGAAAGCAACTTTTTGCTCAGCCCAGTAATGACTGGACAAGTAGTAATTGTTTTAAAGTAAAAGAGGGGAGATTTAGATTAGGTGTTAGGAGGAAATTCTTTACTCAGAGGGTGGTGAGGCACTAGGACAGGTTGCCAAGAGATGCTGTGGATGCCCCATCCCTGGAGGTGTTCTGGGTCAGGCTGGATGGGCCCTGGGCAACCTGATCTAGTGGGTAGTGTCCCTGCCTATGGCTGGGGGGTTGGAACTGGGTGATCTTTAAGGTCCCTTCCAACCCAAACCATTCTGTGATCCTGTGATTGTCTGGCCCCAAGCATTTTGGATGTTCTTTATCTTGGACAAAAACTGTGATTTTCATTTTTATTTTTTTCCCCCACCTGCAAGATTCGTAATTTCTCTTCAGATTTGTATGCTTAAGTAACTTAGAAGCTTTCCAGAATACCCAGCTACACTTGGCATTCTTCTAACACAGTAAATAACCGTTTTCAGATATGAACAAGCTGAGCAGTTGAGGAAAAAGTCCTTCAAAATACGCCAGAAAGCAGCAAGGCGGAAAGGCAGTCTGGTAAGGAAATGTTTGATGTTTTGTGAATGTTGTGGCTCTGTTAAAAAGATGATCGTGTGTGTGCAGAGCTGACAAATCTGATTCTCAAATGCTTTTGATAACTGAGGGCATAGTTAGTGAAGTGGGTTAGCAGCTGCTTTGGTGACTGCCCTTTAAACTCCACTGGAATGGAGATGAATCAGGGCAACTGCTAAGGAGTTGAGAGGTAGAAAAGAAATAAGTGAGTATATACATTTTGGGGGTGCAGAATTAATGATACATTTAGCTATCAAAATGGCAATGGGAAAAAGGTGTTCCGTGGAGATAACAGGCCTTTCTTCTACAGATACTATTGGATACAATCCTTATTGCACTGGATAATCCCAGTAACAGTATTATGTGCCATACTGAGATGTATTTACTTATTTATTTATTTATTTTCCCCTGTGTATTTCAGCTACAGAGTTTTTCTGGTCATTCTTGAGCTGAGGGTTTGCTTATCATGTAGAGCCTCTAGTATAAGAGTTTAGCTAGTGACCCCAGAACTCGAGTTGTAGCTTGAGCGAACATTATGAAAAGCCATAAAAATGTTGCTATTTCCACAGTGCTCAAATACAAAGGACTGTGGATAACAAGGATTTTTACTGTTTTTGTAATGAGCTCTGCTGCACAACTGTTTCTGTTAAAACTGCAAAGATCAGGACAAAGCAGAGTGTGTAACAAAGGCTGCACGCACATCTTTTGCATGTAAGCATTAGTTTGGCAGCTTGTTTTACAGAGATCCATGTGAAGCCTTGAGTTATACTTTGTAGTATTATTTAGGATAGGAGACTTGCGTGATTTTTGCTTTGAGTTTATAAACTTGAGAACAGGAATTAAGTAGGATTATCATTCTCCTTTGGCACAAACTTGTCTTCTGCTTTTCTGTCTTCAGTAAAATGCAGTAATAGTAACGGTGATTGGTTGACTTACTTTGAGTTTTGCTGTATGCAGTGTGGCTTTGCTCTCCTGCGTCAAAGAGCCCTGCAACTGGAAGAGCTCACGTTAGGCAAGGATACACCGGATAATGCTCGAACCCTCAATGAACTTGGAGTCCTCTATTACCTGCAGAATAATCTTGAGTAAGTTGTATTCACTGTGACATATCCACTGAACGTTCTCAGGGATCATACGTGAAAACAAAATGTGGAGAACTAGCATTAAGTGTAGAGACGTGGTCAAATACACTTTATGGTGGTGTCCCTGACTCATTCTACTGTTTTTCGCTCATATTTTCTGGAGTTGATGCTATGAGCATGTATTAACAACTCAGCAAATTTCCTGCATTCAGAATTGGCGTTCCACTGTTAAATTTAACCTTAGTTGCAAATATCAGTTCTCTCTCAAAATATATGTCCTACTTTAGTCAGCTTCACTATCTTGTCACCTTCCTTTGTAGTGTTCATCCTTGAACATCAGGATTACTGATGTTTTACACCACTTAAGTTGCCACTATTACAATAAATCATGAGTTAAGTATTTCTTCACTGTAGATGTAATCCTCAGGCTCTTACTCTGCAGGCCTTTTCAGGGCAAAAGATGACAGAGAAGCATGAAGGTGCTCTAAAAGCGGGTACAGATAAGCAGGGGTGTTGAAGAAGGGGAATAAAAGATGCAGAGCAGTTCTGATTGCGTGGTTAGTGATTCTTCTCACCAGCTTCTTCAGTCCACAAAGCAGTCTATAAGGGGGTGTTGTGAGTGAATTCTAAAGTCACCGTATGTCTTCCTCTCTTGAACTGAAGCTTTCTAGGAAAGGAAGAAAGTGCACAGCAAAAAAGCACAGAGTAACTTTTGGAAGTGTTCTTATGTTCTTCCTATATCTGGTGTTTAAGTTAGCAGTAGCTGTTGGAAAACTACAAACAGTATATTGTAATTTGGGATCGTCATGTCCTTTAAATGCTCTGTTTTTACAGTGAAAGCCTTGGTTTTTAACCGCTGTTGGAAAAGTGTGTTTGTTTTTGTCACTTTACCCTGATTAAGTCACACAAAGTGACTGATCATAGAGGAGCACTTTCTGTCTAATCTCATACAGGATCATTTTTTATTCCACGCTGTTCATATGTAGTTCCTGTCCAACACAAACTACTTGTAGACTAAACGTATTTCTGCTGTTTCATGGGTAAGTGAAAGTACAGTCCTCGTTCTAGCGTAGGTTTAAGTCATTTTAATGACTATTGTGCATCTGTTCTGAATCACAGCAAGTCCAAGATCGAATTTTTTGATCATTTAGTACAGTTAGAAGGAAATCAGTGGCAGAAGGGTGTGTCACTAACAGTTGCCATGTATCACACTTCATCCTCTAGTCTTTCTGTAGAGAGAACACCTTTTGACACTTGTGTAAGAGCTTCAGAATTGAATGTATGGTTCTATGTAAGGTCTTTTCCTCTCTAATGTGAAATGGATTTTTCTGATTTACTGAACTAACTCGCTGGGAATAGAGTCACACAAAATTGTGTGTTTGTCAGGATGACAAACTACCTAGTTGTAATGGATGCTGCCAGTATTTTGTGGGAATCAGCCATTGTTTGGGGAACTACTGCAAATCCATAATGGAACAGTAGCATACTGTACTAGTGAGATGAAACGTGTGCTTTTGATAGAGGAACACTTGAATGGTGACATTAGAGAGAGTCTTTTCCACTCTGTCACTTCCAGACAGTTTCTGTTACGAGAATCTATCTCACCACATATAATACACGTGATCGTCTGATCATCACGTCAAGCATCTTTCCAGTCTTTTCCTCCTTTGGTATGAAAGCTACCTGCTGAACCCTGTAATATATATTACATTCTTTTCAGTTACTTGCAAAACTGTGTGATGGGTTTGAACCTTTACCTAACATTCCACTATTGCTTTATCTGTGGAAGTACTGACAGCTGTGAGGAGCTGCACAGAAGGTATAGCTTGAGTTAAAGAAACAAGCAGCTGTGGGATTAGTGTAATGTTTACTAAAATCTGCTAGACGGGGTTTTCAGTCCTGTACCGGGGAGCTCCAGTACTACATTGGAGTAATTAATTATCTCTGTCTGACATTCCTATGGTTAGCCTGCACGGCAGTGCTGTGTCTGGGATTTACAGCTCCTCACTGCTTAAATGAAACGCTGATGTGGCATTTGCTTATCCAGAAGAGAAAGTCTGTTGCCAGATGTCAGTATTTCTGCAATTTCCGAGGCTGAGTTTATTCTGTTTCAAGCAGTCACTTTAGGTTGTACAGATGTTATCAGCTTTAAAATATTGTTTAATAAATGTGCTTTGTAGGACAGCAGAGCTTTTTCTGAAGCGCTCCTTGGAAATGAGAGAGAGAGTCCTGGGTCCTGACCACCCAGACTGCGCGCAGTCTTTGAACAATCTGGCAGCCTTGTACAATGAGAAGAAGCACTATGACAAAGCAGAGGAACTCTACGAAAAAGCTTTAGACATCAGGAGGAGAGCTCTGGCCCCAGATCATCCCTCCTTGGCTTACACAGTGAAACACCTGGCAGTGCTGTACAAAAAGATGGTAAGCACCACCCTGTTACCTTTACACGTCGCTTAAAATGGCTAATGCCTTGCCTTGTTACAGTCGTCAGTCCAAAAAGAGTGGGCCATAGGAATTGTGTCAGCTATCAATGTACACACATGCATAAAAGGTACAGTCAAGTGGCCTTAGTCTGTTGCCAAAAAGCCCGGTAGTGTTTTCAAGACACACTTTGCTTAAAGGTAAGCCGTTTATGAGTAATGCCCTCAGTGTCCTGCATGCTTGGTATTTGCCATGAAGGAGAACTTCTGATCTGGTTAAAAGCTAGTGCAGTTGTTGCAGTTGGAGAAGCTCTTGCCAGCTGTATTTGATTTCTCTACTGTCTGGTACATGATGTCCATATACAAGAGTTTAATGAGACGTGACTTGATGGGAAAATCATGTTTTGTGGTGTAGGAATAGTGATGTGTTTTTTTGTTTGGTTTTTGTTTTTTAACATGATGTCCTCAGTCTTTAGAGTATAACTGAGAATAACTTAAAAGCTCGTGATGGAGATGGTGCTTCACTTGAGGCTCATGAGGGAGACTGTACTTCCCAAATAAGCTGCATGACTAAGCCACTTCCAGCTTATGTTAATTCAGTGAAAGTAACAGTAGTCTAAACTTCTCCATGCTTCATCATTTTTTATGAACATTTTATGAATATGTGCATGAGATGGTTTTGAATTCTGTGTTCTCTGCTCACTTCAGCTTACAATTCTGAAGCTGCTAGAAACTGCAGAAGCACTCAGTATGCAGGTCTAACAGCTCTTTTCTAGTTTGAATGAGCATAAATTAAAATTCATGGTGAACTACTGACACAGGAAGAGTAGAGGAAGAAAAGGGACAAGAATCAGGTATAGAAAATGACAATTATTTATAGATAAGTATTTTTTCCAGATGAATTACTGATCATCTTTAGATTGTGGCCTGGTGATGCTTTGAAAAAAAATAGAAAATTTGATTTGAATTTTGCAATTACAACGAACCATTATTAGATGAAAGTTTGCAGTATTAAATGCCATTGCTGCTAAATATGAGAATTCCCATTCTAATGATAAAAACCTAAGCATACTTTTGAAGTATAGCTGGTTATTGTGTGTACGTGCTGATTCAAATTGGAAGGAAATGGTTTAGTGGGGACTGTTAGCGTTAGGTCAGAGGTTGGACTCAATGATCTTGAGGTCTCTTCCAACCAAGAAATTCTGTGATTCTGTGATTCTGTGTGAAAACATATTTGCTTGGAAAAATAATCTACATGAAAACTGGTTGGAATATGTTAGGAGATTTTTAGAGAAATCAGGCTAGAAACCAAGGTCTCAGCGTGATGAATGGGAAGTGTCAGGTACTCAAAACTGGATTAAACACTGCAGCTGCTCCAAAGAACATGATGCAGCCACCACTTACCAAAGGTAAGGAAGGCAGTTACATTACCATTCCCATATCATCAGTAAATTTCAGCACTTTAGGTCTAAGAATAAGCTCTCTGCTCTCATTTATGGCAGGAGGAAGGTGTAAATGGTGCAAATTACTTGGATAAAAGTACAACTGAAAATTCTTTTTAACAGCCTTCTGAATGAGACACTTGTGGAAAGAAAATGAAATAAAAAAAGGAAGAAAGAGACATAGCTATGAAACACATTAACTGGGAGTTGAATATGCTCAGCATTCTGGAAAATATTTTGGAAAGCCCCAATAAATATTCATAGTAAATAATCTGTGCAGAATACAACTATGAATTGACTAAAGTTACAGTTTCTCCAACCTTTTCATTTAAAAACGGTGATGGTAAAATCTTTTTTATACACTAAGACAACCAAATTGTTTTTTCTGTGTTCTCTGTAGGGAAAACTCGACAAGGCTGTTCCTCTGTATGAACTAGCTGTTGAAATTCGACAGAAATCATTTGGCCCCAAACACCCTAGTGTAGCAACTGCTTTGGTGAATCTGGCTGTTCTTTACTGTCAGATGGTAAGTTCTTCATGTCTTACATGTTTATTATTCCCATCTTAGATTTTTTATGACTTGCATCTAAATGATACCAAAGTAACTTAATTGCATTTTAAAGAGATCTCCTTATATATAGGACCTACAAATGCTTAGGATCCATTATAAAAAATTGAAGGAATCTGCCTACCTGACTTTAAGCAGTAATTAAAGCTGCTTCAGATAAAATTAAGGAATTATAAGGAGTTGCATTTGGCAACTAAGAATTCTATGGTATGTAGACTGAGATTTTCAAAACTGCCTAGCAAAACCAGACCCGAAATATGAACAGACAAATGGGAATGAGATTTTCAAGTAAAAGCCAGTAGCTTTGACAGTCTCAATTATACTTCTCATATGCCAACAGCATCGAGAACACAAAGCAGCTTTTTGGTTGAATATACATGAATTTGTATCTAGGATGTGTTGATACTGTGTAGGGCAAACAAACAAAAAAATGTAATGTACTTTTGTAACAAACAACTTCTTACTACCCAAAGAAAAAGCAGACTGAAGCTTTACCTCTTTATGAACGTGCACTAAAGATTTATGAAGACAGCTTTGGCCATATGCATCCTCGTGTAGGGGAAACTCTGAAAAACTTGGCTGTGTTAAGGTAAGATGATCTGGATCTGCTCTTTCCCTATAAAATCAAATTACTATAAAAGTCAGTGGATAAAATGAAACATATGGACTTGGGTATTTATTAGGAAAGTAGAGAGCCTTAATTACACTTGTTGATTGCATGGTGTGCATTTCAGTTTAAATAAAGGGTGAGACTTGTTTTATGTGTTTATTTCAACTTTGTTTTTCTTTTCTCCCAAGCTATGAAGGGGGAGATTTTGAGAAGGCAGCTGAACTTTACAAAAGAGCTATGGAAATAAAAGAAGCAGAGACTTTGTTGATAGGTGGAAAAGCAACTTCTCGACACTCATCAAGTGGAGATACGTTCAGTATAAAAAGTGCATTATCACCAAATACCTTCCTGGAACCTGGACAAAGGTGATATAAACCTACTCAAAGAACAGGCTGCTTCTATTGCTACTTTTTTAGACAAAATTTTTAGGAAAACCTATTTTTCCTGTGATAAAGTACTATTTTGGAACTTAAGACTGTCTTCATGAATGACAGGGAAACAATTTAAGCTTGAAATCCTTCCGTGTTAACTTTGCAGACGGTATGGTACGATGTCAATTTCTTCCATTGTATACAAATATGCATATAAGGTACTTGCTCAACTTACAGTTAATACCAAAAACATATGGATTTGATACCTCTTATCCTAAGAGCCAGGACTGTAACAAGATAAATTAAACCAATGGCATGTAATTTTTAGGGTAGTTCTTACTTCTATGTTATAATAGCCTGGCTTAGTGCATTTATGTGTTTTTTATTTCATCAACCTTTTTCAGAAGCTTTTAGAGTTGTTTCTAAAGTTCTAATAACTTTGAAAAAGTCAAAATACTGTTTTACCCCCACGTTTTACCTGCACTGTAATTTCAGCTTTAAGTAAATTTACATTCAAAAGACTTTTGCAAAAATAATTGGTTTCCCTTGGAAGCACATTTATCTAAATATATCATTATATACAAGTAAAGCTGCTGTCAAATCCATCTGTGTTCAATGAAAATGTTTCCTCTGAGGAAACAGAATGAAAAAGAGTACGATCTGATGCCTTGTTGTTAACCCTTTCATAATAGTTTCACTACTTTACCTCACTGAATCCCTTCAAATACAAGAATGCTTGTATTAGAAGAAAAAACCTAGTGATAGGTTGCCATCAAATAAAAAGATGCTAATCAAATCTACCTGTTGTTGTTTGTTTTTTTTTATTAGTAGCCTAATCATCCAGAAGCAATTTGAAGTCTGCTCTTATGTGGTATGAATCAATTTAAATACTCCAAGATGTGATAATACCTTTCTCTAAAGCCAGTATTATGAATTTGCAGATGTTTGAGCTAGCCTATCAGCTCTGTTCTAACATGTATAATAAAATCTTGCTCTGTTTTCCTTAACATTTCTAGTTTAAATAAACTGCTTTCTAGACCTTCCCCACTTAATGATTTCCAATTCTGAATAATTACCATTCTTCCCTTTAAGTGACTTTTCTCCATTTTTTTCATCAGTCACAGATCTACTTTTGGAAGAAAAATCAGTTTGTAAATGTAGCAGATCCTGACCATCCACAGTCAGTTTAGCAAAGACAGTGAGGAAACAATCTGCTTTCCCTATCAGCTCAAAGAAAAAGTTTAATAGTAAGTACAATAGGACTGCAATTAATAATGGAGGGTCTTCTAGGCTGTGTGTTGGCCATAAGCTGATGTGGCTATGGTCATGGCACTCTAAGACCATTGTTCATGTATTTGTAGTTGACCTCACAGACTTCAAAAAAACAAGAGATGTGTAGATCTGGTATAAGCCAAATTTTGCAATTTATTTAATACTTGAACACCTCAAAGCAGAAAGTCTTCAATTTCAATAGCGTTTTAATCATACGTATCATCTCAGTAACATTCATGATACACTGTAAAAAATTAGAGCTTTGTTTACAAGATTGCCAAAAAACAAAGCTGGAGAAAAACAGTGCAATATGCCTGATTTCTTAGTTCATAACAAAAGTCATAAATTGTCCATTAGATTTTATGGGTAGAACAGATTATAGTTGTAAATATCTTTTTAATTGGAAAAAGATTGTTAAAGCTGCTTTTTTTGTTGTTTGCTCTGATGTTATTTCGAAATACTTCTAACTATTGACACATACAGTCTTATCACAGTATTTTCTACTTCAGATCTTTCTTGTATATGCAAGTTGAATGCCTGAAATTAACATAAAAACCATTTT
The DNA here is from genome assembly GCF_963932015.1 of Anas acuta. Lineage (NCBI taxonomy): Eukaryota > Metazoa > Chordata > Aves > Anseriformes > Anatidae > Anas > Anas acuta. The sequence continues at coordinate 45,376,618 of NC_088980.1, read as the reverse complement.
GCGTATTCTGTACATACGAAAATGTATTAATTTGGTCATGAAACTGTACATGAAGTAAAATGGTAAACAGTTGCTTCTTATAAAGCTGTCAATTAGTTGAGTCTAGTTTAACTAAGCTGATGTAGAAATGAGTCAACCATTTGGTTGCCTCAATCTTCAGCATCAAACATGTGCCTCACTTTGACTGTTCCCAACAGAAAGGTAGTTTCTCACAAAGAAATGTAACGCTTAAATTGACACTTAGATCACACTAACGTAGACTTAGTGACACTGATTCAAGTATGTACCTTTTTAACGATCTCGTTTTGTTTCCCTTTCCTTGATACAATTCATTTTTTACATGTTTTCTCCAAAACTGAACTCAATCCACAAAACACCTTCCATTTTACAGAACAAGAAAAAAACCTTCACCAACTTCAAAGATGATTTTTGTTTAAATAATATAATCTAGCGCTAGCTATGGAGGAAATGCGTCTTGAAGCCTGTTACGGTTGCTTAGAAATCAGAAACAAATTTTTAAGTATTCATTCAAGCTACCCTAAGAAACAGAAGCACCTCCAAAATATTACCCTTTTTTTGTGTTGGTTGGATAAGGGTATCAGCTAGTTCTGTGTTAGCTGCACCATGCTGTAAAAAGGTTTTTGAACAACACAAATTATAAATACTTATATCGCATTGCAGATGCTAAAACCTACATTCTAAATTACATCTGAACAGTGATGATGTTCTGGACCAGACACCCAGAACAGTTAAAATATTTGAAGTTGGTATTTCCAGGTCTGTAGGATACTGGCACTACATACTGTACATTTACAGGTCAGTTTAACACAGGATAATTTAAAAGTTAATACTACCATATTAACATTATTTACAAGACAAATACAGTAAATCAGCAACTCAACTTAGACATCTGCAACACTAAATGTTTAGAGCATCTAATTTTAGAAGCTTTCCTATGTAAACTCAGATTTAAATATACCCCCATATGGAGGTAGATCAAACTAATCTTTTAGAAACCAACAAAACCCCAGAAATTTTGATTTTCACAGAGAAAGTCTCTTGTGCATTCCAGTGTTACTTGGAATTCTTACCCATTTTGCCATGAAAAACATCTGCCAGCTGAAGTATATCTAGTCTACCAGCATGACTATCTACCAACAAAAGACTTAGGTTGCAATATACTGAAAGTATTATCACATACAGGCAGCTAACAATGAACAAGCAGTAGTAAGAAGTGACAAAAACAGGGAAATTTGTATAAGTTAAGGCTGATGAAAAGGCTGAAAAGGTCCATTTACTCACTAAACATACCCACAGCACAATCCATGCAAAGGCTCTGTTAAAGTCCCGTGAACGACTAATACAAATGCATGGAAAAACAAACAGCAGTATGAGTGAGGCACTGTCAGCTGCTCTCGACCTACTCTATCCACTCCAGCCAGCAGATTTCATCTTTCACGTGTCCTAAACTATGTGTTTTTATAACCTGATACTGCATATAACATGCTATGCATACTTTTATTAATTTATCCCTCTCTAAATTTCCATTGATTACCTGCAGTCAGCAATGCTGAGAAACTAAAACTTACAGTAGCTTAAAGATGAGAATATACAACAGAACATAAACAAGGTTAGGTCTGTCTGCTTCCCACCTCTGTAACAGTTCCATTTAATCAGATATGTAAAGATAAGCTTCATTGGAGGAAAAAAAAAAAAAAGTCCACTCAAGATTTGATGTCAATCCAAACTCCCAAATTTGTGGTTAGTATTTGTTTTGCTACAGGTTTCGCATTTTGGCCATGAGTTCTTCCAGGCTTTCTTCAGATTCAGCCACTGTTTCTTCAGCTACTGGATTCTCTTCCTAGTAGTAAGAGGAAAAAGAGGTCAGCAACAGAAGTAGCACACAAAATAACCTCCATATGTAAAGTAAGCTTTATTGCAGGTATGCCATGCTTCCAAAACCAAGCACTCAAATTACAGCACTCAACTGATTTACAGCAAACTGGTCTACAAATTGGAAACTCTATTCTGACTGGAAATTTGAATGTTCTGGAGAGATTCTGTGTTCCCCAGGTGTACTAACTACACTTTGACTACACATACTTAAAAAAAGGTAAATATCTTGAAGTACTAGTTGTCAAAATATTAACTGAGAAATTTGTATTTCCTTGCCTTCCTGCTCCTCCTCCTTCCCCTCCCCCCCCCCAAATTCACTCCTGACACCTCAAAACCACACTGACACTAACCTATGTTTGAAGTGATACATTTCACAGAAACACAGAACTGGACCACAGAAGACACCAGTTGGATGTGCTGAGGTTCAGTTTTACTGGCGTTAAAGTTTATTTTATTAATCTTTATTTTAAGGTTTGACGGATAACCACAGCAGCCAGTCTCATAAATTTAATGTGTAAGACTTATTAATAAAAGTAGCGTGTTTGTAAATAATAAATATATTACCTTGTTTGGTATAGTATATGCTACAGTAATTCCCTCAGGAAGATCAGGTACCGGACCAGACGCAGCCTTCAGCTCATCTTCTGAAATTTCTGATACTAATTCGATCCCTTTGGAATTGAAAATTTTATTAGCAGAGTTCTTTAATAATCACCACGTTATAACAAGAAAAAAACTGCAGCAACTTTTTTGAAATAGAAATAAAATGTAAAGACCTTTGATTTCAACTACTTAATTCCCATTATCAATGCTACGTTTTCCCTTTATGATATATAAAACACTCCCATACACCTAACTTACAGATAAGAGTAGCTAAATATTTTATTCAAACATTGTTAAATAGTTGAACCTAAAACTTGCTAATCATATTAAAACTAGATCAATTTGTTTTAGCATTACTGTCCAAAGCTGTGAAAAAAGTTAGCAGTAATTAAACAATGTAACTTCCAAAAATAGGATGTATGAGAGGTCTACAGTGTGTTAACCCAAAAGAAAGAATTTAAATGGTGTTCCCAATACCAAGCTTCAGTTAGTCTCCATCTGAGTACCTACCCCAGTCATTGTCTTCATGCACTATTTCTTCTTCCTGCTCAGTCACTTCTTGCTTTGGTTGTGCAGCTACCTTTTTCTGAAGGAAAAAAAAAAGACACATAGTATATGTAGCAGTCTGATTTTTAACAACAGGATGGATCAAACTGAAATATTAAAAAGTATAAATATTAGGTTTGAATGAGATACGCAGTCACCATTTAGAAGTTTGTTAGGCATAAAAAGACAAAATGCCTGCAAATTAAAAAAGACCATTAACACTCAACAATATTGCTCAACCTTTCTGGCAGTCATATTATTACACGGGAAAAACAAACAAACAAACAAAATGATATAACTGTATGCAAATTTTTATGTCTACCTTTTTAAATGTTAATAGAATCATCGAATAGTTCAGGTTGGAAAGCACCTTAAAGATCTACTTCCAACCCCTGGCCCAGGTGCAGGACCTTGCACTTGGCCTTGTTGAACCTCATGAGGCTCGCACAGGGCCACCTCTCAAGCCTGTCCAGGTCCCTCTGGATGGCAGCCCTTCCCTCCTGCATGTCAACCACACCACACAGCTTGGTGTCATCAGCAAACTTGCTGAGGGTGCACTCAATCCACCGAACAAAGATGTCAGTTATCTTAAAGGAAACATCTTGAAGTACTATGTTTGTAAAAAGCATGCAATCATCTGCAGACAAGGCTGCTGAAAATTTGGAGCAATGCTGAAGGTCTTCTTTTACTACAGATCCATAGCTTGCTTTGTTCTTAAGAGTGTAAGAAAGGAAAATACCTTATAAATTTCCTGCTGTTTCCTGCAATTTTGGTCACTGCATTGTGGGTTTGGCTTCATCGCCATAGTTGGAAAGAAATCCTGCATCGCATTGTAACCAAGATAATAACTCACAGTACCAAAATTTAAAAGATACCTAGAAACACAAATAGAGAAACCAGGTCCTTACACACAGGTACAAATGTAACAAAGAACTTTTAGAATACACTTACATACCTGTGACCAGCGGAGTTGTAAAAAATCACTATAGTTGTCTTAAAATAAGGTGTAGTCACCTGACAACAGTATAACTTCATCAACACAGAGCCTGGTCCTCTTGTGGTGTAAGTGTGTGACCCAGTGTCTCAGAAATAAATATGTCTAGAGCAGTATGTAAGCAGCTTTCTCCTGTGCCTTAATTCATTGCTTGCAACACTCAGGTGCCCTATATTTCAGAGGCAGAATTTTTAACCGATCAGAACCTGTTTAATTATCTTTACGTAGGGTCATATTTGCAATGAAAATAAAGATTTAAATTAAGCTGCAATGTTTGCATTCTTCATTACAGAAAAACATCTGCTGGGGTGCAATTTTATGTAATGCCTCTTGCTGCACAGCTGAAAAATGGAACTTCTTTGTTTATAGATATGAATTTTCTGGACAACTGATAAAAGCAAGCTAAGGCTTGTCTAAATAAGATCTTATTCTCAAAGCATAAATATGATTAAAAGCTTAAATGATAATACCGCATACAGTTATTTTTGAAGTTTAAACAGGCAATTGAAGAAAACCCCAAAAAAGGTTATTATGCTGAACAAAGTTGGCAAGTTTTGTTAAAAAGATGCTGGGGAAAGATGGTGCATCATTTTGAAAACAAGTGTGAAGTCATTCAAAAATTTTCTCTGCTGATACCTGCAGTTCTTAGTAGCTGTAGTCAAGTGACAGTACCTTTTAAATTCACCTCAAATTTCTAGGATATGAATATTGCAAGATAAATTATTTCTTCTTCATCCATGTAAGAATGTCAAAGATTATAGTTAGTCCTCTAACATTTTTGTTTACAGCTGCTCAATGATGTTAAATGGGAGCTTGTTTAAATACCAAAATAAGAAAAATAAATAAAAATGTGTGTGTGTACACAGAGCAAGAAAAAATAGTAGGAAAACTCTAAAGACTTTTCCTTGCCCCTGAAGAGTTCTACTAAAAACAGCACTTACAATGTGCATCAGCTGTGTCTGATGATACTAATACCTTTAGGAAATAAGCCACACGTACATTAAAAGAATCAGACCCATCACTGTGAAAGGTTCCTTCAGGTTTTTCTCTCTTATGGTGCTGTGCATTGCATAGGACCAACCCAGACACTTACTTGAGAACATTTTGTACGAGAATTCCTGCCACAACACCCATAGTTGTAGGAAGACTAGCTGCACAAACTCCTTCTCGTTTTAACGTTTTCTCATCAATATTTGCAGCAACTACAAGCGGAGGAGCACACTGAAAGGAAATCAAGAAATTCAGTTTAAACAAAATGTCCTGCTTTAAAAGAAAGACAAACCAGCAATTCAGCTGAGCTGCACATACCGCAAAACAAGCAGATTCACCAGGTATGATAAGCTGTATGTGTCCTGACACTGCATTTTCACTCACTCCAGATTCCATCCAGATTTGTCCAAGTTCATTGCAGGCCTTATAAACACAAAGATACACACATCAATCAGCACTGTAGAAGTTTAACGAATAAAATAAGTAGTAAATTGAGAATGATTAAACACATTGACCTTCCTGGCTTAAGACAGAAAGTCTACAATTGGAAAGAAGATGAAAAGGTAGAACAGAAATTGTTTATCAAGAGTGAAACGACAAATTAAATTTGTTTTCATGAAGCTAGGCCTTAGTAATTTCCTGGGGACCTGAGAGTTTTGAACAAATACAGGCATTAGAGATCTAGTTACCCACACTAGAGAACCTAATAGCAAAAACTACTTATAATGGCATGCTTTCAGAGGCCCAGATCCAGCCTATCTGTGTATGTTCAGTGCACACAATTGGTATATTAAGTTAGCTGAAGGATAACAGAAAACATGCATTTGGCATACACACTGCATTGACTGCAGCTGTAAAGAAAAACAGTATGATTAGGTACACAGCCTTAAAACATTTTCAGTATACAAAAAGGTTATGTAAAGTATACAATTAGCTATACACAGTATTAAAAATTTTGTTCGATTTAATGTAGCAGGATTTGATAATGCTTTTGTATAAGATGATTTGGAAATACAGTGAGGACTTAAAACACAATCCTTTTTCTAGCTACAAGATGCTGGTAACTTACACGACTACGTTTATATTTACGAACATAAAACCTGTCTTACAAGGACTAGATAAAAGATCGAATTCTGTTTCCTTAAATCAAGGAAAAACTTTTTTTTAGAAGACTCTTGATAGGCTCCTGTCTTTTCTGTGGTCCCCACAATTCCTAACAATATTTATAAGAGGAAAATTGACCTCCATAAGCTCCTATCTTAGATGGTCTTACCGTGTTAATTGCCATGCGAGCTTCAAAGTTGTCCACACAGCTTAGAACAAGATCAACAGGCTTCCCTTCCTCTAACGCACCATTACTGCAATAGGTATCAGAAGTTTGCGTGAAATTGGTGGCAGAACATAACACCAACACAACAATCAACATCTTTCTTTAAAGTACAGAACCACATAGGACGTATAGTTACAATCACAGCATCATAGAAACACAAGGTTGCAAAGGACCTACAAGATCATCTAGCCCAACCATCCTCCCATCACCAATACTACCCACTAAGCTACTAAATCATTATCTCGTAGCACTTTGTCCAGGCGTTTCTTGAACACCGTGAGGGATGGTGACTCCACCACCTCCCTGGGCAGGCTGTTCCAGTGCCTGACCACTCTTTGAGAGAATTTTTTTTTCCTGTTATCTAATCTAAATCTCCCCAGGCGCAACTTGTGGCCATTCCCTTGAGTCCTATCATTAGTTATCTGAGAGAAGAGGCTGACCCCCTCCTCACAACCTCCCTGCAGGTAGTTGTAGAGAGCAATGAGGTCTCCCCTGAGCCTCCTCTTCTCCAGACTAAACAACCCCAGTTCCCTCAGTTGCTCCTCAAAGGACTTGTGCTCCAGGCCTTTCACCAGCTTCGTAGCCCTTCTCTGGACACGCTCCAAGGCCTCAATGTCCTTCTGGTAGTGAGAGGCCCAAAGCTGAACACAGCACTCGACGTGCGGCCTCACCAGAGCAGAGTACAGGGGGACAATCACCTTCCTGCTCCTGCTGGCTACACTACTCCTGATACAAGCCAGGATGCCACTGACCTTGTTGGCCGCCTGGGCACACTGCTGCATCGTGTTCAGCCAATCATCGATCAACACTCCCAGGTCCCTTTCCTATTCACAGTCTTCTAGCCACTCTGCCCCAATCCTGTAGCACTGTGTCGTGGTTTAACCCGGCCGGCAGCTAAACACCACGCAGCCGTTCGCTCACCCTCCCCCCTCCCTCTCTGGGACGGGGGAGAGAAATGGAAAGTGAAGCCCGTGAGTTGAGATAAAGACAGTTTAATAAGACAGGAAAATAATAATAACAAAATAATAATAACAATAATAACAATAATAATAATATGGTGATAATAGGGAAAATAATAATAATATGTACAAACAAGTGATGCACAATGCAATTGCTCACCACTCGCTGACCGATGCCCAGCCTAACCCCGAGCAGTCCGGCCCCCTCCCCCCAGCTAGCCACCCCCATATATTGTTTAGCATGACGTCAGATGGTATGGAATACCCCTTTGGCTAGTTTGGGTCACCTGTCCTGGGTCTGTCCCCTCCCAGCTCTTACTGCACCCCCAGCCTGCCCGTTGGCAGGACAGAGCAAAAGGCTAAGATGTCCTTGGCTTAGTATAAGCACTGCTCTGCAACAATTAAAGCATCGGGGTGTTATCAGCACTCTTCTCATCCTAAGCCAAAACACAGCATTCCACCAGCTACTAGGAAGAAAATTAATTCTGTGCTAACTGAAACCAGGACACACTGCATGGGGTCATTGTGGCCAAAATGCAGGAGCCGGCCCTTGGCCTTATTAAACCTCAACCCATCAGCTTCAGCCCAGCAATCCAGCCTCTCCAGATCCCTCTGAAAGGCCACCCTACCCTCAGGCAGATTGACACTACCTCCCAAATTGGTGTCATCTACAAACTTAATGAGGATACGCTCAATCCCCTCATCCAGGTCATCAATAAAGATATTAAACAAGAGAGGCCCCAATACCGAGCCCTGGGGGACATCACTTGTAACGGGAGGCCAGCTGGACTTAACTCCATTAACCGCTAGCCACTGGGCACGTCCCTCCAGCCAGTTCTTTACCCAAGAAGAGTGTACCTGTCCAGGCCACAGGCAGCCAGTTTCCCCAGGAGAATACTGTGGGAGACTGTGTCAAAGGCTTTGCTGAAGTCTAAGTAGACTACAACAACCTTTCCCTCATCTACCAGTCTGGTCACACGATTACAGCAGATGATGTTGGACAAGCATGACCTGCCTTTTGTGAACCTCAGATGGCTGGGCCTGATCCCCTGGATGCCACATGCGTGCTGCGTGATCTCACCCAAGATGACTTTCTCCATAACTTTCCCTGGAACCGAGGTCAGGCTGACAAGCCTGTAGTTCCCTGGGTCCTCCTTATGACCCTTCTTGTAGATGGGAGTCACATCAGCAAGCTCCAATCCTCTGGGACCTCTCCAGACAACCAGGAACACTGATAGATGGTGGAAAATGGCTTGGCAATCACCTCCACCAACTCCCTTGGCACCCTAGGGTGAAGCCTGTCTGGTCCCATGGACTTGTGACACTCCAGGTGGAGGAGCAGGTCTCTAACTGCATCCTGGATTGCAGGGGGTGATTCTCTACCTCAATCACAGGGGACATCCAGGTCAGGCAGTAAAGTACCCTGAAGATAACAGATCCAACTATTAAAGACAGGTGTAAAGAAGGTGTTGAGAACCTCAGCCTTATCCTCAGTGATCACATTCCCTGCTTCATCAAGTAAAGGATAAAAATTCTCTTTGGTTCTTCTCTTGCCGTTAATATATTTATAAAATGATTTCTTGTTCTTTTTTACTGCAGTGGACAATCTGAGTTCAAGCTGGGCTTTTGGCTTTCTAATTTCCTCTCTGCATATCGTAGCAACTTCCTTGTAGTTGCCCCAAGTAGCCTGCCCAATCTTCCAGAGGACGTAGACTCTCTTCTGGAGTCTCAACAGAAGTTCCTGGTTCATCCACACTGGTCTTCTTTCTCTCCAGCTCACCTGACAGGACTCAGGAACAGCCTGCTCCTGAGCCTTTAAGATTTCTGTCCTGAGGAGCGTCCAGGTTTCCTGGACTCGTTTGCCCTTTGGGAATGACTCCCAAGGGAGCCCTGCAATAAGTTACCTGAATAGGTCAAAGTCTGCCCTCTGAAGTTCAATACAGCAGTTTAGCTAGTTACCCTTTGAACAAAACACATGCAATCAAACCAGGATAAAATTAGCACCTTAGATCTACAGCAGAAATAGCTGTAAACTGAGGCTGGGATTTACATGCAAATACAAGGGCATTTTAGATTAATATAATGTTTATATAGTGTACACCCATAGTAAAAAATATTAGGAAATTTGCATCTTTGTAGAACATATCTGCAACTGAAATTTAGTTATTTCAGAATTTATCTATGAGATTCCCTAAGAAGTATTTTCTTTCTTCTTATTATAAAATTGTCCTGGATTTGTCTCGGAGAGGGTTAATTTTCCTCATAAGAGCGGGTATGGAACTGGCTTCTTGATTTCGGAAGAGGGTGATGCTGACAACACACCGCTCTTTTAGTTGTCGCAGAGCACTGCTTACACAGAGCCAAGGCCGTTCCAGCTGCCCACACCACTCTGCCAGCCAGGAGGCTGCGGGTGCACCAGGAGCTGGGAGGGGACGCAGCCAGGACAGCTGGCCCAAACTGGCCAGAGCCATGTCCCATACCCTATGGGGTCGTGCTGAAGACTGGGACTGAGCAGGTTGGCCAGAGTGTGGCTACTGCCGCGCGGGGTCTGTCTGGGCATCATCACTCAGTGGGCAGTGAGCAATTGCATTGTGCGTCACCGTGCATTCATCCTGGAGGAGAGAAAGCTCGGCGGGATCGTAGCAGTGTCTAGACATCCCCAAAGGGAGGATGCAAACAAGACGGAGCCAGGCTCTTGTCAGCGGTGCCCAGCGGCCGGACAGCTCTAGGTGGCCCTGCTTCAGCAGGGGGTTGGAGCAGATGACCTCCAGAGGTCCCTTCCATCCCCAGCCCTTCTGGGAGCTTCGTTCTGGGTAAAAAACAGGGCCCTTTTATACCACTGACACAGAAGATGGCGTAGGATGCCACCACGTAACAAGTGAGGTACTGCTCAATTCTATCTTCCACCTGAGACAGCCAAGAGGTTGCGGTGCTCCTGGTTTTCTCTAAACAATCCTAGGTTTCTCATGCATATTCCCACTGTCCCTGGCCAATTTCCACCTTCCCAGGTGGAAAGTTGTTCCTCAGTTTCTTGATGCGTCCTCATCAATGGTGGAACGCAAAAAGCGGTGTCACTTTCCAAGACTCCTTTGGGAGAATTAGCAAGTAGGTATTCTTTATGAAGAACACTGGGTATGTGGGGGATAATTCCACCCAACACGTACAGCTAAGCAAGACAAGGAGTACTTATTTATGGTACGGGGATATCCATATTTATGCAGTTCACAAGAAAAGGCAGGATTTATGCTAATGGTTTCTCAGAACTAATTATCATATTGTCCCTCCTGCTGTTGCAGGTCAGGTAACCTCTGGTGGTTGCACTTCGGGGCTTTCTGATGAACGCTCATCGTCTTCTTCATCTCATATTTCTCTCCTTTCTGTTTTGCGCATGCTCAGTCATTGTTTAACTGCTTCAGCACTTTCAGTCTTTGAAAAACTCAGCCTACTTAATTAAGTTCTACTTTGGGCACCATGTTCCTTCTTCAGCCTGGATTTTGTGCATAGAGCTGAATCTTCTTATCACGTGAGGCCGATACAACAACCGAGCAATTTAAACTTTTGGGCTGCTCCCGTTCCCAACACCTTCCCACTCCCATGTTGACTTCCCATCCCCCAAATGACTTCTCACCCCTAAGTCTCACTCACGGACCCGCCACCCACAGCCATTCCCCATCAGGAGCAGACACCCCCAGACCAATTCATGGCGGGGACAGCAGCGGAGGGCTGTGGCCAGCCCCCTTCCTTCCCCCCCAGCCCCTCCTGCCGAGCGACGCGGGAAGAAGTGCAGGCAGAGGCTGTGCAGGGTGGAAGAGTGGTAATTTATTCTTCCTGGGGGAATCGTGGCTGCCACCCCCAGCCCATCCCCAGGCGAGGCCCGGCCGCCTGCTCAGGCGGGGGGCCCGTCCTGCCGGCCCGCGTGGTCCCCGCTTCCCGGCTCCTCCTGCCGCACCCTGTGCAGCCAGGATGTGTCCCCGACTTCGGCGTCCTGCGGGGAGCTTGGCAGTCTGCGCCCGACCTGCCCCGCGTGCCAGGAGAAGCTTCTCTCCAGTCTGCGGCCCGTGGAGGGGCTGCGCGCCCTGCGCCGGGGCGAGACGCTGCGGGAGCGGTAGTTGGAGGGGCTCCTCCCCCGCTGCCCCCTCTGCTGCTGCTGCTGCTGCCGCCGCCCCAGCCGCTCATTCCGCTGGAACCTTCCGCGGGGTCTTCGGGCCAGGCGCACCACTGCTACGATGGGCCCGCGGCACATCGGGCAGGTGTCCCTTCCCTCTGCCCAGAGGTGGATGCACTCCAGGCAAAAGGAGTGCCTGCAGGGGTCCACTCGAGCTGCGCTGGCAAGCGGGCCCAGGCAGATGGGGCACTCCTCGGGCTGCTCCTGCCGCCAGCTCATGGTTCCTGCAGCTGCCGCAAGGTGCAGATGGTCGTCCTGTGGGGGAGGCTGCCCTGCTGCCGGGCGCTCAGCAGCAGCCCAGGGTCTTCAGCACCTCGATGTCTCGCGGGTCGCCGGCAGGAACTTGACGCCTCACGTGCCACCAGGAGGACTACTGCAGAGAGAAGCAGGAAGAAAATGTTGTATCAGCAAGCAGACATTCGCTTTCTAGGTTCAACCAAGTTGTCTAGAGTGCTGTAGCAGTAACTGTTCTGTGTATGGATTGCAAACATGGCTGTTAGAGCAGCAAATATGCTTATGGTTGGTTATACGTGGCAAGACTACGCTGAGGCCAGATGAGGTACATGGATGTCTGTGGATTGGAGAACATTACCGAAGGCCCTTGATGGCTCGCGTGCAACAACAATGGCTTCGCGAATGCCTCTAGCACCAGCTCCGCCCGTCTCTCTCTTTCCAGCCGTGGAGACTCGAGCTCTCGCCTACCACCAGCCGGACTGGCCGCAGGCGCCCCGCGCAGGGCATTTATAGGCAGCCCCCTTCTGTGAGGCCAGAGGGGACATCACAAAGGTTTCGGGGTACCCCTGAGGGCAGCACTGACTTGATGGGAGTCTCAGGTATTTCAAGTGACACTTTATTCTTGATACCTCAGTGCCCTCTCCTTGGCCCAGTCCTGGATTCTACCTCTTCCGAGATGGCTTTTCTTAATTAGCCTGATACCGCTCTCCGCTTGGCACCTGTCAGCGTGGAGCAGCCATCTCAAGTCTCACAACGTTCAGGTGACCTCTGTCAGTGCTGCCCTCAGGGACACCCCAGACCCTGCTGATGTCACCTCTGGCCTCACAGAAGGGGGCTGCCTATAAATGCCCTGCGCGGGGCGCCTGCGGCCAGTCCGGCTGGTGGTAGGCGAGAGCTCGAGTCTCCACGGCTGGAAGGAGAGAGAGAGGCGGAGCTATTGCTAGAAGCATACGCGAAGCCATTGTTGTTGCACGCGAGCCATCAAGGGCCTTCGGTAACGCTCTCACACCTACAGACATCCATGTACCTCATCTGGCCTAAGCCTAGTCTGTGTTTGCAATCCATGCACAGACTGCTGACAGCTACAGCACTCTAGACAACGTGGTAGAACCTAGAAAGCGAATGTCTGCTTGCTGATACAACATTTTCTTCCTGCTTCTCTCTGCAGTTGTCCTCCTGGTGGCACGTGAGGCGTCAAGTTCCTGCCGGTGATCCGCAAGGCGAGGGAGGTGCTGAAGACCCTGGGCTGCTGCTGAGCGCCCGGCAGCAGGGCAGCCTCCCCCACAGGACGACCATCTGCACCTTGCGGCAGCTGCAGGAACCATGAGCTGGCGGCAGGAGCAGCCCGAGGAGTGCCCCATCTGCCTGGGCCCGCTTGCCAGCGCAGCTCGCGTGGACCCCTGCAGGCACTCCTTTTGCCTGGAGTGCATCCACCTCTGGGCAGAGGGAAGAGACACCTGCCCGATGTGCCGCGGGCCCATCGTAGCAGTGGTGCGCCTGGCCCGAAGACCCCGCGGAAGGTTCCAGCGGAATGAGCGGCTGGGGCGGCGGCAGCAGCAGCAGCAGCAGAGGGGGCAGCGGGGGAGGAGCCCCTCCAACTACCGCTCCCGCAGCGTCTCGCCCCGGCGCAGGGCGCGCAGCCCCTCCACGGGGCGCAGACTGGAGAGAAGCTTCTCCTGGCACGCGGGGCAGGTCGGGCGCAGACTGCCAAGCTCCCCGCAGGACGCCGAAGTCGGGGACACATCCTGGCTGCACAGGGTGCGGCAGGAGGAGCCGGGAAGCGGGGACCACGCGGGCCGGCAGGACGGGCCCCCCGCCTGAGCAGGCGGCCGGGCCTCGCCTGGGGATGGGCTGGGGGTGGCAGCCACGATTCCCCCAGGAAGAATAAATTACCACTCTTCCACCCTGCACAGCCTCTGCCTGCACTTCTTCCCGCATCGCTCGGCAGGAGGGGGGTTGAGGGGGGGGAAGGGGGCTGGACACAGCCCTCCCCTGCTGTCCCCGCCATGAATTGGTTTGGGGATGTCTGCTCCTGATGGGGAATGGCTGTGGGTGGCGGGTCCGTGAGTGAGACTTAGGGGTGAGAAGTCATTTGGGGGATGGGAAGTCAACATGGGAGTGCAAAGGTGTTGGGAACGGGAGCAGACGCATGGTGACGTAGCCCAACTGGAAAAAAGGCTGACAGCCCAAGTCTCCTAAAAGCCTGGCAGCAGAGAATGCCTGCCAGCTGCGGAAGCGGGCCTGGCAACCTGCAGCATCCCTGGAAGGTGCTGCTGGCCTCCTGCAAGTGCAGCCTAAGGGTACCTGAGGACCAGAGACTGTCTCCAGGTGCCACCACCAAGGGCAAAAGCAGGGAACTACAAGAGCAATGGGCTGTCTGAGAAGGAGGAACGGCTCTGGGAAAGGCGCCATTCCCAGAGACTAGGAAGCATCGGTGTCTATCACTCGTCTCAGGTGAAACACAGAAATTAGCAGCAGCTTTTGGCTGCTCTAAGGAGGTGGTGTCCTCTGCTCTCTTCTGTCTCTCTTAATAGAAAAAGGACTCCTTCTCGACCCTAAATGGAGCGCCTCTCCCCCTCAGAACTTCTTGTGCTGCACAAATTGTTCTTGCCTACATGACATCTGAAGCCCATTGAACCTTTGCTGGGGATGCCCGGCTGACTCCAATCTCTGTGATGGGAGCCTCACGTCTTTGCAGTGACACTTTGTTCTTGATTCCTTGGGGCCCACTCCTGGGTTTGGTCTCTTCCAAGATGGCTTTTCTTAATTAGCCCGACACCTCTCTCCACACTTGCCTTGAATCACAGAATGTTGGCTAGTGGGGGGTTGTGGCCATGTGTAATAATGAGAACTTTTCAGCAAAGAAAGCCTCCGTGCCCTTGGGTATCGCAGCATCCTACCAACTCCCACTTGCCATCTCTCCACATTCACAGGCCAGGGGCATCCCTGCAGGGCTCAGCGCGTCGGAAGGTCACGGCATGAACTTCACTGTTGTCAGAAGCGCCATTTCATAAAACGTGCACTCCAGGATGCTTTTGAGGAGGTGGTAGAAGAACACTGGGAGGTGCACGAGGCTGTCCTGGTTTCAGCTGGGACAGAGTTCATTGTCTTCCCAGCAGCTGCTACGGAGCTGGCTTCTTGATTTCGGACAAGAGTGATGCTGACAACACACCGATCTTTTAGTTGTCGCAGAGCGCTGCTTACACAGAGCCAAGGCCGTTCCAGCTGCCCACACCGCCCTGCCAGCCAGGAGGCTGCGGGTGCACCAGGAGCTGGGAGGGGACGCAGCCAGGACAGCTGGCCCAAACTGGCCAGAGCCATGTCCCATACCCTATGGGGTCGTGTTCAGCAATTAACATGGGCTGGCTGGCCAGGGTGGGGGGGAGGAAGAACTGCTTGGGGACAGAGTGGGCGTTGGTGATGAGCAGCATCACTTGCTTTGTACACGTTAATATTATTTCTCTTCCTGTCCTACTAAACTGTCTTTATCTCAACCCACAAGCTATCACTTTTTCCCCCACCTCTGATTGTCTCCCCCATCCCACTGGGGGCAGAGGAGGGGTGTGGACGGAGCAAACAGCCGTTTGGTGCTGAGCTGCCAGCTGGGTTAATCCACAGCAAAAGCATAAGTGAAAATATCCCAGAGCAGTCAAAGTATGACCTGATCTGTTCTCTGCTATGGGAAAAGCCAGCTTTGGTTAGAGGTCCAAAGAGGTATTAATACAAAATAGAGCTATGGAACATTAAAAATAAATGCCATCTGGAGAAAAGGTCTAGGCAGAAGTGTCTGCATACACATGTATTTCCCACCGGTTTTCAGTTAGCAGTTATTAAATAAGAAAAATAAATAAAAATGTAATGCTGTATTTAGAACTACGTATCAGAAGTTAGCCATTTGCTTTTGTTGAAAAATTTTTACCTTATTCTATCCATGAAATGTTCAAAGTTGTCCAGTGTTGTGATGTTGTAGTTATGTACTTCAAACTGAACATCAGGATTAATATTTCTAATAGAGGAAACAAAATGAGTCAATGTCAATAAAGACAATAATTTGCATTTCACTCCCTGACTTCACGAGTGCTGCTACAGTCTTAAGCTTCCAGTCCAAGGGCACAAATGCACTCAGATTTGTCAAAAGTTCACAATTTGATGATGAGAAAAAAGAAAACTAAAGCAACCAAACAACAACCCCGCCCTCCAAGTTCCTGAAGCAGTATAGTTTATATCAAACTTCTCAGTAAAATTAGCTATATGTGAAAGTAGATTCACGTTAAGGCTCTGGGCAGGATAAAAATGTCCTTAAAGTATCAGCTATTCCCACAGCCATTTTATACTCAAATGTCTAAATTAGAGCTTGCTACCTTGCAAGTGATTAAGAGTTGAACATTTTTCTGTAGCAGCATCCCGGATAAATGCACTGCGTACCCACTTCTCTAAGTCATACCTCAAGGTATCCTCTGCTGCTTGCACTTTACTTAATCCAGCTTGATGAGGTTGGAAGAAGAGTCTGTTCATGTTTGCCAGTTCCACTTTGTCATAATCAAACAGAAGAAGCTACAATAAAAATTGCATTAACATGTGAATCTCCAAATACTTGGCAAACAGAGCACTATAGCAAACCATTTTAAACAGAAAATTATAAAAAGAACAACAACAACACACACTCAAATAAATGACACCCTCCAGTTCAACTCGTTTCATATGTAAAAGTTACCAATACTGTAAATGTGAAAGACTGAATTCTAGCTGCCAGTCACCAGGAAATGATTTATGAAGTCACGAAAACTGCTGTTGTTTGTTTTTTAAAAAGCAGCAATTTGAACTGGCTCATTTGATCTAAACTAAAAATATTCAGCAGACTATCAACACGGACATTAACACCTCTCTCACATTCCTACTTGCCATTATGACATTAGCTAAAATGTGTCAGTTTTTTCACTTGTTCTTCAAAAGCAATTAACTTAAAATACCTACAGATTACACAGGTATGTTGATTATCATAAATTCTGATTCAATAGCCCAACATCCTAAGTAAAAGATGCTGATCTACAGGAAATTCTCCTTCAGAGGAAGGGAGAACAAACTTTGCAATAAGAGAATTGCATCACCTCTGTATTAAGAAACTTCTTAAGTTCCAAGAGTAAATGGTGAGGTTCAGCCTGGAAATGCAAACATCTAAACCATTCCCCAAATTCCTCCTTTTAAAGGAAAGCCTGTTGACTCAGTAGGTTCTTGTTATCTATACACACATTATTATTAAGTCTGCTAAATTTTTACTTCTGTCACATCATGAACTGATTTTTGTGGTAAAAATGTCTGACATCTACTGCAGCACAATTTCTTGAATATCAACTTGTTCTCATAATGTAGGATTTAATCTTCTACATGAGCTACCTCCTCCTTTTTCCCCATTTTAACTTCCTGTTGCAGTAATCCAGTATGGTTATTAGATAGATGGATTCATATCTGAGCACAGAGAAGACAAGCATCTGAACAAGAATAGTCCACACGATAGAGGATCAAGCCCCAAATAGATCAATTTTGCTAACATAAGAACAATGCAGACTCTTCATTTGTGATTTTACTGAAGTGCTTTTCCTAAGTGTTTTCTTCACAGTACATTTATTCGGGCAAAATCAACTGAGGGAAACTGAATCAAACTCTTTATAAAGAAGACTAGTCCATCTGCTATAATGAGGTAGAAGAAGAAAACTTATATTACCTTACCAATGCCACACCTTGTCAACATTTCAGCAGTCACGCTGCCAACTCCGCCAACACCTACTACCGCAACTGTAAAGGTACGGATTTTCTGCGGAAAGAAATAAGGTACGGATCAGCACATCAAAGGCGATCCTCACAGGTCCAGGCGGGTGGTGAGAGGAGAAAATATGGGGCTGTTTTAACGCAGATACAAACCTACCTCATAATCTTGGACAATTCCCATTCTTTTCAGTGCCATCAAGCGACTACAAAGAAAAACAGCAATATTAGGTAGAAGATGCTCTTTCTAATAACAATTTTGCTCTTTGGACATCTAAAAGTTGTTGCTTAAAAAAAAAACAGCTGGCAATGCAGCAAACTCAAGCCTGCTGTTTTCATTGCAGTAGCGATTGCCAGCTGGATAGGGTCTGAATGAGGGAGTAGAAGCTTTCCTATTAGGAAAAAGAATTAAGTGTTGACCCTGAAGAAAATTACATGCTTATCCTGTCAGTATGAGCAAGATTAACGAGTCAGAGAGGGTCTGTAACTATATCAGGAAACGAATCTCACATTTAAAAGAGGAAACTCTCCACTTTAACGAACCATATGTCAACAGATCAGTGAAAACATTTTTCTGAAAAAACTTTTTTCTGTTTTTTTTTGAAACCAGCCCCCTAGAACCGCTCAGGCTGCCACAGCCCTCCAGGCCCCCCCCACACCCCCCATACCCCCTCAGCACCCCCCTAGGGCCCCCCTCACCCCCGGGGCCGCACCTGTAGGGGTTGGAATCCGTCACCTCGGCGCTCATGGCCTCGATGCGCGGCCTGGGCGCCCCCCGGCCGCCCCTCTCCCGGGCCAGCTCCTCCTCCAGCTCCCGCAGCCGCTGCTGCAGCCGCCTCAGCTCCGCCATCCCCGCGCCACGTCGGGCCCCTCAGCGCTTCCGCCGGTGCCCCCCCGCCCGCCTGCCCCCCCGCCTCCCGCCGCCTCAGCCAGCGTTCCCACCGCGCCGGGGCAGCCCGCGGCGGGCAGCGGGGAGAGGGAGGGCTCTGCTGGAGCCCCGGGGCACGGAGCGGTGTGAGGGGAAAGGCAAAACGCCATGGGAGGAGCTGCCGGTAGCAGCGGGACCGCGGGAGGGGGAGGTCGGAACGCGGAGTCGCGGAGCGGGGAAGCGTTTCCCTGACGGACCCGGCAGGCAGCGGTTGCCGCGGCAACGCCGGGCGGGGCCGCTCCGCGATTTGCGTAGCGGGAGCGCAATCAGCGCTCCGCAATCTGCGTAGCTTGAGTGCAATCAGCGCTCCGCAATTTGCGTAGCGGCGCCGAGGGGCGGGGCCGCTCCGCGAGTTGCGTAGCGGGACGGGGAGGAGGCGAGAGCGGGGCCGCTCCGCCAGTTGCGCAGCGTACGCCGGCGGCGCAGCTGCCCGAGATGGCGGCGGAGCCGGGCACCAGCGAGGTGAGGCGGCAGCACCGCTTCGACGCCTGCCGGCTGGAGCGGCTCCTGTGCCGCCGCCTGGCCGGCTTCCCGCAGCAGCCCGAGGGGGCTCTGGAAGTCAGGCAGTACAGGTGAGGGGCAGCCTCTCGCCTCGTCCCCGTTGGCGAGCTGCGGGCGGCTGTGGGGGCAAAGCTCGGCGCGGGGAGCGGGCTGGGAGCGCTGTGGCGCTGGGCGAGCCCCCCCGGTGCCCCTCAGACCTGCTGCCCGGAGGCTCTTATTAGTCCTTAAAACAAGCCTTGCGCTGCTGGGGTGCCACCCCTGGGCTCTTCACCGGAGCTCCGGCTCGTTTGGGTTCTGCATAGTGGTGTGACTTCAGATCAGGAGCTAAATGTTAAAAAGATAAGCTCAAAAACCCCACACCGCGTTAATTCCACTGTAAACACGTCCTCAAACACTCCACCTGCAGCTGTCTCTAAGAAACAGTAGACAATTTTTTATCGTCTTCTACTGCAAATACAAAACACCCACTGAATCCTTACCTATACCCTAATTTTCATGGGTACTGCAATCGAGACTTAGGGAGGGGCCTAATGAGAATAGCTAATAGTAAAATCTTTTTTTTTTTTTTTTTTAAGCATTCTAAATGCTTTTGCTGTGATATTTGTCTTGTGGTTCCACGTAAAGACCAGCTAATTGAATCTCTTCTGTGCCCAGCAGAGTATCTGTGCAGTACACCTGTTGAGCTGTTCTATACTCTACCCCCTAACAGGATCCTGGAGGGTGGAAATGTCCAGGGAAACATGAGGGCAAACATTCGTTTGATTTTAATTTTCTGTTAGTTGTATAATCTTTTATTGGACTAAGTTAGAATAGGTCCTGAAAATGATCCAGAACGAGGAGGGGGTGGCATGTAGATGAGCTCTCTGAGGAAAATGAGGATCGATGAGCTTGATGAGGATCTGATGGACAAGGTGTCACAAACAGTTTAACTAGGTTGTTTTCTTTTACACAGGCACATGTGAGAAGCGTGTGCTTTCCTTGTCACTGCAGTGTTCATTCTTCAGAACTTCACAGTTGCTGTAGGCAGTTTCCTAAGCATAGGACATGGATGAGAACAGATGATCAGGCCTGCCTGCAGTGGGGTTTGGTGCTAGAATCCATGAGTGATTTGGAAAGATTTTTCTATGATTATATTGTTAAAAATAGAGCTTACCAAGGAACAATACAGTAATGAGCAAGTATGAATTCTGCTTGAAACCTTGAACACATTAATAATACCTATTTAGGGTAGAGAGGTAAATGCTATCTCAATTTTGCAGGAGGAAAAATTGAATATCTTTGACTTCTCCACAGTGAAAGAAGACATTTTTCTTTGAGGTATAGATAGAACCTCTGACTTCTGATTTTGTGGGCTGTTACTTGCATCTTTTTAAGACTATATTTGAAAGAAAACTTAAAAAAAAAAAAGCCATTCTTGTCTTGCCATTTTGTTCAGGCCTTGTCACAGTAAGTTTTGCACCATTTCCATTACAAGTCTGCAGATTTGCAAGTACTTGAAACTGTAAGTAATTAGAACCTTTCTCTGTGCAGCTCAGGCCAGTCAAATCCAACCTTTTATCTTCGGAAGGGTGAGAAGGCTTACGTGCTCAGGAAGAAGCCCCATGGCCCCCTTTTACCTAGAGCTCACAAGGTAAGCAACATTTCTCAGCAAGCTCTTAAATCCCTTTTGCAGGTCGATTAAGTTCTTCCCATACGTGATGGTGCAGCATATTGCAGTGATTGTTGGATAAGTCTAGGTGTGCCTCAGATTACTTGGATTGTTTCCAATTTTCTGTGCTGTACACTTAACACGTAAGAGGATAGATTTGTCATTACATGTATTCAGTAAGATGATGATTTATGCTTAGGAGCTGTTCACTGAAACTAATTTTCTGTGTCTTCTTCAGGTTGATAGAGAATATCATGTGCAGAAAGCCTTATTTGCAGCTGGATTTCCAGTCCCTGAGCCCCTGTTGTATTGCAGTGATGTCTCTGTCATTGGAACAGAATTTTATGTCATGCAGCATGTGCAGGTCGGTCAGCCAATGTGGCAGAGTTTCTTTTCATTCTCCATACTACAAGCTGCTTTTAAATTGTCTAAAACTTATTGAAGCGTACCAGGGAATACCAATATAAATAATCCTCTCATATTTTTAAAAAGTGCTAGCTGACAGAGATTCTTAGTGATTTCAGCTTCTCCAGAGCTTATTTCCATCTCCTCCAAAATATTCTGCTCATTATTTAACATTTTCTCAATTGAGCTTTCAGAAGAATGTCGTGAAATGACTCCATATTGCTGCTGTGAAAAATGTACACGTAATTCAGAGGGAGAACAGTCAAACTATAAAGTTATATGAAATTATTGGATGTCCTGGAACATATTTGTTACTGGAAATAGTAATGACATAAATCACATTTTTCTTTAAAACTGAACGGGATTCCAGCTCAGGCACTACTTTCAAAAGGAACGTAGCATAGCTCTGTGGTCCATCACTGTAGGTGTGCCATGGCTGAGTTGATACTGTTTCTACTAGATTTGGGTGATTCTAAGTTTTCTGTATCGTGTCTTTTTTTTTCTTGTGGGACAAGGATTTGAATTTAGGCCTCATCTCTTTCATCACATCCTCTTCTGTCTGCCTTTGCTTGTTTGACAAGTTGAGGTGTGTGCCAACATGTAGACAGTGCAGGGCTTTGGGAAATTTAGGCTCCATGAAGAGCTGAAGCCCTGAGAAACATGTTTGTGCAAAAATTCCCAGTTGTCTCTTACGTGTTCTGGGACACCCGTGGTGTGATATTTGAGTTCTAAGGAAAAGTGTTCAAAGTTTAAATTAAGAGCATGTACAAAAAAGGAAGGAAATTGGGAAGATTATGGGCTATCATATAAATGTGTTTGATATATATTTACACTGAAGTGTATTAAGAAAAAAAAGTTGGTGAGTTATGTCCAAAATTATGATTTGGTTAGTAGTGTTATGGGTTCTCTCTGGTACATTATCTTAAAAGTTGTCTAATAATCCAAAAAATAAACGTATTAAATTTTATTATTCTGTCATCAGGTTGACTAGGAAATTAGAAATTTAAGAGTTTGTGGGCCAGTTAGGGATAATACAGTAACATTATTATTATTTTTTTGGCAGTACTTTCAAGTGTGAGGATGTCTGATTGCGTGCTCTAGTTCAGACTTTTATCTACTGAATATATCTCTCTTATTTTAATTGGCTTCCAATAGATATTCTGCATACTAATGATTGGGATTACTGTGAATCCCTTCGTCTGTCACGGGCAAAGAATAAAACAAATGAGGGAGGAATTTTAGATTGTACAGGAACTACTGGTTCACTGCATTTGGTTTGGCTCCTGAAATACATGTATATAGCTGTACTTCTCTTCATCTGCTGTGTGCATCTCACCAAATATCTGATTTATGATGTCTCTAGGGTCGCATCTTCCGAGACCTCTCGCTGCCAGAAGTGGGCCCAGCAGAGCGTTCTGCGTTGTACATTGCAATGATAGAAACATTGGCCCAGTTGCACTCCTTTGATTTGCAGTCGTTGGGTCTCCAAGAATATGGCAGAGGTCCAGGATACTGCAGAAGACAGGTAGAGCTTTTTGAAAAATTCTCGTTTTGTCAGGTCTTTGAAGATTTATTTGAGTGGCAAGCTAACTTGCAAGCTAATTGGTTAATTTTAAATTACTTTTAAAAGTAACCATCATATTTTGATTACTAGATGTCTTCATTTAGTTCAAGTATTTATGCACAGTACAAAGTTAATGCTGCATTCAGATCATTTCTGTAATGCTGTTAAAATGTTCGTATTTTTTCAGGTATCAACTTGGAAAAGACAATATGATGCAGCTGCTCATACAGATATTCCTGCCATGAACCAGCTGGCTGAGTGGTTAGCAAACAACTTGCCAGCTGATGATAATGAAGAAACCCTGATTCATGGGGACTTCAGAATAGATAACATCATTTTCCACCCAACAGAGGTATTCGAAACATATTTGTGCATTTAACACTTTTTATTTCTCCATTTGTTCATACTTGAAATGGGACTTAGAGGTGTTTTGGTCATGATTTGCTCTACATCAATGTAAAGACTACGGAGAAGAAGTACACGTGGATATCTAGTTATTTGCTGTCTTAGCTATCATTCAAAACTGATTGACTCTTTGCAAATCTTAATACAAACAATAATTCCATCCCCTATATGTTTAGATTATACATCTTTGAAAGAAACAGAGGAGAACTGGACTCCTCCACGTGCTCTTTGTACAGTACTTGGGTACTTAATGTGTTGATTAGCTCTAGTGTCTACTTGAAAGTCCAGAAAAATATCATTTTACGTTAATCCTACTGAATTCAGTGCAACTGAAGGACTTACTGAAGACTCATTAAGCTGATTAAGAATCTAATCCAGAGCCCATGGAAATCTGTGGTAGGGCTTCAGTTCATCTCCGTGGCTTTTGGGGTTGTGCCTGTGTGCTAGGTCCCCTTTGTCATCTGTTGCCTGCGTGGTCCAGTAACTCCCCAGAATCTAAGCGAGTTGGCAGAGGGGACTGACTTGCAGCAAGGAGGCTGACTCAGCTCCTGGATTGCACCATGAAAACGCAACAGATCCCAATGATTCCTGCTGTTGTGCATAGATCAGTTGATAGAAGTTGGCTGTAGGTTTA
Source organism: Anas acuta (assembly GCF_963932015.1). Classification (NCBI taxonomy): domain Eukaryota; kingdom Metazoa; phylum Chordata; class Aves; order Anseriformes; family Anatidae; genus Anas; species Anas acuta. The sequence goes on along the minus strand of NC_088980.1, from coordinate 45,353,053 downwards.
AATATGCTGTTTGACTCCACAAACAGAGAATCTGGCAGTCTTGCAGACTCTCCTAGCAGTTCCTGCTACGGTCAGAAGAGCTGACCAAATTATATACAGGGCCTCTTAAACAATCTGTAGGAACTGTTCCTGTATATGCAGGCACGGCCATGTAGGAAAGTTTTTTGTACATAGTTTAAGACTAGGACAGTTCAGAAGTTTCTGACAGGGAGAATATTCAAAAATGTAGAATTTAAAACAGATTTTCATTGGAAAAAGGCCTTGTTTTCTGCCACTGTGTGAATGTTAATTTTTTGCAGATCTTTATGAAGTGCTAAATGGAACTACTTTTGCTGTAGACAGTGCATGTTTTTAATTTTAAACACATAGTAACCCAATAAAGATCTTGGATACTAAGTGTGTTGTACATTTGTGGACGAAGAGTTTTCTATTGTTCTGATTGTTCACTGGAGGATTTTATTTTTATTTCTGATTTTATCTTTATTTTTAAAATTTTTATTATTTTTATTTAAGGCTCGTGTTTTGGCAGTGCTGGACTGGGAACTTTCAACCACTGGTCATCCTCTAGCAGATTTAGCCTATGCTACTATGTTCTACTTTTGGCCTACGTCTCTTAAAGGCTTAGGTCAAGGAACTGTCTTCAATTTCAAAGACACTATAGGTATGAAATTATAATCTTTTTGCCTTTGTGAATTCTGTGGTTGATATGTATTTGATGTGTGACTTTTTATAAACACTAATTAAAAGTTAAATTAATAAATACACCATTCTGCACTTGAAGAGAACTTTTCTGCAGTTTTCTTCACTGTAGATGTGCCAATAGTAAAGTTTAAGGTAGTTCTGTTTTAATAGAATATGGGTAAGCCATAGTACGTTAATTCAATAAAAGTTTATTTTGAACCTTTCTTATAAAGATAATGGAGGCAAACATAAATTTAAATATAAATTTATGTTGATAATTGAAAAAAATAAAATCAACTGTGGTGCAATAATTTCCTAATTGGAGTGGTGGTTGGGGAGGAGTAAGGAAGTGTTATGTTTACTTTTTTTACTTATATGTTTCCTTTTGGTTCTCTACCTCTCAGAACATGAGAAATGATAAATCTTTTTTTTTGTTTGTTTGTTTGTTTGTTTGTTTTTACTATATTAATGGAATGTCTCAGCTGAAAAAACTGTTTAAATATTTGAAGAATCAGATGGAAAAATCCTTGAAAATGTTGAGCATCCTAACATACTCTTTCTCTCTCGTTTTTATTTTTTTTAATAGTGAACCCTTCATTTGAAGAACTGATTTCTATTTACTGTCGCTGCCGGGGTATTAGCACTACTTTCTCCAACTTCAATTTCTTTCTTGCTTTGTCATTTTTTAAAATGGCAGGGATATCGCAGGTAACACACTCACATTTTCTGACATGTTACATTTTTATTACGAGTGTTTGTAGGTCAGTAATATTTTTTCAAAGTAAGATTTTTTTTAAATAACTGGAAACCTATTTCAGTTTATTCCTGTAGAAGAAGTATCTTAGATGCTTATGACAGATAACTCTCCAGCATAGAATTTGTTCTTCATAAAGTACATTGTGTTAGATACTCAGCTGTCCTAAGGCGTGAGTATATTTTTAGGAGTTGCAGCAGAAGTTCAGTTTACCAAATGTGATATAAGCAACCTATTCTTAATTTGGATTACAAGTGTATATGTGTGTAGTTAATGTGATTGTGGTTTTGGTAATCATACATGTATATTGCTGTCAGTTGGCTTAAGGGACAGGCAGGGCTTGCTCGCAGAATCAGCGTAGATGTACTCTTTTTGCTCTACTAATTTTTGTGTTTTTCCTTCAGTTTGGGGGCTTAATAACCACTTTAGCTTTGTTTCTTTTTGTTTTGTGGGCTCAGCCTCTCCACTATATATCAGAAATGGACTGAAAGCAGTATGAATATATCGCTGTAAAATCTGTTTGGGTGCTATTTTTTTTCCTATTAAGAATACGCATGTTTAAGTGTAATTTCATAGTTGAAGAATTCACCAATCTAAAACGGAGACATTTTAAATTGCCTAACTATACCACATACGCCTTTATTTTTGGTTGTAGGGTGTGTATGCTAGATACCTCATTGGAAATGCTTCTGCAGAGAATAGTCATGAATTTGCTAAGATGGTGCAGCCTTTGGCAGAAAAAGGGTTAGAACTCTCAAAAAGGTAAGAGGTGGTCTAAACTACTGGTCAAAAGCAAGGCAAAGCTTTTACAACGCCTTATTTAAATGCTTGTATAAGGCAGCTTATATTATAAGGGAAAATCAAGTCTTATATTGGATGTTCACGTTGGATGTTCTTTAGATTGTCTTTCAGCAGCAGCACACATGACAGAATTTCTGGAGAGTTGTTCCATCAAAGTAAGAAAGGTGAAGAAATTCTGCTGAAAGTAAAGCAGTTCATGAAGCAGCATGTATATCCAGCTGAGAAGGTAAAAGCTTTTTGTAAACTTATTTATAAATGAGTATTTTATGAGAAGAGTTTATAAAAATGTTAACTGTGTATGGAAGTTTTATCATCCTATGTTGCTTTTTTTCTTTTCCAGAACTACCTTTTTTTTCATGCGCTCATGTTTGTGGCATTGCAAAGTGTTAACAGAAATCCTTACAGTCTGCCTGATTTATTTTTTTTTGCAGATGTAAAATGCTGTATGCATTGTTAATGAAAATTAAAAGTTACTTTTTAAACTTTTCAAGGTTTAAGAAGTACTCTTAAAGAAAAACTTTCTTAAAAAAAAAATTCTAACATACCTTTAACAAAAGCCTTAGAACTCTTACGGTATGAAGATGCTTATTTATTTCCAGTGTTGTACAGACACTTAAGTGCTGTGTTACTTTTCTTTAGGAAGATCACAGTCAATGTTCAACCTCATAAGCTCAAAATCCTGCTTAGGTTTTTGTCTCCTTTTCTCTTAAGAATTAATTTGCTTTTCAGTTCCAAGGAGAAGCAAAATCAGGACAGCACTTTGGTTTCCCTTTATTTTAGTTGATATAGAATTCACATCTGTGTGGCCAGGATGTTTAGCCTCTCCTAGGTATATTTTTAAAGCTCTTTTTATTGGTACTGTGGCATCTTTTAATGAAAATACTTATTAACTCTGCTGTGTTGTCACACCAGCTGTGGCAAAAGGAAAAAAAGTGCATCACATATCTTTCTTTATCCTGTACAGAAATTGTGAGTAACCAGAATGTCTTAGTGATTAATCACTAAGGATCATACTAGTTATTGCATCATGGCTACCACTGTTTCTGTGCATTGCAACATGGCTATCTTTGGATTTCTTGTTAGAAGCTTTGCAGTTAAGTTTGAGGAACTGATTTGTCTTCATCCAGCATGGGGACAAGCATGTTGTTCCACTGACTTCTGTTTCTGTAACTAGTCAGCCATTTCTCTCAGCTAATGCTGACTATATGATGGGACAAGCTAACCTGTTTGTGTTTGCTTTCATCTGAAAGTATCCTGCACTGTTTTGTTTTGGAAATCTTAACACTCAGTGAAGTGTTTGTGCATAACTTCCATGTTAGGGTGTTGCTGTTTTTTTCCGGGACTCTGTAAATCTCTTATTTTAAGAATGTTAGGGTGTGGTTTGTTTTCTTTTTGCTGTTAGGCAGAAGTGCAGGGAACATATTAATCTGGAAGACTTATGAATGCATCTGCAAAGAAAAATTGAGAGCAGAAACACTTTATATCCAAGGTTTCCTAAAAGTCAGTTGGTAATTTGTTATGGATTGTCCAAGGAAGCCTTGCAATAATTAGGTGTACTTGCTTTAAAAACAAACAAACCACAAATAACCATGGAAGTTTTGCAGATGAATAGAGTTGTGCTTATAAGTTATTTCTCATAACAGGAATTGCGAGCCAGGACTTGTAAAATCTGCAGGAAAAGGGCGATAATTTATTGGTTCTAAAACAAGTTCTGGGCCAGTTAGATAGTACTAATCCTTGATGCTTGGAATGACTGATTACATAATCTGTTAAAAAAAAAAAATATGTATTCTTTCAAATTAAAAAAATATCAACTAGCTTACGCACCTGATTTTTGTGATGAGAAGCCTGACTCTTAAGTGTCAGTACACCAGGCTTTTATTTGTTGTTTTACTTTTGGGTTCATTCCTGTTGCGTGGTGGTACTGTTGGCTAAGAGTTGCGTTTATCATCAGAATACACTTGCTTTCTGCTTTTGTCAGCATGCGTTTTAAACCACTCTAAACTATTTCTATGTATGAAATAACGTGTTGACTGGGGTCATCTCCATGATGCGTTTGAAGTCTTGCGAAATGAGGAAATTGCAGTTTGATTTTGAATTACATTTTATGTTTTATAGTGAAACCAACCATATAATTAAAAGCTGTGTTGACTATTTTATACTGGTTCCTTGAGGTGTAGCTACGGAAAAGAAAACATCATTTGTGTATGTTACACATGTTCTTAGTTTAAACAGCAACTTTTTAATTATTTCTCTTAGGAAATAATAGAATACTATGCTAGACATGGGAATACTGAGGAAAAATGGAAGAAACCGCCAGTGCTTGAGAGACTGAAGGTATGGGATAATAAATATTCTTGAACTCCCTAGCTGTGAAAAAACAGACATGGACTGTAAGAAATGTTGGTTTATTTTGCTGGAGAAGTTATTCTCTCTACATGAAAAGAAACAGAATGAGGAACTTTGAAAGGAAAAGAAGAAGGAAGGATGCAAAAGGAGCTGTGAATTACAAATGAGAAAAGCAAAAGAGAGTTATGTGAGGGGTGTGTCAGAACTTTAATTCAAAACCATACCCACTGAAAATAGCCTTTGAAGAAAGGCATCAGATATAATGGACAGTATGCTAGGCAGGAAGGAGGAAAATGCTCAGCAAGCCAGAATTTAATTGCTGTTTAAAGATTTATTGCTAATGTTTTTCCCTCCTAATTCTCTGAACAGGAAATGGCCAAAGCAGAAGGTCTGTGGAACCTTTTTCTCCCAGATGTCAGTGGTCTCGGCCAGCTTGACTATGCGCTAATAGCTGAGGAGACAGGGAAATGCTTCTTTGCTCCTGAGGTTTTCAACTGTCACGCACCTGGTTAGCAAACCCTGTGCTTTAGCTCCAGCACTGAGAGCATTAAAAAGTTGGGCATCTTACGCCTTAGCATTTGTGTCTGAAGAAGTAAACATGACTGCTCGTTTCTTACAGACACTGGAAACATGGAGGTCCTGCACATGTACGGGACTGAAGAACAAAAGAAAGAGTGGCTGGAGCCTCTTCTAGAAGGGAAAATTAGTTCTTGCTTCTGCATGACAGGTAATTTTTTTCTCAAAAAAAGAAAATGAGAAACCTTGGCAGAAGTTTCAGAATGTCACATGCAAGAAGTATAAAACGACAAATTGTTATGTGTTAATGAATTAGTGCAGACATTTTCACAGTATCTGGGAATGTGAATATGACATATAAACTCATACTTTACCTCTAAAGTATGAGTGCAAAGTGAAACACCCTTGTTTCTCTTTCCTGGTAGTTACTATTTCTCGTATTTTACCATGTTATCTTTTCCATATGCTTTCAATTTAGTTTTAGTAATAGCAAAACATATTTTATTGTACAAACCAGATTTATGATAGAACTTATCCTCTTCTTTTAAGTATGTTTTGGGGGTTCCCTAGAAACATTCGTATAGATACAAGTATCTTTATTCTGGTTTAAGATTTATATTTTCACAGTATGTCACAGGTAGAGGTTTTAAGACGTAACCTGAAGATAAATTGGAAAACATACAAAGGATTTGCTTTGTATGTAGATCAGCATTATATTCATTTTTGCTTTTCAAAGCTTGTGGTATTCAGCATTTCTGGTAGCTTTTGAACATGTGATGTCAAAACCTGTATCTTCCCGTGTCTGAAAGAGTTGAGAGAACCCTGTCTTGCAGAGGTAGGCTCTTATTTTGCAATTTCTGTGTCCCAGTGTTCCCCAACAGGAAGAGGATGCTTTCACCTTAAAGAAGGTGGCCTACCCTATTCTAGATGTAACCTATTTCATGATCCATCACGAAAGTAGTTTAAATCTCTGTATTTTCATTTGACAAGCATCTAGGAGAATAAAGGCTGAGACTGTTATCTAAGTACATTGGGAATGGGAAGGATTTAAAAACATCACGGAAGGAAGAAGGATGTTTACTCTCAAGAGTAGTCTGAGTTCAAAAACAAGCAAGTTTAAAGTGGCTATGAATAACATGTTATTAGAAAATAGAATACCTCTAATCACCAGCAGAGTGAGGTTCTGAAAACATCTTTTCTGCTGGGAGCAGAACAGCAATGCTGTCACAGAATCACACAGAATCACAGAATTTCTAGGTTGGAAGAGACCTCAAGATCATCGAGTCCAACCTCTGACCTAACACTAACAAGTCCTCCACTAAACCATATCCCTAAGCTCTACATCTAAACGTCTTTTGAAGACTTCCAGGGATGGTGACTCCACCACCTCCCTGGGCAGCCCGTTCCAGTGCCTAACAACCCTTTCAGTAAAGAAATTCTTCCTAACATCTAACCTAAAACTCCCCTGGCATAACTTTAGCCCATTCCCCCTCGTCCTGTCACCAGGCACATGGGAGAACAGGCCAACCCCCACCTCGCTACAGCCTCCTTTAATGTACTTATACAGAGCAATAAGGTCACCCCTGAGCCTCCTCTTCTCTAGGCTGAACAAGCCCAGCTCCTTCAGCCGCTCCTCATAGGACTTGAGCCGCTCCTCATAGGACTTGTCTTTAGAGTATGTCTAGATCCCTATATTTGTGGTGGTAGTACTACCTGTGTATTTAATCCAGTGATGTGTGTTGGTGGTTTGGTTTTTTTTCTTTAACACAGAACCTGATGTGGCTTCAAGTGATGCCACCAATATGCGATGCAGCATCGAGCGAGATGGAAACAGTTATGTGATCAATGGCAAGAAGTGGTGGAGCAGTGGTAAGTACAGAAACCCTACAAAGAGTGACTACGTCTACAGTTCTTTAAAAGAGCTGATAAAATTTGAAATGTTTGTCTTCCATTTCTGAGATGGAAAATTTACTCTTCTTGAGTAAAGAGAAGAGAAGGTAAAATAACAGAAAGAGTAGAATCAAGCTTTTGTTCTGTGAAAGTTCAAGACTTAAATCCCATTGGAGTTTTTGGGTCCATTTTAGAACCTCTCAGTTTAGTTTCCAGAGTGAATGCTGCTATTGCTCTTCAAAGTATATCTCTTTCCATCTGGTAACTTTCACATTTATGATCGCAGTCTTTAATCTTTGTTTTTATGAAGATGTCTTTGGCAGCTTGTGTGTGAGGCTTGAGTATACTGTGCAGCTCCAGTAGAATTTGGCTTGATTGTTAATCTAGTCTGTGACACTGACAGACTGCCTCTTACATGTGATTTTCATATCAGAAACTTCCCAGAAAAATCAGTGAGTTGGACTTTGTATTAAATGTCCCTGATTTTGGAGTAATTAAATGTCCCTGATTTTGGAGTAATTTTTTTTTACCAAAATGTAAGTGACGTATTCTGGAAAATCATCATTCACTGCAAATTTGGAAGCTGAGTTACTAGCTGTAACGAAACTTTAATGTTTAATTTGTGTACCTTTGTGTGGGCCAGCTACCTACACAGATATGCTTGTGCAATACCTAGATTCACCAGAAGATAGGGCTTGCTCTCTTTCCAGTACCACAGAACTCTGGAGGCAAAAGCAGGTATGGTATCTAGCCTCTTGACCTAAAAGTGTCACTTGACTGCTAGCTGCTACCCTTGTTCTGGGACAGTGTCTCCCAACTGTGTGTTGCAGTTCCTAAGGAAGTAATGGGAAAGTGTTTTAGCAGTTCATTCGCAGAAAAATGTTATTCAGAGTAAGCATCATTTGCTTTGTCTTAACCCTAATTGAAATAATTAGGGCAATGAAGACAATGCAGTTAGCTTCATTGGAAGAACTGAGTTTCTTACTATGTATGGGTGCTTTGCACATCTACAGTAAATCCAGCATGGTTTAAACATGTCAGGCTTATGGTGGGTGTGTAGGCCATGTGTTGAGCACCTCTGACTTCCCTGTTCATGCTCTGCTATTTCTCAAAATACTGGACTGAAATTCTGTAAGCTTTTGTCATCTAAACAGAGAGAAGAGGTTTGTGTCTTGTTTCTTGTCTGTCATCTTAGTTCTTTTTCTTTTAGTCCATAATTATGTAATTAGGACCAGTGTCTAAAACTGAGAGATTCCTGTTGGCTTTCATAAGCCGTAGCTCAGGCCCTTTGTTAGAGTCCATAGGATGTTTGAAGGCAGGGACAGTATGTTGTAATACGCCTTTTTTGTCTTTGCATTTAGAAACCTGATACATTAACGTATTTCAAACCTTTCCAGAGACTAACAAAAAAGCTGCTCTTTTTCTGTAATTCTTGCCAGCCCTGGGGTAGAGGACAGCTTTGGTACTTCTCTATGGAAACACTGTAAATCCCACCAACCACAAGCTCCACATGGAGTCAGAACCTCTCTTGTTCATAGAGCCAGGCTTCTAGCCTTTGCTGATTGATAAAAGCCTGTGATGAGAGATGTCAATGCCTACTAAAGCAAAGCAAAGATAAAGATATGAAAAAAAATGAAAGGCAGTGCACTTTTAATGTTCTTATATTTTATTGTATCTCAGCATAATTTAGAAGATTATAGTTATTGCAGTGTCTTGTCCATTTTACAGATTCTGACTGGAAATTCCAGGCCCTGGGTCTGAAATTTAACTTAAAACATTTTCTTGTATTTCTGCTAATGCTTCAACTTCACTATTTTGGCATTTACATTTGATGATACATTTACAGAGATCTGGAATGTGCCTCCCGTAGGACACTGGGCTTGTTGAAGTTTAGGGTGAGCAACAAATGGAGAGATGAAAGGTCATTTTAGGTAGCTGCAGAGCAGGAGTTAGTGTTTTTTTGTGGAGGATATTCTTGTTGCTATACGTATGTGAAAATACATCTAGAAAATAGCTTTCTTTCCCCTCTCAATTCTCAGCCATGAACTGATACCCCATTTTTAAATCTTAATATTTTGGTTTGTTTGTAGTAAATACCTGAATTGTTCCTGGCACTTTCAGTATTTGCTCTTGCTCAATGCTTAATTTTGATAATGATGTACCACTTTGAGTTGCAGTGTAGTGTCTTGGCTAGTCTGTAGGTTCAGAGATTCATCTGAAAGTTGGCTTGCAGAGAAACAGCTGTTGAAAGAATATACCTCCCCCCCCCCCCCCCAAAGTTAGTAAATAATTCCCCTTTTGAGTAAAGTAATGCAATAATAGTCTATATGGTGAAGCTAACTGTTTGCTCAGTACGGTCTTCAGAATTCATAGAAATTTCTTCAGTCACTCCGTTCTGCTGTTGTCTTCTCCAGTGGCCGTAATTCTTTGCTATTTTCATAATGTGCATTTTAAAGGAGGCGCCCAAAAAGGCATACAGGAGAGGGTTCAGGCAGGCGTGAAACAAAGCGATGCTCTTGGTGACCTGGAGTGCAATGTCTATGGTTTTACTTGCATCACAGTCAGTAATCAATAAATAGATGATATCTATGGCTCGCCAGAACTTAACAATGTTGTAAGGCAGCTGAGTAATAATGAAAGCGGCCACCACTGCCAGCAGAACCATGAAAGGTCGAGACTTTTTGGCGTTTGCAGATCTGAAGATTGCTCGAGCAGTGACTGAATAGCAGGTCAGCATTACTAGGAAAGGAAGCAGAAATTCCAGGATAATTTCCAGGATTTGAATGGTCGCTTTTAAGAGCGTTTCCATGTTCGCTGGAAATACAGGAAGGCATTCGTTCCTGTTATTGTGCTTTTTGACTTGGTTAAAGATCAGTTCAGGGATACTGAGCAGTACGGCAGCCAGCCAGACACAGCAGCAGGTCATGCTGCAGCGTTTACCACCCCTTCTGTGCCCTTGGGATCCAGCAGTCGCCCTGTATCTGTCCACACTGATGCAGGCCAGGAACAGCATGCTAGAGCTGAAATTCATGGTGTACAGCGAAGAAGTGAGCTTGCACATGGATGTTCCAAGTTCCCATCCCTGCACTGCGTTTGCAGCCCAAAAAGGGAGTGTGAAGAGCAAGAGCAGATCGGCGATGGCGAGGTGCATGATGTACATATCTGTCTTGGTCTTCAGTTTCTTGCAGTAGGCATAAATTGCTACCACTAAGGAATTTCCTGCGACTCCGACAGTGAAAGTCAGTGCGTAGAACACAGGAAGGAATAATTTCCTGAACTTTCTCACATCGTCTTTTTCACAGAGAAGCTCGTACATGTTGTAATCTATGACGGAGTTGAGATCCTCCTCCTCATCCTCAGTCCAGTAATCAGTTGAGTTGTTCATATCCCAGTCCATGACCATCCTAAAAGTCAAAAAAAAAAAAAAAAAAAAAAAGAAAAAAGATAAGGGGGAGGGATGGGAAGGAGCTAAGGGATTGAGAAGACAGACAACGAAGAAATAATATTGGTTTCAAGTCTTAAAATTTTGTACATAAAGCACAACTATCTCATGGAGTCGATTGCTGAACGGTGGCGGAAGAGACTTAGTTTAGTCTTTGTCTCACGCAATGAACTGACTTATGCCCAAGTGGAATTTCTTACAGAATCAAACTAAGGTGGGCAGACTGAATCTTAGGAAACTGCTCAGGATGTTATGCACACAAAAGAATCTTGTCACATACAAAACTGCCCACAAGTACCCAAACAGTTCAGAAGCTGTTTGAGTACTGCCTCATGATGGATTTATTCCATAAACACCAGGGCTGTATTCTTACTGCCTGTTTAAGGTTGAAGTTTAAGTGATCTTATCTTCAGACTATGTCTTAAGCAAGCCATGTCCTACAGTATTTTCTTCTGTTGTAATTGTTTTCATTGACTAATTTGCTGAAATTCTTTCTGATGTAAACTACAGTGTTGCAGAGCCCCATTCTCTTAAAATAGATGGGATTAAGATTTCTTAACAGATGTAGCAAAAAGCTGCTGAAAATGAAAAACATGTGCCCCTTTCTCGTCTTCTGCAATTTTCCAAATTTGAGGCCAATGTTACATAAAACAGATTTTTATCTGGCATTCTGCTCAGAGCTGCAGTTTTGCTTTTTCAAGCTCTGCAAAACTCCAAATACTGTCTCTGTTTTTGAGACAGGAGGTTATATGAATGTTTGCCAAATCTTTATGACAAACTATCTGCTTAAAAATATTTTTCACGTATTCTGCCTACCAGGAAAAAGAAGTTACTGACTGATGGCTCATTCAGGTATACAAACCAATTATATAGACAGAAATGAATAATGTCTATTCTTACTTGATATGTATATTGTGGTGTTTTTTCTAAGTGACTGTGCTGTATAATTTTTAAAAATTGTTTTGGTTAGGAATTAACCATTTGGTATGGCTTTCACCATTAATGACTATATAGAATTTTTTGGTTAACATTTCAAAACAATGATTACTCATAGTTTAAGTCTTGCAGCCTTATCATTTACTGTTGCCTAAATGAAATGTGCAGACTGGAAAGTAACGTAATTCTATTTATTAAGTTTATCAGGGGTATCAATTCTGTGCCTAACAGTTCAGGTTAGCAGACTTTTTCAGCAGGGGTAATCTTTCGCAGCTTTATAATACTTCGAAGGAGAGATTTAGACATCAGCAGCAAATGTTTCTTTTTTTAGTAGAAGGGGAACTGCTGCAGCCTCAGTTTAATCCTCTTAGCCAAGATTAGAAAAAAAAAATTAAAACTTTAATTGAAAAGTTCAGGCTGTGGTCTAAACTTCTATTACAGAACCTATCTGGGAATGCTTAATCAAATTGCATCACTGACAAATTTGCTTGGAATCCAAATGACAAACACTTCAGTGCAAACTTTATGAAGTCTGGATATCACAAAGCAGTTTGGCTGTGACAGGGAACATGCTCTGCTGCCTTACGTGATTTTGGCTGACCTAAGTCCTTGACAGAAACAGTTTTGTAGTATTCAATAGTTGACATTTCTTCCTTGAAAATAAAGTCATATTTTGGCTAGCATGCCTATTCGTATTATGACATTCCTCTTGATGTTGTTTCTCAGGCACACGCACGCATACACGCTCCATAAAGCACAGCTGTCCCGTGGAGCCAGTTGCTGAACGGTGCAGGAACAGATTTAATCTCAGCCCACAGAGCGAGCCACTTTATGCCCCAGCGGAATTTCTTACAGAATCAAATTAGTGTGGGTAGACTGAATCTTACAGCTGGAGAGTGCTCAGGATGTCATGCACAGAAAAAGGAGTCTTATTGCATACACAACTGCCCACACATACCCAAAACAGCTCAGAACCTCAGCTGCTTTTACAAGTATTGTTTTCTAGGAGATATGTTAATAGGTATATTAATAGACAGCATTGTATGATTTTTTGCATTCTTTTTCCAACCTTCTAGTTAGATACAAATTCAGCATTTCTGTGTGATAAACTTGACATGGAATTGATCATCCAAATACGCGTTGAATGAAGTTAATATTCCCAGTTTAAACATGCAGACTTTTCTTTGATGAATTGAGCAGTAACCTCCTCCTCCTCTACCGAACAAATCTATTTTAAAAATTGGAAACAAGCATGTGCCTTAGTTAAATGAAGTCTCTCTGTAAAGCCAACTTAAGGAAGAGTAAATCCTAGCTCTTCCACTTGTAAATAAGATAGATATATCATTGCTAGCATACAAAACTGCAAAAAATAAAACAAAACTAACCTTTTGTCAGCAGAGTGGTAGCAGGTACTGCAACTGAGATGTGCTCCAGTGAAATGGTCCGAGTTGGTCTGACACGTTACATTTTGTCTTCAGGCACCACACCCTCCTCTGGAAATCAGTTGCACTTTCATTTTGACTCACCAGTAAGAAGAAAAAAATCCTGCTTTCCTTGAAACTTCTGTGCTGAGGTGTCACGTTTCCTACTTTCTTCCCTGTTCCCTGGCATGCAAGTATTCATTCAAACATCGAAACTCCTGCTACTTCAGTATGTTACAGTGTGGGTTAGTCCTGAAAGTCCCTTTTTCATATAGTCAAAAGGGTTTAACAGATCACACACTTAAAATGTGAAAAGGAGGAAAAAGTGGGAGAGGTCTTTTCTAGGACAGCAGCCAGTAGGAAGTCACTGCATCCTTTCATCAGGGCAGTACTCTGCTTTTCGATAGCTGCCTATGTAAGGATTTAAGAGAACCTTTTATCCCACTTTTTAGTAACTTTTCAGGGGATACAATGAAGAGATGTGTGCTTTTTGTGGAATGGAGTGGAATGTTTGCTCATTCGGTATTAGATATTGAACAAAACTGGGAAGGTGATAGCAAACAGATGTGAAAACAAGTGGCAAGCTGTCAGCCAGAGGATAAGCAGATACTCCTGCGCCCTGTGGGAGAGTTCTCAGGGACTTGGATGTTACCAGTCAGGCTCATAATCACAGTAGCATTTGATAATATTTCTTCAGAAACTGTAGAGGAAAAACAAGATGCTGTTCTTTCCATGAGGCAATGTTTCTTTCACTTGCAAGTGTGCTGCCTGGGTTATAAGGAGACAGTGCTTTTCCTGGAGATGAAAGATGCAACAGTTCTGTGTTTCACATGCAGATGTTGATATTTCAGCACTGAGGTATGGACTTGTGCTAAGAATTCCTGAGATAGCTGGATCTTGCTTAAATTTCCACAATTCCTAGAGCTCAAATCGGTCTCTTGTGCAGGTATTGTCTTGTGCAGAGGTTCAGGAGCCTTTCCTGGTCTTTCAGAGCTTTAATTCTAGTGGGATTTCCCTGTATCCTGTAGCAATTGTATGAGTTTCAGTAAATGCAACATCGATGCCAAATGATAAAGAGAGGCTTTGGGCAGACCCGACGTCAGGTTTCGCTTTTTGGCACACTGGCTAAACTGACACACCTGCTAGGGCTGGATTAGCCATCTGTCTGTGTTTCAGCTATTTTGGAATACACGAAAGGAAAGGTTTTCAAAGTGGACAGCTCAGAACGTAACAGGCAGATGTTTTCCACATTCTTCTAGCTTCATTTGTGTTCGCAAGAAGAAGAAAAATAGATTGGAAGAGGAATTACAGACCGAAGAAAGAATGCTGCAGTGTTTGTGCTGAGTTCTTAGCTAGAGCCTTCATCTTGAGTTGTCATAGCATTTTTTCTGGTGTTTGCCATGATAGATAAGGATATTTGGGTTACTTCCAGCATGTCTGCTCCTTGCAAGTCATGTCGTTGCTTAAGAGGCCTGAGCTCTATATCCATAAAATAAGGGAGCCTTGCAGTTTTCCTGGATGGCTCTTGTCTCAATATTGTCCCCAGCGTGATAGAATAATCAGGGCAGAACTGAGAAAGCTCCTTGGGGGGGCTTTTTATATATCTCTGCATTTACCTGCAGAAAAGGCATTTGTGTTGTCAGTGGCTAAGAGGTCCTGTGGGCAGGCTGCCGGAAGGCAACTCATGTAAGTACTGGGCTGTTATTGCAGTGCCTCAGTTCCTCAGAGCTTTGCAGGGTACAGGGAGAAGAGAAGCCTCCAGTCAGGGTACAGGAATAATGCCGTCACGCCAGGCTGCATTTTAGTATGGCCCTATGTGCTCAAAAGTGGAAGAGTGAATGCAAAGTGCCAGTGGAGCGTTCGACTAAGAAGCATCTGCAGCTGTGTAAAAATGGGATGGAGGAGGGGGAAAATTGAGATCCCCTCGTCTCCATTAGATCTCTGCTGACAGCAGCCAACAGCACGCTGCCATCCACCTTACTCAATCCAGTCTGTTCCTGGAGGAGAGTCCAGAACATCTGTCCGTCAGTGCCTCTGAAGTTGCTGAGATGGTAAATGTCACCACAAACCTCTGATCTTTAACTGGGAGAGGTAACCCAGCTGGCTGACCAGTAACCTGACAAGAGCTATAGGTATTCTGAGTATTCAAGGAGTAGATTATCTTACCTTCGTCTTCCTAGCCAAAAACTGAAAGATGGGACATTGAAAAACAGGTAACTAAGTTGCAAAATGAGAAACAGGTAATGAAATTGCAAAAACTAAGTGCCATTGGCTTATGAAACCAGTGAAGTTTGTACTGTCTGTGTCTGTGCTAGTTAGTACTCTCCACCAAGAAGAACCCACATATGAGTTGATTTTGTGAAGGACAGCATCTTGAGCCCTCTGATAGCAAAGATTAGGTTTCTCATAGGGTTGTGATCAGTCCTCTACGCACATTAAGTGTCTTTGTCTTTGCATGTGTGAGCGCAATGAAGGATTTTAAAATACAATATGTTAGTTGCAATATGTTAGAATCACTTACAGTGACTCCAAGTGGAGCAGCATTGTGGTTTACAGGTTTTGGATAGGTTGTGCAGACATACGTATGAAAATGCTGATTATAAAGCCTGTCAACGCAGAACTGTACTTAAAACTGACCTCCTAAAATCTCTGTAAGTTCTGTTTGTTGAATTGTGAGTTCCTTGCAGAACTGCAACTAACTCCAGCCAAAATGACAGGCGTCTGTGGCTCTTCCCTCCCCTCCTCCTGCAGTTTCTTTGAATTCCAGAAGTAACATGTGAATGCCATTTATAAACTAGGGATTTATTCCATCCAGGCAGCCTGCATTTTTTTCAAAGCACTGGAATCTTTCAGAGACCTGCGTTGGACTACAACTTCTTTCTTTCTGGAATTTATGCTCAAAGTTGGACTGAAATTTGTTTGGGATGTTCAGAACTTTAGGCTGGAAGGAGTAGAAAGGCCAGGAATTTGTCCTTTTTTGCTGTGCTTAGATGGGAAAAAGTATGCATGAAACTGAGGTATGCATTTGCCTTCCAAGAACTTATTTGTTCTGATGATTTAGAACTCCTGACCAGATGTCTGGTTCTCAGTGAACTCCTCACAAAGTTCAACATGAAAGCTTCTTCTGATTTGTTCACAGAGTGGTGAAATTCTGCCTTTTTTTTTTTTTTGAAGCAGGGATGTTTCTTGAGTGTAGTTTACAAAACCGTTTGTGTGCTGGTTCCAGAAAGTCAAAATAACCTTTCTTGTAAACCTCACTTCAACATAAATGTGATTTAGAAGATACCACATGTGCAATTCTGTGGAAAAGGAGAAGAGTCAGTTACCCCTTCAGAGCCCAACACTTCCCTTCTCAGGGGAATATACTGCAAAGCGTGTGTTGTGTTCTCTGGGGGCTGATCACCTGCCCGTTGTAGTTGCCCAAATGAGGTGACTGAGTTCTTCCTTTTCTCTACCAAGCTGATTTATCCCTTCCCACCTCAGCTTTTTGCTCAGCTGTTTTGGCTCAGTAACCTAGCACAGCTTGTGGGCCACAGATAGCCCCGCTTCAAAAACAAAGGACGAACAGCATGCTGCAGGAGAGGAAGGTGAACAGCCCTCAAAACAGATCAGAGGGAAATAAATCTCTCTTCTCACTTCCTGGCCATCCCAGCAGCTGGCCTTGCAAGGAAGGAGCTCTTCTCGAAGCCAGGTGGTTGTATTGTGTAGGCCAGAGGCTCACAGACCTTGTGGTAACAGCTGCCTGAACAGTTACAAAGGTAAAAGATCCTTGTTTCTACGTGTCCAGTGCAGTCCTGCCCTCTTTTCCCTTTGTTGTGTGTGTGAGACATTGAAAGGAATGAGGGCATGCTTGGGTACTAAGGAACTTTTAAAGAAAAAAATAGCGGGGATTAGGTTTCTTAGAAAAATTATGTCATTTTAATCGACGGTAGAATCTTTTAGGACCTGTACATTAAAATGTCGGCTTTATGCTACAAATACACGTATCAAATAAGGTTGTCAATGGCTTGGGATGCTAGCAGATTATTTTCAGTTAACAATTTGCACTGAGCTTATTTCTTTGGAGCACAAACTAAAATCATTTGCTTAAGGGAAGTTCCTGAAGTTGTTGAAATAGTAGCAAAATTATCAGTGATAACCCTTTAGAGGTCTTACTCGCCTAACTCGCTGGCTATAATGTGGTCAGCATTTCATTCCCATATAGATCCTCCTGTCTTTACAGCTTGAAGAAGTTTTACTTTTGAATTGGCAGCATTTCACCTTCAGGTGTGCTTTGTGTTACACTTACTTGCTAAGCTGCAATGGAGACAAAAGTAATTAGATTCCTCGTCAAGTTCCTTCTTGTTCTTTTTTCATAGGAACAGGTGGCAGAGCTGGGTCCTGGAGGGTTTGGATGTTTGGCTTTTGGTTTTCTCCCCATAAATCAGTTCAATTTGCATACTAAGTAATGATACGGATTTTGTTCAGGTCTGGTTACTGAGCATAAACACAGAAGTGGATTGCAGCCTTGTTCCTGTAACACAAAAGGAAGGCAGATTTATCCACATGAAGCTTCATTTGATTCTGTATTGAGATTTTCATACTGAAAATTATTTTTGTGTTTGTGACTTTTTTTAAGGTGCTGGGAACCCGAATTGTAAAGTTGCAATTGTAATGGGCAAAACCAAAAACTCCTCAGCATCCAGGTAAGGAGTTACATTAGATTCAGAGAGTTACCTAAAATTTGTTTCACTGCTTGCAAAAACTTTAAGTGAGATAGCATTAATTGCCTTGATTGGTTGGCTGTGGGTGTGAATTACAGGGAACTTCCAAGCCTGTTTGTGCATCTTTTTAGCAAACAATGTTGATGACCTGTTCCTGCTCTGCTCTCAGCTGCTGCTGATTGAAAGCTCTCAATTTTTTCACTCTCACCAACTTGCATCCGCATGCTTCCCCCTCCATTGCAGTAGCTCGAGTGTTTGTGCAGCTGTGTGATGAATTGGATCAGGAAATTCTCTGGAGTTCACCAGCTTTATCTTGGCCGCAGTATTTTTAGTTTGAATTAGTTGTTTCCAGAACAGGAGAGTGGGGCAGCTTCCTCTGCTGCCAGTGTGCGTGCAGCTGTGTCGATGCGCACTGGATGCACGAAGTCAGCCCGTGTGTATGGGTGAGCTGGGTGGCCAGCCAAGATAGGCCTCATATTGCCTGCCAACACATGGCCACCAGCTCCCTAAATGGCCTCTTTTGTGCCATGACTGCTCTTAGGGTAGTGCCTGTTCTGCTGTCACCATCACTGTGGGATGAGGGCCCCGTGGCACACGTCCTGACTCTCCCACAGGAGGAGAAGAGAGTCAGTTGTTGTCTAGGGTAAAGAAGAATTTATGACTTGAATGCACCTCTTTATGGGGTGTCATATCCTTGTGTCAATAGCATGCTGCCTTTTTTTTCCTATTTAATTTGAAATTTCTACTACCTTGGGCTTACAATTTGTAAGCATGGCTTATCAAAATGGTTAACAAGAGGAATTGCTTGCTTAAACAATAACAAAACTTTTCAAAGCTTGCCTGAACAGACACGTGGCCTATCAGAGACCTGAAGCTGTCTGCTAAGTTCTTCCAAAAATTATCTGTAGGTACAGAAATTAAGTTTGAAACACAAGGTGTTTATGTGAAGTTACGTGCACAGAGAGCATTGCACATCTTTAATCAGACCTACTCATTCCATTCCTACATAGGAATACGATTTTTCTTTTTGCTTAAAATAAGCATGAGGCATGTCACGTTCTACTGCTATTACCGAACTGAAATTTCCTCTTGCAAAAACCTTATGCAAGCTGTGAGTAAAATGCTTTGTGACTGGTTCCACTGAAATCACGCAGCTTGTGACACGCAAGATTGAAACAATTTTTATTGCCAAGTTGGATTTTAGCCCAAATTCCACTGATTATCAGAGGTTTTTGGATTTGATAAGCTTCCATTGAAAAGTAAACAGTAACTGTCTTCCAGCATACAGGATGCTTTGTCCAGAGGCTGTGCAAACTGTGGCATCTGTTGAGCTCTTGGAAGCTGAACAAGAGTTCACGGAAGGAATTACTGTTCTGCACTTTCTAGAACAGGAGACTTGAGTTCCGGTACCTGGGAAGTCGCCTCCAGTCTTGTGTGACTACTAACTGCCCTTAAATTTCCTGGAGGCATTTAAGCATGAGGGTCATTTTCCTGAACTATGGGCAAGCCAAAATTATGACGATGATAAATGTGTTTTGAGAACAAAAAGGAATTGCCAAGAGGAGGAAGTGGGCTGTATGATACAGGAACAGATGGTAGAAACTTGCACAGGTGACAGACACAAAGCTTTTCGTTCACGGTACATTAGATGGTAAAGTTCAAGGAGGTTTGCAGCATGCGTGCCATACTACGTGCAGGCAGGATGGCTGCCATCAGTATAGGTAAATCTCAACATTTTCTTTATGCAAGTGCTAAAGGGAGGATAGAAAATAAAAAAAAAAAAAGAAAGGGGAGGGGACAGAGGGGGCAGCTCAAAGTTAATTGCAACTTGTATCTTCTGTCTTGATCAGGTACAAGCAGCACAGCATGATCCTTGTTCCCATGGACACGCCAGGAGTGAAGCTGATAAGACCCCTCTCTGTGTTTGGCTACCTGGGTAGGTGATGGTATTTGTCAGCTGTATGGCTGGTAAGTTGCTGGCGATCTCAGCAGCTGCGGTAATATTCCTGAATATTGTATACAACATAGACCAGTAAAATGCAGACAAACAGTCAAATTGAAGGCCTCTATTATTTTTTTAAAATGCATATTGCATCCTCCTTCATTTTATTTATTGTGTTTTCTCTGTACCTGCAGATGAGATCCACGGAGGCCACTTTGAGATACATTTTAATGACGTGCGAGTACCTGCCTCCAATATAATACTGGGTGAGTTTCAGTATTAATTCCTTCTTAGTGCGTACAGCAACAAACCAAATTTTACAAAACGGTTTATTTTATGACTCATCCTAAGTAAGCGTAAACTGCTAGTGGGGGATTCCTTAGATAAGGTGTGTCCAGAAGGACTGGCTGGCTGAGCCAGGTTCTCAAACACGTGTAAGAGGGAGCCACGCGTTCTGTAGCAGCCTGTCTGCTGCCTGAATAGAGCTTGTTTAGAGCAAAAAATGAATGAAGAAAGTAAGTTAGCTGTTGTGCAAAAATCAGTTCCATGAAGCGGAACAAAGCAGAAACCATCAGTGGCATTCTTTCCCCCAAGCCACTTTTTTAAAAAAGGCAGTGAAGAGTGTTCTGCTGTAGGCTGTGGCCAACCAAACCTGGGTACCTGCAGATTTAGCAGAACTGAAAGAAAAATGAAAGAATGAGCCGGCCAGCTCTGTGACCTTCTGCAGGGACACCTTTGCTCTAGTTCTCTTAGCTGGAAAACATCAGCATTTAAATAGTTTTTTCTCTCTTTTTTTTTTTTTTATTAATTATTTTTATTACTCTGAAAGAACTTTCTCTCTGTAGTAGCCCTTGGACTTGGAAAGCTCAAAGTTTTCCCCCAGATTCTTATACCACGCCTCACAAGTGTATTTTTCAGTGTGAAATTAACATTAAATCAGGTAAACCAAAGCCTCTCAGAAACCACCTTGGGGTGTTCTTTGTGCTGTAGGTTGTATTAACAGTAGGGTAATACAGATCTAGTTAAATGAGCACAACAATCCTACAAAATAAGCTTTCAGGTTTGCTTTTAGCAGTGATGCTATGTGGCCCCTTCTGCTCTGAGCTACGAATTGTTTGAAGCAGGAACGAAGGAATCTGCATGTACCTGTTTTTCTTTCCCACCAGGTGAGGGAAGAGGGTTTGAGATAGCACAAGGTCGGCTCGGGCCAGGCCGAATTCATCACTGCATGAGGTCCATCGGTGCGGCTGAAACCGCTTTAGAGATCATGTGCCAGCGTGCGGCAGAGAGAGAGACTTTTGGGAAGAAGCTGTACCACCACGTAAGCATGTTCTCTCTTTGTCCTAGTTCACACAGTCCAGATACCACCTGTTTTTTTGCCCATGCAATGGACAGTGCAATAGCTGTGCCCTGCCGTTAAGTTACTGTTAATGATGCTTCAGAGGTCTAAGGAAAAAAAATCATATTGGGAGGCTCCTATTTTTCACTATAACTTTAGGATTTTTTTTTTTTCCTTACAATCCTTAGCTGGTTTTCAATACAGATTTTGCTACCGTGGTTTTCATCTGCTTTTACTGATGTTGGGACAGGTATTTGATTAATGGTACGCGTGAAAGTACAGCCTAGTACAAGGCCAAACTGGGATTTTGGTCTTTTCTAGCTCTGGACTTGAAATACAGTTTTGTGAAAGCTTCTCTCTTGTACCAATAGGCAGAATAAGCTGACAGTTCCTTTTAATAGGAATTCATAGGAATTTATGGGAATTTAGGAGGTAGCCTATCACATTTCAAGTGTTCCTCAGTCTTACCCAACAGATAAGATGACTTTATTGGAAAAAAAACATGTAAAGGCAATGGAAAGAGGAAGCTGAGTTAGTGTCTGGCACAGGTTATGGAGAAGTTTGTATAGAGCCAGAGGGAACAAACTTACAGATCCACTTTACAGTCGTGTCATTGCCAAACTTCCCTTCACTGCTACAACATAGAATTAATAACAGTTGGATGAGGTGCACTCTGCATTTGTCAGCAGCTCATCAAAAGGAAAACTGATGAAGCCACAGGCAAGACAGGGCAGGAGGCAGCTGCATCTTCCCTACAGCCTGAGACTGGCGGAGGCTCCAGCGGGCTGTTCACTGACCAGCATCACATGAACGTTTTTCTGATGTGCACAGAGAAAACAGCCGAGAAGGAAAGGGCTGCCAGTATCAGATTTTGCAAGCGAATGTCCCATATTTCAAACTTCATTTGGATCAAGGGAGCTGCTAATTTACCACTGTGAAGACAGATGCAGCCAGCACCACCCTGCAGCTGTTTGTCAGGGTGTGTTAACACACCATTACCAGTAGCTTACGAAAAACAACTGGTTCCTCTCTCCTCTTTCACCACCTCACCCTATCAAACACCCCAAGTTTTTGTATAGCGTGGCATGCCACGTGGGAAGAGGGTTGTGAGGTGCAGTATCAGGTAAAGGAAAGCAGGGAGTAAAAAAACAAGCTAATTTCTTGAAGCCCTTCAAAGCCTATCAGCCCATGGGGATGCTCACAGAAATGAGAGTGAACCGGGCTATATTTTCCCTCCCTCCTTGCTTGTCCCTGCCAGGAAAAGCAGGGCTGTGACTTTTTTGTATTAAATATTTTTTCTTTTTTTCCCCTCATAGTAAATTAGATGCATCTAACTACCTTTAGTTTACACAAGTCTCTCTCCACATGACTGAACATATGCTGAGGCATACAGACACCTTCCTTAGGGCAGGTTTACCCTGGCAAGGTAGAAGGCATTAACTGTTATTTTTTTCCTCTGTCTCCTCAGGAAGTTGTTGCCCACTGGATTGCTGAGTGCCGCCTTAGCATAGAACAGGCAAGACTGCTAACGCTAAAAACAGCCAGCAAGATTGACACGTTGGGCAACAGAAGAGCTAGGAAAGAGGTAAGCTTGTTGGCAGCTGGAACCCATGCTTTTTCACAAGATAACTGGTTGAAATTTAAGCTAAAAATATTGCTAAAAGTTGGCCTAATCACAGAGTACAACTTCATGTTGCAATAGGAACTCTCGTATTGAGATTGAAGAGAGATCTCAGTTTAACAAGATTAATTTTTAAATACTTCATCAGATTGAGGAAGTAGAGCCTGGTCACCTCAACCCAATGGCAAAGTTTTGTGTTTTTCTCTTGGAGAGGATTTAACTCACTAAGGGAATGGGAAGAGCAGAGCGCTCATACATCCTCTAGAGAAGAAGGGATGCACTATGAGAAACCAAGCCTCCATAGAACAGTTTGGTAAAATGTTCTCTTATTAAACTGTTGCTATTATGTTCTCCTTTAACCACAGGTAGCCATGACCAAAGTGGTTGTACCTCGAGCTGTGCTTAAAGTGATTGACTGTGCGATCCAAGTGTGCGGGGGAGGCGGAGTTTCCCAGGATTTTCCTTTGGCTTCACTGTGAGTAAGGGATACTTGTGTTAAGCAAAAGGCTTAGTTACTAGAGATAAGGTAATTTTATCATGCCAGTACATGCTGTTTTTTTTTTTTTTAACCTCAGGGAGCCAGAAATCATAGTAAACAGGCCCTCTTGCACAACTTGTTCTTCAAATTAAATCCCCATGCATTGCTTTATCCTTAGCAAAAAAAAAAACAAACACACAACCAAAAAACAACCACCACCAAAACCCAGAAGCTGCCAGTGGACCTAAAGTGGTTCTTACAAGCAGCAGAGAGGATCTGTTTCTAAAGCTGAGTCTGATCCCTTATGTTGATGAAGTAAAGTGAGCCTTCGGGATTTCCAGCCCATGCATCTCAACCCTGCCAGAAAGACTTTGCTGCAGCACCTCCTGTGTTATGAACATCACCTCCCGTCTTTTGAGGAATCTCATTAAAAGGATGACTAGCAAAAATAGTTGAGAACTCCTGCTGTCAGACTAGTTTGCTACTGCAAAAGGGCTGTACCTAATTCAGATCTTCCCACACAGGTTTGCTTACATTCGCACCTTGCGCCTGGCAGACGGGCCTGATGAAGTTCATCTCTCAACAATTGCAAGGTGGGAGCTGCTCGATCAGTCGAAGAAGCTAACTGCAAAAATTTGATGTCAGCATAAAGCCCTCTCATGTGGATGGAGGCCTCAGGAAAGATCACATTACTCAGTGCAATAACGTCTAAGCTAAAATTGGATCAATATAAAACCCTGATTCTGGTTTGAATCAGTATGCATTCTCAACCTTAACTTGTAATTATTACATTTATTAATCAGGGGCTTGCTGTAAGAGTTCGTAGAATACCCTGTCTGAAGTAAGGGTACATGTAAACAGAATTCATCTGGGTTCTTTATAACACTGATTAAAATCTATTTTCTAACAGGCTTAAAGTGCTTTATTTGCTTTGAGCCAAAGCCCTCTAACTTTTTATTGTAGAGTCAAAGCAGTTCTCATATGATCTATGGCAAGTTGACAAACTTAATTACTGATTAAATGACAAACTATTAAACAAATAAATGCTGTTCTTCCCCCTTCCAAAGCTCGGCGTCAGTCCAATCCCCTTTCCTCTCCTTTATCCTGCTCTAAACTCTCCTCATTTTCACCAAACGTTACACTCTGAACTCCCTCTTCCTCCCTTCAAGTGGGACTAGGGGCAGTACAGGAGCAGGTTGTTGTCATCTGCTGTTCCTTACATTGTTCCCTCAAAGTCATCTCCCATTTCTCCTTATCAGCACCATTTTTTATCATCGTTCCTTGCAACTTTCCTTTTGTGCAGCTTCACAAGCCTCCTCCTGGCTGCAGCTGCTCCTGCCCTTTCTTGAAGATGTCTGAGATTCAGAGGCATCTTCTCTGAAGCGCTGAAGTTTTGGCTGGAACCAAGACTGGTTTGCACAGGGCAGTTCATGGTTCCCTCAGCCACCAAAACAGGCTCTGCCATTCGTGCTCATCTCTGAAATTCCCAAAGGACACAGTTCCTCAGTGCTGTGTCTGTAAAAATCCCCTGACACAAGTTACTTAGCACAGAACTCACTAATACAACAGAAGCAAGCAGATTAAAACTAATGACAGTGTTGTTTTCTGTATTTTCTATAGAAGTAGGACAGTACAGGTAGAATATTTCAGCTTTTACGGGGCGATCGATAATTAACTTAACAATAAAAGCGATTATGTTTCTGCATAACCAACCTTAGCCTGATGTCACAGCTTAAAAAGAAATAGCTGTAGGGCGTAAGGTCAGAACTTGCTCCAGTTTCATCTTGAAGACTGAGGAGAACTAGATGAGCATTCACCTGAAAGGCATTCCAGCAAGAGCTGCTGAAGTCAGGGTGGTACAGTTACCAAGTACCTGCAACAGGAAGCTTTCTGCAAATTAAGTTTCTTTGCATCAGTTCATTATACCTACAAAATAACAGCTTTCAAGCAAGTGATAACGTTTTTCTGTATTCCCACTGGTATTTGTTTCTTCTTGCCAAGACTGTTCCCAGGAAGCTAAGGATGTCAACAAGTCAGTTGCTGAAGTCAATTTCAAATACAAGACAACCTACGACATACCACTATTCATCATTTAGTAGCTCTGCTCTGGAGTGTCAGAGCCTGCACAATGTATTTCTCCAAGCAATGAGTCCTAGGAACCTCGTTTAGCCACATGCAAATTAAGGTCTTTGGCCACCCTCATTTCCCATACCCTCAAAGAACTGCTACATAAGAACACCAACTTTATCTCATTAACAAGGCTCTTAATTCCCTTTATTTTAAAATTTTATGTACATATGAATGATCTGTATAATGTACACTCAATATAGAAAGTTTTTATATACTGGATAATGTATAGAACATTTCACAATTACACTAATTTCTTACATAACATGTCAACCTTAAGTTTTTTGCTGAAGCTTTTTCAATTTGGTAAAGCCAGTTATACATACAAGTGTCTAACGCTGTTTGATCTCAGGAAGATAACGTTAATGATTAAGGACATCAGTGAACTGGTGCGGGGAGAAACCCTTTGGAAGTCAAGTTCAATGAGGAGTGATCATGTCAGACTGGGAACAGAAGGGATGCCCTTTTAGTGGGGGTTGGTTGGTGAGGTCAAAGTGATTTTAGCCCAATTCCTCTAGACTGTAGCTCAACTCCAGTCATGCTAAGTCATAAAATATAAAAACTAGGAAAGTTTGATTCACAGTCTTGTAAACAAATATAAAGGAACAAAATGTGCTTACGTACAGCAAGAAAAAAATTCTTGCGTACCCATTTCAGCTGATCCACAGAGTGCTTTCTTATGTTACAGTGTGATAGTTAGAATCACCAACTTTTTCCTAAAAAACAGTCATAGAAAAAGGAATAACACTGTCATTAAACACTTGGAAAGGCAGTAAGTTCACTTCAATGTGTTGGAGGAAAATGCTGTTCCTCATCACTGGCCAGTCTGCCTTTGTGCCTCTTTCACACGAATTTCTAGTCCTTAGCTGACATCTCCCACTTCGTTGTCTACCGGGGGTGGTATGTTGGGCATTACAGATGACGTCGTCCCTGCAGTAAGGTAGCCAGCAACTCCGGGGCCTTTTGGGAAGAAAACAGAATATTGGTGATTAGTTTAGCTTCTAAAAAGTGATTTAACAGCCTTGTTTTAGGCTCATTGATTTTTGTAGGTCTCCTCCAACTGAACTACTCTAATTTCCTCTGGTAGCTCAAATACATCATCCAAGTCAACCCAACAACTTAACCAAGCATTTAAGTTTTCATTTAGATCGTAAAATTCATGGGAATCTAGGACCAGTAGCAATTAAGGCAGCTTAGTCCCTTTAGTCATTAAGTGGGTTAGCTTGTGTGGACCATTCTCAGACTTCAGTATTTTTCCTCTGATGTGCCAAACAAGTCATAAAAAAATCCACCCATTATCCAGCTCATTTTCCACCACCGGCAGTAAAGAGGAGGCACTTTCTGCACCGAGGAGAGGACCTGCTGCAGGTGAAATGCCACTACCAGGCTCTACATTTATGCTTTCACCACTAAGGATTTCCCTGCCACGTATTTAAAATGGAAGCTCACTGTGCTGCCTCAAGCTTGTCTACGGGCTTTGTGCCCTTCCGTAAAAACTCAGCTTTGCACTGCAGACATGGATCCTCTCCTCAAAGCCTACAGGTAACTTCTAGTCATAAAGAAACTAGAACCAAATGGAATAAGGACTCAATGCTGCAGCATGAGGTGTTTCAGCAACAATCCTTATTAAATCAGTGATCATAGAGAGCTGCTAACCCTCGACGTGTTCCTCCATCAATAAAGTTACTGACTTGGTATCTTACCTTCAGCCTACACTGCTGATCTTTGACACAGTAAGTTCTGCTGGCTTCTTTGCTCTCCCATTAAGCCATCTTCACCAATTTCTCCTGTATTTATCATCCCCTTCATTCCCCACCCTCCCTTCTCCCACTGCAGCCAGAACATCAGAGTGTGGTTTCCCTCACCTCAGTGCAAACAGTCCTGTGCTATGACTGCAAGCAAGGAAACAAAGCAATCAGCGCCTTTGGCACAGCAATCCCTGGCTTTGGAAGGGATTCTTTGACAGCACAGTGGCATCTGTGAAGGGCCAGACCCACTTGTACACAGCCTAGTACAAAAATTCCACTAGTGCTCTTGTCCCTCTAACTCTTTCATCATGAATTATTCCTAAAATGCTTCAGGAGTTAGTTCATTCGTAGAGCCAGCCATTATCAGCTGCTGCAGATTTTAGTTTTCTGCTGCGTGCAGAAAGAAGGCAAGTTTGTCAGCGTTTTGCAGTCTGGGAACACACATTTGTTACAATTCGGTGACATGCATCCGTTATTGGGAAGATAGCAAAGGCTGCGTGCATTTTGCAAGATGGTATCTACCTGCTTTAGAGAGCTACACAGAAGTTAGCAAGCTGCCTGGCAGAGCAGATCTAAAGCCCACTTCTCAGGTGAAGGGGACTGCTGCCAGTTAGAAGGGAAGGAGAAGAGACACCTGAGGGAAGAGAAATAAGCAAGGGAAGTTTCAAGGGAAGTGCAAATAGCAAAGCAATTTGAAGCAAAAGGTAAGGCAGAATATAAGATAAGGCAGGTTAAAAAAAAACTGCAGTTCATTTTCCATCTATACTTTTGTGTCTTTTGTTACTTTTGTAACAGCATCTTCATTCTGTATTTGCAAGCACTTAAACATCAAGCGATTTCAATGCAGCACAGTCCCTAAGGCAGTTAGATAGCTATGTTGCCCCCACTCTCAAGCTTGTCAGTTTCTGGCATGTAGTTTCAGCTCTTTGCCAGTAATCAGACAGGGTTTACAGCACATTTCTAATCCATAATATCTACAAAATACCGAAGAAGTCAGCACCAACTGCATCAAGAGTTCAAGTATTCTTTGTCAAAGTGGCACAAAATTGCTGTAGTGCAATAAACAGTAAACTCCTGTTCAGAGCTGAAGCACTGCATTTTTCCTGTGTGGAAAGACACAGGAAGTGTTGCCACAAGTATCTATGCACCAAACAATAAGCAGCTGCTTCTAGAATGTAAAGTTCTAGACTTTAAAACCTTTTTCTTTATTTTCTCAAAATACATGCCAGGATCATGCAAGGAACTTTTCTCTCTACATAGCCATCTGATTTACACACCTCTATTTTAGTTGCAGGCAAAAGCTCAATCAAGATTCCCACATTAAACTAAATGAGAAAGTTCGACGCAGCATATGGAAGTGCTCACACTGACTTGTCAAAAAAAAACAAAAAAACTAAAGCCATAGTTGAGAAGCTAAACTAAGAAATTAAGTTATTTCTTGCACTCGCTTAGCTGCTGACTAGTAAGGATTCAAAGTTTGAATCAGGTTTTGCATTAGAAAGAATTTACTATAATGCAGTTATACAGAACAGTTTCAGATTCAGCAAGTAATCTGTGATCAAGTACAGCACAAACAGCAAGAGCACTCTTCCACCCTGCAAGCCAGACTGTGGTGGCACCCCTGGGGCACAACTTCAGTCCTGGCACCAGCAGGGGGCTCACCCAGAACACACCCCAGGTGTGTTCCAGTGTAAGCTGCAAGCTGCAAATACAGGTAACAAGGCTGTTCCCACGAGAGAATGGCTCTGCCAGTGCACTGAGCCTTACTGGGAAATGGCTTCACACTCAGGACTGCTAGCACTCAAACTGTTCTGTTACCATCACTACGTGCCTTGTGCTAAAGCAGCGTAATTCATGTGGCCCAATGAATGTAGTTCAGCTACTTAAAGTACCACTGCCTTTCAGACAAAACCTAAGTTTGATTTTTGAAGAGTTTTACCTCCCCCATCCCCGACTTCAGAAAGCAATTTGCTGTAGGTTCAGTCTATCTGAGTCCTAACAAAGCGAAAAGTTACTCTTGTTCATTAGATCTCAATAAATCTCTACCACTACAGTGTACTTGCAAGACTTGCCAGTGTCCAGACTCCACTGCTCTGATATTTTAAAAGTAGATACAGCAAAAACTATTCACAAAAATAAGTTATCTACCAGGAAAAAAAAAAAAACAAAAAACAAACACCACCACTACCAAAAAACTTGATAGAAATACTTTTAGAAGTTTAACATTTTTACAGCACTTGCTCTTCAGGCCACATGACAGCACTAGATCCTAAGGATAACCACTATCCCCAGAGTCAAGTTGGGACAATCGAGTAACAGTTTGCTTTGATTCAGAACAAATAGGAAAGGGTTGCTGACCTGTGAGGTATCCTGCTGTTTGTGTCTCAGAAATGAACAAGTCATGTTTCTGATCTTTGAAGGCACTCCACACAGAAGAACGGGACAGAATTTCATTTACCTATAGCATTGGAAGAGATTAACAGTAAGACTTGCAATATCCTAGAAAAATAAACTTCTTTTCTAGAACCAAATCTTTCTGAAGGGATTACGAAATAGTACAGCACATACACCCATAGTGTTGCTGCAGTTGTCTACAACAACATTCATCAAGACAAACAAAAATGCTATTTACATTTCTAACAGAGAAGTCCTGAAGAGTTACCTGTAAAAACCTAGCTGAAGGAAGCTTAAAGAACATTTCTGGCACTTGGAATCGGAATTTTTGCCTAGTATTCTTCACCGTACATTGAACCAGTGACTCCTCCACAGGAAACAGATTGAGAAGTTCCAACACGCCATAATTTTGTAGATACACAATATTAACATTCCAGGCTTGACAGCCATAATAAGATTAAACAAGGGATGTTCAGAGTCGGATATTCCGTATGTACAAAGCTCAATTCAGCACTTACCTGTTCTCCATACTGTAGGCTGCGAGACATGGATTTCAGAGTTTTAACAATCTGAGCTTTTGTCGCAGATGGGCTTTCCAGGTTCTCAAGACCAATACCTTCAAGCAGCTTTAGAAGATAAGGGACCAGATCCGCTTTCAAAGCCTAGAACCATACACAAAAGAGTTGTCTTAACACAGACTAGTAAGTTCCACGTGTTCAAGATGTTTTACATTCTGGGACTGCTATCATTAGCACGAAACAAAAGTAACAACAGCTTGTATGAAGTATGTTTAGCTAGGCAGTTTTCCTGAGTAACCCAAATAACCACAAGCAAAAGCAAAGATTGCTGTCCAGCGGTTCAGCTCTGTGTATGTACAATTTCAGTTGATTTAGCTGCTATTCCCATGTTATGCTTTCTCAGCAGCCACGAACCAGCACCACCCTATGCACAGTTCAAGCTTCAATGCTCGGGCAACATCCCTGGCCAGATCTTCATTTGGGATTTCTCACTTCTCCAACATGAAAAGCACATTTAAAAGCCTCCTAGACACTGAAGTTGAATGGTACCTCTGTTCCTATGAACAGATTAGGTAGCCAAACATCACGTTTCTGTAGACTGAGCACATACTACTTACTTGAGCTACTAAGTCATTTTGTTCCTTCTGAAACATTCGATTAAGTGCTTCACAGGCTACACCAATTACATCTGGTCTCTTTTTCATTCCATTCATGAGAGGGCTAATGGTCTCAAGCGATGCCATTGCTCGAACACAAAGCTATGAAAAAAAGAAAAACAGAAATAACCAGAATACTTGATTTATTTTATGCAAAGCTTGATTATGGCAAATCTGGTCAACCAACCATAAATTCCCATAAGAAACAACGTTTCTCAGTTCCTTTAACCTGCCAATTCTCCATTCATCAGCTAAAGTCCCTGTTCACTTGGTACGTGGTATTTACAGTCAGCATAATTCCCTTCTACAAGCATTACTAACCACCACGAATACTCCAACTACGCTGTTCTGGAACATTTAAATGATTCTGTACCTCATTGTCAGACAGTATGTGCATGACACGAATGGCACTTTTCGGAATGGCGTTGTTCTTGTGGTTCATGGCTTGGATGATCTTGTGAAGATGCCCAAGTGGAGGGACTTGATCAGCTAGCTGAGGCTGAGCACTGAACAGGCACACAGTTGCTGTGGTAATGGTTTCTAAGGTTTCCCCCTGTAGGAAAAAAGCAAAACCAGAAAACATAACTCAGTAAAGCCTAACAAATCCCCAAAACAGTAACACTTCTCTTGTTCTGCATTAGATTTTGTTCCTAATGTTTTTATCATGTGATTTTGCTTTGAAACTTAAACTTTAAGAGAATGCAATCAGCTCCAAAAGCAGTAGACGTTCACTGAATCTCAGGAACCCGGATTCCATAGAAATTAAGCACCATTTTCAGTATCTAGAGAAGCCAATGTCTGGCTGTAGCCTGTGCACACATAGCACCACAGGTGCTGATGTGCCCAGGAAAAGCCTGACAACATTAAGTCAGTAACTTAATGATATTATTAACCGAATGTTTAACATCCTCATTCCAACTACAGAATGCTAGTTCTACTGTATTAAGCTAATTCTTAGGTGGGAACCATATTTAGGTAATGCAACTTACCCCATCAGAGTGGGGGTGAGTGTTAGAGAAGGACATTAGTTGTCAAGACATGAAAGTTTAGGATGCATAAAGCAAGAGCTATTTTCTTGGGTTGGTCAGTAAATGAATAATTAAGAACAATTTCTTAAGTCTTGTCACTACTGTAACATAAACCTTCAAGACTTACCAGAGCTACTTGTATGGCTTCCAAGGCTTTAGAAGCACTGACTTGTATTTAGAAGTTGCTTATGTAAAAGCACGTAGGTATGTTTAAAGTAGACAAACCATTCGTGTTGTGAAGGAAGTGTGAGAACTGAAGTTAATCAGATACTAGAAGACCAGTAGCATGAGACTTCTAAGCAAATTCAAAGAACATAGTAAAAACTACAACTTACATGGGGGTTATTTTTCTCCAGTAGTTCAGTAAACTTTTCCAGCAGTGCAATGAGAAATTCCCTTGGTTTCCGTAAAACCCAGGCCGGCTGGGCAATAAAAATCCTTAAGAAGACTCCCCCCACCGAAAGTTCACCATCTGCCTCACCATACACCACAGCAAAGTCTTCAGGCAGCTATTAAGTTGTAAAGAAAACAGGGAGTTATTACTTGGCAAGGAATATTTGCAAGATCTGTAATTCTAACATCATAACTGTGGGACTGAACTATTCTTCAGAATGGAGCTGTGGGAAGACCAATAAGCATCTCATTTTGAAGAAACATGAGATAAGAGTAGAAAGAACATCACCATGCAGGTCATACTGCTACAGTGGACTTTTCTTTCAAAGACCACAAGTAGCTGTGTCTATAGCTGTACTGGGGTAAACATTAACAAGAGAAGTATCAGTAACATGGCTGATAAAACAGGCCTCTCCTTTCTTCTACCCTTATGAAAGTATCGTGGAAAAAACAGACATCACTGACTGACCTGACATGACAAAATGGATCAGGACAATCATATCTGAGATACAGTGTCTTACTAACATTTCTGAATATTTTCTAACCCGTTGCTTGGTAAATAGTTTACTATAGCTATGTAATAAGTGACAAGATTTTTTCCAGCAAGCCAGTATTTTCCTTGGTCGCTGACTTTTTAGAATGACCCGAACTATCAGAGAACTTGAAGTATTGGCCAAAAACCACTGCTAAGCGTCTGATTTTAAAGCATAAGAAGTAATGAAAACTAAAATCAAAACAGTTATCACAGCACTGAATTCCTGTTAGTACGCTGAGTAGTATGAAGAAAGCACATCAACAGAAAGTTGCAAACAGGCATGTGTTATCAGCTGTCTTGTATTCCCCCTGGGAGCATCCCAAACAGAAACAGTAACTTTTACCTTCCAGTTAGTGTCAGGGTTGTCCCTCTGAAGTTTAAAGTGCCTTTAAAAAAAGAAAAAAGATGGTTTAAGGAGCAGAAGCAGCAGCAGCCTTTCCCTACTGTGACACCACATCAGTCTCCCTCCATTTGTGAAGTATTTCCCATTGCTTAAAACCCCATTCTCCTGCTGCTAAAAGGTGTTTACTGCCACAACAATCTAGATGCATAAAACACTGAGTTATGCCTACAGTACACCACAGGGAACATTTACTTTTCGCTGAAGCCTGGATTGCAAAGATTCTACTTTTTACAGACAGAACCCTGTGAAAGTTTTTCCCCAATAACTCTGGTTCACTAAAGGAGCATCTCCGAGGAAATGCTTAGGCAGCAGGTCTCCACATACTCAAGCATCATCTCTCGAACTGTCGTTGATACTTTCTCCCTGGAGTTGTCATTCCAAATTAACTCAGGATTTTCATGAGTTCCCTCAAAGATATGAACGGCAGCTTCAGGGTTGTCTCTCATAGCATCCATGAAGACGCCAGGTAAAAACTTCATTAGTGTAATCCTAACCTAGAAAGGATGAACAAAATCGACATTTAGAATTGTGTAACACCTAAACAAACAAAAAAGAGCCTTACTGAAAAAAAGGTTGAGAACCTCAA
Organism: Anas acuta; assembly: GCF_963932015.1. NCBI lineage: Eukaryota > Metazoa > Chordata > Aves > Anseriformes > Anatidae > Anas > Anas acuta. The sequence continues at coordinate 45,319,792 of NC_088980.1, read as the reverse complement.
GAAGTCTAGTTACCTGGATAGTAATAAAATACACACAGTATTATCATTTTAGATAGTCACAGATAGAGACGGATTTGAAATTGGGGTCCCTAATGGAAGTCAGTACAAACTGGAATCTGGAACCAAACTGCTTGCAATAGTTACAACAGATACAACACATATATATAGGAATCTGCTCAGAAATTTAAAGAAGTTAACTGCTTTTCTGAAAAAACTACTTTCCTCTTCACATGAATCACAGAAGAGTTGGTATTGTTCAGTCTTTAGAGAGAGGTTGGTGCTGTCAAGATGAGTTCCAACAAAAGCAGTTCAGATTCTTACCTTTGGACCCACGAGCTTATCTGCAGTCATTTTGGCAAAGAGCTCTGCTGTTTGGGCTCGGACCTGTGGATGAGTTGAGTTGCAGAACATGTCCAGTAAGTAGATTAAAGCACCTGTACAAAGAGATAGGGAAGCATTCAGTTGTTTTTTTTTCTGGTCACAAGTAGTATAAAATTCACTGATTTGACCATCATATTTTGAGTCTACTGTTACAGAAAAAATAGCTTTCGATTTACTACTCTACCTTTTGCCATGGCCTCTTTAATTATTTTTGTGCTTGATGTCAAAGCGTACAAAGTTTCAAGGACCAGTTGCCGACCTGTCAAGATAAGTAGTATTAAGAACTACCATATAGTTTAACTAATCAAAGATAAACTAACAATGAACATCAATCATGCATTCATTCTATTACAGAAACTTATTAATTAATTACTACTCAATTCCTGAAAATAATTAGTCAATGAAATACTACGCAAATTCAAATGCAACTTGAATACCTGCAATTTAACTGCTTCAGCTCACACATTTAAGATAAACAGGTTACTTAGAATGGCTTTTGTAATCATCCCCACTGGAGTACTGTTTTAATGCTACAGTCCATAGCGAGGAGCTCAGTCAACTGCATTCTAACAAGCTTTTGAATCAGAATGCTTTGCCTTGCAAGACTTCAAGAATTATACAGTACATACTTGAAGGTAAGGAATGCAAGAGTGCCAGTAAGTTTGCAAGAACCATCGCTTCAGCAATGTTGTTAACACATTCTTGATTACTTGTCACTATGTTCACTACCTGTAAAAGGTCAGAAACAAGACGCGATTACATTCTAGATTTTCAGACATCACTAGGAAAATTCAGTGTATGATGAAGCAACTTAGTAGCCAATGTAACTGTACTTACAGTGCTCACTGCCATGAACTTGACTTACCTTGGGGAAGAGGGGGGACAAGGACAAGTGAAAAGCTATCAGTTGTTCCCCAAGGGAGCTCCCTGACACCTAGGATCCCAATCCTCAACACGTTTTTGGTATTACTCTAACAGTTATATAATCTGGTTTATACATGTATATGCTAATTACAAAGGGCACCCATAGTTTTGGTTGCTTGTTTTGGGTTTGATTGTTTTGTTTTACCTCCAGAGCCAACTGCTGCACCAGGCCAGCTCCATGAACACGCAGAAGGGAGAATATCAACTTAAAGTGACCTATGCATTCACACTCAGAACCTGCAAGAGATCAAGCAAGTTACTTTCTTCACATGAACCAAAACACTCACCGAAGGCCATCCCAAGTCTACATTTGACTACACATAAAGACAGTAATGTGTATAGTCTGGCACAGTAATTGCAACAGCTCCTGCAGAACAGGAACTACAACAGAATTAAATTAAGCCCCGCATATTAACCTAGCTTCCACAAAGTCTTGATCAATGGTATTTCAAAAGAAAAGGGTAGTTCCCCCAAGACAAAAAACTGAGCTAGTTCTTGGATTATCAATTAACTAATGTAACTAACATGCATTCTTACAAGACAATTAAAGAAATTCAGTTATTTTATTTATCGTTGGTCACCAGTACTTCACTTGGCTTCAACTACACATAATGTTTTGGATTCCTACAGCTGGGAGGACAGATACTATCTATAACAGTAACAGTTGCCTTCAGGGTTACAGTTGCCAAATACAGAGAACCCTAACTGGTATCACAAGAAGCCATGACTAATATGAGTTGCTGTTACAACAAGAACATCTTAAATCACAGCATCTCAGACTTCTCCTGTCTATACAACAGTATTTGCACTCTATGGTGTTTGCTGGTGTTAGCTGCCCACTCTCAAGAGCATCATCCCCTCCTACTTAGGAGGAGCAAAAGCACTGACATGTTTTCAGGTGTTTACTGCTATGCAGTACTCAGGTCAAAGGTGGTTTTTTTTTATGCAAGGAAGTTCAAAATCAGCTGAAGATTCTTCAAACAATTACAGAAAGTTATTTCAGAAAGTTTTTTAAATAACTTTTATTTAAAGAAAATTAAATCATCCCAGCAACTGCATGCCTGAATTCAAGTTAAAGGCCAATGTTTCTAAGACAGATAAAGCTTGGATTTTGCACAAAATAAATACATCTACTGATAATGTTCTCCAGCACAAAAACAAGCCTATATATAGCCCATCAACACCACTAAGGCCTGTTAGCTGGCAAAACTATCTTCCAGCTAGAAAGGAGCTCAAAAGTTCTGTGTTATTTTTGCAGTTGTCCTCAAGAAAGCCTATCAGTGAAGTGCCTTATTGAGCCTACCTGGGTTGTGTTTTATCACATTTCTCAGGGCCTCCAGAGCCATTTCAACTCTCCGTAACCGATCTCCATGTTGATTGGACTCTACTTTTCCAGTCTGTGTTATTGCCATTAACGTATGAAGGTACTGTGCTTGTGAGCCTATGTAATCCAAGAGGCTTGCAGCAAATGCTTTTGGAAGCTTTGAAGAGATGAGAGCATTTTAAGTTGTGATGCAATAGTATTCACACTAGAAGTGAGTGTAGCAACACCACTTTTCCCACATTTAATAGTTCATTCCAAACAGGAAGCATTTTTTCATCATCTCTATAGCATCTGAACCACATTAACCCTTTTTATATGTTAACACACCCTTAGAAAGCCACTTGAAGAGCACTTTAAGATGTAGAGTTGTTCATAAGTATAGATGAACAGCAAAGCCACTAGGCAGAATCACTTCCTCCTGGAACTAACAATTCAACCTGAGTATCTGCAGTGAAAGCTTGTAGAAAAAAAAGGCATTAAACCATCCAAAGCAGCACATCTTACAAAAAACTCATCATTCTTTTAAAATTTATTCTGCTCCAATAGAGAGACTTCCCATAACATGCTGATCATGTTGGACATAACTTCCCTAAGATTTATTATTCTCTCCATTCTGTTTGTGCTGACAAAGAGTAGCATTTCAGATACTAATTGACTAGTTTTTAAGTTCAACAGAAAGGTTTTAGCTAAATCTCTCACCTCTAGTTGGAAGGTAGGGACTTCATTGTAGACTCTAACAAAAATCTCTCCCACAATAAGTTCCTTTGCATGGTCACTAAAGACAAAGTCAGATCCATAACTCTTGTCACAATCACCCTTTAAACAAATAGACAAGCAGCACAAGCTCAGACAGCAAATAATCATGTAGAAAATATAAAGTGATAACCTGGCTAATTAGACAATACTAATAGAAGACAGCTTTAGCAAAAAAAAATCAAAAGCCCTTGCTACATTGAAACATTACAACTAGTAATGATCGAGCCCAGGTTTTTTGTTTAAGACTACTGAATGAAGAAAGTCATTTAGGAGTAAACAATGGATACCTGTATTAACTGTATGACAAAAGGATGCACCAAAATATGAAATAGCTTTAAATCCCACTACTAATTTTTGTATAAATTGTTAATTTTTGAAGTAAGAAGCATCTTACTCTCTTAATCATGCTTTCTTGTTGAGATTCCAAGAATTCAAGTAATTCAGCTCTTGTCCCGTTGTTCCAGATCAAGTAGGGGTTCTCTGTGTTACTGTTAAGCATCTTCAGAGTCTAGGAAAAAACGAATTTACGTGATCTAAGCTTACTCTGCATAATAATCCAAAATAATGTTTTAATTAGCGTTTCATGACATAAATTAATCCTATCTCAGTAACAGCCAGACTAATTTCATAAGCAGGTCTCAAGTGTCAAGCCTTCCACATATCAGAAAAGCAGTACATTTAAGTTACTTTTTAAAAATTATTATTTTATTCTGCTTCAATCTGCAGTTCAGATTCTCCTATTTTTGGCAGTAAGCAGCATCCCTATTGTAGATAACTTCCTCAGCACTTCTAAAAAGTTTAGACTTCACTTTCCATCATTATAATCCTTAAGCCATCAACATTTAACTCAATGTCTTTGCTCCATATTTGTTTTGGGAATCTTTTCAACAGGCTGTTGATCCTGTCCACTGAGTTTGAAAGCAAAGCAGTTTTTGTCGCCATTACTTCAACTGCAGAGGAAAATTGCTCTGTTGTTCTCTGTACAAGGCTGGTGTTCAGAGAGCTCTGTACTTTAAGTCAGAAGTGACTAGTTACTTCTTCCATAACTTGATAGACAAAGTTTTGACCAACAGATGCTTACCTCAGTAGCACTGACCACAGCAAGTTTCCTTGCAATATAGGGTGTCAACATTCCAGCCAAGCTTTTCCTGATGGCTGGGTTTTCAGGTGTAGCTTGTTCTTCAGAAAGATACCCTCCAAGACGACTCAAGGCTAACAGACTAAGTTTAGCAAGGCTATTTGCTACCTCCTGAAAAAAAAAAAAAAAATACAAGAACAGTTACAAGAGAACTAGAACTAGCTGGAGAAGAATCAATAGCTACAGAGATTTGTCCAACACTTCCACACCAAAATGAAAAGAACTGGTGTTGCCTATTTACCTGCATTGCTAATTATGCACTTATGTCTAATAAAGCACTAAAAGCTACTAGGTGAACAGCAAGACATGATCACTGTTGCAGGCCTAATAAATATAGACAGACATAACCAGAGTAGGAAAAAAATGGGTCACTAGGATAAGCTGAAAGCTATGGAAGCCATTTAGGGTAATAGCTTCTGATCAGAAAACGGTTCCTGCCAGCAGCCAAATTCCAGTATAAGCCTTTCTTAACAGCAGTACAAGATTTAGTAACTAAAATACTGTTTAAAGGTCATCTCATCCAGTAACTGAGAAAGAAGCGTCCTACTTAGAGGATCACTTCTTAAGGAAAATAGTGCGAAGCCACTTACATATCTATAGGCCAAAGTGATAATGCAGTGCTAAAGGAGGTATTTTAAGTAAGTTCACGGTATCACTAGACAACCCTTTCAGTTAAGCCTCCAGAGAAGTTCTCATAGCACAAGTTAACCTTTTTACTGTTGTCTAAGATCTATTAGAAACCATTTTTTTTGGCTTTAATGTTTTTTCATTTAACTCTATGATGCTAGGAAGTATCTGAGTATGCCTGGTTTTTGTTAGTAAGAGATGGCAAGCAACAAGCCGTGTCTGAAAGCCTGCACCTTGTTAACATTACCTGGTGATTAGAATCTTCACTTTTCTGAATACCACTCTCTTCCAGTGTATAGTCATAGTTGAAGAGGTAACCCAGCAAGTACCAGAGAACTCCAGCTTGGAATAAATGTGTTTGCAGCCAATAATCTAAGGCAAAGGAGCTAACACACTCTACTCCCAAAGAAGCTACTCGTGGTATGTTCTGCGGGAGGAAGAAAAAGTTTACTTCAGTACTTGTAACAAACAAAAGCCAACTGGCTGCCTTACCAAACAAAGATTTAAAGACAAAACTTTTTAAATTCTGCAGCATTGTCTAAGCAGCAGGGAAACAAGTGAACAAAACACTGGCACTCAAAGACAGATGCCTGGTAGACAAGAAACATGTCTAATTAGTCAATCCTTCAGTAGAAGAGTCTTTGAATAGTTATTTTTTTAAGACTAGAAAAGAGTGTTGAGGAAATGGTGGATAAACAATTTAAGAAGGTGGCAGAGATTCCAAGATTAGTGTTTTATGGTGACGCATTCTGCAGGGACTACAGAATAGGCATGCACCTAAAGTCAAGTATTAGGGTCTGGTTTAAGTTCTTATTTTCACTTACCCAACAAGAAAAGTTGGAGATGAGCTTGCCATTATTAATTCACACAAAATTAAGTATTCATATAACATGACTTAAGAGCTACACAGCTCAAAAACTTCTGTTCTCAAGATATTTTGCTGATTTAGGAATCTACATGTACATGTAAAACTTGTATCTTTACCTTCTATTTTAATGAATTAAACAATTCAGCTAGGCATGATTAAATTAAGAGTCAAAAATACATGAACTCTAATAGCAACTGCATTTTAAGTCCACTAAATGGATTCAGATACAAGCATTAAGAACAAGAGTTCTACATCCCACAGTGATTAACTGGGATCTTACAGAAGTGATTGATCATTTTTCTGCAACTGTCTTATTTCCCCTAAAACCAGAACATTGCCCTAAACATTTAATAGTTAAATACGCATTTAGGAAAAGGAAGAGAGCTCTTACCTTGCCATAATACAGTAACCTACAGAGATCCTTAATGATGTTAGGCATTTCTGTAATCTTTTCTCTGCACTCCTCAAACTGAGCTGCCACACTGTAACATTTGCTAACATGTCCACACACCTATTAAAAAAAACAGTATTTTATTGGTACCAAATGAAAGCAAAATGTTTACTTTTTTTTTTTTAAACTTTTTTACTTTACATATACGTACAACTTGTCACAAGGTTGATATAAACCAGAGTTACCACAACTCACCTGTACAGACATATCATCTGGTTTACTAGAACGAGTCAGGACTGCCACACAACGGTTAAATGCTTCTTGCAATACCTGTGAGGATTGGATGATGTGCATGTTCAGTCTCAACAAAAACTAATAAAGTAAGTCAGAAATAAAACATTAGCTGGTAAACCCATTTATAATGGCTGAAGACAAGCCCTGTTTGACAAAACCTGTTGCTTGCTCAAACGCTTTGCAGGGCAAAATTCCTTGTGAATGCTGGTGCTAGTATTTAGTGCTTCATGACAGTCAACAGCATTTACATATGTGAACTAATACACGCAATGAAAAACCCTTCTGCTGAGTGACTTGTTCACGTTTATTCTTTCACATACAGAATAGAGAAGCTTTCAACAGAATTTGGTAGAGAAGTAAATATTTCTGTTGAACTGTAGATAAGCCAACTAGAAGCCTAGATCAGGAAAGGAATATACTGTGCAAGAGACTTTCTCTAACTGAAAGAGAAAGTAGAAATGGAATAATGCTTCAAAAGACAACCAAGAGTGATTCCTAAATGCATCTGATGTCCTATGCAGTAAATGGATCTAGAATTTTCATCTGTGCAAGAGTTAAGACTTCAAAAATCCCCTTCAATAAGTTTCTTTCAACCTACCTCAATTCCATTTTCTCTTCTCAGTTCTTCTGCATTTAATGCTGAACAGTTGACGGTATGAAAAGCAAGTTCTGTGGCAGCAGGCAACAGTGGAGATTCTTTGGAAAACAAGAGGTCATCTGATGTTTCAATGGTGATAGTCTTAATCAGCATAGGATAGCCTGCATACTTGTAAGGTTTCAACTCTGAAAAAGAAAAAAAGTCTCAAAGTTTGCATCTATGCAAAGTCTACATAATTAAAAACACCATATAATTATCAGTGGAACATGTATCAGCATTCAAAGACCAGGAATCAAAGACAGCCAACACCTAGGATACCTACAGCAATATAGAGTAGTCCACACAATTTGACTGCTTGTCACATCAGACTGCTCATACTAGAAGCTGACAAAAGGTCAGGGGCAGACTCACAAAAAAAGCTTTTTCATGATTAAAATAACTTATCTACAGCTCACAAAGCCCCCAAGCTAATAGCCTTCCAAATAATGTCTGCCCCCAGAGAAACATCTGTACAGCTTTGTCAGCTACAGTTTTATGCCAGTGTTTAACAGTGAACCTGTAAGGACCTATTAGTATAACACAGCAATTGTGTTTTCAATTATGATTTTCATTCCTGGAGTGTTCAGCAGGGATAAAGAACAATGACTGTGAGCAAACCTAATTAAGTCTACTCTAACATCAGTGCCTCCACACAACTGACAAAGCTATGATTGCATATGAGGTTTTCGTTTTAACATAGTGTAACACACTTATGCAGCAGAACACTTCTGGCTTTGCATCGCTTGGATGTGCCAGCTGCCAGCAAGGGTATAGCTAGAATCTAGGATTAGGGTACTTTACTCCCCCTCTTTCTCACTTGGGCTGTGGAAGTAGTGTTACAGCACACCCACCTAGGGGTCTAACACTAGTCAGAATTTCTGGAAGATTACACTTTTGTGTGGTTCATCAAGTGAGACAAGTCTCATATATACCCTGAATCTCTCATCTAGGTGAACAAATACTAGTGAGGACTTTTCTGAAGAGACAAAGAAGTCAGTCTCAGTTATGTATGTAGGAAGATTCAAACTTACTGTTGTAGGAACAGAAAAATTCAAAAAACCTATTTAAGCTTTTTGAATTAAGCTCTATTACAGATTTTATTTCATGGAAAAAGCCCCCTACCATAGCTTCATCATGCTGTGGCAAGCCAGAAACCAGATCAATAGAACACAGACTAAGCAAAATAGGAGATTAAAGTTGACAGCAATGGCCACTAAAGACATTTAAAATATTCTTCTGAGGTAACATGCCTACCTTCCTTATGCCTGTTGAAGAGGATGCTTTGAGTTTTCAAGATCAAGATAATGTTTTCAGGATCTGGCCCATCTACCACTTTGGCAGACTTCGTGCATAGAAACTCATATGCTTTATTAACTTTTTCAAACATATCCTGCAAATAAAGATAACAACCCCCAAATTACTACAAGTCAGCAACATTCGTTTATATGCAGGTAAAATAAAAGTATTAACCATAGCGCTAGATTTATTGCCTTATTAAACTTCAGAAAATACTGAATAACCTCAAAATAAGAATACTGGTTTACAGATCAGTTTTCTTTTCTGAACTCCACCATAGGAAAGAGACTAAAACTAAAATCAATTCTTCTATGACAAGAAAATAAAGTTTGATTTTAAGAATGGCAGAGGATTCAGTCCATCTTTGAAAGGGAACACTTAGCTTATTTACATCCTGATTAACTGTTTAAACTAGATGCTTTCTGAGATGTTTTCTGGTCTGATTACATTAGATTTTACTGTGGAAATCCTATCATTCTTTGAGTGACATCAGTTGAATACCACTACAAATAAGTAATTTTATACTCTAGGATTCATCTAGGACGTAAGTTTTCACACTCACTTAACTCCTAAGTGGGAGAAAATTTAAGAACTCTTAACACAAGCAACAGCTGAATTAGTCCCCATCTTATTAAGACCACAGATATTTTGTACATACCCTGCCTTCTGGATTCTTGTCTGGGTGGTATTTTTGGGCGAGCCTGAAATAGGCTTTCCTGATCTTGCTTTCATCATGCCTATGAGAGAACAAGTCCCATTACACTGAGTAACATTAAAAAAAAAAACAACCAAGAAGCCTGAATTCTGACAAAACTATGAATGGCACTGATTGTTAATTAAGTTAAAACTACAAAGCTCTTGTATTTTAATTTGAGAGTCCTGCTCCATTAACTGAATGGAGGTACTCACACAGCCACAAAATAGAAACTAATATTAATATCTCTTGCTCGGATATACTAACCAAAAGCAACTCAAAGTCACCCTTGAATGAAGGGTCTAAATTTAGAGCTAATAAAAATAAATAGTAACAATTAGTAGTCCAGACACATGAGCTCACAATCTGTAGTAAGTGCACTGCTCTTGAAGCATAACTACAAAGTGATGTCAGTTCTCTTATACAGGCGTGATGTCAGAAACAAGTGGCAAGATAGGAAGGGAGAAATCCCACTGCTATCATTAAAAAAAAGGACAAGATCTGGCAGGTGGAAGGAAGGAAGATTAGAGAAACCGAGTTCTACTTTGAACATATTCAAGTGCTGCCCTCTTCTTTGCTCATTATGAGTTAGTCTAATGTTTATCCTGTAGAGCAGCCTAGTGAATGCTGAGAGCTCAAAGCATTTTTCCCGGTTTCAGTTCATCTTAATACTTTACAATTATTCTCTCAAAGAAACACACCAGAGCTGAATTTTCAAGCTTTGTTTCTTCTTAGAAGAAAGCACTCTTCTGCTGTGAAAGTAGGTGCAAGACATAACTGGTACCACTAATTGGTTGTGAGTACTGAGATAAGGAAATTCAGTTTCAGTGTACAGACATTATGTAACTGCAGTTATACACTACTTAATATACTGAAAGCAACTTACTGTCCTTGTCCTTTGGGAAGGTTAAGAACCTCATAAGCATCATCTATTGACATCGTAGGTGGCTTCTTTTCTACTTCCTTCTTCCAAGCTTCTAGGGTATCTTTCAACAGTTTGACCTAAATAATTACAGTTTATTAGTGTTTCATTTATACTGGCTGTAGCACGTCATCTTCTACAATGAAGTAGCTGCTTTATTAAGGTACCCTTATCACCCATCACTCTAAATTCAAAGATGTTTTAACTAATCCTCTTACTCATAGTAGTTATTGCTCTCACTTCAGTCAGGTAAGAATCAAGACTTGGCTTCACTGCAGCACTATGTTTTATTCGAGATTAAGACTGCCTCAAATTGAAAATATTTTTGTAAGTCACATTAGAAAAGGTAAACACGCTTGAGTGTTGGGCAATATACACCTCCGTATTACAAAAACTGCAAAGCTGCATGAATAAATGAAGTTGATTAGACAATCAGACAGATCTAAGACCACTGAACTGTACCAAGATCTTACCAGTTCAGTTAATGTATTGATATCAAGTTGCTCAGTTTCCTCTCCAGCACAAAAATAAGAACTAAAAAACATTTAAGGCTCATTGAAACACTACCTGAAGTTTGCGTACTTTAAGTCAGTACATGAAGAAATACTTAACCAGTGGCTGCTACATGGCATGAAGACTATTTTGCTTTGACTTGAAGTTAAACATATTTGCTTACAAACTGAAAGACAGAATTAATTAGTTATTTGTAACAAACCTAGCACTTGATTTCATTAAGTTGTTAGGACTCTGAAAGAACAACAGCTGAGCAAGTTCTGAAATTCTTCTTACTTACTGGATCTTTAATTGGCCAGTCTGGAAATCTGAGTGTATCACAAAGATGCTTCAGGTAATAAATATTACAGAACAGTTCATTTTCCAGTTGCGGATAGTTGATAACTGGGATAGGACAGTATTGGTAGAGGGCCCTTGTATTGCTTTGAAGACGAGGGGTGAAGTCAGCAAGATGAGCAGCAATCTTTTCTATCATAAGACGCCTGAAAGTCACAAAGTTTGGTTTGACACTTGCCAAGCAGAGTCCTCAAAAAAGTGTATGTGTGTTCACTGATATATGCCACAAACATTTTCCCCAAATAGCCTGCCAATTTACAGAAGAGATAAAGGCCCTATTCTGTTATGAAGACATTTTAATGCCTAGAAAGTTCTGTTTATTTTAAAATAACATGAAATGACATTTTGCCCTCCCTCAGTATTTCTTTACATTTTGGAAGACCCTAAAAACATGCTGTAATGTTTACCAGTATCACCAATCTAGGAGATGCACCTCTAACAAGTACAGTAAGTACAAAACAGTAAGTACAAAACAGTCTACATAAGTAGTGAATTCTCCATTCATGAAAGGAACTTGATCAAGTATGACACAGGCATATGTAAGAGGCTTTTCAGCATTCAGTGAAATAATCCCCTTCTCTCTGCCAGTTTCCACACCTGTAATTTTTGATAGAAGCAGAGGACACTGCAGAATATTGCTCTTGCAGAGGGCAAATGGAAAAAAAGCAGTGGAAACATGGAAAACACGTATTTTAGACCTTCTGTAGAAATGCTAAAGATAAGACCTCTTCAGCAGATTTACTTTTTCAGATGTATCTCTGACAGAAAAAAAAATTACCTCATTTCATTGCTCCAAATTGCTTCTGGAGTGTCAAATTCCCCAAGGAATATCTCAGAAAATTTTTCTGGCTCATAATTTTCTAAGTAACACACCATTGCTTCAGGAAGAATATGTCCAAGTATACTTCTTTGAACTATATCTTGACTTTTTGTCTATGGAAAAAGATGACATTGCCATCTCAAAGTTAATCGGATTTTCAGCCTTTCCAACCAACTTAAGATCTAGAAGACCCTCCCCCCTTTTCCCTTACAGTTCTTAAATTCTGATTCTTAAGAACTAAGAATAAGCATGAAGTACTGTTAAAGCAAACAGGTGGTTTACAAAACTATTTGGAAACAGAGGCAGTTATTTTCATGATCTACTCACTTCTTCAGACTTGAAACCTTGTTTTGTATGTGTGTATTTCAAAAACCTAGAAGAGAAAGAGTAGTTATTTAAGTATACAAAGTTTAAAAAGTATCAGTTAAAAACAGATCTGAAACCTTTGAAAGATAAACAGACCAACAAACTCCAGTTGGCAACTCTCATGCATTAACTTTGAGATGAAAGGAGTAACAGCAACCACTGAATGAATCTCTGAGCCAAGACCATGAATTCCTTGGGAACCCCACCAAATTAAGTTCTTCCACATGTAAGTATTGCTTTATGTTCACCATTTCAGTTTGTGAGTCTTGTTCCAGAAAGTTTGTTTCCTCTACATCACATAAAGAAGCTGACAGACAGCCTTTCCCTACAAATCCTGCCCTACATCATTACATCACCATTTCATGAATGAAATGAGATGACCCTTCCCTCCCTGTCAGGGTCACAAGCAATTCATTTCGTTAGCTGACTTGACAGTGTTGAGGTAACTCTCTTAGAGGGTGTTTGCCTACAGTCTCATGGTGATTCTAACAAAACACACACACTTCCAGGAGCATTTAGAGCAGCACTCCTTCTGAGCACAAGAAGTCAAGGACCATTTTCATCCTTTTTCCTCACCTTGCAATAGGAAGTACATTGGAACCCGTGTACATCATGATAAAGAAGAATACTCCACTCAAATAGAAACGAGGTAACTGAGGGTTATCTTGCATGATGTGAAACAACAATATAGCGACTTTTTCCACAAGGATAGGATCAAAAGTCAGCAGCAGCTGAAATAAAACACAAGCATTTACGTTAGCTGCTTAAATAGCCTAAGTCACCTACCAAAATTCCAGTTTTAATGAATTCAGTATTGGGACAGGGAAGTCAACTTAAAAAACTCATTTAAGTTCAAAGTCAGACTTCTACTCATTTCAATGTGTTTTTTTAGAGCTGCTTACCTGAGTGATATGAGGAAGGCAAGTACTATCTGACAGCAGTCTTTTCACTCTAGGCAAAGGTCTTATAATAGCATTGTCTTGATCCCTAAAAAAATAAATTGGTACAGGAGCAAGCAGAAACATGCCTTTTCTCTTTCAAGAAGAAGCAACTTAAGCGATCTACTAAGATCAGATGCAGTGCTTTTTTAAAAAAATCAGACTAAGTGTGGTTTAATACCATGCATTAACTTGGAAATAAAACTTCTTTAAACAAGAACCTGTCTGTAGGAATAAGACTGTGTTGCTGTGCATTAGGAACGCACCGAGCTTGTGCATGTGTCCTTGCAGTTCCTATCACAATGTTAGTATTGTCTCATTTACAAACCATTAACCCACAGGATTAATTACTACTGCAAGAATGATCTTTAATACAGTGTACTACTTGGGTTCTAAGAAAAGCTTCAAGATAGAAGTTGCATTTCTACATCTGCACGAGAAAGTTAGCCACCTCTGCTGAAAATTAGTGTTTACCTGCTGGGAAAATATCCACACATTGTGATGAGCATGTTGAGTATAAGCGTAGCAAGGTCAGTCTCATTCAGCACAGCCTGGCCACTGGCAAGCAAGCACCACTTCAGCTGAGGGATGACTTGTAATGGTCGCCAGCCGTCCATACCTTGAGCCCAGCAACGTGTTTTTGAAGTCAGTTTTCCACTGTCCCATAGTTCCTGCATCTATTGCAGAATTAGAGTTTAGTTGATTCAAGCACTCAGAATCAAGTTTGCTCCTCAACATTCACAATCAACACAAGCTTCTAACTGCCACATTGCAGACGTTACCATAGTTCCATGCAATTTTAACAGAACCAGTTAGTAAACATGAAGTATGTTTACAGATTGTTGACAGGTTGAGCATGGCAAAACTGGGCCACAAGGGGGTAGACAGCATTACCAAAGGCATTTAACCTTTCACACGCTGTTGGCAAGAGTTACTGAGGTATCAGAGTGACTGTTAGTTTAATGGCACTGGTCAAGGCTTTTCTGGAGCATTTCAACAGACAGGAAAAACATTTAATTGATTTTTTTTGAACTTCTGTCCCAGTTTTCTCTCTCCACTCATCTAAAAAGGCTGTGTATGTAACTGGAGAACGACCTATAACTTTGTTAGAAAAGCCATTTGACACGTGCAGCAACTGCAGTACCAAGAAGAGCTTAGACCACAGAAAACAGGTTTGTGCTCTAAGAGGAATTAAGAATTTAAGCATCAGAAGCTCTGGTTATTACAACAGGCAATTGTTGTAATAACTGCTACACACAGTATTTGCTTCAATATTAGATCTTTGGTCCCATCTTCTCTATACCTTTTATCAGACCTGGGTCTTGGCACAACACCAAATAAACATCAAGATGGAAGTATCTTCCATCAAGGTCAAGTTAGAAGCAGACAGGTACCTCTTGAAAGCTGTAAGGACCACTCCTTTCTTTGTCAGCATTGCCAAAGTACCATTCTTTCTCACTCTCCCTCTTCATATCAGGCGCCGCCTCAATCACATTGCTCTAGAAGTTGATATTTATAGGATTAGCTTCAGCGCAGCTATTACATTTCCACAGGAAATATAAGGACATTGCTTTGATTTTCAAGAATTGTCGTCTTAGCAATGTATTAATAGCATGAAACAAAGGCCACATATACCTGCAGAGGGACCGTAGCTCTGCTTGTGTGAAGGTGTGCCAGCGTGAGCAGATCCACAAGGATTCGAATTCCATTTGAATCCATAAGGTCCTTCACATTTTTCTGTTAATGTATGAAGTGAGTTAATAAAACTATTTTCCAGGTAAGAGTTGTTACAAATATTGAACGATTTTATCCTAGTAAGAATTGACTCTGAGAAGTCAAAGCATTAGCTAAAGAGCCTAGGATGGTGCAACCACCAGAATATTTACGTACATTTATCTACACATTTCCTTCAGCTTTCTTGCCAATAACAGCTACAATACCCCAAAACAGCTTTATCACACATTGCTTTAAAGCCTGCATCAAGGCTGTAATTTTTGCTTAAGTTAACCCCGAAAGACCAGTTCAGAACATTTTATACGTTTGAAAGACCCATAAACTACTGTCAAGTGTATGTGTGCACCTTACCTTATTAAGGATCAGCTTGTTGAGAAACAGTATCAGTCTGTCCCGCTCAAGCCTATCAGTGCACTACAGCAGCATAAGAGAACAAATTAGTATTTGATAGCATATATCATAAATTACCTTCAAGAATCAATACAGTTGCACCACAAAGACCCCTTTTACTTTTCTTCATGCCCAGAATAAAACAGCTGACTATTAAGTGTCCAGTTTCACACGCAGCTTTCTGACACTTAAGTAGAAAGATCTTGTTCCCCTCTACCATCCCCTTTGTTGCTCTGGGTCCAACACTTCAGACCCACAGTTTGCTAAAATAATTTATTCTAACAGAATCGTGTTAGGATTCCCCAGTGAGCCCATTAACACAAACACAGGGAAAAAGGGACTGCTTTCAGCCTGCAGAGAGAACAGGTCTTTGATGTTACATCTGTGGTAAGACTCAAGGCAAAATAACAGACTGTATTGGCTCAGTTCCACTTACAACAGCCACATCTAAAACCCACACTGATGCGAGCAAAGAACTCCCTTCTTCAGATGGCAAGGAAATGCATTTTTACAATCTGTATGAGTTGTGAAACATGATTCAGACACACTGAATGGCCAAAGCAGTCACCAAAAAGATAGTATCCACTCTGTGTCCACGTAAGGCTACTGTTTAAGTCTGGGGCTGTTTCTACAGCTCTTGAACGGAGTCTCCCCAAATATGACCTGGAACAAGGTCATCCTCTTAAAAAGCTTAATGTTTCTGCATTTTCAAAAGCAAGAACAAGATTAATATCACACCAAGATCCTATATGCTTTATTCTTGCTCAGCCTAAGAAAACTAGGCTAACAAAACACACATGGAAAGTCTACTTTGAAATACTTTTAAGATCAATGGCTTGTTAATGATATATTTCAAGTGAGTCAAGGGGAGATACCAGGAACACTTCATGACAGCGTGAAAAAAGTATTCATGCTGCAATTTCTTATTCTGTAAAACTGAAACTTGAGTTTCACAGCAACTTGAAGGATCTGAACATATGTTGGACCAGCCATACATTAACTACTGTATCAAGTTCCTTTAAATAACTCTTACCCGTTCTAACATCCCAACAATATACTTGGTATCAGAAAATGGTCCTATTTCTTCATGACATCTTCCATAAACAATAGCCAATGCTTGCAGACACAAGCATTTCATATTCACTTTTGGGGTAAGTAAGAAGCGATGGTAGAGCTCATTGAAGAATTCATATCTAAGGAAGAGATGAGATTTTAGCAAAGACAACAGAGACCTTGGGAGTGAGAAAAGACTTTAGTAATGACTCACGATTTTTTGATTGCTCCACTCTCTTCAGTTTCATCTTCTTCCAGTAGCAACCTTAGGTAATAATCCCCTATTTTTATCTCCTCAGAAAGGCACTCATATTTTACCTATAACATAAAACAGGTTACATAAGGAAAAACAATGTTTACTGTGAAGTTTTTGCTTGCATAAACATTACTGCATTTGCTTGCATCAATATCCTTGTCAAGGTTAGCAGCCCTTTCAATAGTCTGAGGAAGACTGAAATCCTTCACAAATCTGCAGTTAAAGTACATATCTGAAAAAAAAAATGATGCTGTAAGCTACCATTGTGTCCCAGAACAGAAGTATCTGACGTTACTCAAGTTTCAGCTTCCAGCCTCTAAGTAACTTGTATCTATTTTTAGTAACTAAGCACGGATAATACACGATGCATTCAATGACTCAAGTTTTAATGAGTAGTTATTTCACTGTAACATTTCACTCAGTGTTACTACAAGTATGAAACACCAGCATGACTTAATTACTAACAATACTTGATATTGTTCTAGGTAATTAAAGTCTAGATGCATCAGTATGCACAGCAAGAGGCTGAAGTGAAATTGCATAATAAGAACCATAATTAGCTTCGTAACAACCACATTAAACCTAGCCACATGCCTCAGTGTTTAATGGTTTTAAACATTTGGCAAGCACCTCATTCAGAGGTACCTCTAACATACCACAAAAGCCACCTCTCTCCAGTAGTTGTTCCTATCTATAGTTTGCAGACAACTTTATGTGGCCTTAAGATAGTGATCTACAGATCTGACCATAGTACCCGATACAAAGAAGTCCTCCGAACTAGTAACCTTCCAGAGCAACCTCAAGCCACCATCCCCCTTGGCAAAGTGACATGTTTCACAGCTGGTGGAGAAGCCCTTGTCAACAATAAATAGGAGAAGTACTTATAGCATAGCCTGACAGCACAGTTTTCACTTAAAACTACTTAAAAGCAAGCCTCAGAGAGCACCTGTCCAAAGACCAAGTTACAGAAGCCCCCATCAAGCCAGTTCCAAAGCATTTTGGGTTCTAACTACAGGAATGCTAAGTGATACATTCCAGTAGCACAAGCCACAGGGGAGCATGAAGTGCAGATGGGAGGCCTGCTTTAGAGTAAGTTTCAAATCTGCACTTTTGATTCTGCCCCAGGTAGCACCTCTGAAGTACAGAGATGGAGCTGAGACAGCAGACAGCAAGCCTGGAAGCCCTGCATCTGACCCATAACTGAAGGAAGCTTTGAAGACTGAACCATCAGTTCTAAAACCACCAGTCCAAACCCAGACTTAGCCGTTCTCTTCATCAAGTCTGCAATTGTGTGATAGGGGTAAAAGGAATAAGTAAAGTAGTTCTTCCTCCACTTACAATGGCTACTCTAGCAGATCTAAAAGAATCGCCTATCTGAGAATTGCTCAAAAGCAGCAGTTTACTCATTTCACTAGTACTCCTCTGCTTTAAAAATAAAATTGTACTGTGACAAGGCAGGAACTGACAGTATCTAAGAATATCTTTGAATTTGAATTCAAGTAGTCTTGTTTTGCTCTAGCATTACACATTAAATGCACAAATCCATGGGGAATCATAACAGTACTGGAAACTAGAGTATGGGAATTTTTATTAGCATGCTGCTGGAAAAATTCTTTCAATTTGTTTTGAGAAAGCCAATTAGGAACACATCAATTCCTTCAGCCTGCAATACCATTTTGACTGCTGTTTCTAGAACACAAAAAATAGTAATCCTCAATCTATAACCTACAGAGGGGCATAGTTTTAACCACATAACCACTTGATGGTTTGACAGGTCAGTATTTAATGTCCCTAGGATCGCACAGACATGGTGGAAATAAATACCAGAAACTTGCTATCAAAGAGTGAATTGTGAAGCTACCCAAAACAAGTCTCATTAAGCACACTCAAGAACACCCATGACTTAACTTGACAACAGCGTAATACCAGCTTGTCTCTGTTCCTCTTATATGAGTATAAAGGTTTTTCTAAAGCATTATTTGTCAGGCTGAAGAAGTTTCAGTCTTGCTAAGTGACACTGGGCAATAACACCTGTCCATAGCCTTAAGGCCTAGCAATTTATTCCATAACCAGGAGAACTGTAGCCTGCAGTCAGGGATTGTCAACACAAGATTCACTCATGTAGCTAGAGGCATAGAAGTGACATTTTAGGCAGCCAGATTTTACAAATGCAAGTTCCAATACAGAGCGTTATTTACCTCAAACTCCTGATGGTTCCATGAGATAACACTAGCACTACCAAGTTCTCTGTCAATATTAAATGCTCTCATCTCAGACTCAAGAGTATCTCTCAGTTCTTCCCGTGTTTTGAAGTTCCAAATTAAGTTTGATCTAGTATGGTCCTGAAGAAATCTAGAAAAAAAGTTACACAGTTTAAAACCTTCTAACATCATATGAAAGCCAGGTAAGACTCAGCTAGCAAGCTAGAGAAGGCTGGCATTATCGAACTTTATTATTAGAAAGCCCCAAGTAGTGGTCTCTAATTAGAAGAGCTATGCTTTTTTTTGCTTGTGTGGTGTTTTCATTATTATGGAGGTCAGCACAGAACAAAGCATGCCTGTTGTCATCTCTTTTGGCTCAGTTATCTGCATACTGCTGACAAACAGGAGACTTGCAAGCACTTCACTGTAAGGCAGTAAAGGCTAGAGGTAAACAACAACCCAAGAGAGCAGACAGACACATACCTAATATATGTTTTGAACAAAAACAGTAGTTCATGTCAGAAAAAAAGTTCTCAAACATCACAAGACAGTCAGTGGACATTACTCAGTGACAGTTACAAACGAGCATTTGGACCCAGAGTCTGGCTGAGAGCAGCACTTTAACATTTGAGGTTTAAGGGCATACAAATCTTCCTTTTATGCAATATTTGTGTAGCGACAGGCTACATAGTTCTACTACATAGTTCTACCTTTAGAAACATTAAGTACCACTTAAGCCTGCTGAACAGTCAAGGGTTATTAAAACATTCCTCTCCTAGCCAGAGAGAAGTGATATTCCCTTTTCTCCAAGTAGAAGCCCCTCCTTTTTCAACTTTGACAGCTGTAAGAACTCACAGGTAAGCAAGCTGCATTTAGGACTCGGGGCACCACTTAAAATACAGTATATACAAATGTTTTCTCTATCAGCCTTGAGCTCATTTTTATTCCAATTCAAATTAAAAAGGTATCCAGTAACTCACAACTTGATGCACCAACACAATACAGTGCTTTTCAGTGCTACTTTGCTTTACTTTTCAACATCACGCAGATCTGCATTTGCAGCTTGTCACTCACATTTTGACTCACAGAAAAAAGATTTATCTTGATAATGTTTGAGAAGTTTTCCAAATTCCCCCCTTTTCTAAACAAGAAGTCTTTACATAGTGTACAGTTTCATAACTTCCTGTCATAAAGCACTTACACCATTTCAAAGCAGGCATCAACTGGAAACAATCCACAGGAATGCAGATATTAACAAAAATATCCAGTCAGTAACATTGGAATCCAACATATTAATATTAGTATTTTACCTGTAATAGAAGAGATCCCAGTTTGCTTCTATTTTTATTCTTTGCCGTCGTTTCCTTAATATCACTGGCTTTTGAATAACGTTCTGCAAAAAAGACAAATTTAAGAAATTAATAGTAAAAAAGAATCCCTGTTTCCCTTTAAAATAAAAAGCTCGGATTTCTTATTCCT
Organism: Anas acuta; assembly: GCF_963932015.1. NCBI lineage: Eukaryota > Metazoa > Chordata > Aves > Anseriformes > Anatidae > Anas > Anas acuta. Next base: position 45,299,454 of record NC_088980.1, on the reverse strand, counting down.
TGAAAAGCTATACTTTAGGTTAAGCCTCATTAACAAAGTCTCTTTCTAGTAAGCAGCAGCAACAGACTTTCACAAGTGTTATTTACAACAAGTTAAATCATGCCAGAGAAACTTTCAGCTGTTTAACAAGTCTTTCCTTTAAAAACAAGTCATCCTTCCCTGAGAGAAGCTTAGTTCCCATCACCACAAGCACTCTGTGCTAGCAAGATTGCCAGGATAAGCCAGTATTGAATATACTTCAAGATACCGATTTCACGTAAACCAATCATGCAAGACAACAGTACTTTTAGCACTGAGCTAAAAAAAAGCAAGCAGAGCTTTAAGACTGGCATCCACAATAAGACCAGCAGCTCCAAAGCCAACAGAGGGAAAAACCACACAGAGACTGCTTGGTCTTGGAGAGAAAGTAACTGGAACAAGTCACAGAAACACGTCACAAGCCTGACTTGGCCACTGAAAGGTTCCCTAGTTTGCTCAAGCTTTAAAACCAATGTTATACTCTACATGCAAGCAAAAGTGAGCAACATAATCCACAGACATGGCTGAAATATACAAACTCACCATATTGTTTCTGTCCTGATTGTAAAAGCAAATTGGAAGAAAAGAGAAAAGGAACATTTAACAAGCCACAGCCATTGAACTTAATTCAAAATGGTAATAACCTCACCTACCACCCTTTCCAAGCTATGCTAACGTACATTTAGTGTGAAATTAAACAGCTCAGAACCCTGGACTGAAAAGCAATCGTTTAAAATATGTATAGAGATGAGATGTTTAAAAAGATGTTGCAAGCACTAATACTGTAAAACATCCTCAAGTGCAATTCATCCTTCCATCACCACAGTTTTCACATTTTCACATTAAAACTTCACTTAAAATCTAGTTCACCATTATTTCACAAAGAGTAACTGTCAATGCTGCACCAGTGTGCAAACTCGAGCAATTATTTTACCAAGTTAAGGTTTTCCCAAATTCAAGCTTATTGTTGCACCAGATCAAGTATAAAGAGCGGTGTGATCAATACTTCACATTCTCTTTTCATCCTTCTTTACATATAAAGAAGAAAGATTCCTCCTATTTCCCAAATAGAAGAACAAGTTTAGTCATGACACTAACTAAAGAAAGTTAAGAAATGCACCTCACCATTCAATGCTTGTCAAACAGAACATGACAAAATGAAAAAAGGAGACCAACAGTGTCCCCTTATCTCAGACCAAAAGTCACTTATCACCTCCATCTCAACCTTGATTTTATGCATAATCTTTTGTAATGTAAGCACTGAAATACTTGACTTGCTGTGCTGCTTTATCAACCTTAAGGGCATTATGACTGATCAAGAATTTGTATTGCTGGAAAACCCACTATTCAAGACAATACTGAGCTTCAGGTAGGTTCTAGAACTAAATACCACCACATACGACAGGCATCATTTCAGATGCAACGAATATCTATAGTTTCTTCCAAATGTGGTTTAAGGGCTGTTTTCGCCAGATTTCCAGGAACTTCCTATTCTCCCATTCAATTGTCATAGAAGAGATGAACAAGCTGCACTCCAATTTGGTTAGGTTAGCTAGAACAAGTTAAAACTTAACACATGCTGAATGTACTCTTTGTCCTACTCTACATTCTCCCCAGAACCCATCTCTAATCAGATGAAGACCAGTAAGAGGTAGAAAATCTAAACAAAAGAATGAAGTTTCTCACATCCCCACACCTCTATTACTGTGAACCTTTTTCTGATTTCAGTGGAGTTGTCAGTGTTCCTCACCATGCTTGGTCAAGTCGTTAACAGAGAGCTTAAAATACTTACCTCTTTTTGAGCTATGCCCATTCTATCTCTCCAGTGCATCAAGACTAGATCCACCTTCTCTTTGGCGAATTTTTCAACTTCCTTTGCAGCTTTTCCAGCTAGCCTCTGCCACTCCGGCACTTTATTAAACTTGCCATACTGATCCTGCAGAAGAAACCCCACTGGTTAGTTGCAGGTCTATCAACATGTTTGATACAGAAACTCAAGCATAACACTGATCTGTACTGAAAGTCTCCAAGACTGTGTACGTACAGAATGGAGGAGGCAAGACAGCTATGTTTACTTACAGTTGCAATTTTTAAGTTATCTCTCACATGCATCCTATCAGCATCTTTTTCAGGAACAGGATCAGCACTGTCAAGGTACGCCAGCAAACCTGGTGGCTAAGAACATTGAAAAGCAGCGTGAACACAGCTGTGACTAACAGAACAGAAACCATTACATTAGGCAACAAGGTATTTTCTTTGAATTGGCCAATTTCAAAACAGAAAGAATATTCTACTCTCAAGGAAGTAAAGCTGCAGCAGCTTTTTGCTTGTATTACTGAAATACCAACATCCTTAGCAGAACCATTAAAGAGAGGCACATAATTAAGCTTTGGAACAGTGGAGCTCTTTTGCCTATATCCCATTTCTTAAAGGAGCACTTAATGAAACAAATAGCTGCAGGAAGAGAAGAGTTGACCCTACAGCAGTATAGAAGGGAATGAACACTAACACTAGTGTTCACATAATGGGTCTGAGTGCTACACATGACATTAGAGAAAAGTAGTCTTATTTGACTAAGCCTTCCAGAAATCAGTGGCTAAAATCAGGACAGTCTGCTCTGCCAAGAATTGAGGAACTGCAACTTTGAATTTAAAGTGGCATTTTTCTATACTTAGTAATTCCTTACAACAGTATTTGAAAAACTATTTTCACTAAAGCAACTTAGAAGAACTTTTCAGAAAAAGCTCTAAGACTGAAAGAACACAGGAAACATCACGTATGTAGATTTAACAGCATTATAAGCAACCAAGCTGGACAGGTCTGCAAGCATAAAAAGAAAACTGTTGTCTTAACTCTTTTGGGAACCAAGCATTAAAGACTGCTTACCTTGTTTTCTGCATTTTTGTTCTTTCAATAAAGGAAGACATGTTAAGTTTTGTGTTGTGCACTCTTTCTAAGAGTGACTGGAGAGTCACAGAACACTAAGAACCTGAGATATTTTGTACTAGCCATCAATATCCCTTAAAAAGCACGTGCCAGACTTCTGATCTTGCAGGTTAGACTTCCACACTTTGGAGGGGAAACGGTATGTTTTCCACTACGTAGCCTAGCCCGAGTTTTCTAGTACTGCAGGCCATCAGATTTCACTCTTTCCCCAGCTCACATCCCATTTTTACTTACCAAAATACGTTTCAACAGGTTCATTGCAGTTTTGTTCTCAGCTGTCCAGAGGCCAACCAAATGTCTACTTAACTGCCTGAAAAAGCCATTGAAACGAACAAACCACAAGTCAGTATTTTATACAGCTTTATAAACCACCGAGTTTAAACCCTTACCATGCTGGTGAAATGAAGATGAGCAAGAGTTTTGTGGTCTTCAGTGTGTAAGAGCACAAAGCAATATATTGTTCCAGTTCAGGTATAAAGCATGCTGAGCATAAAGTGTTGCCTTTAAAACGTTCTAGTGAAGTTAGTGGAACAGTAGCAGCACATGCTTGTTGATCTAGACCTCAAAAGAACACTTGAGCAATAGAGCAGAAACTAAATATTTAATTTAGAAGTGTAAGTTTATCCAGTTAATCTTAAGTTACAGCTAGGGTTAAGAACTTGATGGCTTTCTAGACTCTTGACTGCTCTACTTGAATACCTTAATACCAGTTATTGGTTAGGAAAGCCTCTTTTGGGAGCCTGCCTTTATGCCAACTGACACTTTCTGCCAACAGTCATCACTGGGGTTCTAACGTGTTGAACCAAAGCATCACTTAAAAGCAAGTCATAAGTAGTTTCAAACAGAACTAGTATGATGGAAGGTTTCATGCTAGCTCTCTTCTGAATGACAAAGTGGCACCAAGTTTCATTGGTTACTACGTTGCTTTAGCAAATCCTTTAGCACTTCAGGAGGGTGTAGCTATAGCCTCGATAACCTTATATTGGGGGAATTAATTGAATTATTACTCATATCCTCTTCAGCATGCCCTCAGGCCCAGCCTTAGAGCTCACCAGTTCTACTCACTGTTGAGTCCACAGAATGATTTCTGTGCAATTAGACTTCTCTCAGATGAGACGGGTGTCCCTAACTGCATGCAAGATGTCTGAAGTGTGCACACCAAGATTTATGCAGTTACATCATAAAATCAAGCCTTTTTGCAAGTTCCAGACATTCTACTTGCTTTTTCTTTCTCTGAATATTTTCAAGGAAAAAACAACAACTTGAGCCTTTTGTGAGCCAACTCCCCTTTTGGCTACAGTCTCAGATGAAGTTTTCTCCACTTAAACACACCTGCTGCTGCTGAAGATATCATCCTAAAGAACTGCAAATTTTCTTCCCTGAGCTCCCAGTATTTCCAGTATTAACTGAGCCATTACTTACACTTTTTAAACATAATATATCAAGCAAGACTGACATACCTATTTGTAAGCATCCTCTGATCTGTGCTTATTGTAAACATAGCAGTGTGCAAGTGACGAGGTAAGGCACCTTCACTGAGGGCAAGATCTTGCATTTTGGTAGCAATCTCTTTGTCTCCTTCCTTTGGAAACAGGGCAAGATGATTACTAGAGAAAGAATCTTAGTTAAGCTGCTTTTATCTTAGTCTTACAGTTCCGAGACCTTCTTGACCATCAGCTATGTCAATTAATATCCAAAAGCCAGAAGCCACAATATAATGGGCTTTAACTGCAAGTTCTTAACAGCAAGTGATCGGAGTTGCAGTAAAACCAAGGACCAGATAATTTGCAGTAATTATCTATGGGGACAGTAACTTGATAGGGTAAGATGCATTACACATCTTCATCATAGATCAGGATATTGGTCATACATTTATAATACTTCAACACTACAATTGCAAGTTAGGATTGAAAAATGACAACCACAAGTAATTGTTTGTTGCCTGAGTTTGGTCAATAGGAACTACTTCTAAAAATAATAACTGGTGCTCTTTGGTTTAGACAGTGATATGGATAAGAGTCACTTGTCCAAGATATGTTGGTTGCAATGAATAATTAAAAATAAACTTTCATTGCATTTTTACTCAGCCAAGTCCAATGGTTCAAATGATAGGAGTCATAGTAGACAGCATAGTAACTTTTAGCTAACGTTATCTGACATATGAGCGGAAACTTGCAGGTTTATAACACCTCTATTTCAAGTGTTCATTCACTTCCATTCCAAGAAAGCACTAGATACAATTCAGATGCATAAGCCATTGTGACACAATGAGGCACTAACTTAAGACCTGAATTTCAACACTGGAAGTGTCTAGAGTCAGTTAGCAAGGTCACCCTACAATGATCACGAGCAGCCCTCCAGAAGTATGGACTTGGCCCATGCATCATGATGTAGCTCTGGTATGGAAACTATCAAAGCGAAATCCTTCACTGAAGCAGGAAGAACAAGAACAGAAACTGACATCACTAGCTTGCTCTGCGACACTGCTGTCTGCAAATCCCAAACCCATTCCAACTGGCAGTGTATCAGTAAAGTCCCAAGAAACATGGCTTCTTCTCCTTGAGAGATTCTTTTCACATGCAAGACAAGTCTAGTGGTTCTGAAGTATGTGACTGAGCTACGTACATTAACAGCCAAACCTCGACTGCAGTATGAAAACATGCAAGGCGCTACCTAACATCTCAACTCACATGCCTTCCAAACCCTCAAGTGCAAAACAAAGCAAGTTGCTATATTAAAACACTCACAATTAAGCTAGTGTTCTGTTCCTCACCTTCCCTCCCCCCCCAGAGAAACTAATGTAACAGAAGTAGCTACTGCTGGTAAGACAATATTGACATTACACTTGTAAAATAGGCAATACATACTTATTATGCTATCCCAAGTAACACTGCTGAAATCTCACCTCTATTATTGCCTTCATCACCAAACCTGCTCCTTTCACAATTGCCATGGAAGGGTGCTACAATAGAAAGTTGACAAAAAGTGAGGTGTAAAATTTGAAGATCAGATCTGTACGATACCTTCTAACTCCAACTACAAGCAAAAATTCAAAGTTTTGTGAAAGCTAGCCCCGTGTTCCATCCTATACTTTTAAACAAGAATATCTCATGCAACTATTAGATGAGCTTCCTGGAACCTAACAGCACTATGTACCAGAGAAGCTGTAATAGTGCTGGGGAAGCTGTGACAGGCCAACACCAAGAAGAAGAGCACGCTAGCTGTTTTGTTTGTGTTTGGTTGATTTTTGTCCTTTAAACTTCTTTTGGGGTATGGGTAGAGGTGGTTAAACCAAAAGAAAGCACAGGTGTTTTAGCTAAAAATACTCTTCAGTAATAAACCTATGAAAATTCTGTGGAGTTAGTCTTGTAACTAACTCTGTTACTCAGAGAGAGACTAAGCTGACAGGTTCTCCAGAGAGCAAGATCTGTGCATCTGCTGAATCTGATTTAGTACTTAACTTGTATGTTATAGTGTTTCCAAAACATCTTAGATTCTCTATTTTACAATGATTCAGCCTATCATTCACTACAGGATTACCACCTCAAGCCAACTTGAAGCTAAAGCAACGGGCCAAAAAATTTATTAAGGTGGAAAAGAAATCCATTAGCCAGATAAACAATAGACAAACTCATCCTTCAGTAGAACAAGAAAAACTACAATTCACTGACTACTTAAGGCCTCTGATAATATATATTTGGCATTATTAGCCATTAACACTAGAGTTCCCTCTAAGAAACTGAGATCAGTAGATTATCTATTTTAAGAATTACTTCAATCCTGTTACTGCTCATTTCACACATCAAAAGAAAAAACAACAGTTGAAGTCTCACCTGAAAGAGCTTAAATAGCGTTCTTCCATTAGATGCCACCATTTCTAACAACATGTCAAACTGCTGCCCTTCAGTAGTCTCACTATATGGAGCACATAGGGCAAATGTCAGGAAGTCCAGAAGTGAACTAATTACTAGGGCACCTGTCCCATGATCCTGAAATTAGAAGACAAACACACTATACAGAAAGTGTTTCTCCCCCGACTAGAGTATTCATGCAAATTTTACTCAGCACTCATGATGCTGAAGGTGCTCCTCCTTGTCATAGCATGAAATAATTGACAACTGAAAATACAAGTTCAAAATATACCAAAGCACTGCCTTAAGACTCAAACTAACCTGCCCAGACCTAAAGCAATCTAGAACAAGTTTGTGTTAAACAGCTATATTTTCTGTATTTTGATTCCAGGAACTAAGACAATTAGTTAAGTATGTTCAAAGCGCTTTGGCATTAATTTGGAAAAAACACTTATAAAAGCTATCCATTTCAAAATCTGACTTACCACATGGGAATTGAATTTCTCTAGTAGGTTTTCTAGAAACTTCTTTGAAAAAAGAAGGGAAGCTTTGTTCAGCTGCTCCTGTCGCAAGTCATAGTCATCATGCATGGGCTACAAAAGAAAAGTATTCACAATACAGTCACATTTCAACCCTCAATTCTTAACAGCTGTAGTCCTAAAGCCACACATTAAATCTAGAAAAACTCATACTACAGCAGCTTCAAGTTCACCAGGAAACCACTGTAGCACAAGTTATTTTGTATTTGAGTATATTGCAAGTTGAAGTGCAGTCCGTATTTCTACATCTTTTAGTCTGCAGTTCACACATTTCTACAATTTAATACTTACACACATAAGAGCACAAAGCATGTCAATAGATGCATGGGTTACTCCATCATTGTTCCTTTTGAGGGCTTTCACAACTTTCATTCCTAATCGTTCTCGGAACCTTTTGAAAGGGGGAAAAAAAAAGCAAAACCACCAGTTTTAGAGAAAAGAGATCTTATTTTTAATACAGAAGTCCAGTAATAGAAGAGTGGCCTGTTCCCACTGCATTTGGCAAACAAGAACCCTGAAGTTTACAAAACTTTGATACTCTCTGGCAGAACACATTAGTGTTAGACTTCATTGTTAACAATACTCTGAGAGCACATTCGCGAAAACCAAGCATATTTGTGCAGTTACAAGATAGTGGTAGTACAGAACCCTGCACAAAACACACATGGAACTCTATAAAGGTCTCAGACTACGTATGTTACTTTTCAGCTGCCCCATCATCTAAAGTGAAAACTGGTTCTGAAGAATTTCATATACAGAAGAATGTTGAGCAGTTTGTCCTGTTTCCCTATGCTAGCCAGTTAAGACAAGCTCCCAGAAGCCTGTACTTACTGTAGGAGTACAACTCAGCTTTCTCACATCAAGTTTTATCTTGTGTTGAACTGAAGATAGTAATGGAATCAACATACTTTAAGAACTGTGGAACTGACTACTTCAAGGACACTTGAAGGTGCATTTTAGAAGTATTTTGACTAGGAAACAAATCTTTAAACTACATTTGACTCTTAAGGGAGAGGATAGTTAAGAAAAACATCACATTTACATATCAATGATAACTTGGGATTCTTAAAATACAATAAAGCCTGATGACAGGCTCATACTACTGGATGCAATGCTGTACAGAGCCTTTCAGAAGTGTTTCTTAGGCCAAATTCTCAGTTTTAAAGATCAGCTATAAAAAGCTCAAGAATTGTTTTCACCTATGACTTCTGAGCTCAAGAGACTTCTCACTTACTTTGGAAGCTGAGTAAAGGCAAGGAAGCCTGCTTTTGAAGCCACTAATCTTCTTACGGCTTGGAATTGGCTTTCAAGCTCTGCATTAGATGCTGCAGCATCTCCTTCTTGGGAGAGCAATGCTGTTATGGCATTATTAATGAGTTTCTCCTTGTTTTCCGAGAACAGACCCTGGTTAAGAAATACGAGTTAATATTTGTGTGTTAACAACATCTTTGGAGGATGGGTAGGGGATTTATTCTTACATCTTGTGTAACTGCATGTAGTACTCCACTATAGGAAATGTTAGCATTGAACCTGAACACAGCATCTGCGAAGTTCCCATCTGGAAGAAGACATAAAAGTTAAGTACACAGCATCTGACTAAGCATTTGGATGTTTAAAAGAACACTATAAAACCCTGTAATAAGCATTAGCTTACTTGGAGGAGCAGCCAAAAACCTGAGATGAAGGCTCTCTACTTCTTCATCGACAGGCATACTGAGCAATCCCCAACGCTGTCCTTTGTGCGTGGAGGTCATTTTCACACACACATCTCTGTTACCAGAGGCTCTCACTCCATCCAGCAAGCTAGCTAGGAGAGAATCTCTGGGTCGGGAAAAAGACATGCCAAAAAAATTTTGATCAAAAAATGGTGCCAAAGAACAAAGTCAAAAAAAGAAGTCAAGCACAAAGATGAACAGCAGCAATACTCTGAATCTCTACCAAGACTAACAGCTACCCCTCTGGAAGAAATCTAATTTTCAAGTGCTCCTTTATTCACTGTAAGGACAGAGCTGTTTTACACCGTATGTAGACAGCTGCAGCCTTTCACTTAAAGGATCAATTCCAGATTATCTGTGAGTGTGTTACATGTGTTACAAGTCAATTCTTCCCTGTGCTTTCTGCAAAACCTCCCTCAGCAGGATTACACTGCATTAGAACCACAAGTGCAGGATGGCTATTCTGTTGGTCGTTTTAAATAGAATGAACTAAGACCATGTCAAGCAGACAGCTCAAAGGTTTGGCAACCTTCACATTTCAACACTCCTTACACCATGCTTTCTTTCAATTTCTCATTTATGCAGCCTAACCAAGAACATACATATAGCAAGACTGCTTAGAAGAAACAAGCTGTTTAACTGTCCAACACCTTTATGTGGTCATCAGAAAACTTCAGGACAGACTTATTTTAAGTTTAGGTAAACATAAAGGGGAGAGATTTAGATGCTGTAACACATCTTGAATTTGTAAGTGGCAGACCACTAGAATAGCAAGGCTTTAAGTTAACACCTCGAAGGGTCACCGTTTATGGAAGTTGAGACTAGAAGCACAACAATGGCAACTTTCATTTGAACTCATGACCACCAGGAGCTCCAGTTACCTTTCTGTTGAAGAGTATTTCCGAATTTGTCCTTTGATAAATTCAATGGTAAAAAGCTGGGGATTTTCACAGTCACATACTATTGCAAATACCTAAAAAGAAGAGGTAAGGATGACATTCACAGAGCCATGTTATTTTTCTACTCCATAAACTAAGGCCATCTTATGTACATCAAATTCTTATTATTAGAGCTTCTACTTGAAGAGTTTTTTTTTTTTTTAAAAAAAAAAAAAAAAAAGCTCCCCTCTTACCTCGCCTAAAGGTTTCAAAGTTGCAATGTTATAGGTAGCTGGATCCCGTTCAACTAAGCAAGCTTCTGTAAGAGCTAGTATTCTTTTCACAGGTTCCTTAAAAAAACGTTAGAAAAAGGAAAGGCATGTTAGAAAAGAGAATTTCTAGCGCTTCAGAGGAACTAAGTAAGTTAGGTGTGATATCCTTACCAAGTGTCTAGGTGTTATTTTCTGAACAACAAACTCTGCTAAAGACGTTACGGATTCATCATTGCTGTATTTTCCAAAGCGAAGATTCAAGTATTGCTCAAATTCTAAGGATTCTTTCCTTATCCTCAGAGAGATGCCTATGAAGTTGCCAGCATGCTCTATTGCACTTTTGATAATTTCCTCCCTCTGCTCAGATGCAAACAGGTGCTGCAAATTTTGATAGGAGACAAGTGAAATATGTGCCATAGCTCAAGTAATCATGGTTCCTGAAATAATCCTCCATTATACACCTGCCTAATATTACAGAATCTTCCCAGCAGTTGGGCAAGCTGGACTTGCCTTTACAAAATCCACAGTATAAAAAGAAAAAGTATTTATTACACATGAGAATGGCTATTAGCTGATTTACGTTTTCCTTTCAAAAAATTCCTAAAGGATTCCCTCCTACATATTAGCATGCCATTAAAGTAAAGGCTGCATGACCTGCCTGCCCTTTATCTATTTATCTATATAAAGCGCCTATCACCATATTGATAAACACTCTTTGGAACCTCTCTGATGGCAGGGATAAGAACAGGAGTTGGCCTGTTGGTACCTCAGCACTTCTGTTTCCAAACAATTAAAAAAAAAAAAAAGCCACAAGACACTGCAATAAATCTGAAGAGCCTGGCAGGAATGAGGAACTAGAGGGAACCACAGTGTGGTAGCCACATGAGCTATCTGTAGGGCTGCTATCCAGCCTTGCTAGGTGAGGTTAGGTCAGCTCTAAAGGACGTCATATGTTGACAGTTTTATGCCAGAGAAAAGCATGCCACAGTGCAAGAGCAAGGGAAACACTAGAGAAGTTACTCACAGTTTGCCTGTAGTGACTGAAGTAGCTATATTTAAGTTACCAATTTAAGCTGCCTGCACACAGAAACCCTTTTAAAATTTTTAAACCAACATTGCACTGTAGCAAGCATTTCCCAAGCAAAGTTGCTGAGTATCAGCTCAAAACCTAGAAAGACAGCATCACTATTGATTAATCTATTCCTGAGTAATTGATTAGGTTAGTAATAACTGCCTACCACTTTCATAACTTTGTGAGTTGTCAGCAAATCCCATGTCCACCTTCAATTTATGTTTGCTACCCAAATATAAACAGTGTATTTTATACTTCATAGTTTTACATGCAATTAGAAAAAGCACACACTGTTCTCAAATGTTTTAACTCATTTCTCATTAGTATGAGAAAGAGGATTTAAAACCTGCCTGCAAGCCAAGCATCCACAGCTGCATCCTGAAGGTGCATGTACTTTATGCTCAAATTACACTGAAGCTTCATTACCGAATATGCAGCTATAAACATCCCAACACCACTCCAAGATATTTTAATACTTACCAATCTACTAAATCCTCCATAGAGGATACAGAAGCCTCCCTGATAGCCAGCAATATCAACAAAGCCTTCAATGTTTCTATAGTCATAGGAGCACAGGACTTTATTTGTTGCAGGATCAATTTGGTCCACACCTCCAGGAGTCACTTCTAGAATCACAGGTTTCCTCGTATCACTCCAGTGATGTTTGTAACAGTTGTACCTCTGCAGTGAGAGCTACTTTTAGACATCATGCACATGCCTTTACTACACAGCAATTGTATTCCAATCTAGTAGGCAGCATGGGTGTAAAGTTCAAGAAGTCATACCACTTCCCTCAGTGCTCTTATCTATATTGGTAACACTACGAATCAAAGGAAAGTAGCTACCTACTGGCAAGGAAGTCACAATACTCAACAATTAAACACCACATTTTGGAAGGAAGATAGCAATTCCAAGACAGGGATTCCAAGAAGCAAGTTTCTCTTACTCCAGAAAGCAGCCTAGTCACAGACTACGTGCATCTGTGGTTAGATATAAGGAAATATCTGTTGCACAAGATACTGTTACTCAGCCAGTTAAGATTCATTGAAAGAAACCTTATTGTTATAGTGCAAGCCTTTCATCTTCATACTCCATTACAAATACAGATTTACTAAAGCCAGCAAAATTAAGGTCCTTTGTGAACTGCAGTAAGACGAAAAGAACCTCCATATTCCAGCAAAGTTACTCTGCTCATTACTGAGGACTTACTGTGCAATGCAAGTTACAGAAGATATCACTTCAAGTATCTTGTGCTTGTAAAAAACAAGTACAAGGTCCAGCTCCTTGTATTGCCTTGCTTATTACCACATTACTGAGATTCATTAAATAGCAGTCTTGTCTTTAATCTAACCTAAAGAAATCCTCCCAGGAAACAATATTCTCACACCAAGCATTCAGGATGTTATGCAGAAAACTACTTGCAGTTCGAAAGTAAAATGCTGGAAACTGTAAACATTGAATATTGAATCGTAGCTTAATGTCTTTCTTTCCTCCAAGTAAGAGCTCCATGTGGCAAAGCTCTTTATTTCAGGAATAATATTCATTACATGTACCAGCAAGAAGCTAACGGCAAGTGAAGAGAACTCAAGTACTCTACCATTCAAGGGATTCTTGCTTTTGAAGAAATTCCAAATTCTCTCAAAGACAATTCAGATCCAAATTTAGAGTTAATAGCACACATAGCACTACTCAACTTAAGACATAACTTAACACTGTAGAAGCCTTCAGATCATTTCATTAAATAGCACACGATCCAAACAAGGCAGATACTTACCCGTCCTGTGATTTTTCCTTCTGAGAAGTCTGTCCTGAACCTCTGTTTAAAAAAAAATAAATAAAAAATCATGAATGAATACAAACATCATAGCCCATATATCCAGAAAATCTAAATATAGGCTAGCACTGTTTTAAGTGACTTGAACTAAGCCTCACTAAAGACTCACCATTCCACTTGTTTAATATATCCAGTATTTTTACCTTAATACCTGAGAATCACACACACCAGTTGCTGCAGCAGACACTAGATCAACACAAGAGCTCAAAAGATAACTTGCTTCTCTACTTTTTAATGTAGTATATTATGCTTTGTTTCCTTACAAGTTGTAATGATAATTAAGTACTTATTGCTTGTTTGAAGACAGAAAAAAAACACTTACTAGTGCCTCTGTAAGGAGTTCTGTTCTGTGCTCTGTGGAAAACTTCAGAGTTTCAGACTTTTTTCCACTTCCTTTGCGAAAAGTTAGACTGAATTCTGTTCCTTGTCCTTTTCCAACAGGAGAAATACTACAGATGTCTCCATAAGGCCACTAGACAATTGAAAGTAATTAGGTTAAAATCAGTCATTTTAAAGCTACATCTCTACTCAAAACCCCTTAACACCTATGATAACCAAGTAAGTTGCTGTAATGAGACAAGAGCTGGCATGCTACACAACAGCTTTAAATTCCGATTTGATACTCTACAAAGTAAGTAAGTGTCCCGCCTCCCTTGAGGGACCAAGCCTTACAGTGATCAACTTTACCCCAGTTCATTCAGAACAGCACATCAAAAAGCAAGCTATTACTAACCACCTAATAAAGACAAATTGCCTAAATGTACAAAAACTGTTGGTTATTTGTAGATTCAGTGATGGGAACAAGAGTTTTCTGTTATGCTTGTTTTTGTAGAAGCTGCTCTATCTTCTGGTTCTACTCAGATCTTGGCATTCTGTCTTCAGAAGCTACCTAGCCTGACGTCATTCGCTCTGAATAGTGAACAGAAGCCAGAAATCAGTTCTGAATAGCCACGTTCAAAAAGGGTATTTACCTGATTTGTAACTTCTAGAGTGTTGGGATTGTATGTAGTGATGGCATGGGTTCCGACTGAAAAGACTCTCTTATACCTAGAATATAGAGGAGTGTGTTAGTTTACCCAGAAATCGAGTAAAATTGTTAGTTCAGTTTACCCTTAAAATATGCTAAGATATTCTGTTCTATATATCCATAAAGAGGATATACAAGTGAAACACTACTAAATGTATTTCCTGATCACTGCAGCTAGAGCTCAATATGCAGCGAGTCACTGTACATCAGTGTACAAGCACGTTAATGATTGACTGTCATAGTGCATAAAGAAGCATGAGCTAAAGCCAAGTAGTTTGTATATATAAAAACTTCCCAAAAGGGAAGCTTTACCATGGTTTTACTCCCTAGACATGATCTGTACTGTCTCCTGAACCAACTCTTTATATAGAGACTTTCAAATTCCTGAAACAAAATTTTGCAACGTAAGTAATCAGAATTTGAAACAAATTATTACTAATGCTTTGCTGATCATACAAACTTCTTTTAGGATAGCTCTGTCTAGAAGTAGTCCTATGGAGAAAGCCAAGCCAAACCAGAGCTGATTCCATCAACTGTCCTCTAACCAAAGAAACAGGACCTGAGCATGGATACCTTTCTTGAACCTGAACCAAATAACAATACTTTGGCTAGCTGTCCATATTAAAATTGAATCAAAGCAGCTAAGTTAGTTCTTGGTAAACTGAGGTTTACCAGGAACAGAGTAGGATCAATGAAACAGCTGACTAACTACTCTGGATCTGCGCCATACTAGACACTGCATCGAGGAGCAGATCCTTTCTTCTCTCTTTCCCAGTGTTCTTGTGCTACAGTCCCCTCTTCTCTCTCGCTTGCCAGGTCTGTAGCACAAGCCATCACTTCTGCATAAGATCAGGCTAAGGATTTCTACTAGGGCTGCAATAAAAGCAATAGCTTGCACGACCTTCAGATAAATTACTGCAGTTAATGAAGGAGTAGCTCTGAAGATCTGTTAATTGACCTATCCTTCCTTTTCTCATATTAGCAAGGTCAAGTGTATCTGCTTGACACAGTCCATCTCACAAACCTCACTCCCTACCATTTTCAGCAATTTTATTTCAAATAAACTGGTGAGTTCAAATCACTGCTGGCCTAAAGGAGTTCATCTAGCAATTCAAGCAAATGCTTATTTTGTTCAAAGCTTAGAAAACCTGCAATATTGAACAGCCACCTTAAAGATTCATCTATTTGAAAAACCCACTTGTTTTCCCATATAGTTGAATTTTTCTATTTAGGATGTTATGATACCATTTAAGAAGCAGGTCAAGAGAAGTCATAGCGATGAAGCAGAACATTTGAAGTTACCCTGGCTAATAACTCCACTATATTCAGTCTGTCAATGAATGTTCTAGTTCTTCAAATACAATAAAATCCTCTAAATCCAACTGTTCCTGCTTTTGTTGCACAATTTAGGTTTTCTGTCTATTACAGGATTTGCAAATAAAGCTTGTTTATGCTCTTCTTAAAAACTTATCACAAGCAATAAAGCACTGTTTAAGGTTTTATTTGCTCACTTAAACTGAAGTGCTTCACAGTGCTTTGTGGCAAAAGACAGATCCTGAGGTGATCACATGTATCTGAAGACCAGCTAACAAACATAACAGCTTCTTCCTTCCCTCCCCACCCCCTCAGGCTCATGCCTATATTTCAAGATGTAGGAAGCATATTTATTATCCAGCATTCCTAACATGTGCTGTGACAACCAAACAGATTTGTCCATTTATCATTTACTTCCTCTCCCTAGGGAAATTCAGAAGAGCTCGTTCTTGTTGCCTGAACAGAGGCAACTTAGAAGTCAGTTCCTACACAAAGCCTAAACTCACTCCTTGACCAGACCTTCACCTATAAATATTAATACATAAAAATACCCGGTATTTATACCTCCAGGCTTTGAAGATTTCATCATTAATTCCCTCTAACTACTCTGCAGTGCAGCCTAGAGCAAGGCTGTTTTAAGAATAACATTTTGAAGCAAATATCCTTTCTTCCTATTAACTATTGCCTATTCACTACTTTCACAGCACTGTTGAAGTCAGAAGTTATATTTATCTAAGGTAGCTTCATCCTGATAAGTTATTTCATACCACTAACAACACATCAACTCAAGCATCATCATTTGTACTGCTAGAAAATATTCCAACTGCCATGCAAACAGCCTCCATTCAAAGTGCCAAACCCTGTGAATACTCAGTGATTCAGGCCCATTCAGCACTACGTATTAAATTACTGCTTTCTTTCTTTTCCATGTTATCAATGGATGACACTATACGGAGCAGTAAAGTACTTCTCAAAAATTAGTTACAAGGATTGCATAAAAGGAGATGTTAACATTGTGAGAACTGTGTGACTTCAGTGCTCAGAACAGTAGTATTCCATGTCTGCAACTATGAAGAGTGGATTTAAGCATTCAAAAATAAGCTGCTACTGCAACCTAACAAGCAGCAACTACTCACTAGATAATTCTTCCCCTTTCGTTATGTGTAAGAAAAAGAAAAAAGAAAGGGCAGTGAGTTTTCTTCCTTACGAGAACACTACCAAAGTCTGAGATCATCTTACTGTAACTTCAATAGCTCGCATCATGTAGGAGCAGGATCTTTAATGGAAGGCACTGCGCAAGAGCCCTACTCTGAGTACTGTGTGCTCTTACACTAAATGGCTCTATTTGAATGCATGCCAGATTTACAGATATGCACAGAAACTTCATGGGAAGAGACCAGATATTTTCTGCTGCAGGGATGAAAAGATTAAGAGGGAGAAATTCTAATGTTCTACCCCAACACAATGCTTTGTTGTTACTAAAGGAGAACAGTTTATTCCCACAGGGATCCAAGCGTGTGGATCTCAGGTAAGACTTGATTTACACAAGTACCAGAATTCTAGCAAGGTAAATGTAACTATTTATTACAAATCACTCCCAAGGATCTGTCTTGAAAGAAGAAAGATTTCACCCTGAGAGAGCCGCTCAGTCCACTGTGAACTTTGAACTATCCAGGACTTTAGCTTTTGCTTCAGAAAGGTAGAGAGCTCTGATTAGACACTGAAGCTATGTCACCATTCTTCAAAGCTCAATTGAGAAAGATTTGCAGCTGCCACTATGCAATCCCATCCTTCTTCCCAATATTCCTGCTCTTTCTTAGGAAGAATTCAGGAAGTATTATCATGAGAAGCTACGCCCTGGTTTCAGCTGGGATAGAGCTAGTTTTCTACGCTGTAGCTGGTATGGTGCTGTGTTTTGGATTTAGGATGAAAATAACATTGATAGCACACAAGTGTTTTGTTTGTTGCTGAAGGGTGCTTACACTGAGTCAAGGCTGTTCTGCTTCTCATGCTGCCCTGCCAGCAAGTATGCCCAGAGCACACAAATACCTGGGATGGGACAGAACCAGGACAGCTGACCCAAATTGACCAAATGGATACCTATCCCATACCATGATACCATGCTCAACAATAAAACTGAAGGGAGATGGCCAGGGGTGCTGCCACTGCCTGGGGACTGGCTGGGCTTTGGTTGCCTGGCAATGAACAGTTGCATTCTGCATCACTTTTTCTTCTTCCCCCTGCTTGTTAAACTGTCTTATTAAACCAATAATTTCTCACACTTTTACCTTCGTTGATTCTTTCCCCCATCTTGCTGTGGGGGGAGCAAGCAAATGACTGTGTGGTGTCTAGCTACCCGCTGGGTGAAACCCACAAGAATTCAAAAAAAACGTTTTCAACTAGCTGGCCAAACAGATTCAGACATCATCACTCAGGTATTAGAACAAAACAGAACTTGTCCTTTCGAGGTGCAGACAATATACCTCCTCTGGCTGATGTTCAGGTAACAAGCAGAAAATCTCGATGTTCCACAGAGCTACTATGCACACAAGAAGGATGGTGGGCAAGGATACCACAGAAATTCCTCTGCAGCTTCAAGAAGTATGCTGCTTAACAGCTGACTCCAAACATAGTATAACAGCAACCAGATGAGAGCTTAATAGGCAGTTTTATTAAGAGGTTCCTTAGCTTTTTTAGACAGAAGTACCACTGATGTCTCGTTTTTAGATCTAAGAGACCCCCAACTGGGATGGGGTGTATTTCTAGCAACAGAAGTCTTCAAATAGTCTCAGTTAGCAGTTTAACAGATAATCTATTACACAACATGTTAAGTATTACACTGAAGTGTGGGAACATGTGCAAAGGCAGGCTGAGACTCAACGTTTAAAATCCAGATTGATTCTGCTGAGATACAGCCAGTTCAGAGTAACAGAAGTCTTCAGTTCAGTTTTTACTTATGAATACAGGAACTACATAGATAAATCCAATAACGAAGAGGAGAAATACCACACACAACATCAGTTAAAAAAAAAAAAAAGGTTAAATTACTTACTTTCCCCTCCATGAATGTTTTGTTGTGTAGAAACAAGCAAGATCTCTGTTTTCTCTTATTATATTCATTTTGTGCAAAGACCTGGAAACAAGAAGGACATCCTGTTTATGCTCATGATTTTCGTTCACAACCAAAGTTCACTAGTCATCAATGTGCTTTAAGACACTCAAGTTGCTGCTCTGTCAATTCCACATAGAAATTAAGAATGCTTGTTAGCAAACAATACATCAATTAAGTGCTTGATGAGTTGAACAGGGATTGCTTCCCCTCAATCTTGTTATACCAGTTGCTTTTTAAACAGCATAAGGGCACAATAACTTGCTCCCTACCATTTGCTACCTTATTACAGTCACACTTTTCCCATACCTTTGCATACTCAATCACATTTTATGCCATCTCCAGAACACTCAATTCCTGGCAGTTCTTAAACACCAAGATGATTCCAGTAAAGTATCTTACATCTGTAACTAAACTAAGCCAGATTTCTATTGTCATTTTTTAAACAGTAAGGAGAAACTTGGAGAAAAAAAAAAGAACAGTGCGTTTTCCAGTCTGAAATGGAATTTGAAGTTGAGAAACTTATTAGCCAAGCAGTGTGATTAAAGAGCCAAGTACCCTTTCTGTCCTGTAAAAGTTTAAGCAATTCCACCACTAACATCTTGACATGCTTATTTCACACATAAATGCCTACTCCCTGAACACAGAGGAATTTAGTGAAACTTGCCCACAACTGCTTAACTGTATCATTACTTTAGGAGCTGCTAAACACCTTCTATGATTGCAACTCCTGCACACCATACACTTGGGAAGTCAGGCTTCCTTTTACTTCACTTTGCTGTTATTACACACGCCAGGCACTTCAGAGCGAAATTGTTACTCTCAGTTTACTGCTACAGCATTAGTTTTATTTTTGAACATGTCAAAACACGATTCCCTACTCGATTGCTCTGACTGGTACTTCTACAGCAGCATCCTCAAAACATCACACTATAGAAAAAGGCAAAAATTCACATCCGTTGCTTGCTTGAAGCAACGCTGAAGTAACTCAATCCCAGTCGTGGTACTGCAGGAAATAGAGTACAAATCCAGCTACCTTTCCGCACTCAAATGATTCTACTTGCTCAGCAAAACGAAGCTTCCTCATTTTGAGATGGCTGACCTGCAACATTAGGTCACTGCTCATTTCTACTCTCTACAACTTAAGGCTGTTTTCTTTCTGAGCAAAGGCTGTAGCGGTTATGTAGTCATGAATGTGAAGAATGGATAGCCTGACTGAAATGAGCGTGCAAATTCCTTCCTTCAGGTGAAGAGTCAGCACCATCACCACCACCTAGTGAAGAGAACTTGTGGTATTGCCCCTGGGAAGAGACAAAAGCAGCATTCACATATTTCAGTGACTCAATCTGAGTCGAATTCTCCAGAGTTAATACCCAATTGACCTATAGCAAGCTAAATTCTCTAAACACTGCTTCAGGAGAAGTTAAGATGTTCAGCAGCACTGTTCCTGTTTAAGAACTATGCTGTATTATTTTTTTCCATGAATAGCATCAAAACAGTACACTTAGTCCAAACTACACAGAGCTTGCTGTATCGTGGCATCCTTTAGACACAGCACTTGTGTTTTTATTGTTAGCTTTCAGCAGGAAGTGCCAGACACAAGCTTCATGCCTCCCTTTTTAACCTGTTTTCTTGACACTGACTGGTGTATCAGCAAGTAGAATATAAACTTAAAACTCCACTGAGCATGGGATTGTAAATTCTATTTATCTGTAAACCCCACAGTTTTCCCACCACCAGCCTACTTGAAACGGCTCTGTTGTCTCCCGGACCTGAACACCACCTGCTTTACAGTAGAGAGAGGCGTTACCACACTTGCAGGGCAAACATCTAGCTTTTATTCTGCTCTGAGAAAAACTCATTTGTGAGCTCCTACCAGCAGCTTCTATTCATTCTGACACCAGCATCTAACTAGACTCAGGGTACTGATACATAAAGTATTGTACATGTACTGGAAGTGAGAAATCCACCTGACTTTTTAAGACTAAAAATATTAAAACCATTAAGCTTTGAGGCTTTACTCACTGTGTTACTGGACAGCAATTGGAGCCTTTTTTCCTACTCAGAGGACCAGCAGAAAGGCAAAATATGCCAAGATTTAGTGCACAAGAATTAATTGATACATTTTCCTGCTGTTTAACAGAGAACAAGGCTAACAACAGCCTAGTGTTCTGAGCTGCTGTGTTAAAGTTCAGCAGATATTTTGCAGTTGTCTATGGTTCCACAGTAAGGGCAAGTTTAATGTCAGCCTTTTAGATGCATGAAACACAAGTTACCTGCCTTTAGTCACACACGGTTATTTTAGTACCTGAAATAGCACAACCACTACCTTTGCAAAGCACATCAGGTTTTTATTAATAAAGATTAGCCATATTGACAGCATAAGTGATAGAAACCCACTTATCCATATTAAATCACCAAAAGAAGAATATTCTTACTGTTATCTTTACCTCTTCCCCCTGCATCTAAAATAATCCCATTTTTCTGTCAAGTCAACTTTCTAAAAGTGAATGCTTCATTTCACTTTAAACAGCATCCAAGACAGTAAGTCGCCAATTTTAATTATTTAGTGCCTGTGGCATTCAATAATAGAAAAATCAAAAATTCAAAAGTTGTTTTGAACATACTGTAGCACAGCTATTGGTTATCCCATATACATAGCTCTCAATTTAATATGAAATGCTTAGTTCAGTTCTATTCCTACTGGACTAAAGGCAACAATAACTTTGAAAATAGTATTTTAAAAACACGGCTCATCTGTTTAAGGAAGAGAGCAGGTTGAACGCTGAATATAGCCAAAACAACCTGAGGTTCCTGCAGGCAAAATGTAATCCATGACTTGGAACTTCATTTCTGAGCCTAGCAAATTCATTCCCCCAATACCTGATTAGCCAAAAAGCAAATTACAATACAGAAGTTCAGCAATATTTTTCTTTCTGGTTCTTTTAGCACTCTAAGTAGCAGTGGAACAGCTTTTGGGGAAGAGTTGAAACTGCATCTTCATGTTCTGCATGTACCACAAATAGCAAGCCTTAAAATTAAAGGGACTGAACTGCTGCCAGGACACCCCTGCCTCTGAGTTTAAGCTACATGAATAGGTGCATTACACAAGCTGCGTTCAACTTGCATATAGTTTTCACTTCTCCAGTATTTCACATCCTTCAGACAGAATTACCATCTGGGAAACCAGAGTCTATTTCAGGAAACAGAGACGAGTCAATCTCAAACAAATACTTTCAGAGCTAGAAATGAAGCTGTAACTTTGCAGGCATCAAAGCGATAGGCATAGCTGTAATTACTTGAACTAAGGGATGCTTAAGCATAAAGTCAGGAGTTTGGCCGTGGGTTCAAAGTTTAGTACAGAATTCAGCTGGCTTTCTTCCTGGCTACATTATCCCTACGCTATTAGGAAACTTCCATTTCTCTCCTAAATGAAGGTTTAACACCAATGCTAAGGTAGCACTGCAGGGCCCTCAAACAAGATTATTCTATTACACCATCATGCTTGGAGGGTAGAAGCGTTGATAAGATTATACATAAAGCTGAAGTGTGACTTTCCTGAGAGAGAGAGAAGACATACTAAGAGGATAAAAAACAGGGACCGACTGGACAGAAGCAAAAGCAAGGCACTGAGACAGAACGAGGTTTTGTCTATCTGTGGTTCTACATACATATTTTTTAGCTAGACGTTCCAGTATCAAACTCCTGTCATTTACACATCTGCTGAAGATTTTGAAGGCATTACTTATGCAGTTCTTCTGCACTGAAATGTTTCAGCCAACATAGCAGTGAAAGAGGTAGATTAAACCTAGACAGCTAACTGGCAGTTTCACTTTCGGCCAGATTCTTGAAGAAACATTAAACTCTTCCCTATAAAGGCTCTGCTCTTAAAGCACTACAGCATAATTAGCTTTGAAAACCGAGATTTATTCATCTCTTGCGCAGGGACTCATAGCCCTCCTTGCAAGATAAGAAGGACATGAGACCCACACAAATCCTTAACAGATAATTAGCACAGTCTGCCACAGTCACAGCAGCATCGCTGCCTTTGCTAATCCTGGATGCAAGCAGGCTGAGAATGCCAGCCGTGCTACTACCAGAAACAACAGTGCTAACACTGGTGGCCATCCGCCAGCTGACTGCTCCCACTCCCTTGGGAGTAAGCAGATTATTCCATACATGTTTTCTCTTTTCTGTCTACACTGGCTTTCTGATGAATCAATGAACCGACCTGATCCAGGAGCCAAACAGGTGAGTATGAGAACAAGAGTTTACTCACTGATGGATTTTAAAGAAGCGTTCCTTTCAGTCACAGTTTAGCCACCTTGCCCTATCTCTTCCGAATACAGTTCTATGTTAAGTATCATTACTAAGGCTGGATAATCACGAAGGTT
Organism: Anas acuta; assembly: GCF_963932015.1. NCBI lineage: Eukaryota > Metazoa > Chordata > Aves > Anseriformes > Anatidae > Anas > Anas acuta. The sequence goes on along the minus strand of NC_088980.1, from coordinate 45,276,485 downwards.
TATTTTTTTATTTTTTGACTTGAGAACACTCTTTTCAGAAGCAAACTGAAAAGTGGAACAGTTGAATATTCAACACATCAAAGCACAGTTGAATGCCAGCCGAAGAATTGTTTTATTGGGTCAGTAAGCTTCATTTACTGAGCTCTAAATGCAGGTTAAAATAAAAGTTACTAGCTCACTCTGAGACAGATCTGACCTTTAAAACCAGTCTCCAGCATATCGCTTGAGACCTAGAAGTGCAATGATTCAGTCCCTCAGGACAACTGAGAGTTTGGAAACCGTGATGAATGTCACATGACACCCAGAGGAGCAAGTAATACATCTGAAATCATTTTAGAAATTTATTCCAGCAAGGCTAAAATGCAAGGTAAAGTTCCTGGAAAGTCTATGCAACATGGGGACAGACACTCAGCTCTGAGTCTCCAAGCACTCAGAAATTTGTTTCAAGTGGAAGAACTGCCAGTAATAGCCAGAAATTACTGATTCTTTTCCATTAAGTGCTCTGGCACTTGACAGCCCATATCAGTCAGGAACTGGACCAAGATGAAGATCTATAAAATGAAGCTGGCTAGAGCCAAGCACTGTTTTTATATCCATAACACTGGGCTTGTTACTGTGAACTAAGCCACAGCAACTCCTACCTGAGTTCAAAGATGAAACTAGCACTCCCTTGGACAGCCTTCCTCCTTCTCTATAAATCTCCCTACAATCAAGTAGCCTGAGGAGGCAGCTCTTAATCAGCCAGAAGCAAAAGTTCTTTGAAATGAAGGCTTTAAGTTTAAAACACTGAGTATTTTCTGAAATGCTGTAGTTCTAAATCAGCACAAATAGGAAACAAAGCAACTGTCTACTCAAATTTTGTCTTCTCAGACACTGCCACCAATCCATTCTGTGAGGAAAAGGAAAGAAGAAAAGGAAAAATATATCTCAGATGACCTTAACTTCAAAAGCAGTTACAGAGTGGAGAGTAACTGCATTCACGGGAAGACTCCAAATAAACTTATCTGCCTACGTTCTCCCAAGAAGCGCGCTGAAACATTCCCACAGCTCGACATCACGAAGCTGAAAACAAACCAAAACCAAAACAAAAGCTGGAACTGTGGCACTGAGACAACATCTCCCCAGCGCTGAGCTCGCCCCCCAGCGCGGGGCTGGCTATGGAGGCGGCGCAGCACCTGACAGGAGGATCTGCCCTGAAAGCCATCTCGTGTAACCGCTCGTTCCAAATTTCAGACAGGAACAAGCAAATGAAAAGCAACAGAGGGAAGAAATTCAAGAACTGAGAGAAAAATAAGAGCGTGAAGAGCAGATTTCCCAAGACGGACGTTCAATCCTGCTCATGCTCTGCAGGCACACTATTACCGCTCGAAAGATAAACAAATCTCATTTCTGTAAAAGCAAGCCTCCTCCGGATCTCTCCCACTCTTCGCAAATGGCTTTTCCAGAGCGTTTCACACCGACAACGTTTCGAGCCGAGGCCGTGGAAAGGAAGAGCAGGGCTGGCTCCTTAATGGCCACAGCGGCGCTCAGCCAGGCGAGAGCACACACCTGCCCCGCGGCTACAGGAGCTGCCTCAGGACCAGAGGGGCAGGGAAACGCCGGGCTGAGGCTGGGGGGACACTCAGCCTCCCTCCTCCTGCTCCGAGGCACGGGAACAGACGCGTTTGGGAGCGGGCACCCCCGCACCTCACCGCGGAGCCCGCCCCGCTCCTCACCTCACGGGGGGCAAGGGGGCTCCGCTGCCCCTCCCCCGCCCCACACAGCCCCAACGGCCCCGCCCGGGGCTGGGGAGGGGGGGAGGGAGGGAGGAAGGGCGGCCGCCTCCTCCTCCTCCTCCTCCTTCTTCTTCTCGCCCTCCCGTCCCCCGCCGCTGGGATTTACCTGGCCGGGGAGCCTGCGCTGCCCCAGCACCGCGCTTGACAGCGAGAAGGGGTGAAGGGCCGAGCCCTCGCCCTGCCCCGGCAGCCGCTCCGCTCCGCCCCGCTCAGAGCCTGGCTCTGGAGGCCGCCATCTTAGCTCCGGCGCCGAGACCGCCCTCCCGGCGCAGCCGCCGTCAGCCCGGGGCCCGTCACGGGACGCGGTCAGCTGATGGAGCCCGCTCCTCCTCCTCCTCCTCCTCCTCTTGCTCTGTCCTGCCCCAGCCCTGCCCTGCTCGGCCAGGAGCAGGGAGAGGCGGCTGTCACAAGTGCCCAGCTCCTTAGGGCTCGCCCTGAGAGCACGGAGCGTTTCCAAGAGCCCGGTAGATGGGGCTGTGTTCGCGCTTTCGCAGAATCATAGACTCAACTAGGTTGGAAGAGACCTCCAAGATCACCCAGTCCGACCTCTGACCTAACACTTAACAGTCCCCACTAAACCATATCCCTAAGCTCTACATGTAAACGTCTTTTAAAGACCTCCAGGGATGGTGACTCCACCACCTCCCTGGGCAGCCCATTCCAATGCCCAACAACCCTTTCAGTAAAGAAGATTTTCCTAATATCCCACCTAATCCTCCCCTGGCACAACTTTAGCCCATTCCCCCTCGTCCTGTCACCAGGCACATGGGAGAAGCAAGCGCCCTCAGCTCCAGCCTCCATCACTGCCCATGGGGGCAGAAGTGGGGCAGCCAGCGCTCCCCTGCCTCTTCCAGCTTTTCTTTCTCCCTGTAGCAAGATGCTCTGCCTCATAACACACTTCTTGCAACAGCACATCCCTACGTTTTCCTGTATGTTTGCCTGAGCATTGAACCCTTTGCCTCCGTGCTCAGCTTGATGGCGCTTTTGAAGCCCCCCTAAGGCAGCAGTTGTGGGATGCTGTTGGCTTCCAGGGCAGAGAAATGGGGTGCTCCTCACCGAAGTCGCCTTAGAAAGTTTCTAACCCATCCCTCCCTTCTGGCACATTGCTTCTAGCATTGTGAGAGGGACTTGTCTTTTCTCCTGGTACCCTAGAGCTCACAGGTAGCCAAGTCACGTTAGGCAATTTGTTGTACCTACTAGCATTGATTCAACTAGGAAAACCAAGCAGCACACAGAGAGAGGAAAGCAGAGGGAGTACTGCCATTCACCTGTACTTCTTATTTTGCTGTTAGAGGCTCCAAATTGATAAGCAAGGAAGCCAAGCTACACACAGCCCTTCCCTGCACCTTTTTTCTGGGGGCTTTTTTAAGGCCTGGTTCTGCTCCCAGGTGGATAAGGCTTTACGAGCTCCAGGTGCCAGAGGCTGGAACATCTCCTCCCTTCTCTAATGAGAAGTGCTCTGGGGGAAAGAGCACTGTTGATTTACCTTTCTTGTGGGAGATGAACCCATTTTATTTGGCTGTTGTAACTAGCTAGTGCTTCTCCCTCAGCTCTCCTTGGAAGGTCTGAGGAAGTCAGCAACTCCTCCTATTAATTCATCACCTTTAGCCCTCTGAAAAGTTGTGAGCTTAACTTTTAGTCTGATTTCTGTTTGCTTGAGCATGGCTTGGATTCCTTCTGTTGAACTCTGGCTCCAAGGCTCTTCCTGTGCCTTGTTTTAAAACAAGAATAGAGATTTCTGGAACTGCACCTCCAATATGAAAGCAAGAAGCTGATAATGGTGTCAATGGTGATGCTTAGGGTACAAAATACTGCAAGTTTTCAGCATAGTGTGGTACCCAGGTGGGATGAGCACTTTGCAGAGCTGTTCTCTGGCAGCTGCATGCAGTATTGGGAGTCCCCTGTCTCAGGATCCTGGCGGTAGAAGTTGTGGTAAGTGCTGAGTCTTGGTATTTATTTTATATAACTTTAAGTCTTAGGAGCCTGTTCTTTTCCCGTTACGGAAAGAGTAGGTTATCTCATGCTTCTCATAATGACCACTGGTCACATGTGCTAGAGCAGAGTGTATCTCGTGTAGATGTGGTTGGGGAAAGTCTTGGTGTGTGTGTACAAGCCAGTGTCTGCTCTGGTAGGAGAAGGTTCCTGTCAGCCGCCATAGTGGGACTGTAGTTTCCTTATTGTCTGCTCCTGGGGCTCTCCTGCTAAGAAATTGTGACACAAAGTATAGAGGAGAAGGATGAGAAATGCCTCTAGTGTTTATAATGTAAGCCAGAGGGGAGAAGGACATGACTAGAATAGATAAGGGTTGCTGCAGACCTCCTCAGAGGGCCCTCGTGATGAGGGAGCCCTCTATGTCCCACTTCTCATGAGGTAGGGTATGAAGTGGCTACTGGCAGGTGAGAAGAGCTCAGCGCTAGGTTGCTGTAAATCATTCCCTCAGAATACACATTTGAATTCTGTGTATTTTGGAGGTGTTTTTTCAGTATGGCTTTCTGTAAGATCTTCTGTTGGAGCTTGCAGTGCACTTGGGGAGCTTGGTGGTGGTCTTTTCATACGTTATTCTCTTATTTTTTTCCCTTGGATTTTTCCATGGGATTATTGGGGTTTGGTTGTGTCTTTCTTGTAGGGTGTATTCTTAGTTTTTGGTTGGATTTTGCGTTGCATTTTGAGGGGTTTGGTTTTGGCTTTTCAGTATGATTATTTGTCAGTTTTTCTGTTTGATTTTGCAGTGTTTTTTTGGGGCTTGGTGGCTTTTCTGCAGCCTTCCCTGAAGTTTTTCCCTTTGAATTTCCAATGGACTTCTGGGGATTTAAAGTTAGGTTTTCTGCAGGGTTTTCTGTCAGTTCCTCTGTTGGGTTTGGCCTTGAATATTTTGTGTTTGGTGGTGGCTTTTCTGTAAGGTTTTCTCCCAGTTTCTCTGTTGGATTTCACAGTGAAATTTGTGGGACTGGAGGTGGCTTTTCTGTAGGGTTTTCTCTCCATTCTTCTGTTCAATTTTGCACTGGATTTTGGGGGTTTATGTCAGGATTTCTCTTACGTTATCCCGTGAAATTCTTTGTATTTTGGGGCTTTGGTTTTCTGTAAGTTTTGTTTGCTTTAGAGTTGGATTTTCTGGGGTTTTGTGGTTGCTTTTCTTAAGGGATTTCTTTATATTGTTCCCTTGGAATTTACATTTTTTGCTTTTTGTGTGTGTGTGTCTGTTGTCTTTTCTGCAGGGTTTTTGCCAAGATTTGCTTTTGGATTTTGCAGTGGGTTTGGTGGGTTTAGTGGTAGCTTTTCTGTAGAGTTTTCTTTAAGTTTTTCTGTTGGATTTGGCATTGCATTTTTGGGGGTATTTGGTGGTTTTTCTGTAGAGTAACCCTGAATCCTTCCCTTGTGTTTTTTTTTTTTTTTTTTTTTTTTTTTTGTCTAGTGGTAGCTGTCTGTAGGGTTTTCTTTAATATTTTCAGTTAGATTTTGCAGTGGATTTAGGGTGTTTGGTGGTGGCTTTCTTAGAGGGTCTTCTCTTACTGTTTCTGGTGGGTTTTGCATGGGATTCTTGTGGTTTGGTGGCTTTTCTGTACATATTTCTGCCCATTTTTCTGATGGATTTTGAGTAGAATTTAGGGTTTATTGGTGGCTTTTCTGTACAGTTTTCTCTCACTTTCTTCTGCTGGGTTTTGCACTGGGTTTTAGTGGTTTGGTGGTGGATTTTCTATATGGTTTTCTGTAAGCTATTCCCTTGGGTTTTGCATTGGAATGTAGGGGGTTTGGTGGTTTTTCTGTAGGGAACTTCCTAAATTATTTCCTTGGACTTTAGATTTATTTATTTTGGTGCTTGGTGGTGGCATTTCTGTAGTGTTAAGTCTTTTTGTTGGATTAAATGTAGGATTATGAAGAAATTTTGTTGATTTGTCTTGATTTTTTTTATAAGCTATTCTGTTGGATTTTGCAGTGGAATATTTGGGGTTTGTTGGTAGCTTTTCTGTGGGATTTTTTTTCCAAGATGGTCCCCTGAATTTGGCTTTGGAGTTTGTGACATTTGGTGATGGCTTATTTTGTATTTTTTTTCTCTTGGTTATTCCCATGGATTTTGCGTTGGATATTTGGGGTTTGTTTTTGGCTTTTCTGTAGGGTATCCCTGAATTCTTCCCTTAGATTTGCGTTGGTTTCTTTTGGTGTTTAGTGTTTATCTGTAGGGTTTTGTTTAATATTGGATGTTGCAGAGGATTTGGGGGGGGGGCGGCAGTATTTGTGTTTGCTATTCTGTAGATTTTTCTTTAAGTCTTTCTGTTGGATTTGGCATTGAATTTTGGGGGTATTTGTGTTGGTTTTTCTCTTGAGTTTTATTCTATGCTCTTCTGCTGGATTTTGCAGTGGAACTTGATGGATTTGTGGCGGCTTTTCTGTCGGGCTTTCTGTAATTTATTCCCTCAGATTATGCATTTGAATTTTGGGGATTTGGTGGTGGCTTTTTCTGTCAGGAAATCTCTTAAATTCTTCCCTGGGTTTTTGCATTTGATCTTTATTTTTGGTGTTTGGTGGTTACTATTCTGTAATATTTTTTCTGAGTTGTTCTATTGGATTTTGCTTTGCATTTTAAGGGTTTTGCTTGTGGCTTTTCTTTAAGTATTGTGGGTTTCTTTAAGTATTTCTTTTGGTTTTGGCTTTGTAGCTTTTGGGGTTCAGTTTTTTTGTATGTTTTTCCCTAAAGTATTCCTGTGGATTTTGATATGGATTATTGGGGGATTGGTGGTGCCTGTTCTCTTCAGGTTCTTCCAAGCTTTTCTGTGGGATTTGGGGGACTTGAAGTGGCTTTTCTGTACAGTTTGTCTAAGTTGTTCACTTGGATTTTGCATTGTAATCTTGACACTTGGTGGCAGTCTTCCTGTAGGGAATTCCTTAAATTCTCCCCTTGAATTTTGCATTTTTTTTTTTGGTTGTTTGGTGGTGGCTCTTCTGTAGGGTTTCCCTGAATTATTCCCTTGGATTTTGCATTGGAGTTCTTGTTGTGTGGTGGAAGCTTTTCTGTAGGGTTTTCTCCAAGATTTTCCTATGGATTTGGCATTGGACTTGATGTTTTTGGTGATGGCTTTCCATATATTTTTCTTGGAATTTGCATTGGATTTATTTTTGTTATTTCATTTCTGTATGGTTTTCTGTCCTTTGTTGCATTTTGCAATGGATTTTGTGTGTGTCGTTGGTGGCTTTTTTGTAGGGTGTTTTCTTAGTTTTTCTGGATTATGCAATGGAATTTGGTGAGGTTGGTGGTGGCTTTTTTTGGCACTGTCCATGCCCAGGCAGGAGCAAAGGGGACTGGACTGTGACTGTCTTGCTGTGTTTTCTGGTTTGAGCCACAGCGAGACATGAGCTTTGTCCAAAGCCCAAAGCTCTCCTGGCTATATGCAACCTCCCTCCGTTTTCAGGTGGCCACTTGAATTTCTGCCTGAACTTTAGATTGGAGTAGTGCTGTGGGTGAATGATGTACGTCTGGTTCATCCCCTGGCAAAGTGATTATTTTGGCTGTTAGGCAGGTAACAGATTGAGCTAAAATGAATCTTTTTTCTCTACATTTGTTTTTTTTTTTTCTATGCTTGGCTTTTATGTTTGTATTTTTTTAATAGTTTTGGTGCTGCATTTTGTGCTGGATATTGTAATATTTTGATATGAATCTCAACATTCATTTGTGAAAACGTGCAAATACCTTTAAAAATGATTGCAAGGTTTTGGTTTTGACTCAAGCAGAACAGAAATCTCAATCTTGGAAGGTGTTTCAATGGGAACTGGCTGCTACTTATGCTTGTGTTCTCATGCTGAATATAGTAACAAACTGCAAGCCTCTAACAGCGTTATTTGCAAAGCAGGTAAAATTAGCATACAGGTCTGAAGTGTGTTTACCAGTGGTCTTTTCGACATGGGATTAAATCCATGGGCTGGCATCTGATGGGTAAATTTTGCTGTGCATGTGCATCAGCTTTGTTTTCAGGGCAAGGTTAGTTGGTCTCTGGAGTCTGTCCTAGAAATGTAGGGCATGTCTGTGAATCTTAAATAACCAGAGAGTGAAAATTTTTGGCTCATGTGGAGCGATTGGACAATGTACTGCCTCTCTGTTTGTTTCTATCTTTGGAAAGCTGTGAAAAATTAGACTTGTACATTACATCAGCTGTATCATCTTCATGCTGTGTTGCTTAGTTTAATTTCCAGCAGAAATGTAGCAATGTTTTGTGAACCACTGGAGATGGAGATTAAGAATCTGATTTTCAGACAGCAGGGGTCTGGCTGCATTTTAATGCTCATTTTACTTGAGGTAGACACAACTGTTTGCACAAGTTTGGCAATTTCCAGTTAGAGGAACTGCAAATAAACAAGCTTGCAGGTTATGTAGGAACTAAGTTTCTCAGTGTGCTTTAATCAGATTTTTAATTCTTGTTCTCTGGGTAACTGGCTAAATGTCACAGTCCATTGCTTTTCAATATCACAAAATCCTGATGTGGTGTGTGCCATGCAAAGAATTAATTGAGATTGGATAATGGGAATTCTCTTTATTTTTGTATGCTTTGAGATGATGAACCTTATTTCTTTGCCTGCAACTTCTTTTGTCTCCAGGTCAGCTTTCACTCGGTGAGCGTTAAAGCTTGATCAAAGACTGTGTTTGAGCTTGTTTATGGCCAGTAAATTCTGCACCGAGGCCTGGTTATGCTCTGCTTAGCATTGCAGAACTTTGAAGGGCCAGGCAGGTAAGATGACATTAAGTCAGAGCAGTATGAATAGAAATGGGGATTTATCTAGGAGCTGTACCCACACATGCAACACAAGCAGGTCCTCAGAAATGAACAAGAATGGGTTTTTCCTGGCAGTAGCCGTATAGTTAGTTTCTTCCCAGGAATGATAAACTCCACTTGCTCTCAGTTATTTCTTCTGCTTTCCATCACTGATCTGATGGAGGGGAGAGAGCAAACAAGTTTGGGAAGTTACTGCCCTCTTTTCCCCAGAGGAGAGTGGGGCTTGTCAAGAGGGAGAGTTTGAGGAACTTCCTTCCCTTGTTTCTCAAAGGAAAGCTTTGGCATCTGCTTAGTGGTGGCACCTTATAACTCCAGAGCTTGGTTCAGGGCTTGGTTCATCAAGGGGCTTTTTTTTTTTTTTTTTTAAAAAAAAAAAAAAAGAGAGCAGGAGGATGATGATGACTTCAAAGCCATGCTCTGAATCATGTGCGTTGATGGTGTGGTCAATCAGCTGCTCTTCTCCTCCGGCTGTGATGGGTAAACCCAAGAGCAGCACCTCAGAGTGTAGGCCAAGGCTCAGGCTTTAGACTCAGGACAAACACCAGCAATTTGGGGCATGGAAATGGGGTATTGTAGGCAACCTTTGTTTTTCTCCTGGGGCACTGCTTACTTCTGATGGAGGAAAAGCTACCAAGTCGATTCACATCTGTATGGGAAATGCTGGCAGCTGTGTATGGGTCTGCTCCCTGGAGCTGTGCTACTTCTGTGGAGTTACTGTACTCCAGGTGCTGCTGAAACAAATTTCACTGTATTATGAAGCAGCCACACTCTAAGAAGGTTGGTAGAGACGTCCCTTTTACAGAGTTTTGCCTCAATTTTGTCCTTCTACTTAAGAGTAGTCACTGTTTAGCCCAACTCTACCTGCGATATCATTTTCCAGTTTCTCTGCCAGTGTAAAGGCTACTTCTGTTTGAATATGATATGGAATGGCTTTTTTGGCAAACTGAAGTATTCGGGGGTGGATGAATCATCTAATTTACCTAAGAAACATGTTGTATTGTAGGATACATGTCCTTTCTCAAAATATGGCCATTCAGAAATCTAAAGAGAAGGGAGTAATTCTGCTTTCCTTTCTCTCCCAGTGCTTATCCCAGTGGTTATAGATGGCTTCTCATGAACCTGAGTCTCCCTTCTCTGGTTTTATAACTTGATCCTGAATTATGGTGAAGAAATATTACCCCATTCTTATTGAGGCTATTCAAGTTCATATTTAACAAATAAATGTCCTTTGGGCAAAAGCAAGAATGACTTGTGTCCTCATAGCTGAGCCTATAGTAAGGACCTGTCGAGTTCTTTTGTTTGTTTTGTTTCTGTGAATGTGCAATATTTACCTCTACACAACTTGTACACAAGAATATGAAACTTCTTGGTGCAACGTCGAAGGGATAAGGAATAATATAGATATATATATAAAAAGTGCAAAGCAATTGGACTTGGTGAAGCACACAGCATGGAAACAATATTTGAAAGTGCTTTTTTGGATAAGGAAAATAGTTGCCTTCTAATTTTGTTTTTATTGGAGAGCTTTGCAAATAAACTGAAGATGAGAACATGATTTTTGGTAATGCCTTGTTTTTCACACCTCCCATTGTTAATTTGAGCTCAGTAGTCTGAATTACTGTGTTTCTTTTTAGCAGGTAATTGATAGGCTCTTGCCTTGATAGGAGACCGTGAACACAATCCAGTGTTCAAAACTTTATACTTGCAATTAATTAACATGCAAATGCACTTGCATACTATATTAGACTCACAGTATGGTCTGCAAAATCAGTCTTAAACTTAGAAGATCTCCAGAATTAAACTATGCATTATAAATGTTCTTTGCAAATATGTTACAAAATAATCTAAAATTTCAAGGATAAATACTGTCTTCTGTCCTTAAGGACACAGGATAGACAGTGCTTATTTAGGGGAGATTTATTTCACTTCACTGTAGTTGCCTAACGATAAGGTATGCAGCTGAAACCAGAAGTCTAATTATCCTCTAAAGTCTAAAGAGAAATAGAAGAAACTATGGATGGTTATTCTTCCTGCTCATCTCAGAAGACTGTCTTGGGATGCAGTGAATCCCCTCTGGAGGTGCATGCATTTCTTCGGTGAGAACAGAGTCTACACGACTACATTCAAGTGGGTCTTTTACAAAACTATATTTAGGTGAGATATATCCTACCCTTGAGCAACTGTTCAGTGTTGTATTGCTGCCTGGGTGTTCAGTATTCAGTGCTGGTCTTTATTGCTATGTTGGTAACATCCTTTTCAAACCCACCTCTGAAGACAGAATTATTCATTTCCTCTGACCTTTTCTACAGCAATTGTCAGTGTGTTAGCTGGGTGCTTCACAAAAATGACTTATTCTTATAGCCACCTTGGGAGATGAGGAGATACTATTACCTCTATTTTGTAGGCAACCTTTACTTTGGCATTTCCTTGGATTTTAAATATCTGGCTTTGCAACTTCAGTATTGTACCTTTAAGTTGCATAAGGAACCTAAATTAAAAATCATAATAAAGAAAAAACCAGCATGTGGTATTTCACTGACGTAAAAATCTGGTGATAGGTTTTTCTGTCAGAGTCATCTCTTCAGTTTGCAATTCCATTCCAGAGGATCCCTGCCTGGCAGGGAAAACTTAAAAATTGCTGCTTATTGCAAGGATCAGCTTCAGGGCTATCACCAGTTTGGAAGAAGTATCCTCACTGCTACTGTTCACACAGCCAGCTTTGTTTGCAGCTGCCCCTGAAGTTCCAAGTAGGAATACCTCTAATTTTGTTCAGTTTTATCCAGGGTTTCTGTCATTAAGAAACAGACTTCAGGATAAAAGGTAATTTTCTAGTAAGGAAAAGACTTCAGTACTGATAGCAAAGTTAGGAGCATATATCTGATTCTGAACTTCTTTACTAGCTCTCGTGGAGAAGTCTTGAAGAACAGGAGTGAAGGGAATCGTTCAGCAGTTACCCCCAGCTTCCTTGCTAATTTAGGGAAATTTACTGTGCTGCAACTTTGATTGGCCCACAAAGGTGCAAATTAAGCATCTATTAAGCTATACAGGAATGACTTTACATGTAAATGGACTTCAGAAAACATTGCAGCCATAACTGGACCTTTTTCCTTTTCTGTAAGATTTTGAAAATGCTTTAATAACAAAGTTACCCGCTTTGCAAAGACTTAACTTTATGGCTTGCGTCTAGAGTGCTCTCAGATGCATTCCTGAAACAGATGCTGGAATGGGAGCATGGCACTTAGAAAGTGGTTCCTTCAGCATGAAGGTGCTGTCAGCTTTAGGAAGGGTCATTCTGGTTACATTAAGGAAGTTAAAACCTTTAATAATAATAATAATAAAAAAACTTTAAAAACACTCTTAAGATCTATTATTCTAATGGACAACAAGTAGTTACGGGATCCAACTATATTCCTCCCCCAATGGACAGTCTTGTTCTAACCCCCCTATGAGCTTGTCACATAGATCTATGACATATTCTAGCCCCCATTTCAAACAGTAAAAGATTTTGTTTTGGTGTTTTTTTTTTTAAATATACTGAAAAACAGTGGGATCTTCCTCCAAACAGTTAAGTCTAGTCCAAATTTCTCAAACACTCATTGTAGAAGATATTAAGCGTGGAGAACTTTATCCTGGTCAGTGGAAGCCATGAGAAACTGAACAGAGGGCCTTCTAATAGGAGATACTGGGCAAATGTTACATCACACAGTGCCTGCACTGGCACTGATTATTCACTAAGAATTCTTTGTTACATAAAAAGTGAGTTTTCCAGTGCCCATGTGGCACATATTACCATTTTTTTTTTCAGAGTTCTCTCAATGTCAAACAATCAAAGAAACCCACAGAAATCATCACTATGTCAAAGAAGAGGCTTACTCTGACTATATTTCTGTTTACAAAATGAAGTTGTCATTGTACCGGGTTGCACTGAAAAGCTCTCATGAGAACTCTTGCTGTAGTCAAGATTTTACCATTTGGCAGGTTGTAGAGTCCATACTAGAAAATGGTTTTCTAAATACCATTCTTTGTCATTCTAAGCAAAAGAGAAAGTAGTGTGGGAGACCTTCCTCGTAGAGGAAAGGTTTGCTATCTGTTTTATATTTGATGCATGCAGCTGTTAACTTGATTTGGGTTACACACTTTGCAATCCCAAAATGAAGAAAATATTTTCTTCCAAGATATGAATTTGGAACACCTGAGAGTGTTTGGGAGGAGAGGTTATACCTAAGGATTTTTTTCCTTGTTAGAGGCAAATTTCTGGTTCTCTTTGTTGTGGCAAAAAAACTTGAAAAAATAAATGTGAAAGACTCTAAGTGTCTTTGTAGTAAATGTAAAATTCTTAAAATCTAATGAAGTTTTAGCTTCTCATTTATGCTCTATTAGTAAGATATTTGCCTTCACAATCCAGTGTATTTAATTCAGTATCTTTAACACTCAGAATAGGCATTGTTTTTCATCTACATTTATCACTGAGATACTTGCCTTTTGGACAAATACAAGTTATTTAATTGCAAGTCTGAAATGTGCACAGATGTGATGTGATGCTTGAGGGGTATCACAAAATGTTGGCCATTCTTCAAGTGGGTGGAGATGCACCACATACAGAAAGGAGGTTATTGCTGCCGACAGGGATATACTGGTGAGCAGATATCAATGAAAATATTTCTGTACTACTGTGCTCTTATGAACTCTGATGTCTAGAAAGTATAAACAGAATTTTATATGTGGAATTCCTGTATATTTAAGAACTTTGCATGAAAGCATCCCAACTGTCATTAGGCAGTGAGAGTAGCATGTCTTCCTGAAGAGTCCTTGTACCTTGTACGCCTTTTTTTATAATGAATTTGAAACATTGGTCACCAATCAACTTATATCTTAGATGCCTGAACATTTTAGATGTCAGAGCATAACGCACTCTTGTGACTGAGCATGAGTGGCTTGGAGTTATTATCTATCAGTAGCTGTCTGATATTTTCACATCAGCTCAGACGCTGTAGCTGACAGCTTGGGTTTGAACTGACCAATCTGTTGTATGTACTCTACAATCATCATGATTGTATTTCACTTATCTTTAATATCATTATTCTTGGCATGGTATTGAATATCAAATAATTGTGGTTTTAACCAAGAGTCCATGAAACAGAGTCACACTGCAATTTAATCTTGTTGATGAAGTCCTGAATTCTCAAATTAATTTCTGAATGAAGTCATATCTCAAAAAAATTTTTGAAAAATTGTACCGCACCGGTCACTTATTTTTGCTTTTCAGCACTCCTTGGAGTAATACTAGTCAGAATTTTGACTGCATTTCTACTTTATGTAAATATGCCATAATTAGTTGAATGAAAGGCATCTCCTTGAGTTCTGCTTTTCAAAATTCCTTCCAAGCAATAGAGTATTGTATTCTAACATTGTTTCTGCATTTTAATGCTTTCAACGCTCCATTTGCTGCATAACTTATTTCTGTAAAACGCTATCAGCTTTAGCCTTCTCAAATGCAGTCACCTTTCCTTCTATAAATTAATTCAGACAACATATTGTAATTTAGTGCACAGATTGCTCTAGCATTACTAACTGTCCCTTTAGGAGATTATCATTTATGCAATGTTGCAGAACTTTGGTATTCTGTCTTTGAAGGTGATAGAAAAGTATTTACTTTGGTATGGCCTTTTTTGTGTAACTAGCTGCTTGATGATGGGTATCACTGCTCTTCTACTCATTGCTCACACATGTTCAGCAGTTGTACCACCTATTTTTTTTTTAATGTGTGAATTGCATTGCTTCTTATTTAAATGTTGTTTTTGATTTGTGATTTTTTTTTTTTCAGCCAGGTTTGTTAAGCTTGCTCTTAAACCTTGTGCCAAGAGATTACAAGTCTTCCTGACCAGACCTACCTGTGGTCACTTACTGAGTGTTGGCAGAGTTAAGTAAGTGCCAGCTGCCTACCCGTGTACCATTAGAAGCAATTGGGCTAAGAACTGCTTTCTCCGTCAGAAATGTTTACTGGATTTTTATCAGGCCACACAGGAGTAGCTTTGTCAGGTACAGCTTTTGCTCTCCTCTTTTTCCCTCCCTTCTTCTGTCCCTGCTTTGTCTTGGAGACACGTAATTCAGGAGTTGCTACATGACACCACAGCAGACTGCTGGATTTACAAAGCTGAATGGGGATTTCTGCATTTGCATAAAAGCACTGCAAAGCAAATTTCTTATATCAGCTTGTCAGATGCTTATTACCAGAGACCAAAGAGTGACTTTTGTATAATGAAATTAGTATGACAAAACTAGTAATCAACATTTTCATAGCTAGACTTCAATCAGGCAACACGGATTATATTTCAGCATATTTAGTCATCTCAGAGTAGCATTCCCCTAGTAAACTGTGATTACCTGTCTGTTTTCATTTTATATACTAGTATTTTTAGACATGCTTTGGTATAAACACCAATGTTAACTTTACTTATAAGGCAAGGGAATGATTCATAGAAGATACAAATTTAAAGTATAATATGAGAGAAAGTGGAGCTGAAAGAAATTATTCAGAGAAAAATCAAACAAAGGTGTGTTTAGTAGTTCAGATAAGTTATGGAAACTAAATTGTACAACATAGTAAAATATCCTTCAGGAATTAAAGTAGATCAAGATTTCGTAAACAGTTAATTTTAAAGCATTCATAAACTGATAATGGTATACAGGCAATATACATGTAGCACTCTAGTTTTCAGGGTCATTTCTTCTGGTGAGATGTGATGCTACTGGATACCTCTAGGGGATGTAGCTTTGTTTTTTCCGTATACTTAAAGTTGTGTGAAAAGCCTGGAATAAAAAAAAAGTAGCTTTTGAATTGCTATCTTCCAATTTTAAAGGTTGAAATAATATTTAAAAGTGATAATAATAAAAAGTCAGCAAAATCCTCACTCCATTGAAGTCCATAGCAGTTTTCTTGTTTGCTGTGACGCAGGCATTGTTTCACCCTTTGTTTTATCCAGTCAGTTACAGAGTCAAGAGCTGTACTAGGGCCACTCTTCTTATTAAAATAAGAATAGAAAAGCACAGTTTGGTTATTTTCCTGAGAGATAACATGGTCAGTTACTTAAGTCTATTTTGGAGAAGTGAACCCATCTTCGTTACTTCTAGATCTTTCATTTAAAGAAGTACTGCAAATGTCAACCTGACCTTGTCAGTTTAAATACTGTGGTTTGCCGAAGAGTTCAGGCCACCTCTGATCTCAGAGGTCTGTCCTTACCATGCTATTACTGAAGTCAATAAAGAATGAAGAATTCTAGTCCACTACTAAACTATTTCTGTGGTCAGCACCTAACCTGAAAGATAGTGGTTTAGAACAGCTGAATTCTTCAAGCACTACAGTACTTTGATGGAGCAAAGAGCAGCAGCGGTAAATACAATATTTTTTTAAAACAACCTATAATAACAGGACGCCCATTGTTTTCAAAATAGGTTTATTGAGGTTTATGGCAATGACATGGAATGAATTTCTGCCTTGGCTGCAAACAGTGAGCAAAGGACAAAGCTTCTTTTGCCAGCGCTGTCTGTAATGATGGGGTGGAGTTCTGTGTCAGCTTCTGGAGAAAAGATTCCTTCACCATTCCTTATCTTACAGGGAAAAAATTTTCTAGTAAGATTGGGAACATTCAGTTCACCACCTTATTCACAATTTATTTACAGTGCAGGATTATCTACTCTGAGACCACTACTCTGTTTTTCTGCTACAAAATGATGGGAATCTGTCCATTCATCTTAGATTTTTATCTAAGCAGTACACTGCATCTTAATATTAATTTTAGTAGGATAATTCATAGGGGACATGCTTAACAATGGTATTTTTAGATCAGCAGTTAACAATAACAATCTTTTGATGACCAATTATAGGATTTCTCTGTTAGAGGATAGCAGAAAGATTTTCATAGAGACAAGGGGGAGCTAAGTGTACAAGTCCCATCTGAAACCAAAAAAGTAAGAAGCCTTTGAAAATCTCAGATTTACCTCTATTACTCCTAATTAATGGCAGATACTAAGATAGGATGCACAGAGGGTCTTCTGGGAATCAGACCCACATTATTGTATCACTCTTTGTTCTGCTCTTTATTATTCCAAAAGTACATTGAAGCTACTCTGAGAGGGTGCCAGCACTTCAAAGCCCACATCATATTTTTGTGTATCTTTGCATATTTTATCTAAAAATAAAGAGAATATTGATAACTTATCTTCTCTGTGAGATTAACAGGTAACTTTTAGATGCTCCTTATTTCCTGACAAACTTGTTAAATGATAACTTGTTTGTTATCTCAGCTAATAGCTTTATAATAACAGCAGCATAAGCTAATTATCTTCACAATACTGTTACTGAATTGTTGAATTATTAATAAGGAGCATCTTCAGTGCAGTGATTCATGCTAAACTGTATTCATGTTCATACAATTCCTTTCAGCTACAATAAGCCCTTCTCTTTCATTTGGATACCCTTCTCATTTTGTCATCCACATAGAGCTTCTGATCTCTTCACCTTCCCATATCTCTGCCTAACTCAGTTTCTTTCATGTGTCTTTTGAAGATAATCAACAGATTACCTTTTAATTTTTTCCTTTCCAATGGATAGATTCCAGTCTTAGTAGATCGTGTGGGTAAATCTGGCATAACTATAGGAAATATTTACTTAATATTCCAGTTGTCATCCATGATACAATGAGTCTTTCCATGGTCCTTAATAGCAATGGACAGTGAATTAACAACTGGTGTAACAGAATCAAGTTGTTTAGTAATGCATAGTTATACGTTATTGTGGGTAAATTACTTTAATCAATTGCGATTTTATACAGGAAAGACAACTGATAATACTCCTTTAAGAATATATTCCTATTGTAATGCTCTACTTCAAACTTTGATTAGCATTATCTGTTCAGGACGATGTTTTCCATATTGGTTGTCTGCCTCATAACATGTTTTGTTTTGATGTAAAGTTAAAGGTAAAATGTTCGCTTGTTTGTTTTTCCAAATGAAAAAGTAAATGAGGTATACATTGTTAGCCCACGTAAAAGAAGATGGCAACTCTTTCATAGAGAAAGTCCTTAACTATCTTCTGTTTAGATTGCATTTAGACAGGTTGTTTACATCTGAAAAAAAAAATAATCCAGATTCAGTGGAAACAATGAGAAATTGTAACAATGACAATTTCCAAATACTTGGATAATTCCTGAGTTTTTTCGTCTTAGCCTGCTGAAACCAATCTGCTCTTTCTGACTCTTGTGGACCACTTCGTGATATAAGGTACGTGTCTCTGTCTTCTTGTCTTCCCACTGTTAATGCGCAGCTCTTGCAACAGAGTGGCCTAAAACACAGGACTACACTGTGCAAGGAGGGAAGAAGAAATTGGAGCATAGGAAAATAAGACTAGAACTGGAGAGCAGGTACTAATTAAGGTCAATTTCATAGCAAAATGTTCTTGCATATGGGAATCAATAGGTGAAGATCTTGGAAAAAGTTGTAAGGAAGAAGGGGAGCTTCAGAAAAGCAGACCTGAGAACCAGGAAGACAAGAATTATGAGGCTACAACTTGAAAATTTTGAAGAAAAGAAAGATGATCAGAAGAAGCACTTATGTAGGGAAAAGAGTTGTTTTACTTAAGGAGACTGGTGCAGAAAACCCACAGAGGAGGGAAGGTGATGGGGGAGAGTATGGAGAGTAACAGTGGCTGAGAGAAAAGACTGGGAATGTCCAGGGAAGAAGACAAGGACTGAATTGAGGAATACTCTGGGGAACAGGAGTGTCTACATGAGAGGACTAGAACAGGATGCTGGGTAGATTCAGATGTAGAAGGAAGGAGAGAGGGAGAAAGGCTTCGCAGAGCATCAGTCTGGAAAAGATGGGGGGGGGGGAAGTACTCACAACAGTCTGCTGAAATAGAACTTAGGGTTTCCTCAGGATGACTCCAGATGAAAAACATAGTGCCAAAATGTACTTAATATCATTGCTATTGGACAGCAACTTCAGTCTGTTGCTAGTTACTGCACTTGTCAGAGATAAGTGTTGTACATCTAAATGTGATATATTGTATAAACCCACATCACAATTGTGTGGATTTTTATAAAACAATAGAATTAGTCATCTACACACATGAACAACTGTGTGATATTGACACTGCAAAACCAAAAGGCTTTGAAAGATAGAAAATTCCAAAAGATTTGAATTGTTTTGGCAAATAGTTGCATGTTTATGTACAATTTTTTTTCATGGGATCTTTGCCTTACTCGTGCCACAAGATGAAAAGACTTATTGAATGAATGTGTGCAATACTGTGTTCGATACACATTGCTTGGATTGTTGGCCCAAGATTTACTTAGTGTATGCTATAACAGCTCTATTATTTGAGCTCTAGAGTTACTCATTTCCATACTGACATTTCTGTGACATTCTTCAGTACACTGAGCGATCCAGGAACATGAATGAATTTCTATTCATAGGGAACATGAATGAATTTCTATTCATAGCATCCTTGTGATTCCAGTGATTGACTTCTTGAAAGTACATTAATGTGCTTTTTTTTTTCCTCTGTGTTCTTGTGTATAATCCCCAAATATCTTAGCAGAAGCTTCAAAAATAATTTTAATCTTTGCAAAACCACACGTACTTCTTGTGCTTAAAAAAATGGGGGGGAGAGGGGAGGAACTATTAGATTCTCTCCCAGTGTCCTTTAATAACTAATAGAAGCACAACTGCAGATAGCATGCATTTCAGGCTTATTCAGCTTGTTCATCTATATGATACCATGTCATGTCCAGTTTTACCTGCTTTACATATTTGAGAACGTGCTCCTGCCTTATGAAATTCAAACACTTGAGACTTTGAATTGTCAATTTCTTTGTGAATTTATCTGCTAAAGGTTGATTCTTAGGGACTAAGCTAAATATAAATACTAGTTCAAGGACAGAAATGTTAACAATTTGAGAAACTAGCAAAAAATTATGTTCAGCAATTAAGGTAACAAAAAAAACCTCTTTGAAAAGTGACTTTAAATACAGCTCAATCTTCTCAGCAGAAGAAGGACTTTTTTTTTGTAGAGCTACTCAGGGAGTCACAGTAAGATTTCTTGAATGTAGATATCTTCATTGCCTTCCATGTATTTAAGTTTGGGCATCCAAACCAAAAGGAGCTCTGAAAATCAAGAAACAGATTCTCTGTTTAGGCACTGCAGCTGACATCACTGGAATTTATGAGAGGAGCATGTATTCTTGATTCCCCAACACAGCATACAGAGAAAAAGTAAGTACTAATTTGCTGATTCACCCAGCCTAGGGTCAAAACTCAAAATTAGAAACAGGAGTGGGGTTGTAATGCTCAATGGAAAATGGTTGTGAATGAGGCAACATGAAGGAATTACTAACCTTGCCCTAAGTACCTCAGGAAATCAGAAAACTCTATTTTCAAAGAGTAAGAAAATTCTTGAGAATATCCAGCCTTTCTTCTATGAGAAAATAGACTGTGAAGCAAATAAAGAAGAGAGGAGCTTACAGTGATGTAACTTGCAGGCCAAGCCTTTCTCACTTCATTCATATGAGAAAGAATGTGGATCAAAAGGATTCCTTCATTATTCCTTTTTTTGGGGGAAAAAATCTCATTCTCCAGTACTACACTTCTTACCTTTTTAGAAGGGATGGTAGCTGAGATGTGAGAAATGCAACAGTGTATGAATGATGCAGCTGCACATTTGGTTTGCAAAAACAAAATAACTTTTTATTGCCTACTAATGTTTCCCTGCTCTAATCCATCAATGAACACTACCAGTAACAGCAGAACTGAAAAACCTTCTGGCTACAAAATCAAAATTGCAAATTGTGGGGAGGGAAGCTGTATTATTTCTAGTCCAATTTAATCTCAAGCATTTTCTGTCTATAAACAAGATCTACAAGCAGGACACATTCTCCTCTTGGAATTTACCGAAATGCATTTTAGTTTCATGAAATGTCAGTTAAGCAAGAGAGTGCAATTATCTGTTTACTGGCAAACAGGCAGTCCACATTAGTTCAGATCTGCTTCGCTGAACTGTGTTCAGCAGCTCAAAGCATTCAATTGTTTCATTACAAGATTTCATCAGACACCCATGGCTCCAGCACCATGGCACAGAAAGGGCTGCGCACAATCCCCGCTGCTTTCCCCATTTTGTCTGCTGCTGCTTAAAAGCTGCCCCTGCTTGCTACAGAAACCCTTTACAAGATTTTCAAAGGTTATTGTAGCTTCATGTGTATATGGTTTGTATTATTGGTCTTATCTGGGTTGTTCTACTCCCTCATCCACCTCTTTTTTCCTTTTCTTTCTCTTTTAACCATATAAAATTGAGAATTAGCTGTAGTGGCTTTGCTTTCATCTCATTTCAGTCATAATGTCTAAAAATCAATAGGGATGGTATTTTGTACTATATTAACCACATGCAGCTTTACATTCTGGTGTAAATCCTTACCACTGCACATGAAGCTTTCATGGTCTCTACGTGGGCAGAGCTGGCGTGCCATACACTGACAGCACAAGGTCCATCTGATTTGAAGTGCCATTTACACCTGAAACTCCTCATGGAGCCAGAAGGGCTTTGATCCTGGGAGATGTTTCAATTGAGCTGTCCCCTTCTCTGATGCAGATGGATCTTAGATCCAAAATGTCATGCACAATTACCCTGAAGTCCTTGACTCTGAATCTCCAAATAATTCCTAGCATTACACAGGCTCTCATATTCCCTCTCATAGCTTTCAAAACTTCATTTCAGTGAAGATTCATCATTCCAAAGTACTGGCTCAGAAGAGAGCCATGACCTAACATTGGAAAAAAAAACAACAACATTCATTCTTACAAATCAAGCAGCAGAATACAAACTATTAGGAAAAAGGCTACACGGTGATGCATTCTTAGTGTTCTATCTAAAGATTTCTAGACTATTTTCCATTTCCATGGTTCCAGGACAAAAACCTCCTTTTTCATGACTGGAGCACCTAGAGACCAGCACTGGGATTCAATTTGTGCTGTGATTCCCCTGTGTATTGTAATTGCTGAAATCACAACACAAACATTAGATAGCATACTGCTCTATCTCACTTATAAATCAAAGTCCCACATAATGTCAAATATTTTCTAATAAGTAAATCTGGTGTTAAAGCATTAAACCCTCCGGCCATCTCCTAATGAATAGACCAGAGCCTGTAGTCAGGACAGGCAGCTCCCAAGTCCCCTTGGCACTAAAGGGCCTAAAAACAGCTGGCCTATGACTTTCCAAGCTCCTCATTGCTGTAGCATGAAGGGACTTGAAATGAGTAGGATCCAGACAAGAAGAGGTGAGCGGCTATCCTTTGGGTAGTGCATCAAAGAGGTGCTTCACTGATCCATGAACTAAATTGTTCAGTGTGTCAGGAAAAGGGGTATGTGGGACATCATCTTTGGCACGTGAAGCATCATGGGTGCTCCTGTAAATGATGACACAGTGGACACTGGAGCAAAAAGAGGGAGTTGAACCCATGGAGGTGGCCCCACAGGTATTCCCTATAAGCGTGTGCTCTCACCCTCAACATGCACAGGCAACAGGACTGGTTGTTCATGTAATGAATGTATTAAATTGACTGTGTGACACATCGCTGATTACTAGTGCTGGTCTGAGTCCAGGGGTGGAATATTACTGGCCAAAACACCCCCTCCTTAGAAGAAGGAGAACGGGCACAGGCAATTTTGTTATGAGCTGTGTACAATGATAATCAAATTATATCTATGTTAACAACAGAAGTTGGCTAACAACACAGAGCAATAATGCTAAACTCCAGCACTGCAAACTGTAGACATAGAAAAGTTCCTTTTCTTGTATTACTGAACGATGCCTGAACTGTAAGAAGACCAGACACAGTGAGTCATTAAAAGAGCATCAGTCAGCATAATCTGCAGGCTCTTTCCCTCTTTTTTACAATAAGCAGAAACAGGACTTCAGAAATGTCTGGTTTGCTTTGGATTGGTAGATTTTTTTTCTTAAATCTTTACAGTTTTATGTTCATTTTCCCCATGCTGTTTCTGCTTACAGCTTTCTCCTTATGATTAAATCACTGCTTTCCTTACTAACTTCTTGGTATTGCAGGGATACCAACATTTCAGCTTTCAGAAGTGTTGCTTCTGATGATGAAAGTGTTTTCATCTTCAATATCCTTAAAATTGTATGTAATCAGATGACATCAGATGTCTGTAATCA
Source organism: Anas acuta (assembly GCF_963932015.1). Classification (NCBI taxonomy): domain Eukaryota; kingdom Metazoa; phylum Chordata; class Aves; order Anseriformes; family Anatidae; genus Anas; species Anas acuta. The sequence continues at coordinate 45,253,725 of NC_088980.1, read as the reverse complement.
CTTGACCAAATTAACGGAAACAGAAGCATAATCATCTGAGAAAGCACAGCAAGCAAAGCAGAAATCTACAAAGTAAGTTAACACCACTTCTAGCATCCATTTCAGGCAGTATATTATCCATCTTCCCACTCCTTTTGCTTTGTTTTGACACAGATCGTGACCATCAAACGATAGATAAGGTACACGTTGTTGTTTTTAAGCATAAGCATATGGATACTTACATAATCTTAGTACTAGTTGGTAATGATACTACTAATGCTTGGGTTTGGGGCCAGATTTATGTGGAACTTCTGCTGTCCTATTTTTAGCATAAGGCAGAGAGGCATGTAAGAAAATAAACTTGAATGTATCCGTCTTTACACCTCTTTATTTCTTCAAAGTATTGAATCATTAGGGTATTTTACTAATGAAACAGGCTTGGTAAACTGAAATTTGGTAGTATGCTGGTTTAATTAATTGGCCAGCAAGTAAATATTATCCAGGTTAGAGGAGGATAGTCTAAGATGTTTTAAGATGTTTGAATATGTCTCCATTGGGGTGATGTTATTGCAGCCATGAAAACAAACGTTCTCTCTCATACAAAATTATCTTGTTTTTGCTCTTGATCCAAATACCATTTGAACAAATCATTGTTCACTATTTCTCTTCCACTATTGGAGTGTCAGGAATAAAAAAGAATGCATAAGTAAATTGCATAATTGCTCAGGCTTTTTTACTGATACTTCTTCCCCACAATTTGTAAAACAAGTAGGGATAAAAATGAAATAAGTAATTAATTTGTTATTAAAAAAGGCAGTGAGCATGTTCAAGTTGAATCTTTTATGAAGAGATACTTCTGGTGTTATGCAAATAATTGACCTGACCCTTACAAAAAACTGTTTTAGTCACAGTAAGACTGAAGTCAAGAAAACTACAGAACATACTCTACACAGAAATAGCCTAAAACTGCATTGTTCAAATGGCTCAGATATTGTTGGAATAAACTTTAGAATATTTATTTTCTGCTTTTTTCCTTATAAAAACGACTAACAATTATGTCTCTGAATATAACTTCTTTTCCTCTGCAACTAATGCTTAGGGATGTACTGCACTCAGGGTTTGGGGAACGTTAATACAGCTTTATACAGAGTGCGGAGTGCCCACCCGTCACTTGGCACTGTCCAGTCATGGCCCTAAATTTATTCAACTAGTTTAGTGGTTCAACCAGTAAACAGCAGCATGGACTTCAGCAACCAAAAACAAAACTTAAAAAAAAAAAAAAAAAAAAAAAAAGGCAGGGTTTGACAGTGTTCCAGCTTGTAAAAAGCTGATCACATGGGATACTGTTTTCTTTTATCTTTTAAGTTTGAATCCTGATAACTGTTGGATTCAGGTATCCCAGTGCTGAACATTATTAGGGATATGGTTTAGTGGGGACTGTTCGTGTTAGGTTAGAGGTTGGACTCGATGATCTTGAGGTCTCTTCCAACCTAGAAATTCTGTGATTCTGTGATTACTGGTTTGATTCCTTGTTTTCTACAAGGAATTTGTTTCCTCTTCTCAAATTCCTAGGTAAGAAAACTGTACACCCCTGACCAGAATTTGAGGTGCTTGCAGTTCTTTGGTTCACTGCTCATGCTTTTACCATATAGGAGGACCTACCTCTGCAAGCCTTTGCTTGTGCAAGCACACTGGCTGTGAGCAGAGTCAAAGGAACTATGCACAAATGGTGAGAAATCAGAGAGGTGAGGATTTCCAGGAGGTTGCTGATAATATATGAAATACATTTATTTTTTTTCCCACATCTTCATGTTCTGTTACCTATTTTTGTCTCACATATTCTGTGTTTTTGGAACATTCTTCAAGCAACACTGCTCTGTGCTACAACAGGCAACATAAAGTTAGTAATCAGTTTCTGATTGTTAACTTGAGCTACCTCAAGAAATGCCTTTTTTTACTGTGATTACTACTATTAAAAGTAATATAAATTCATTGCAATAGTGAACTTGCTTTCAGTATATTTTAGTTTTCAATAGTTATGCTAGTATAAGATCTTGAAGGGAAGCTTAGAAGTGGGAATTCCCTTGTCGTGTGATATTTCTCAAACTACTACAGACTTAACTATTAGCAGATTGTTTTTCTAGAATTTGTATGTTCTAGATTTCCTCTATTATAGAATTATTAAGTTTAAATTTTATTAGCTGTGAAAGATCTGTTTATAGAACAAGTATGTTGTTCATCGACTTCTGATGGAAAACTTACATCTGTGTGTAATAGCATTTGACTTCAAATGACAACAGCTGAAATTCCCAGTGTCAGATTTGAGTGGCCAGATATGGGATGGATTTCTTTGTTATAATCAACAAGAAATGATAAATTCTGGTGAAAAGTCTGTGCTCAGGAGAGAAAGTGACTTTAGCAAAGGTATGTCTATATCAACAGGTAAAATTTGATCAAAGATATTTCTTTCATTTTGGGATTTGGTTGCATTAGATGACTACAGGAATTAAATGGCTTAACACTAACATTTTCCCTACTATTATCAATAATTATGTGCAAGATGAATTTGAAAAATTAAGTTGTTGATAGAAGCAGCTTCCAACAATGACTTTCAGGTATACAGAAGTAACTCAGTAAACAGCTAAATCTGGTGCTTCTGATTTCAAGCGAATGCTTTGGGGCTAGTAGTTAACATATTTTTTATACAATACTGCATGTTATTATACAATAATAATAATAAAGTTTTATATAAAATTTATTGAAGAAAGTAAAAAAATCCTTCACACTCTATAAGGTTACGTGGAAAGGTGCAGGGAGCTTGTAAATGCAGTAGGTGGCAGACTGCTCCCAGGAATCAGACAGCAATTGTGATTCAAGCTTTTCGGAATGCCCATGGGGCAGTAGGTAAAGGTGATGTGAATCTTTACTGTTTTCAAAAGTCTTTCTGAATGGACAATTGTTACAAGTACCACGGAGCATCCTACCTGCTTTTATAAAGCATTACAGGGACAATCTGGTAAGGACTTGCCAGGAGGAGCTGTTGTTCCTACACACACTGAGTTATCAACTCCTGAAATAACTGTGGCCTCTTACCATGTGCTGTAGCAGCTGGGTGACGCTGATCTTGCTTTGGAGTATTTACTGCTGTTGATAGGAAACCAGTGCTCTCATGGTTTTGCCTCCCCAAGAGAACAGTGTGTCTGTAGTTTACTCACTACTCTGAAATCCCTCCAGATTAACTTCAGATGCCCAAAGGACTTTTTTAAACCAACACAGAATTACCACATTGATTATTATTTCTGCAGATAAGCCAAGGTCTCTACTGCTCTCTGCATGCATATGAAATTAAAGTTGTGTATAAACATTATCCAAACAGCAAAACATCCTTTAAAAATAGCTTCTGCACGGTACTCAAAATCCAGTCCTTTGACAAAGACTTCTTTCATGGTGGCTGTTCCGTAAGTGATGCTAATCTAGAACAAATGTCCTTTTCTCTACTCAGCAGATTTATTTTTTTTAAGCTTAGATTCACCTGCTGCTAATAATGCAGTTAGGGAAATACCTGGTCCCTTAGCTTTTGTCTCATATGTTTTATTATAATGGAAGTTTGTGGTGCTTCCACAAACAAATGGGTTTTCATGCTTTAGTTTTGCATATTGCCAAAGCAGTATCTAGTATATAATGAGACACTACCTATCTAGGACTAGGCTCTTGTATCAAAGTAGGGTACTGCCAAAAGACTACTCAGAACAACATAACCCATTGGCTGGTAAACACTTGGGGGAGCTGCCCGTCCACTCTACAAAAAATACTTATGGAATGGTATGCTTAACATTCACCAAGTGATTTAAACAAAATGCTAAAACAGCTAATTTCATCAGTAGACAAAATTTAAGGGCAAAAGAATTCATAAATGTAGGTTTTCAATAATGGGGAAAGCATTACAAAACTACAAAGTAATCAAACATTAAGATTATATCTTTATTAACATTATAGTATTTTTAAAATTATACTTCAACTGTGACTGTTTTTAAGCTGACCTCTGGGACTGATCCCTCAGGCTTTGTTCATGGTTACTGGGGCATCATGTGTGTACTCAAAGACGTAGTTACTTTTGCTTTCTGTCTCAGGTTATTTAGCATTTCTACAGTATACTTTGATTAGACTACAACTATGCCATTAATTCTTAAGATACTTCTTCCTGCCTATATCTTCCTTAAAACACAATGGAATAACTTTCTAAATTGTACGTAATTAAATATATAAATTGTCTGAATTCCATTCCATTGCAGTATTAGCTTGCTATCAGTTTTACATCAATTGTTTAGTGTATGAAAGATTGATATGAGGATGGGGTATCCAGATGTGCATAGTTCCTCTTCACTCATACACGTGTATTCATTCAGACTTGGTGGAAATCCTGAATGATCTTGTCACAGCAACATTTACTAGGGCTCAATGCACATATAAACACAATGTAAAAAACAAACAAAAAAAAACAACTAACTTTTGGGTAGTCTTTGGAAAAAAATAATACATTTTTTCACAGAGCGTTGGGAGATACACAGATGCTAGGAGAACAGAAAGAATAGCTTCAGGATCATTCCAATCATTTCCTGACATAAGACTTAATCTTATTTATTGATTTGATTTAATTATTAGAAATCTCTGAAATTCATACTATTCTATGACAGTTTCTATGGTATTTGCAGTTCTCTTAGGATTTTCTTTGAACAGCTAAGAGTCTATAGCACCTTTCTGACTCGGAAATAAAGTGCTTTCATCACTGTGACTTCAGGATATTTGGTCTCTTTCTTGCGCAGTGAAGTTCTGTCATCATAGAACTTTGTATGACTTTTTGTATTTTCACTGATAACAAGCATACTTAGGACTACATACTAAAGCAGAAAGATATGCTGTTATAAAATGACATTCAAGAAGAGTCAGTGTTTGCACTTCATGTGCACATAAAGTAGCCATTTTTTATTCAAGTGTACAAGAAAGTTTGTTTAGAGCCCTTAGTCTGCTTTTGATAATGTAAGATGGGGTTATGAAAATTTCACATTTTCTTCAGACATACTTGTCTGAAGCATCAGGTAAGTAATTATTAAGTACTTGTACTGACTGTAAACTTGTCTGCAATTCTGCAGAAAATGGGATTCTTCTGAAGTCTCAAGTGAGACTGTAATTAATGAAAACAACATTTCATGGTGGAGAATGGTCTTTGTTTCATTATTATTTGAATACCATCAACCAAACAGCAACAAATGCAACTAGAACTCAGCTAATGGCTTCTTTACAACATTGATATCCGTAAGTATGTAGCCAGAAAGGGAGAGATACTAATCAGTAGAGACTGTACTTCAGCACAAATACTGTGGTCAAGTGTGGTCTTCAGAATGAAGAATTGAAGACTGAAGACCCATTTGATTCCCATCTATGACCAAATAGTTTTGGTGGTCAAAACATGCAAGACCAAGCAACAACAGCTCATACTGTTCACTAGTTTGATGTATTTATAGTGTCTCCTACGTGTCCTGCATCAGCAGTAGTTCAGAGGTGAGAGCAAATAGGCATACAAGAGAAGACAAGGCTTTTATTTGTCAGAAAGAGATTTTTGGGCACTTACTTGAAGGGTCTTAACTTACTGACTAAGGTGTTTTAGATCTAGATCTTTCTTTACCAAGAAAGGAGTTCTCATCTTTGTTTCTTGTGCATAAGTTGCTTGATACAGCTCTCTTCTGCCAGGGTATTACAGAGGATACACAAGATTCGCATGCAGGGCTGCTTCTATCTGTAGCAAATGTTATCTTTTCACAAGAATGTAACGTGATATGTTTGAGTTCATTTAACTCATCTGATCTGGATAATGTGTTCCATACTGTAAAAGTACTTCTGTATAAATTGCACAAGTGAACAAACTGTAGAACAGCAAACAGCAGTTTACTAATCACAGCCATTTTCATCTTAAGTGTATGTGGTTCAAAACTTCTGAAAAATAAGTAGTCTTCAGATATGATTCAGCTTTTGCTGCTTCCTGAGAAGCAGTCAGAAGAAGCTCTGAGAACGCCTTAGAGCTGAAAGAATGTAGAAGATGAGATTCCAGGAAGTACTGGAAATGTCCTCAGTCAGCTCAATAGCTGTGGGATTACAGAGTTTTGCTAGTCTGCATGTAATTACTAGTCATGACAGCATTTCAATCAACATTTTGTCCTCCATAGCGAATGGAGGGCATGTTCTTACCTATTTGGGCCTTAGGTTAAAGCACATTACAAGGTTTTAAAGTCCATATAATGCTTTCAATTCTCATCTTACTAAAGAAAAGGCTTTATGATCATGCTGCATTTTATAACCATTATTTCTGTAGTTTATAGGATAGGTGAGCTAGCAGAACTGCTGTGTCCTGTGAAATCAGGGGCTCCTGATAGAAAGAGGGCAAAATCTTTAGCTGCTATAACCAGGACAAAAAGTCAGTATTGTTTTTGACATGGACATGACTCCAGATAAATTCAGAGAAAGAGAGCTGGAACCATGACTATTCTCTTTTGCCACTATCTGTTTTGAAAGGAAAAATAGTATATTTCCTGTCTCCACATTTTTTTTCTCAGTCTGCAGAAAGGAAGGATTTGGCAGTGTAAAATAATTCTTAGGAGATGAAGTAGTGGCATTCCTCTACTTGAAGAGAAATTAGAGAAACTAGCACAAATGGAATTTGGGTATGTCTTATTTGTCAATCCAAATTGCATCTGATATACTATATGTGGTCTTGCAGTCCTTGCCAGTGCTAAAATCCCTTTAGGAGTGAAGTTGCCTAGTCATAGAAGAGACAGAGCAATTGTTCATATGATTTGCTGTTATTTCAGTAGCAACTCATGTTTATTTGTTTAAATGTTAAGACTTGGCAATTTCTGATGAAGAAGCATTATTGTATAACTCAATAAAGCTAGTCCTCTGTAGATAAATGTCCACCTTTCATCCCTATCTTTCCTTATCAGAAATGCGTTATGGAGTATAGTAGCTTCAGGCATTTCATGCCAAGATGCAATCCTATGCAATATTGCTAACATCACAACATGGGTTTTCTTTAACGGACAAGATCGTATGCCTAAGAACAAGACAGCCTCTACTGTCATCATCACTGTCAGATTCTACCACTGTAAATCTTTCTTCTTCATAGAGTGAAATTTTTAACAAAACACAAAAAAACACAAGCTTGTGTAACACAAGCTTACTCCACTGATTTACTTGACTTAGAGCAAGATGAAGTGTCTTTACTATAAATGAGACTGGGCTCTCTTTACTAATGTATTGCATCCTTATTGTAACTTCAGAATTTATGAAGTTACAACATCTGAATTACGTTTTGTGCAACTTGCATTCACTGCTATCTGTTAAGAAAAAAGGTGTGTCTACAATAAAATTACTTCATGACAGCTTGTACTGCAACTAGAATTGCCTCATGTCCTGAAATCCTTTGTAAAAGCTTATGCTTGAGTAGCGTAAGCCACAAAAGATGTCTCAAGCACTTCACATTTTACTTTCTGTCTGGATGTGTTCCTTTTTGTAAGAAGCAATGTCAGGAAAAGTATGCTTCCATTCTGCTTCTTGTGGAGTGCTACTGACCAACTGTGTGACCTCTCAAAAATGTTTCTTACTGCACGTTATCAGTCAATGACATATCTCCACTTGTCAAGGATCTGACTACCTCTAATAAAAGACATACTAAATCTATCTTTAAGTCAGTGCCAGTAGCACTGTGGTCGTAGTAACAGAGCTCAGCATCAGGTTGTCACTGAGTATATATTTTCAGGATCCAGGTTCCAGTTTATGCTGAGCTCTGCCCTACTGTGATTCCACTCCTAACCAAAAGATCTCAAACTTGTTTCTCAGAACTGCTGTAAAACTTTTGAATACAATATAAACATTTCTTTAAGTTTTTGCACTGAGGATAAGAGTGCAAAATATGAATATATGAGGATATGAAGCCTTTATATCCTTAAATCAGATATTTTGGATAGCCTTTCACTTTTTGATAACTTTGCCCTCAATTGTTGTATGATAAGAGGTCCTTAGTCTGTAGGAATCAAATCCATCACATGATTATTGTATTTCCTAAAATAGATAAAATGGAAATATCAGGGAAATTTCAGGAATAATCAGGAAATATCAGTACTAAAACCTTTTTGCTAAGTAAGAAATATTTCTTCAAAAGGTGAATACCCCAATAGCTGAAGTTATTGCAGAAAAACACAGTGATTCTTGGAAAGTACTTTATTTCCACAAGTCTTTTCTTTTCTGCTTGATTCATGCTATTTAAAATCCATACATCTAACAACATCACATTTTAAATGTGTCCATTTGCTGTAATATTGAGGGCAGGTCCCTGTAGATCAGCAGTAGTTCACAGGAACTTCTGTGCTTCAAATTACAACCCACAGACGTGAGTCAAAGTCAGTCCAAAAGTGGCATATCCACGCTGATGTGATGCTATGTGTGAGCTAAAGCAGTTCCATCTCAGCTTTTTTTAGGCTTCTGTACCTGAATAGGACTCATCAGCTTGAGCACATGATTGCTTATTGTGTCTGTCAGGCTGAACTTGCTGTTGACACCTGTCACTATAGATGTCTTGAGTTTTAGAAAGGCTTCTCCACAGTAATGTAAGTCACAGTATCCTCTGCAGGACTACAGGATAAAAATGTTGATTCAGAAGATATGGTAATAAGCAGTATTTTATGTAACGTCAGTGCTTATGAGACTAGATTATGATACTAGAGAGCAATTATAGAAACACATTCCCTACCCCTAGGAGCTTACAATCTAAACAAATAAAATACATTTCACAGAAGAGATTAATATACAAAAAGTAGAATTATTATTGTGTTTTTATTCTTCCAGTGCATGTCCTGATATCTTGAGAACATAAGTAATTTTGAGTTGAAGTTGAGAAAGTTTATTTTAGTTTAGTTTCATTTTCATTTTGTTTTTGAATAAGCAAGCATTAAAATGTTAAAATGATTAACACAGTGTTAGCCAGAGGAATCATTCGAGGAGTGGCTCAAAGACCTAAGATTATAGAAGGGACTTGAATCAAGACAAAGTACAGATACATCAAAGACAAGATGCAGGGCAAAGGGTCGTCCGTGATTGAGAGCTCAGAAAAATAGGAAAGAAGTATTTTTACAGAAAATAGTATTTGCCTATCTATATTATTGAATCTGTATGCACTGACCAAGATCCTGTTGCATTAAACTTCTCGAAGCTTGGTTATGTGCCCCCACTACATTCTACAAATTTCAGTGAGAGCTGTAGTAGTATAACTCCTTTGAGAAATGGGCTGTAGGCTTTTATTAACTGGAGGCCAGGGTGAAAATGCTGGTATGAATATTTCTCACACGGTACTTGCAGCTTCTGTTCACTGAAAACATTTTCCTACGTATCATCAAAATAGCCATTTATAGAAGTAAGAAAAATATTGCAGCCTGTGATTTTCAGGAAAGGCTCCTTGAGAGAGGGTAAGAGAGAAGCAGAGGTCTAAAGGGTAGTAAACAATAAAAAAAAAAAAAAAAAAGGCAATAGTATCCCTTTGCTCCAGTGTTTGATATAGTAATGTTTACTAGCAGTGGAAAACGTATTTCTACAGTGTTTCTCACTGTAGATATTTAGTCTTTTAGGAGCTAGGCCACAGATACCTCAGCTCTTCAAGTTTGTTGAACATGCTTTGGAGATTAATTCAGCCAGAGTAAACTGATGGATACAAACCAGAGCAACTTAGAGTTGTCTGATGTCTAGCTGCTCTCTCTCCCATTTCTTCACCTCTCCTTTAAATGTCTTGGTAATTGTTTCTGCGCCTGCAGCGTCCATAGTGATAAAGGAGGTAGAGCAGTATAAGGTCAAAAATGAACAGCAAGCCAACAGCAACATCAAATCCGATAAAAATATCTGTAAAGGAAAAAATAAATGACAAGAGTATTAAGGAAAGATGTATGTATGTCATCTTAGATACAAAAAGAATAGTCTAGTGACAAATAGGTACAAAGGAAATATTTTCATAGCTGAATTTTGTTTGTATTTCTGTCAAGATCCCATGGACTGCATTTACCAACATATGCAATGTGGGTATGAAAATATACACTTAAATCCTGAAAACACGTAGATAGTTTCCTGTGCATGATAAAATCTTGCTGCTAGGTTTTCACAGGGCAAGTGTGACATTGCATGTGTAGTTAATGCAAACAGGAGTTTCATCAGGGATCGGCAAAACACTGAGTAAATGCAGGAATGGGGAAATACCAGGACTAATGGAAAGTGGCAAGTATTGCCTTGACCCTCACTTCCCTCCTGGAAATAATATCCAGGACGGAAGAGAGGAATTTGGCAAAGGTTGTCAGCTGTCAGTAGTTCAAGGCAAACAGCTGCTGTACCTGCATGGATCAGCTGCGCTGTATGTGTACACTGGAAGCTGAGGTATCCTCAATACATGTGCCAGAAATTCAGATGCATCAGTCTTACTGTGCATGTAAATGTTCATGTGCATGAAAGGTTCAAAGTTTGGAGCCCTTGATATATCTTACATAGAAAATACAGAGCTGTTACACTACCTTTAGTTTTGTCTTTATTCCCACATTCTTTTGACCAGCTTTCCGTAATTATAGGAGAAACTAATTCAGAGAACTTCTCAAGTGGGCAAGAAGAGGTGCATCCTGGCAGAGTGAGTAGGTAAGGGTCCTTTGAAGAGTCATTCCGATAATGCATTTCAATGCTATATTGCCTGATTAACGACATTGAAAATATGTTATTTTTAAAAGTTCTTAAGTAAAAGGCTCTTATGGAGAGACAGAATGTTGCAAACAGGCCCTAATCTAGAACAACTTCTTCTGGAACGGAGGTTTTGTAAAAGACATCTGAAAGGCAGTTTGCAAAAGCCAGTTACCACATAGATCACCGGTTAAGTCAAAAGGTCTTTTAGAAAAGCCTTCTGGCTCTTCCAAACCACATAGTATACCTTGGGATTTATGAGACGTCTCAGAAATCTTGCTATCATTTGAAGAAACATGTATGTTTGTTTTACCACTTACTTCCAACTGATAAAACTGTTTTCTTCTTCTTCCTGTTTCTCAAAGCACACGGATACATGCATATCCACCAAATGTAATTTTTCTGGTTTTTAATACAACATTGTGCCTGTGGACTACTCAATGAAATATCACTTTAAAACAAATTAGTATCTTTTTACAGTATTTGAGAGAAAAAGAATTTGGGGGGAAGAGGGAGCCAAGTTCCAAACACTCCTTGTTCTTACATAGATGAGAAGATACTTGCCCACTGCTTTCTTGGTAGAGTTCAAAAAACTGACAAGCAGCATATGGTGGCAGTTTTCCATTGAAAATATTGAGAGCGATCTGGAGGGCCCCAATTGTGGTGTCATGCTATTGGGGGAAAAAAAATGCATCTTTGAAATTCAGTAAAGTGTAAACTACCAGAACCATGAAAAGAGAAAAAGACTAGAGAGGGAGAAGAAATCCAGATAAATAAAACCTATTTAAAGTTAACAATAACACCTTATTCAGTATATACACCATCAGGCAAAATGTTAACAGAGTACTACAGACATCAGCGGGCATTTTCAAAGAGTTACTGCAGTAGGTGTCTTACGTCTTTTGGCAATATTTCAGAGAAGAAGTACTGGAGGAAAACAAAATCTGATCTGAGAAACCTATTTTTTTCAGTGCATTTCCTCCCCACCCCCTTTCCTTCAGGAATGCTTTTTGGTTACAAAATCAGATTAAGACTGTACAAGGTAGTGCATCTCATTACATTTCAAGTAAAAATACAAGTCCTTTTATATTACACCAAATAGCAGACAAAGACTGTTCTCCTCACCCCTGCATATGCTCCCAAACTTTTTAAACTGTGGTTTCTTCTATTTTGACTTACACAGTAAAATCTCAGTTTGGCTTCTATTTTTTGAGGGTAACATCTGTTACCCTCCAACCACCCACCTGCAATTTCTTCCTCTTCCCATTATTCCTTCTTTTGCAAGGAAATCCAGGAGGAGGTGTTGAATTAAAGGAAATCCAAACACTTTGATATCTAAACTTTGTAGCCCTCTCTGTATATATGATTGCTAGACTTGTTTATATTATAGTCTAACATCTGCATTTTAATTATTATTCAGGATCAGTTTCAAAAATATTGAGTATACATAGCCCCATGATATTAAAACAGTAATGAAAATTCTGTATGCACTTCTTGTTCTTCCTTCTCAAAAAGAATATACTAGAGCTAGAAAACACACAGAAAATGCAGCAGGAAAAACTTTGGGTACTGAGCAGATTCTGTATGAGAAAAAATTAAATAGATTAGGACTCTGTCTCAGAAAATGAAAGATAGAAGAGATGAGACAGAAAATAGTAAATTCATGAGCAAAACAATAATGGCCACTCCCTATTTCTTATAATAAAAGTGCTAGGAGGGACATAAACCAATATTAAGTTTAAAAAAAATAAGGAAAAAGAAAATAAGGATTTTTTTCTTCCTTTTAAGTTTAAAAGTCATTGCCACAGGATGGTACAGAGGCACAAAGTACAAATATATTTATAAAGTGAGTAGGTAAATTGTTGGAAGAAGGTTTGTCAAGAGCTATTAAAAAATAGAATAAAATCTGTGGCAGATTCTGTCGCAAACCAGTTTGCTGGGAGGTTGTATCACAAGAAGAATCGCCCCACGCTGGCATTATTCTCATGTTCTTCCCTGCTGCTGCCTGAGACAGTATTGCAAATAAGCTAAGTGGATCTTGGTCTGAATGAAATTACCCTCTTCAACTTCTAAAAGACTATATATATATATATATATTAAAAAGAATACTCATCTGTACCATCCCTTTCACATGTATGTGTTTGGAGACACAGCTGGGGTTCTACTATATGTCAGTATCTCTGGGTTAGAAACACTTAAAGCAGGCTGCAACTTACAGAATCTGCATCAATAAGTTGCAGAAAAAAATAAAAATAAATAAAATAGATATATTTATCAAATACAGTTTGACTGAAGCTGAGGTGAATCATGGTCCTGATGTATTCTGGCACTGACCCGTGTTCAGCTTATTAGCAGAACCAAACTATATATTATTTTCTCATTTAACTTACATGAAGACTGATTATTCTCATTCAGAGACTTTCACTAGTGAAATCATAGCAGTACTTATAAAAGGTGAAGATACTTACAGCAGAGTAGACCTCCATTTTTCTTTCTTTTGAAGAATTGGCAGCTTGTTTAAAACTATTTAAAATAATATTCACAAGGACACCTTAAAAAAAGATGGGGAAAAGAAAATGAAAATAACGATACCACATTTGCATAAAAACAAAAAAAGCAAAGGATTTTGAGTATCAAACAGAACGCATCTACTCAGGCCTCAAACTTTTTTTTTTTTTTCATATTTTTTTTCTTCAACTTTCCACAAGTACATAACTAGAGAGAAGAAATTACAAAAGGAAAATATATCATTCATCATACAGGTCAACTGAAATGATGGGGTTTACAGAAATCAGTTAGAACTATGAGAATTATGCCTTATGACACTTCCAGTTTTGTTATGCTGAGACCTCTTTTTGTTTTTAAATGTTGCAATAATGACAGCTGTACTAGCCTCTTCCTTTCTAGATGCTAAAGAAATAGTTTAACAGTCCAGCTAGTCACAAGGTATTGGTTCTTTTTTTTTTTCCAAAGCTCTTTTGTACTTCTGGTCCAGACTAGAGATACTCCAAAGCCAATGGAACAAAGGTAGCAGAAATTCCTTGCAGTGCAATTTGTATCATCCTAGAGGAAAAGGGCATAACTAGTATTTCTATTAACACTAAAAAAGTTCTGACCTCATGTTATGGCCAGCTAGTGGGCTTTAGTGCAGGTCTCAGCCTGCAATTATTATAGGGCTTGACCCAGTGATGTTTACGTCCAAAAGATGAGGCTGCCAATAATTCTTTACCTACATGTAGGTTTACGCTTCAGGGTAGGTGCATTGCAAAGCCTTGCACCAGACAGCCCAGATTGTGGACATTTGAGATCACTTGTGTGGGTTTCCTGTTCATGGACACCGGGGGATCATATGCTGAATCTTGTTCTAGTCTTGTGTGTAGCCAGAATGTGCACAGCCTGTGCACCTCAATTTTGGAGCTCATCAGTAGTCCCAGTGCTTGCAATATAGACATAACTTTAATTTCTCATCTTCCATTGTGATCAGACTGATTTGAAGCAGCTTTACATCAGGCTCTCAGAGAGCTATCACTGTGTTGCCAAGGTTTTTGCACAATATATACCCAGAACATTGAAGGGAAAAAAAATCAAGAAACAACAACAACAAATACTGGAGAAGTAAATTTAAACTTAAGTTAATACCAGACAAGTGAAGATTATACCCACGAGGTCTCATTTTTTATCCTTAAATTTCTTTCTCAAAATCTTAATTTCTTAAAATGTATAGGATAACTAACTAAAGACATTCATGTTTATACTTTCTTTCAGTACCCGATCCATGCAAGTCCCAGTATCCAGCACATATTATCATGCTTAATATGGCATCCAACATCTATAGTTAGAAATCAAGACCCAAGTAAATAATTTTGCATGAGCAAGGTGATAGGATGTTGTATGTTATCATAAACATTGTCTTCTCCTTTCTGAGAGCTAAGCATTTTTGATTTACCTCCTTGTAGTCGTGATTTCTCTTCTGTTTTATAAACCCCAAATAGTGATGATAAGGACAACTCTGCCAGTTTTTCCATCTTGTCCACTACATCTTTGGTGGCCCATCCAGGAAGAGAATAATTGTGAATACCCTAGTGATAAAGGAAAACAAAAAGATGTTTTTTTCTTCTGTTTCTATCTTTCTATTGCCCAGCTTCACACTACTATATTTGGACTACATGTGGCTGTCGTGCGCTTCTTTGTTCATTATTTGTGGTTTCTATCATCAGCATGACTTGAAATAACCTCTGCAGGAATGGGGATCAACTTGAGGTGGATGAACAGGAAGAGCTGAATCATCTGTGTAGAGGCAATCTCTTGTAGGTACAATATATTCTTGCTATAATGGTACTTTCTGGGGGGGTTGCTAGTGTGAAAGATCACAGACACATCCTCTTTCTGTCTTCTAGTAGTAGGTCTTCAATCTAACTAAATTGTCCCACCTTTTCTACGAGTTTGTCCAGATGCCGCTTCCATCACTGGTCATTTAGAGACACGTGTCACTCTCCCATCACGTAAGAATGTTGGTGTCTGACAGTGCCTAGATACCTTTGAATGGAGGATATGTTCAACAACCTTCATGTACTGCTAATATTGACTGGGACCAGGTGGAATCATCCCATGCTTGGGGAGTCTGACTTCATTCACTCTGAGTTATCATTGCCTCCTAATTTTCTAACTTGTAGATCATAATCTCACGTCTCGTTTTCAACATGTAAGTATTTTGGTGTTTACCTTTTGATAGATTAAAGCAAATAACTTCATTTTTTTGCTAAAAAATCATAAATACAACCCAGCTGGCATGCTCAAATAATTAGATGACAACATATTGGAAAAGAAAAGGAGGGAACAAAGGGAACAGATTTTGGTACCAGTGCTTCAGGGTAAAACATCAAATGAAAACAGTAGTTCTCCAATCTGTAAACCATGTTTTTGGGGTATCTTTTACCCTTGCATTAAAGTAGGATTCAGATTCAATGATAAAAATAATAAGCAAATTCAAGAGAGAGGGCAGCTCATTCCTATGAAACCACATTGACAGTGTTTAATTAAAACATATCTTGGAGTTATTTTCTTTCCCAACCCCTATTGCATTGTTATTATGTTATTACCTCACAGTATAGTGTATCATACGTATTCCAGAGCTGGAAATTGTCGAGTATTTTAAGATGATTTAGTTCAAGTCCTGTGTTAACTGCCATTGTTTGTATAAAATCCTGGTGGGGGGGGAGGGAAGAAAAAAAAAAGTGAAGAATACACCACAGATACTCAGTATGTACAGAACGTATATAGGTACAGATTCTCTAGCATCCAACATGGCAACACACCAGTATTTAATTTTATGCAGGTGAAACTATTATAAGGGAAGATTTTGATTGCAGTTTTCATTTTGTAACCATTTTAAGATGCTGATTTCTATTTCAGACACTGCTTTGTGCTCAGCCCTGCTATGGGTAAGTCTGGTGCTCTCACTGCTGACTCCTTCTCTCCCTCTTCCAACTGCTCTGCCACCTGAAAACTTCAGAATTAAGGAAGAAAAAGGCACTAATGGAAAAGGAAGATGAGAAACTGGGTGAGGTGAAAATAGAAAGTATTAAAAAAAAAAAAGGATGAGGCAAAAAGAAACTGAAGACGAAACAGTTTTCCTTCTCTTATTTAAAGGAGGCTGATTGTCTAAGTAATACTTCCCCAACAGTTCCCATAAGGATTCTTACTGTGTGCTACCACAGAAAAGTAAAGGGATTGGATATTATCTTTTATTCCTACATTACCTGTTTCATGCTGGCAGCTGAAAGAGAGTACTTCTATGAAGTCGTAATACACCTCCCTGGCAGGTGAATGAATCTGACCAAAGTAATAGAGCTAGCAGAAAGTTAGAAGCCAAGAAGAAGGAAGAAAAAAAAAAAAAGAAAAAGTTGGGTTTAGCCCAACCAGCATAGAAAGTAAACCTGAAGTGACTCTGAGAGAATGTCAGGGTATGAGAAACACAAGACCCCCACTTTATTAGTTCAGTAGTGCTATTACAAAGTGTACCATAAGCATATGAGAGCAGCAATAACCACTACACAGAGCAACTACTGTCCACATGGTTGCTTGAGGCAGGTATGCCATCCATGTACCTACAGTCTGCAGTAACACTGGAATGACAAATTTTGGATCACTGACTGTGAATATTTGTGTCAGAACCAAAACAGAAGCATATCTTATGATGGACCCAAAATGCATCTTTGAGAGAAATTTACACAAATCAAAGTGTTGCCTGAACACCCAGAGCCTTCTCTTTTCCATACTGAACAACTCCATCTCTCTCATCCTGTCTTCATAGGAGCATCTGTTGCAATGCCAATTTCAGAAAGTCACAGCACTAAGACCTAAACCTTCCTAAATTTCAGGAGTTTTATCAGATTTTTAGAATTGATTTTGTGCTGTCCTGCATAACTGGAAATTGCCGCATCCATTAATTTCTTCTCCCCTTGGATCACTGAACTTTAATTACATGCAGCTCTAAATAGTCTTAGAAAATGAATGTTAAGTTCATATTTTAAAAATACAAATTAGTATAAACAAACAAGCAAACATGAGAAATGCATAAATGCATCAAACATACCTTTAAATGGCATTGGCCTAAATTTCTAATTTTAAGAGAACCCTCAGGACTTTTTAGTCATTTTAGCAAAAAGTAACAACACAATTCCACTTTATTTTAAATAAATATTGATAAAGATAAATAAAGATAGATAAATACATATCTTTTAAATAAAGATAGATAAAGATTAAAATAAAGATATATTAAATAAAGATTGAAAAAAAATAATTTTTATTTTGCCTTACCATGTATGGCTGTATTCTACTTTGAAATTCACTAGATGTTTGGGTTTCATTCTGAAGTTCATCAAAACGGGGACAGTCACTCAGAGGAAAATGCAGCCTCTGAAACAGGAGAAGTAAAACTTAAAATAGTTGTAGAACTAATGTACACACCTCTAGTTTCTCTGTTGCTGAGGTTGCTGATGTAATATTTGTGAGATGAATGGTTAGTGACCCTGCTACAGCTACTCTGTAACAGTTCATTTGGATACCTTGTTCATGAGTTCATGAATAGAGGAAATGGACTGTAGTAGCTTGACTTTTCAGTGGCTACCTGTGGCTGTGATAGCTTGATTTCCATCAGTCTAACTGATTTTGAAAAGAATGCATGTCTCTCAGGGGTTTTCTTTGGAAAATTGTTCATTTACCTCTTGTAACTTCTGAAACTCACTGCCTGCAGCTTGACTCTACCTACTATTGGAATCTGAATTGCCTCTCGGTCTGCATGTCTTGCTCTCAGCTCTTTGGAGGTAAGAAGTATATTTATGATAAACATCTTAAGTACCACTTAATGGACAGAACTTGAAATCTGAGTGACAAATAAATCATGCTCCTGAAATATCAAAAAGTATGAGCCTAATAGCTCTGCTCTTCTTTAGAGGCATGGTTTCATATTTAATAATTCCGTGTCTATGCATTATGAGGTCACATGATGGCACGTATTAGACCTGAACTGTGTGTAAATACATATGCATCCATCAAACTCTATGTGTTGGCAAATATATGTTTTATGCCAGTTGCAGAAGGACAGATGATACCTAATAAAGTCTGCCAATAAAAAGTTACGATGAGCAAAACGAGCTTGTGCTGGTTCAGCACTTTATGCCACATCACTATAGCTTTTTTGACCCAGCAGTAATATTATCCTGTAACCATACAAACTTTGTAATAGAACAGACTTAACGTACAGTAGAGAAATTCTCTCTCAGTAGAGGCTCCTAGGAAAACCCTATGCCATTAAAGTTGAATATCTCTGGCTTATGTAGGACTTAAAGTGCAAGAAGTTCTGCTCTGGCTTGGGATGAACATTAGCATGCAGCATTTAGAGTATGTCTCTTTTCTCTTTGATTAATCAACATGGGGCTTGCAGCAGCCACCAACCGACAGTAGCACACTTTCACTTGGACGGATTTCCAAGGGTACGTTTTCTCTGTAACAGAAGCACACTGAAGGGTGAAGTCTCAAAGCTGCAATATGAAGCTTGGGAATGCTTAATTACACAATAACAAATGTTTCTCTGGCTGTATGTCTTAATTATCCCCCTCTAGGTCTTATTAATTAAGCCACTCCCTTTGGCTTCATTAAGCAGTGCTCAGTACTGTTGCCTGTCAGGTCTTGATAGATCTCAGTGGCTCAAAAATAAACTATGGTTAGTTTTCTTTTTTTTTTTTCTTTTTTTTTTTTTTACGGGATTGTAGTTGGCCTCAATTTCCTACTTTGTGTTGCTTAGGGCTTGAAAATGCTTGGCTTAACAAGGCAGCAATGTTTTTTTTTTTCCAGGTGGTCTGCATATTTAACATAATTTTTCAATTACTGCAGAGGTGTGTTTCGTCACCCAAACTGAAACGTCAATACCCAGTCCCGAAGCAGTTGCAGAAGTGATGGGGTACTATACATTTCTACAGATGAGTTTGTAGTCTACAAACAGCTCATGGCACTTCACTGTGATGCCCCTAATAACTTTGATACTTTATTTGGCCAAAGCTCTGACCATTCTGATGCTTTTAACGTCCTGGGGTATAGGAACTTCCCCTAGTATTCCATTTTTAAATAACAGTGACAATATTTTCTTTTGTTTAGGGGCAGAAGCAAGTTTCAAGCTGAATCATGTTGTGCCTAATCAAGTTTGTGGAAATCCCTTCTCCTTGTCCCTGTTTTCAAGCATAGCTTTAAAATGGAGAAATGCCAATGGGCTGGTAAGTGTGGCCATCCTAATGAAAGAGTCCCTCTTCTGATGTTGGTGACTGGACAGGCAGTTATTTAACAGGTCTTTTGTGTACATTTCCTTTAAGTTAACTTCTATCCTCAAAGGCAGAACAAAATTAACTTTTCTGGCATTACATTCAATAACTTCTTGGTCCTTACTTAACATTTTTCCTTATGCAGTCCTTGTCACAGGAGCCAGTGACATTAAAATCTAAATCTGAGTCAGCCAGGAAGAGATGCATACAGCAAAACTTCTACAAGACCTATCATTCAGGTAGGACTGCTTTTATTATGAACCGTAAGGCACATGCTAGTTTCATTAAGTGTTTGTATAGCACTGAGCATAAAAGGGCCCTTGTCTGTAATTAGGGTGCCTCAGTGTTACCAGAACAGGAAAGTAATAATTGAGAGGTCATTACAGTGGCTGATGTAAATCCCATTCCTTAAATAAGCAAAAAGAGACAACATGCTAAGGAGGGGAAGGTCTGTCTGGCTGATTGGTGCTCAGAAAAGCACTTGTTTGCAGTTTTAGGGCAACTTTCTTGCAATACTGTCCAAAAGCATCTTATCAAGGAGAAGATGTAGAGCTGTATCTTGAAGAAAATGGTAGTGTGGTTGACAAAACAGGTATTCTGCAACTATAGAACAAGGATTTTCATGCAGCTATTACAGTTGACCTGTGACATGCTTGTCAGCCAATAGATGTTTTCTATTAGATTGAGATCAAAGGGAATAAAATATTTTAATTTTTTATTCGTTTGTTTCTTTTTTTTTTTTTTCTTCTGGGAAAGCCAAGACATTATATGAAGTATCCAGACAGTACTCACCCTATCTGTTGCTTTTGGCACAATATGAACAGGAATGGGTTGCCAGAGAAGCTCAGGGTTCCAAATTTGGCTGCTAGTTGGTGGAAAGAGGCCAGATAGGTATGACTGGGCACTCATAATGGTGCGGTCATAATCTGTACTTTGGATGTAAAACTGAAGATAGAATGGCAAAAAGTTAACAAACAAAACAACAACAAAAAAAGGAAACTTAACTCATCAGTCCTGGCTTCCTGTTTTCAGTTGTATGTTTTTGCATAGAATCAGAACAGTGAAGCTATTAGTTAGAACTTTATAGGGCTCTACTTCATTTTGTATAAATCAAATTGCCAAAGCATCTTTCAGTGAGGGATCTAAGCTTCCAACTGAACTAAAAAGTTGAAGAAATAAGATAACATAATTTTAAATATGGAAGCTCTCCATCTTCTGAGTTTCAGAGGTACCTTGATATGACCCATCTGCTATAACTTGGGGATAAAGGCACTTATAACAATAGTGGGTAACAAAGTCTTTCTTGGAAGCTGTAGTCATTTATGCCTTCCCATCACTGCATCCCTCATGTATTGACCAAAATAGTAGTGGTATCTTCCCCACAATGGGTCTGTGCCATATGACAAGCACATCCAAACAACTGTGAGACTTTTCATTCACAGGACAAGGTATGTGAACATGGCCCATCACATTGTCCATACATTCATCTTTAAACAAGGTGGAAAAATGCTGGGTTGCTATGGATAAATACCCAATTCATTCGATGGTGTGGAGCTGTCCAGAACAACAAAACTGAGCCGTGGAAGAACCAAAATGAATGTAGGAACTGAAAGTTAAAGATTTGAGTCTATGTTTTCACCTTGACATAAAAGCCTGACTTCCAAAATATTATTTTTCTACCTTAATTTTTGTATTAATAAAAGGAATATGATTATGGATGTGCTTTTATCTATCACGAGTCCATAGTTATGCTATGCTGGAGAACCATCCTCCAGACAGTTCAGCTATATACCTCTTTCCGGTTGTATGTGCTGTTCAGAAAGTTGTAATATCTCTTCCTCACGTACTGTCCAAGTTCATACAGCTGCTGCATTCCAGTCTGTGAGGCAAGTGTACAGATGGCTATGAGATTAATGTGATTGGAGAATGTCAAATAAGTTTATTTTATTTTTCCTTTTTTGTCTTCAGCAATTTCTTTTTACAAGATTCTTAACCACATTTATAGCAGACTGTATATGTTGTAGGTGACCAAGAATTTTTAATAGAAATAATCATTTATATCTATGAAAAAATGATACATTCTGAAATTCTAAGACTTCAACATCTGCTACAGGAAAAGCAATGCATCTTATTCTATATTAAGTACTGTTTCCACAGTGCTGTAGCTCTGTAGATGCTGCTGGAGTTACTCATGAGCAGCACTGTGAAGAGTATGTCAGATAGTGACAGCTGAAAAAGGAGCATTAATAACCTAGTATTAATTACTGTCGTTGCTGTGCTAATTTATCAACATGATAAATTAAAAAATACTTACAAAATAAATGATAAATTTGTGTCTTACATTCCATGCATTTAAAATTTCTTTTCCCATCTTTGTTTTGGTACACCTGCAGTTCTCTTAGATTGCACAGTTTTTTTCTATCATTCATTTCCAAGACTGTGATCAGAATTTTGTAACTTTAAACTTCACAGAAGTACATTTTTACTACTGTTGCTAAGGAAATAATAAAATAGAAAAAAGCTCTCAAAAAAATCTTTACGAAAGCAGCAACTTTTTTTTTTTTCTTCTTGTAAATTACTTACAGGGAGATAGTAACCTGTTGTATGAATGCCTGAAGTTTACAAATCTTTAAAGCCTTACTTCAAATAATAAATGTTGAATGGTCTCCAGTTCATGTTTCTGCATCATGATGGCATATTGTTAAGGAATGCATTGGCTTCTCTTTGCTCCAGAATTTCATGTTCCAGATACAGTTAAAAAGCTAAGGCTTGATCTTAATGTTGAAATGCCAGAGCAAGAAGTAGGTTCTGTGTATCCTAGTGAAGGTCTGGGCTGAAAACAGCCTTATTAGAAAAGACATTTTCCCAGAATCAATATTCTCATGCAAGACTTTAATTTTTTGTTAATTATTTACTGAGGGGGGTCCTTTCCATGAAATATGAAATCAATATGAAATATGGATTCATTACTTGACCTGGTGGGAAGGTGTTGTTCATTTATCTTGTCACAGATCCCAGTGCTTAATGGTCATTAGACTTCAGCGATTTTAGAGTAAGGATAATCTTTAAATTTGCCATTTGTTTGAAGGCAAACACACTGTCAGGAAGTTATTGTTTGTAAGAAGATAGTTATATAGCTATGATGAATGTACAGCAGTTGGATGAGTATTGTTGCAAAAATATCTATGAATTACAGGGTATTGCTAATAGCCACTGTCAGTACTTGGAATTTGCTGATGTCTGCAGGGCACACATCAAAATCTGCCCATTTCCTATTTTTGTAGCATATGTAAATGCTACTGAGAGAGTTAACGTACCTGGGTAAGTTGTCCAAATCCTTGGGGCCATTCACTTTCTTTGTGTAGATCAGTTGGAAAGTTTACAATTGGCGTTCTGTCACCATGTCGGAAAACCTAGTAAAATTCCCATTAAAAAAAAAAATAAATTAATTACTGCTAGCATTCCCTTCTTTCCTGTCTAGAAAACAAGAATCAAAGTTGAGTTCCAGTATCATTTTTCAAATGGGAATGTTGGGCAGTCTGCAGAAACCTAGTCAAGTAGGATTAGAGTATGTTATTTACACTCAAGAATAGGTATCAGTACATTGAAATTTAGTGGGCATGAGTCTGATTATTCTTTCACCTAGAACATAAAATTAAGCAGGCAGAATGTTGGTGCTCAGGTTACATTCATAGCTCGGCAACCAGACAAGAAATCTGACTGAATTTTGGATACTCAGCAGCACCTTTGAATATTAAACCAGTTACAGATGTGTTTATATGAGGATTTAATTACTTTGGCAAACATACTTGAAATTTTTGGCAACTGCTTTTTTCATAGCAGTATCTTTAAAAGTAATTCCATGTACATTGTCTCATCTTTGAGTTCACACTCAACGCCATAACATAAAGAAGAAAAAGTATATATAATTACACCATTATGTTAATATTTATTAATAGTTTATATTTATGAAAATATTTAAGAAAAGTTCTAGGTTTTTCTATTAACTTTAGGAACAGCAAACAGTTTGGTTGCTTTGCTATCTTGGACACTCGAGCATGGTGAATATTAGTGTGGTGTTTCCAGCCATACACTTTGTACAGCAGAAACCTTAAATGAGCCCTTTTGTGTCTGTAATTCGGCATGCTTAGAAAGTACCAACCCTAGATTAAATAGTTCTGTGTTATACAGTGAAAAATAGACATGTTATTAACATTAAGTTGGAAGTAACAAGCAAGAAACAAAAACTACTAAGAGCAAAACCCAAAGCCCTGTTTTTATTTTAACCCCTAAGTTTCTCAGACAGCTGACTTTTATTTACGCTCCAACTTTCTCCTTGCTTTCTACTTCTGAAAATGACTTTGCTTCAGTTGCAATTGAAAATTAATAATAGCCTCATGAACTCAGTCTGAAAGTCTAACTCAGTCATAGGCAGCTACATCAGCTACATTTCAGGAGACTTTCTTTTCATTTTATTTTTTATTTTTTTGCCTGAACTTCAAGAAGAACTTTGTGTTTGAAAGATTTTCTTTTTCATTAGACTAACAACCTGATGCTGTTAGGGAAATAAAATGTTTCCCTACAAAGCTTGCCTAGGTCATCAAGATAGATTTCTCAATAATCATCATGAAATAATTGATTCCTTTGAAAATCATTGTGTACTGCAACATTTATTACTCCTGGATTACAGATTACCTTCCTGTCCTGTTGAAAGACATACAACACAGAAGGATTAGAGAAAAGAAGGAGGCATCATAAAATCAGAAAAGACTATGGAAAGGTAAGGAGGACATACATAAAAAGGACAAAGCACACCTGCTGGATGTATTCACTTCAGATTCTTTATATGAAGTGCTTCACCTCAGTCTGTTCTCAAAAGTAATAGATGGATAATTATTAAATACCCTCTCCTTTAAATCTAGTACAGCTTGAACCTGGTTTGGTGTTTGAGATCTCCCATTCTTTCTTTACAACTGTATGAGGGTGAGCATTTCAGATCAAAATGGCCATGTGACTCAGGCTTTGGCCAGCATTTGCTTCCACTGTTATCAGGTGAAAAATCATATTGTAGAAAAACTAGGGTGGGGGAGAGGGTAAGCTGAGAATATGTTGTGTGTAATATACAAAACATCTTCATTCAGAAATACCACGAATTACAGTGAATTGTGCCTCTGAGTAATAGTGGGCCTCATTGAGATGTTTTTATTGATACTTCAAATGTTTTTATTGAACTTCAAACAAAAAGATTTCTTGTTTTGAAGCTAGCAGTGGTAATGGAAAAACAATTGATCAATGGACTTAGTCATGCTGCCAATTCAGAGAAACCACAGATGCAGAAATACTGAGCGTGTTTAGTCAAGGTTTCAAATGGCTTGAGTTGATTAGACAAATACATAACAAGCTCAGTCAGCACTTCCTATCTTTATAAGAAGAAACACATAATGAAATCACTGTATTTCAGAAAACCACACCTCTTTGTGTATATGACAGGTGAAATGAGTGTGGAGGCAGAAGTTACAGATCAGAACTTCTTTATAGAGATGCAATAAATCAGTATTTCATTTCTACTTGGGTACTCAATGGTACTAGAAATATTTTTTTTCTTCTGTTATGTCTAATTCAAAATCAGTACACAAGAATTATGCTGAAGATCAGTGTCTACATGTGAGAAGGCAAGCTAAAATGGCATTTTGACAAACTGGCTGGTATTACAGCTTTTCAGCCAAAAAGACTCGTGGCCAATAATTAAAACACACAAAATCAGTGCAAAGATGGAAGTCATGAGGAGAGAGCAAGGCACCTTTCCATGGCACAGCACAAATCTGGAAGTGAGCAAAAAGGAACTTGTCTGGTTTCTCTCCCCTCCCTCAGAGTATATTTTATCTTGTGCAGTTCTGGTAAGAAAGTCTTAAAAAGTCATTGGGATGCATTTTCACATGCAAAAATACTCTCAGGTGACAACATACCAATTTACAGATAATGAAAAATGACCACTGAATTATCTCAGAAAAACGTGTTTTAGACTTACCTTGACTGTAGCCTGACTGTTATTTTATTCCATTGTACTAGTGATATGTGCTGGGGCCAATTCCTATCTCATTAATTTCTGTTTCTGCTAGCTATTCTGTTCCCATGTAAATTCAATGAGTGAGTTCAGAAGACAAAATTCAATTGAACACACAGAATCTGTGCCTTGAGGAAGGAGATATATATTGATAACAAGACTAAATCTATAGTAACTTTTTAGGCATTCCATCCAAGAAAAAGTATCAGGGTTAAAGGGAACACAGTTCAAATGAAATTTACACATTATTTTAGCTTGAATTGTAATAAGTTACTTCATAAATGGATATAATGGTATCTTTTTTTTTTTCTTTCTTTCTTTTTTTGGTGGTTGGGGAAGGTGGCTGCATAGGTGTGATAAAGAAGATGGTTTCAGATAAGAAGGCTCTTATCTCCAAATGATAAGCATTTCCTGTAACTTTTTTTTTTTTTAAGGACCATTGCTTGTTAGAACACTGTAACAGCTGCAATTCAGCAAAAGCCTCGTTTTCTTCAGCAAGTTAAGTCTCTAAAGCATTCTATCTGCCTGATTTCACCCCTGTGTCTAGGTGTCCCTCTTAAATTGAAATATTTGAGGATAATACTGTACGCAGAACATTACTGGAATGAGGGTTGAGTCCCTGCCTTGTGCACTGTCTGATACAGCAGTAAGGCTCAAAAACAATAGGAACTGGTTTTTCCTGTGCACTCTGGCCTTTCTCCAAGTGACACATCTACATAATCCAGCCAATAAACAACTAACTATTAAGTACTTTATCAAAATCTAGATCGCATGTTTTGGACACACTACTTCTGTCTGTTATGTGCACACTCAGTTTCTCAAATACAGAAAGGTGGAAGAATATCTTTAAAATTCCTATTCATAAATGTAAATTCCAATTCCCACAACTTTGTGTTGAAAATACAACTCTAGACTAACTATTCTTTATCAGTATACCTCTCATTAAAAAATAGACAAATTAGGATGAAAAGGGTTGTGGTGCAACCTTCACCATCCAAAATACTTTATTGAATTAATCTCTCTTTTTCCTCAGCTATTGAGGAAACTGATGCTGGCGTACTATTTAGTTGCTTTAAAACAAGCAACCAACCAGCAAAAAACAAAACAAAACAAAACAAAACAAAACATACAACAATTACAGTCCATTTTCAAAATACCTGAAGTAATTGCAACTTATATCTCAAATCTCTAAACAAAATGCCCTTTTCTGTTTTTTAATATACTACTGTGCCCATTCAGTTCTTCTGAAGTGGAAAATACTTCTCTTTCTATGGTTTCTATTTTGGAATCTCAAAGCATCTTATAAGCTTCCAGGCCCTAAGAAGATAGGCCAGAATCGCCTGTTCCAACTATGCAGTAGTGTCAGCTAAATCAAGCAAAGACAGGTGGACTAGACCTCAGATCTCTGAAATCCTGTGTGCTATGCACCTACCACAAAGCTAAGTGGCTCAGTTACCCTGAAAACAAACAAACAAACAAAACACAACTTAGTGGTTAGGAGATGAAAATTCTTATAACTAGATGCATTTTATCTCAAGAAGCTTTTACAAGTTGTAAGCCAAAGGGCAGTCGTGTTTCTAAGTCAAAAAGACTCAAAGCAACTGCAGACCTTCTTTGATTCGACAGCCAAATCGAATTCCCCATATTCCCCACTACTAAACAGAAAATAAATCTACTTACTACAGCCACAAACTTCAGTTCTCTTTCTGCAGTAGCCTGCTGAAGCAGGGTGAAGATAATATAAAAAGCAAACCACGGAATCCTAGATGGGCTGGGAAGCCGTATCACTCTCATCCTGGCAGCAGATGAAAAAAGCCTTTGTAGCTCCAGCAGCTGTTCAGGCTGAACAGCCCAGACACGAGGCTGTACTTCAAAAGGGGTGGAACTGCTGCTGGTGAATTTCAAATCCAGAAGGAATGTTGTGTGACTGTGCAACAAATCCCAACGCCCTTTGTTTTCAAATTACTGTTTACATTCCATTTAATCAAATCATAATTCAGTTCCTTTTTCTCTCTGCGATTTTTCTCTTTTGGAGTTGAAGGATGAGGTCGAAATACGACAGAGTTGTTAGGCATTTGTAATATTTCAACCTACCTGTTCTACTTCCTCTTCTTAGGGCTTTGAATTTTTCCAGACTGCAGCACAGCCAAAAGGATGAACTCAGAACCAAGAGCTAGGCAATACTGTTTCTGTTTTCTCTTTGCTGTTCAGTTCATCCTCTTTTCAGCTTCCCTTTTTCTTTTTTTATCTACGTTGTCCCTGCAAAATCAGCCTAATTATTTTAAACAAGACTTCATATAGGTTAAAATTGCCCATCCCGGAGATAAAATAGTTAAATAATCCTTAAAACAAATGCGTTCTTCAAGCTGCTTTCTGGGCAGTTATTTGCTCTTCAGTTTGAGCGTGACGTTTTCCTTTTCCGTTGGAGCATGTCTATACTTTGTCTTTTGTAACTTATTATGTCAAGTTCTCTTTTGGCCTCAATTCTCTAAGAAATTTCTCATGAACGGGCCCTGGAGGCCACCTTTTTATTTATTTATTTATCCATCTATTTATTTATTTATTTATTTAATTACTGATTAAGAACACTGTTTCTGACACCAACTGGTTTTGAGCAGACTGCTCAGCTCCTCTCTCCTGACTTTCTGTATATACAACAAGAGTAAGCATAGCATTATTTCTAGACTTCATATGGAATTTTGGAGCAAATGAATTACAGTTTGCAGAGGCCTATAAATACAGTTCCTAAAAAATATGTTCCTAAATGTTAAAACTTAAAATAACTTTTATGTCGTCTGAGTCATACCATTCCTGTCTTTTTGAAAACAAATGTGAGTTGATCACCATCCTGTATTATTTAAAAGTGCAAATCAAAAAATGTACTTTCTTTAGAATATTTGAAGATGCCTATACATTTAAGAAAGAGTGCCCTGCTTTTTTATCTATATAACTTTTACAGTAGGTGTGAAGTCCTACGCTTTTTGGATCAAGGAATCCTTGATTCTCAGATTTTTTTTTTCTCATCCTTCGTAAACCCTTACCATGAAATTTTAAACTCATGAGTTTTTTTTAAGGTTTACTGTTTCATTGTGTTTGTGTGATGAGTGGCTGTGACTAATGAAGGTGCACATGCCAGAGCTTGAGAGTCTAATTATTATACAACCCTTACAATAGCCTCACTTTAGAAATGAACTAATTTGTTTGTGATGCTGGATGGCATTATTTAGGAATGTTTAAAAATACGTAATGACTGATGTAATGATTTTGTAGAATACCTTTGCTAACATCTCTTGAAAATGACAGTTCAACCTGAAATCAAGCATATGATATATTTTGACTTTGTGTGGCTTCATTCTTCCTTTTGGCATGTGCATTTTACTAGTGGGATTTTTAACGGAAAAATCCCAGTGCATTGCGAAATGAAAAAGAAAAAAAAGCCTCCTTCATGTGCAACAGTAGTTAAGACAGGGTCCTGCTGGTAACCTGTAAGTATGTTAGTAGTATGTATTTCATTTGGAAAATTCCTTGTTTGTCTTGAATTTTAATTCCAGTTTGGGATATGGGAAGACTTCCATTTCTACTATGATTTTGACAGCTATAAACTTGTCATATTCTGTAATAAGTAAATCCTTACTTTCTTTTTAGGCAAAGTTGCTTCAAAATAAAATTAAAAAAAAAAAAGTTCCAAACTTAGACATTAAAATTGCCCAAGTATCACACATCAACTTTTTGAATAATGCTAATGCTTTATGCTAATTTGGCTCAATGGCATATGTTGTAATTATTAAATTATGGCATTAAGTGGAATTAACTTATTCAGAATTGTCTATTTTAAGAGCTTGTATTTATCTTGAAGGCTCGCTGAAGCATAGCTAAAGTGCCTTTGAAGTGCAAAAGTTGCAAAAGAACACATTAATTAACGTATGCAAGGGTAATCTTAGCTACCTGCTGATGGTGTAGTGATGGTGTAGTGCAACCTGTGCACTCACTGGGTCATTGCATTCAAGGCAATCAGAGGTGAAACTTCTGCCTGCACTCTTGGGTGAGCCTACTTACATGGGGGAGCACCTCAAGACTGATCACTGACTGAAGTTGCAGATTGGCACTTAAATTGGTATTTAGATGTAATCATTTTATTCAAGCTTTTTTTTTTTTTTAAAGCAAAAAATAGTGGAAAAGAAAAAAATTTGGTTTCAGTAAACAAAGTGACGCATTTTCCAAGCACAATTTTGAATCACTTACGACAAAAACAAATGGCTAGGTCATAGTGTTGGGGTGATTTTACCCAATTGTGCATGAGGAGGATGCAAAATAGCTTTATGACACAAGAAGAATTAATGTACTTAGACCGATGACTGGACATGAAGCTACATCTTGCACCACGGGAGAAAATTCCATGAGCACAAAATTGCTTTCTTAAGATTGGCAGGGGGAAATCATCAACTCAGAGTTCTCTAATAATTTCTCAGTTTGTCCAAAATATGTAATATTTATCTAGTTACAGAGCACTCAGAGAATTTCTGTTTTTATAATGAAGATGTTTGAAAACATCTGAAACACTGGAACTCTAGTTTGCACTCCAGGAAATATAGAAACAGAATGAACATCAGTGAGAAAGAGGCAGCAAACACTATTTAGCTTCACTTTTCTCTTTAGAACTCTGCAGCCTGGTGGTCATTTTATTTTTCTGGAAGATGTAGTGTTTGATCCCTTTGGGTTTTGAAGTTGTGTCTGCCACATCTTAGATGACTCCGCAAAGTACTGAGTAAAAAAGAAGATATATCTACTGGTACCAGTCCTGTGAAACAAATCAAACACAGTCAATGAATTTGATCCATACTTGTGAATTATTTGGGGAAATTTTTAAAAATTGTTCTTATTTTTTGTGTTCACTCAGCTCTGTAAATAATCCAAAGAGAAAAGGAGGTGGTGAAAAGAAAAAAAATACAAATCAGGTGATTCTGTACCACATTGCCGAAGCAGCATAAAATTTCTCTTATTTTTCTGCTATTGTTCGTTCCCACCTTGCTGACATTGTTTCTGTGTATGATGGGAAAATAGTGAACATCACAAGCTATATCTAGCCTAAAATACAGCATCTCTGACTATTCAGGTGTTATGTTGTATCAAGTTTTCTGTAATATATGGCCTGACTGTTTATGCATTGTTTGTGAAAGAAGGAAGGGAGTTCCATTTTCATGTGATCCTGCCATTGCAAGACTATATATACATATATATATAAAAACAAAATAAATAATAATAAAATAAAATAATAAAAAAATAACAAAAAAACCTTTTCATTCTAAATAACTCCAAAGCCGAACTGTAGTTTGCTTCTTTTTATTTTAAGAAAAATTGAAAGATAATTGCTAGTGATTTAGTACCAGCAAAAGATTGTGGTACAGGTGTTTCAGATAGAGTTAACTGGTACAGTTGCAGAAAAACAACATTTTAAATGGTTTGCTAATATTATTAATTCACTGGCATCTTCGATTTATATTCATGCAAAAGATCTGGGTTTGATGGTTCAGCCTTAATGAACACTGACATTAATTTTTGTTTAGAGTGAGCACGGAATAAAGAATATCTTTTCTGTGTTGCTCTGGTGATAGTCTTAAGAACAAAAAGGCATTAAAAAGAATGGCTGTGATGGGGTTTCTGTTGAACAGGAATAAAGGCAAAATAATATTTCAGAAATACCTTTGAAATTGATTTTTTTTTTTCTCTACAGAATTCAAAATACTCTAGGTATGTTTGCTAGGTCATGTAGTAGGGAAGAAAACATGGTCTGATGATGTAATGTTAAAGGGGGGCCTTTTTTTTTTTTTGCAGTTCTGTGAACTCTTGGTTCAGCTATGTGCATCAGCTATGATGCACATCCACATAGCTGTGAAGTGCTGGGACCAGGCTGTAGCTCCATGGTCCCCCACCCCAAGACAAAGCTGTGAGATGAAAGAATGGTCTTCATGTGGTTCTGAGCATTTCTGAAAGGTGGATTTGGGTGAGGAAGGAGAGGAAGAACAAAGAACTGGGTGCTAAAGAGAATCACGAAGAAAGTCTCAGCTGTGTGAGTATTGCACCCTCTGTGTGAGCCTGATCAGGTCTAAGACAGCCGAAAGGTTACCCTTGCCTTTAGTGGGAGAAGAATGAGTCCACCTGTACAGCACTTGAACTTCCACTTAAAAATATCTAGCCAACAAAACACTGAAAGCAACTCAAACTCTGGTTCAGGGAAAAAAAAAAAAAAAAAAAAAAAAAAAAAGAAAAAGAACAGGTTCAGAATAAAAGAAAGGTCTAGAAATTTGGTTTTGGAAGCCAAGGTTATGATCTCATTAGTAGTCCAATGTTGATAAAAATTTTCCTTTCTAATTTCCTTTAGCATTTTTTAAAAAATATTGTTTATTTCTCGTTAAAGGAGGTGTGATGATCAGCTTCAGAGTTTTGAAATGCATCATGGAAAGAGTTTGCACTGACTCTTTTTTGAGGGCTGCCAGACCTGGAAAGGTTCTCTGCCATTATGGACAATAAGGTAATATGCAACAAACAAACAACAAAAAAACCTTGTTCTAATTTGCATTAGGAAGCAGCTACAACTGCTTGTCCTATTGTGTTAGAAAACATTTTTACCCTTGTTTAGATGCTACAGTAAAAGGGTCTGCTTTTTATTCACAAATAGCAATCATATATTTTTGTCCTATTTTTTAACCCCTTTGCTGTGAAATCTAACTTTAGCTGTTCTTCCTGAACTGTGTTTCCTGTTCTGCCTTAGAAAGCACAACAATTGTTGCTGGGGCCCTGCTGATCAGAGAATGGGCTTTAACAGTGAGAATTCTGAAACTTAGATTCTTGCTAGAGAGAAAAGGGAACTTTATTTTTTTTTGATTCTTTTTGATTTTTTTTTTTGTAGTTATGGAGTAGCAGTTACCTGCTTATGTGTAATTCTAAAAAAATAAAACAACAAACAATATACATTTCGTAAG
Source organism: Anas acuta (assembly GCF_963932015.1). Lineage (NCBI taxonomy): Eukaryota > Metazoa > Chordata > Aves > Anseriformes > Anatidae > Anas > Anas acuta. The sequence goes on along the minus strand of NC_088980.1, from coordinate 45,221,131 downwards.
CTTAGCCTCCATTTTCAAAGCCTGGTCCAAGCAAAGGGAGCCAGAATGTTTTCTTCTTTGGCATCTCATCTATTACTCTGTTTCTCTGTGAAATGACCTGTGGGCAACAAGGCTGTTGACAAAGCTTCTATCCTTTGTGAGAAAATAAAACATAGAAAATAAAAAGGCTAGTTTTTCAAGCAAAGGAGTATCCACTGTTGTCAGAAGTCAGTTGCATCTGTTAGTTCCAATCCAGCGTTTGTAGTAACAGCACAAATAGTTTTCACAATAGCAACATTAGAAAATGTAACTAGTGAAGGATTGCCCAGCACATTCTAAATGTTTTAACCAACACATAGCTGTAGAGTCTTTTATTATGTGTTGTCAGTAGGATCTTTTTGTTAATGACAAAAACAACACAGGCTGATTTCTCAGAAGCACAGACTTTATATTATCAGACCAGAGTACATTATAAAAGTAACATAACAAAAGGAAGGTGTTTGTAAAGCTATTTGAAGTCACAAATTATTTTTCTTTCAAAGTTGACAATTAGCCTTGCTGTCTTTTTGGAAAGAGACTGAATGTTTTCATTTGTTAAAGATCAAGAGACTGTTGGTCATGCTGATGGAAGTTAATGTGAAATGTTAGACTGTCGTAACATCACATCGTGGGAGGAGATTTTTCATAAATGCTGAATGTCCCGGAGGGTACACCTAAAGGTAAGACAAAAAGAGAGTGTAATTCTCGGGAGAAAAAAAAAAAAAAGGCAAACGTATTGATGCTACTTGAACAAGTGAATAGATCAGACTAAGTACAGAAGGGTTGACAAATTTGATCCCATTTGAATGGAAGTAGGATGCAAGTAGAAAAAGTCTGTTGAAATGGCTAGCTGATCCGCACTGAAAACTTCCCAAGAAGACAAATGAGCACAGAGAAATGTTTTATCCCCATCCCAAACAAGCTGAGCTGTCTTCACTTCCTATGTTCCATACTGCAGTCATCATCACGTGGGGAAACTTGGCGCTGACTTATGCCACTCTCAGAATACTGCTACCACTCTCTTGTGTGACCTGTACTGACAATAATTCCCCAATCACTGTATTTCCCAATACTGGGGACATAAATCATCTCCATGAACCTTCAGTTAAGCATTTTGTGGAAACAGCTCTGCGTGGGAAATGTTGTCTCCATGTAGAATAGCTATGTAAGGTTAATTTTTGAATGCAGTCACATCCTTGGATTTCATTCCAAAAAATTACGTTTATAAGCTCTGTTCATCAAAAGTTTGCATACTAGTATAATCAAAGTATTAACAAATGCAATAGCAAAGAACAATATTTGAAATTATTTTTGACAAATCTGGAGACTGCTGAATCAGTGATGTTTCAGTTGTGTATTGCAGGTGTGAATGTGATCTGTAATCTCTCTGCATTACTCCTCAGCTTGGTTCTGCTTCCTGGTGTTACAGACCAATAGGTCAAGCCTATCTGCATTCACTGAGAATTGGTAATACATTTCATCACTGCTCACACTGATTTAGCCCAGTATGGTCCATCTGAGATCTTGCTGTGCTGTGCAGGTTGTGGAGTAGTGTGTCCAGGTGACTGCCTTTTCCCAAGTGCCACTCGTGCACAGCAGAGAGTCTAAAACTTCTTCCTGCAGTTGTTGTGAGTCATGAACCCCCCCCCAAACAGGAGCTGATCCCAGCAGTTACTGAGATGGAATCATTCTGAACCAGGACAAAATACAGGAAAGTGTCAAACTTCGCTATGACAATACGGCAAATATTTTGATTCAGTCAGTTGTGGTTTTAATCTCTTCTGTAGCCCACATATGTCTTCTCTACTCAGGATTGCTGATGAAAGCAGTTGTGAGCAGCACTGCTGGACTTGGTATAATAAGGCTGGATACTCTCTAACTTTTTCTTAGGCAAAAATTGAGAATTGAAACAATGTGCAGCCTTTGTGTTGAACTTGAAGGCTAAATATTTGGGTCTTTATTAATGACAATTTTTGATTATATGGTAGATATTTTTTCTATTTATTTACTTGGTTAGTTCCACAGTTTACTCACTGAAGGAAGGGAACTAATTTCCACCAGACTCAGATTACTAAATGCTATGGTATAAGCATGAAGTATTTATCACTGTTTTCCATGACTAGATTAGTTGCCTGGCAAAAAAAAAATTAAAAAATCCTCAGAACCAACCTTCTCCTCCTCCCACCCCCCATTTCTCCTGAATTATGTTTGTGAACAGTGAATACAGTGAAACATATTTAGGGAACCATTATTTTCTAATTATTCGTCCATTCTAACTGCAGTATCTCCATTCTGTTTATGGATTCAAGAAATATATCAGGAAAGGCTTTGCAATAAAATGAGTTGGTTTGCCTGCATTCTTCTAATCTCTTGAAATTTTGAATTCTTCTTGAGATCAGTGGTACAGAAAGATATATGGGGTGATCATAAAGAAAAAAAAAAAAGGGACGTGAGTCCTGGGGCCTCTTCACTTTTCATTTCTCTTAATAAATACAGAGCTTCATACACGAGACATTTCTGCCTTCCAGCTCCTTCTTTCTGCAAATGTAAATATAATCAGTGGTCAAAATGGAAAGCTAGAAATTCTAATATGGAGATATAGACAACGTACTAGGGAATGAATTAATACTTCCCATGTGTGTCCATATATGCTTGATACTCTGGTAAGTACCAGTTCGATACGCTATTCCATATTCATCTGCTTTGATCTCTGAATGTCTCCTAAAATCAAGAGAATGCATGCTGATGGTAATCAGCTTGGACAAATACTCTACGGTTAGAAAAGATGAGGTGAATTAACACAGTTAGCACATTTGTATATGCTTATTCAGTATCTGAAGTTCTTTTTTACTGCACAAAAATGAAACAAAAAAAAAAGACACCATGAAAAATAGTATCCTAAAGTATAATCAGCCTTGATTCCATTTCAGCAGAAAGTTGGGTGGAAATAGATAAATCTGTCAATGGAGCAACAACTATGGCCATGGATACAATTCTTTCTTAATGGGATTTGTTTTTTTATTTGTTTGTTTGTTTTTTTTTCATTTTGGACCAGACCTTACGAAAAAGACTGTACCTTCAAATGAGCTCTTGGCAGAAGATGTAATCTTGGCTCTAATTTTGCGTACATGTGCACAAAGCACTTAACTTACCTTTTTTTTGTGTCCTATATCCTACATTCTCTTGTCCAATGTTGCGTGAGGACTGGGGAAACCAAATGAGTAAATCTCTCTAGTGGACAGTGAAATTTGCAGCCAGGGAGAGTGAGGGGGTGGGGATCTCTCAAAGAATTATTCCGATAGTACATTTCTATGGTGTATTGCCTGTTTAAAAATACAGAAGGGTCAAAATAATGTTAGGTGCACACAACAGATTTTCTGCATTAAAGAGTAGGGATTATGTTTTGAGATGTAGGTTTTTTGCTTTCTGTGTTGTTTTTTTATTTTGTTGTTGTTGTTTTGTTTTTTTTTTTGGTCTTGCTAATAATACGTATAATTATTAATCAGACAGTATCTTTTTAAACAATAGATGGTCAATGCCAATTTGCATGTAGATTGTCTTATTGGTAAAGAGTTAAGGAATTAAATAGATAAAAAGGGTAGATTAAAATATCTCAACTGTAATGAAGCAATAGATAGAGAGGTTTCAGACTGCACTGATGTGGTTCTGCTGCTGTCAATAACTCCTCAAATGAGTCCAATTATAATAATTAAAATCAATCTGTGATCTCTTTCTGGTTAGTGAACCTTGTGTATCCAGTTTAATTAGTCTGGCATATTATTAAACTGCTTTTAGAAAAAAAAAAAAGGTTAGAAGTACAGCTTAAAGATACTTGCCCATTTTTTTCTTGGTAAAGTTCAAAAAAATGACAGGCACTGTAAGGAGGCAATTTCCCATTGAAAACATTGAGTGCCATCTGTAAGGCAACAATGGTGGCTGCGTGCTGTAAATAGAAGAAATATTTAATTAAAGGTCTATTGAAAATGATTGTGTGCATTTATTATTTAACATTATGTCCAATATATTATCTACACGTTTAATATTACTTACATGATGTTCATTAATTCTTTCCTTCTGCCCTCAGCAGTTTTGAGCAAGTACTGTTCTTTTACGGCTGCACAAACTGAAATGCTGCACGTATAGAGGATATACACATTTAAATTTTTAAGATGTATTAAGTACGTGCAGTTCATACCGAAGTTAGTAAGATATGTGAAAACCTCTTTTAATAACAACTGGTGGTTTTGCATGGTAGGTAGACAACTGAGATCTGAACAGAAAGCTCTTTTGCTGATATATATCTTATACTTCATTATCAAATTGCAAGTTAGCAATAGGAGCTTTTTACACAGAGCAGTCTAAGAATTTCCTTCGTGTTTGAGAGTGTCTGCTCATTCTAAACAAAAATATAAGGTCACAATTGAGTAACTGCTTTCATTATACCTTCTAAAATAACTTACTTAAGTTCATTTTTATCTTTTTTTTTTAATTAAACAAACTAATTTAATTTTTAAATTTATTTTTTTAATTAAAAAAAAAAAGCTTTTGCATCTGAAAAAGGTGCAGGAAGCAGGAGTTTTGTTTCTAAATTAACTTAATGATAAATTTTCAATAAAACAGAGGACTTTTCAGTTCTCTGCTCAATCAAAACAGTATTACAATGAAATACACAGCACCATCAGGTAGAAAATGGAATTCTACAGGTTTCAAAGTAGTCTCTATTCATTAAAGAGTGGGAGTAATTCAATGATATTTAAGGTTAACCAAATAAAAATGCTTGTATCTGTATTTCATAAAGGAAATTAAATGCTTTCACTGCATTTAAAAACTACAGAAAGGTAACATAAAAGAAACAGCAAGGACTCACCGCAGAATACATAACCATTTTTTGTTGATGTGAAGGCCTTCTAGCATCTGAGATACGCTTTAGAATAGTTTTTAAAAGAATACCTGAAAGATAATTGGGAAGCAATGGCAATGACAGAAAGAGATGCTTTTGTTAACATCCTTATTGTTTCTATTTTAATACTATCTGTCTTTAAATGCACCAGGTTCGTTCTTTTGCTTTTATAGGTAATTTGTACACAGTGGCCTGCTAAGTCTGATATTAATTTTTACACGAATAGCGGGCCTGATTCTGAGTCCATATAAAATATTTCCAGGATCCATAATAGCCTTGAAAGCTTTAAACACTCTGTTCACAGCTGCTTTGTGCCACCAGAACAGTTCAAGAAGATCACTGTAATGAATACTACCCTTTGTTGGTTATAACTCTGTTGACTTCACGATTTCTAGAGAAGAGCAAATTCATTGGGCTCTTGGCCTTCTTAAATTATATGATTGTATTTTGCTAATTTCTGAAAAATTTTGAGACAAACTGTATGAATTAAATCAATGTCAGTGCTAATATGGTAACATAAGATTGAAATCTTCCAAGAATTGAAGTCATAAAATGAGAACTGTATGTACTAGTAGAATTAAACATACCTGTTGTCTTCAGCTACTGAAACAAATTTTAATAACAATTGGTAGTAAAGCAGAGGTTTGATTTTCATGCTTAGTTTTGTATGTTGGAGCTCCAAGAAGGCAAACAAATGCAAACAAATGAATCCTTGCTTATATGTGATTTGTCCTTGTAGCTCACAGAACCTAACTGTACGGTGGCTATGTAAAGTGAAAATCAGGCCAAAAGGTTGAGAGTGGATGAATCCAGTGGATTAAAAAGGTATAAGCTATTTTAAAATTTCAGTTAAAATTTGTTGAGCAGAATAATAAAGCTTAGAATACTCATTTTAGTACTCTCAGCAATGAAAAATGATGACTCATAGGAAACAAAGTTACCATCCTAGAGATTATTACAAATAATATTTTTTAATTTAAGCATGGTGGCTTATGTCAATTTCATAGTTGATTAATTTCAGCAATAATCTGTATATTCCTTTGTGTTTCTTATACAACCACATAATCAAAATGCTAGCTCCTTTATAATGTTGAATTAGTATATTTGTGATTCATATCCTCAACATCTCTCATCCCATTAGTCAAAATCTCTCAGTGCTGATCACCAATATCCAAATCATGGCATCTTTCATGCCCATGGTTATTACACACCCTTACTTCTTTCCCATTCTATTCCTGATTTTAAATGGGGTAAGAATTGGCTTACCTCCCTGCAAACGTGATTTTTGTATTTGTTTGTGGAACCCAAATCCTGCCTGTAATAACAATTCTGAGAGCTTTATCAGCTTGGTCCTGACGCCACGAGTCGCCCAAACAGGTAAAGTGTAATTGTTAATATCCTACAGTGAAGAAAGAAAACATGATGATTTTCTTGTTGGTTCCTACTGCTAATTGTTAGTTCTTTTGGCACAAAATACTTGTCAGAACAAATTCTGAATGTTTTGCTCAAATAAATCTTTTTCTTCATAATGACTGTATTTTGCATTTAGACAGTTGTGGAATTCTTATTTATAGCATCACACTGCTTAAAAATTTTTGAAAGGCAGTGTTTAACAAGAAGAGGAAATATAATGCTGAAAATTATTATTTAAAAAACAAATGGCATTCTTTATGACAATTTCCAATGCCGTTGTCAGTTGCAAAAAATTCATGTTGTGACTCCTCTTCAGCCATCTGCTGGAATATATCCTGAGATATTTATTGAAACAAATCCTATGTAGATGTTAGGATTTAAGGGTTGGGACTTCTGAAAAATGAACAAGATCCAGTGATTAAGTAGGAATCTATATAACTACATTTATGATATACTGGAGTATGATGTACATGTAGAGTTTAGACATATGGATGGAATTCACACCTACTTATATCAGCTCTCCTTATATCAGCTACTGATGCAGTCCTCTAGGTGAAGTATAATGGCCTGATTTTTCTTCTGGGGAGCTGCCCAAGATAAGTTAAGGGTGGCTACTGTGAGAAGGAAATATATGCCAGAACTGGTTTGCACTGCTCTGAATTCCAGTTTAAATAAAGTTGGTATCCTTTCTGTATTTCCGTGTAATCTCTATGAATGTGAGTTGTTGGGCTGAGCTCACTAGGTGGAGTTCTAAAGGAAAATGCCAACAAGTTAAAGACAGGATTTGTCTTTAAGTGAAACAGATAAGTGAAACAGAGCAACATGTTAGATTAAACCAGCTCAGGTCACTTTTTCTTTTAACAAATGAGATTTGTGTCTTGAGAAATGAATTGCCTAGTTACATGCTATTTAAGACAGTGCTGTAGGCAAGAAAGCACCTCAGTCTTCAAGTTACCTGAAAATCAGATGACAACCACTAATAACAAATACAGAGATGCATGCTAATGCAGTTTGATGAATTCTGTTTTAAAAACTATGTAAGAAAGCTCTATTTCAAGTAGTACATTTGAAAAGGTAAAAGTGATTTTTGTGGCACACATCTTTATATGTGCCACTTAAATTCTAAATTGCCACACAATTTATACTCCAAAGTCTTCATTTAGTAGTATGAGAGACCAAAGCTCAATAAATCTAATACTAGAAAGAATGACCCAAATAACTGGTTTTGTCTTCCAGATTTTAGCTAGCTCCCTGATGAGAGCAGCCAGTTTTTCACATTTCTCAGGTCACACAGGTTTATCAGTGTAACGACTGAATCAAAAAGTTGTGCTCCTGAGCTGTCCTGAATTTGAGCAATATGGAAAGGTAACCTAGCTGAAATTACAGTGAGGTACTCCAAATTTTAACACTTCACTTAACTCAAGAGTCTGGCTAGCCCTGCAGTCAAGACTTCATTGATCAAAGTTGGACCTGCTCAGAAACTGCAGGACAGAAGGTAAACGCATTAGCATCACACCCAACTACTACATGTTGGGTGTAAAATACATCTTAAAACTGTTTCAGTTTTCCAGGGCTATCCCAGTATTAATGACCAGTTTATTATTAATATTTGAATTTAAAAATAATTACACTGTTAAGCAATTTTTAGCAAGTGCTGCCTGCAACAATACCAAAGACATTTTTGACACAAGACCCCGAAATTTTCACTTGCTTTTGCTGAGTTAAGTCTAGATTAGTCTAGTCTAAATTAAAATTAGTCAGGATTTTTTCAGATCCCAGTCAGAGATACCAGACTGTTGGGCCCATACACCTATGACAGTTGGGCACCATCTACGCCTTTTGTAGTAAAATCCATGCTTCTTTGTGATATGCCTGGTCCCTTTGCTAAGAACAAGCTCCAAAACTTGCACAAATAACCTTTTGTAATATTCCAATGGCTGTTTAATTCCTGAAAATACTGTGACCACTACTGTCCATATGCAAATAATGACTTCTCTTTCTTATACAATTTATGTAAAATCTTTGTGGAGGGATTCCTCTGTTTCTCTTCCAACATCAAATTTTACTCCTGTGATGGGATTTGGAGGAGTAACAAGACAATTTTATCCAATGATAAGTTTTTTCCTAATAGTCTGCATGCAGTCCCTGACAAGATGTTGCTTTTGGTAGGTCATTGGTCTGTGTTCCTTATCGTGGTGGATGACCCACAGCAGCCTCACACAATCATAGTGTTTTTAGAGGATTTTCAGTTGCAAGTTTGGTTTTGAGTGAGGGTTCCTGAGTAAGAAGCTGAAAATAGACTGTAGTTCAGAAAAAAAAAAAAAATGAAGTAGAGACTTACCTTCTTTTGATGTCATTCAACCAGTAGAAGTAGAAGCTGAGACTAATTTTAAAAAAGTGCAAGTATTTCTATTGGACCTTGATAATTTTTGTATTATTTACCTCATACTGTAAAATGTCAGAGAGCTTCCAAATTCTTTCAGTGTTCAACTTCTTCAGTGGGTATCCAGTGTGAGATGCTAAAAATTTGAGAAATGGCTGGAATACAAAAAAGCAAAATTTAAGTTGCGCACAGGGCCATTCTACATTGTTACTACACACTTCCATACTAGCACATAGCAATTTTTAGAAACAAGATGGTCTTTGCATTTAGCGCCCATGCACCATACCATTGTCTAGCGGTACTCACAGACAGACAGTTACTACCTGTTCCAGTGGATCCTTTTATTTTTTCTTCATGCCATGTTCGTATAATCACCTGACATAAAACGAATGCTTGTACAAAAATTCATAATGATCTTGTGAAACCTTGCTTTCATCCAAGTTTTGAGTTGCACCTTCTCTTCTGCTTCTAAATTCCAGTTCCAAGTTCTCATTTCTGGTCCTTATTCCAGATGTTTTCTTTCTTTGATACATACTTCATGTGTATGTCTTGCATGTGTGTTGCCAAGCACATCGCTTCTCCATTCCTACCTTGGGTTTTTCTTAATTGCAACCCAATCTACTATTTCAGTCCTCATCCTGATCTTATTTTTAGCCACGTCCTGGTCTTACCAATCTATAAGACATAGTATCACATAGCGATATTGGGGAAATTATGATATTGAGCAATGGGACAGGACACATATACCAAGAAAGCTTAAAGAAATTGATTTATACCTGCTGTATACCACTAGTTTTTCTTGGGGAAAAAAAAAAATCATTTTTTTTTTAGGCTGAAAAGAGAATTTAGCCTATTCATCTAGAAGAGGTTGGTGATCTGAGTTTAGGGTTGAAGTACAGGCATAGTTTTTATTTGGTGGGAAGGTTCAGAAGTGGGTAGAGGAGATGCAGATGCAAGAGGAAGTCTAGCAGAAATCCAAAAAGGGTTCAAAGGAAGTGTGATAAATACTTTTATTGTGATATTGCTGCTGAGTAGAAAGGAGGTATGATGTAACTTTGTTAAAACTGGGAATTATGCTTTGTTTGTCTGTAACATATAGATGCAGAGCCATAAGTAGATGGCTGTTTCAGTGGTTAAAGATTAGAGGAAAACAAGTGAGTTTGGTAGTGCCATTTTGAATAAATCCGTGAAGAAAGTTGCAATGGAATAGATAAACAATTATGTACCCGTGGCAAAGAATTTGATGGTGGAGAAAGCAAGGGAGACATTAAGAATGAACTTTAAGTGAGTGTCTGAATGAAGACTTCAGGTGTGAGATAACTGTTACGAGAGGAAAGCACTGAGACTATTATAAAGATTTGAGGAATTGAGCTAGCAAGGAATTATACAGACAGAGATGTCAAGGAATTACTAACATGAGACTGAAGAGAGAGAAGTATTGAAGTGAGACACTGATTTGATCTAAGTTTTTGTTTTCGCTGCTCTCCTAAAAGGTAGGTGTAGTGGTTTTTTTTGCAAGGTAGTCAACAATTTATCTTTTTTATGACTTGCAATTTTCAGTTGATGGGGATAGTCCAGTCCAGCTGGCTCTGTAATGTAATTGTATTTTGGGTAAGACGTATACACCCACTTTGAAGGTGAGATATCTCAAAGAAGCATATTAACTGCCTATTTTTTTTTAACCTACCTGTTAGATATGGTTGCCAGAAGCTGTACATTTGATTTAGAAGATTTCCAGAACTAAAAATACCTTACCCTGTACTGCTTGAACTGCCTTTGGAAATCCCTTGTCGCAAAGGTTTCTCTTAGAAGTTCATTGTATTTTGGGCAGTGTGAGAAAGGTAAGTACAGCAACTGAAAATAAAATTGCAAAACATTAGTTAGGCAAGGCACTTCTTGTTCTGCAATTCAACATACACTTTGAGGATTGTTGTTCTGATTGGCTGCACTAATTAGGGCAAGCTGCAGAAGTTTTTGGGAATGTTGTTTCCAAGGATATTCATCTTCAGGACAGTAAGAGTCATATTGATGACTACTTACAGAATAATCTTCAAATGTTCAGAGGAGTAATAGTTCCAGCAGTTCAAAGTTGAAGGACTCATCTACACAAATTGAAATTTATCCCTTGACAGAAGACTAACATAAGCCCTCATGTATTTCTTTGTACTTGGCTTCCTCAGGAGTGATTTTACTCATTGTGTTCAGTCTTTGTTTAAACATACCATCATCTTTTTGCAACAAATTACCAGCTGGACTACAAAAGGAGTCTTTGTGCATACTCAGCTCCATTAAGTGAACTTACCACAGCTCCATTTAGTTCAGCCAAATTAAAGAAACTTAAGTTTCCATAACTCAGATTTTTCTTTAATTCAAGGTACTTGAAAGTTAAATGTTACATGTGAGATGAATAACTTAAGAATTTGTTAATTCATTTATCTAAGCTGAGTTTATTCTTGTTTGAAATTTTTGGGTATTAAGTTTTAAACAAAAGCTAAACTGAATTTTTACACTGAGATATTATTAGCATTTTTCTCTAATGTTTTTTGTCCTTTTTCCAGAAATAAAACTCTAATTATACAGTCCCACAGTTGAAAGAGTTGAAAATAAATAAATAAATAATAATAATTGAGAATCCTGAAGGTGTAATTACCTACGAAAGCTTCACAGCATTTTCTGTCTTTTTAAAAACATAATCTATCCTTTTCAGAAGGTAGGAAAATATTTCTGAATTATATATAACCATAGATAGGCTCATGAACGGGTCTGACTTTAGCAACATGATGAACCTTTTTTTTGTGTATGGAAGGATACATGTGTTCTCAAACTTACATGTATTTGTAGTAAAGATGAATAAAGCTAAAACACGAATGTTAGGGAAAAAAGTGGGGGAAAAAAAGCATATCTGTTTGTGACTACGATTATTATTTTTTTTTAAATAAACTTACTTGATGCCTTAGGTGTGAATGAGGTGCAGTACCTGCTTGCTGAGGGTGATAGCAGTATTGATACTGGCCAGGTGTTTTTGACTGTTTGCTGGAGTTCTACCATCAGTGACAGTGTCAGAAGAAGCTCCTGACACTACACCAGGGCTGTGTGCCTGCACAGTAACATATATGTCTCCATATCCTCCATCTTCATGCTCTTATCACCCTGAGGTGTGAACCAGAGTTCCATGTCCCTGTTTAGCCTGATTTCCCTATCACAGACTGTGTTGACTTGTAAATCCACGCAATTTATCTCACATCACATGTGAATGTCCTCTCCCATAATGGGACTCACATTGTGCACTCCTGAATTTCTTATCTTTTTACCATATTTTTTCTGCAAATGGGGAACTCCAGCACCACTCATCTGTCCAACTTTCTGCTCTAGGACAGGTATATTCATATGTCAGAGCTGCTATCCACACAGCTCTGAGGTGAGGAGTAAAGGAAGGGAGATGAATAAGTATATTACCCTTTGAATTTATGCTCTTAAAGCTCTTAGTCATTTTTCTTTTTCTCTTTACTTTTTCTGTCAAACCTCAAAATGCATACACCATGCACCTCAAAGCACAAAAAAAAAAACATTACTGTGACACAATTCTCACTGTATTGAGAATGACAGAATAATTCTTTTACCTTTTTAGTTGTCTGGAGCCTAAAAAAAAAGTGAAGCACTAGTGAGAATAGGTATGCTTCCTCTTCTCACATGAAAGTCATGGTTGTGATAACACCAAGTACAAGATCAATCTGTTACTACTTCTAAGGTGTTTTATTCCCGTAATAAGAGTTTTGTTCTGTTTTGTTTTGTTTTTCTCTATGATTTTTTTTATTTCTTTCTCTCTTTTTTTTTTTTTCTCTTTCTATTTTTTTTTTCATTAACTCCAGGTCTCTGTTATCTTCCATTCTTGTGGAAAATCTTGACAATATTTCTACTCAAATTATTAGTCCTTTTTGCCCAATGCTTGTAACTTGATATACCTTTCTTTGTTATTACACTGCCCTTTTTCCTGCTCCTTCATCTCATTTTGGATATTTTACTAATGCTTAAGGGAAAGCAAATGCCCCAGTTTATACTCACATTATCATGTGACAGTGGCACTGTGTGAACTGGAATTGGCTGCCAAAGGATTCTGGGGTTCCAAATCTGGCCTTGTGTCAGTGGATACAGCCCAGCAAGACTCGCCTGAGCACTCATAAGTGTTTGATCACAGTCAGTACTTTGCACATAAATCTGAAGGATGAAAAGAAAAGATTTAAATTTTTTGGGGGGGAGGGGGTGGAGTTGGTTTTCTTCTGTTAATTTTCTTCTTTTGGTAGAAAAGAAGAGGATTAGTTCTGTACTGGAGGAGCTGGCATTAAAGTAGAGCAGGGTAAAGAAAAAAGCTGGAATAGGGCCTTGGAATATAATTTTGGTGGACAAGAGAGTTGTGACATGGTATCTGTTCCCTTTGGGTCCTAATGAAAAACTGACTCCATTTGGCCAACTAGGCTTTGGGATATTAGGGATGCACTGAGCAACTGGAAATGAACAGTAAGCTGTATCTGCACTGCACATGGAAGTGTTGAATTGGAGATATCCAACACAGATACTGTATCATACAGCAGTGAGGCATCTGAACCTTTTTACAGCCTCAAAAACCTTGTGCATGGTTTTCAACTAACCATCAGCTTGAATTAAAAATAAGCCACAGCTTCAGGGATACTTTGAAACCACATTGAATTCAGTGGTTTACCTCCAGGCATACCAGGTTCAGACTCTCATGGATTCAGAAAGTTCCAATATCCTTGAAAAACATCCTACCTCCTAGATCCAGTACTTGCCTCATTCTGCTTGTAAACGACACTCAGGAAATGAGAGTATCTTCTCCGCATGTACTGTCCAAGCTCATACTGTTGCTGTATGCCAAGCTGTAGAAGTGACAGAAGAGTGTAAGAAGCTCGTGTGCTGTGCAGCTATTCCTATAACCAAAATTTAAATAACCTTTAATAAATAATTTTGATAAAGATCTTAAAGTATTTCATTTCTAAAGGGAAGATGGAAAGAAAGCAGGAGAAAAAAATCGGTAAAGTTACTGTGTTGACAGTTATTTTCTAACTTCCACTCTGAAACAAGACCACTGTGTGAACATAGTCTCATTAGCACTTATTTTCTTTAACCATAGGGAAAAAAGATAGAAAAAAGCTGTTTGCACTCTATATGTTGCATGCAAATGGAGATCATCACTATTCATCTCTGAAACTCACATCTTAGTGAGTTAAGCTGAAACTCGTATCTTAACAGACAAGCAGTCAGAGTCTCCTGTGCATATGGCTGTAGTTTAGGTAGATGTTGCTTTCTGCAAAGGGACTTAATTAGGAAGTAGCATGTCTGTAATGATCCTAATGCATCCATCATAGGAAAAGGATTGCATTTTTCACCCTAGAATGCTTGAATCCTTGCTGAGTAAATACTAAAGAAAATAACAGTGTAGTGTACTTGATCAGAGAGGCATGGGAGTTTACCTTATTTAAAAGAGATTATCAGGCAAAAGGACAGCATTTGTACCAAAATAAATGAATATGAATTAGCCATGAGCATATTTGAAATGGAAATTGGAAGGACCATCGGGGTGAAGTTCAAGAACAAGCTTTCAGTGAGAGCAATGGAAGCAAAAATACCCGACTAGTTTGAAAGTGGAGCTTGCTAAATGTATGGACGCAGATTGTATGATATGGCTTTTTGCCATGGCAAAAGACTGGATTTGATTGCTTAAAAGGCCCCTCCTATTCCTGTGTGATAAGAGTTGTCATATTAAAAGCTGCTTATTAATTAATGTTATCTTCACAATAGGTTTTACTGTAAATGTTATTTGCATACTTACTGGTCATATGACAAGAGTAGGAAGAGTGAGCCATAAGGATAATATCAGATATGTCTTCCTGGCAGATACAGTTTTTCATTTTGTTTTGCAGTAAGCTATGTGGTTGTTTATCCAAGCTAATAAGATTAGCTGAGGGACAGGGTTACTTAAAGCAGGTACAGAGATGTCCCAACAAAGTTGTCTAGTTCCTGTTGTTTTGCTGGCTCACAGCTAATTAACTGGGACTGCAGGCACAGCAACCACCTGGCTATGAGGATATGTCCAGGATATGAATCCCACAGAATAACAACAGTGATTCCATACAGAAGCTATAGTTTCAACATGAGCAAGATCTTTTTTGGGAAGACAGAAAATTGTGAACCGAAGACTTTGAGTAAAGGTCTTTCACGCCTTTGAGTATTTTGTTTCAATGGTTATCTACAGTCTTAAACTTTTGATTCTTAATTCTGGCCAATGTGCCCAGCTTTCAACCCCTGGATCTTGTTACCCTTTTGAATGACGCATTCGTCGCAATCACAAATCTTATTCCCGGTAAGATGGTAAACAATAAAATGGAATCAAGCCACTTAATCTCTATGTTACTCTAGCTAGATGACAGTTCTCTACTCACACTGCCAAGTAGGTTTTCTAACCTTAGCATTTTCGTAGCTCTTTGCTGAATATTTTCCAACTTACCATCATCCTTTTGTAAAGACATGACATGAGAATCACATGCAATGTCCCTGTAATGGTCTCAGTGCTTATGATCTTCTTACTTGTATGCGGTGTTTCCTAGACTAAATTGAAATATAATTGACTTTGCTCATTTAATCATTAATCTGCACTGGAATCTGAAGTACAGTGATTATTAATTGCCTCCCAAAGCCCATAATTCAGGTTGAAATAGACCTCAAGAGGCCTCTAGTCCAACCTCCTGCTCAAAGTGGAGTCAGCTGTAAGGTCAGACCAGGTTACTCAGGGCTTTATCCAAAATGCCAGTCATGGCCCAAAATATGTGTATGTGATCACCTCTTTCAGTTTCTGGAATTGTGTGTCTGGGTTTCCTAGGAAATATGCTAGGCCTAGGCTTCTGCTCCAACTTGTCTAAGATGTGTGTTGTTAAATCCTGACGTCTGGGCCTTGAACCTCTCCAGAGCTTACATGGCCTGGAGCAAGCTGGCATGTAGCGCTGAACTTGTGTAGCGTACATGTGAAATGATTGAGTCATAACTGAATTAAGGTATGAGGAGCTGATCTTAACCACCTTTGAGACATTCACTGTTGCTTTCTGCCTGATAACGAGCTTTGCTGCGAAGCTATTACTCCTTTTTCTCAAGGGAGGTGGTGTGAGAGCAAGTAGGCCTGACCTTGCCTCAGAGATTGGTGCAGCCTCCTGCGAACGAAGCAGAGAGGCCCTGTGTGCTGTTTGTTCTCTCCTGATTTTGGAGACCTGGTAAGCGACAAGTTCTCCTTGGAGAGAAAAATGTGCTTTGTGCTGGACTTGCTGGATAAAACATGACGAACAAACATACTGCACAGCCGCCTCACAGAGGCACACGCACTGCGCAGTCTGCAAACACATGCACAATAGCCATTTGTCTGGGACTTTCATTTTTTTGGCACATCTAAGCCGCTTCAGTGAGGCTTCTGGGTTCCCAGTATACTGGACAAATGACTAGTGCATTTTCGGATACAAACAGCTTATGTTGGGGAAAAAGGAATGAAGCACAAACACAATGATAGTGCTGGTGGGAGCGGAGCAGAAGGAGGATTAAAATCTCTTAGTACCCCCATATTTGTTTAGAGCCTGATAGTACAGCTCCATATTTGTTTGGAGCCTGATAGGAGCTTACCCTCTGTGCCATTCACAGGAAGAGGAGGATAATACTAATGACAGATAATGTAGAAACATGGTTTCTGCAGCTGGGATCTGCAGTTTCCTTGGCTGTTGCTAGTCAATACCACCAGGTGATATTTATGTGATACTTCTGCCAGAACTGATCTTAGTTGTTCATGAGCCAGGAATCTCTGCTCAGCAGAGACTCAGGGTGGTCTGTGAGTGCTTCCACCACCTTGTTCTGTGGTTGAAGTTATGTGTTTAGTCTCAGGTGAACCATGGTGCTGCTGGTACCTGTCTCCTCTTGGAAGACCCCGGTTTACAAACATCTCAACATGTGCTGCTATTGGACCAGAACAGGCCAACTCGGTGTCAGTGAAATCAGTTACTACTCACAACTGTACCTTCCCAGTATGTTCTTCATCTGTCCTACAAGAGATCTGCATATACCAACTTAATAGGGGCTTTCTCAAGTTAAAACAAAGTGCTAAAAGACAAGTATCAGCAGACCATGCTCTGATATTTCTGTATTTTGTCCCTGGTAAACAAACACACCTTGGTAAGCTGTCCGTATCCATGCTGCCTTGCAACCTCTTTGTGCTTGTCAGCTGGAAAAAACTCCTGCGGGGTAAGATCACCGTGGCGGAACACCTGGTAAAGCAGACAGAATTCCCCTCATGTTACTGGGCTTTTTAAGTTGGATATAGTTAGTGCAGTCCCAAGGATTTTGCAATGATAGAGAATACTTTATCTAACAGATGCTAAATACTTACCTTAGATCTACATAGCTACAGTACTTGTTTGATTTCTTTAGACAATGTAACTCCTCCTTTTTCCTGGCATTTGGAAAGCAGTTAGCTCAAATTTTTACAAGTTATAAAAATTTTCATAATATTCTATATATTTTACAGAGTTTTTTTGTTTGTTTGTTTTGTTTTTTCATTTTTTGGAGGTAGAGACTGCAACAGTGACAGACAGTAAACAAACAGAAGCATCTAAATAATTTTTCAGGAATATTGGAACATTAATATTTTGGTAGGACTAACTGGGAGTTCAAAAGGGAGGAAAAAAAAACCCTACTGCTCAGCAGTACTTTGAGCAGTATTTTGAGTATTAAAACAAATTAGTCTTAAAAAGCCACATGCTGACTTTTTCATCACAAGAGGTGATGACTGTGTCATCTAATATCTAATATCTAGGCTAAACTGTTACTTGGAAAACACTGAACATGTTATGAAATTTCACTTCATACAAAAGATATATCTATAAAGATACATCAAGATTTTTCATTCCTGTGATGAATTCTCTCATTGCCTAGCATACTTCCTGTAAATATATGTGATAAAATTGTAAAATTTTACCACCAGATTTATTTGTTTGTTTATTTATTTTATTTCTTTGGCCAAATAGGGAAAATAAAATTGAATCTTCAGGGAAAACAAAACAAAACAAACAAGTGACATATAAGCTTTTGCGATATTCAGAACAGACCAAATTCAGGCCTCCTGCAAACAACAGTATGTCATAATTGCAAATGTTTTACAGCATGGGTTCTATGTTGCATATTCATTGCCACTGTACACTTGTTTGGGTTTCACATAATTAAATTTGATTACTTGTTCATGCAGTGAAACCAGTAGAATAGCAGAAACTCTTCTATGGTGAAGATGATTTTGTTAATGCAGTGAAAATTGTTGAATAGCAAAACTCTTCCAAGGTGAAGGGGGTTTTTGCAGGCCATTGGAATTTAGTTATGAAATCCTATTTTACAATTTAAAAATAATGATATGCAATTCCTCTCTTATTGATGTAAAAATAATAATAAATAAAACAAACAACACTCTTTGTCATTCCAGAAAGTTATCTTCAGTTGCTTCCATCCAGGACTGCACTAAGGAAATAACATTATAAAATCTTACTTAAAAAATGGTGTTGCTTTTTGTGCAATGTAATAATGAATTCAGAGTATGCAGTACACACTTCAGTATTCACAAAGTACCCCCTCTCCCACACTGTAGACCATAAGAAGAGCAGTAAGTGACAGGTTTGAGGTCCATTTATCCATGAACTATATACTTACTACGGACACAAACTTCAGTTTTCTTTTTGCTGTGGTTTGGTGAAGAAAGACGCAGAAAAGGCAGAACGTGAAGCACAGACTCCAGATCCCACACACCAGCTGCCTTGACCTCATTCTGAGGGTAGCGTTCAGTTATTTTGCACCCTGGAGCCCCTGGCTGAACGTGGTACAGTAGATATGTGGCTAAGAGGGGAGGAGCCAGTGGTGCTTGGTGGCGTCCAAAAGTGGGCTGTGTTTTTGCCTCTGCCTGTGGATCCATGAAATGAAAAGTGCACTTGGCACTAGCACTCAATTTCTGTGTCCCAGGTATAATGGGAACCAGAATTTTTGAGCCCTCCAATTCCTGTGCGAGGTACCTACAATACAGACGAATGTAAAGATCTATAAATTGCCTTCTATCAATTAAGCTAGGGTTTGGTATAAGTCAGTAAGCCTTCTCAAAAGTGAAAATGCTGCAGATATGTTGTCTCTTACTATGACAATGCACACACGGTCTTCTTTGAAACTTTGAATTAGAAAGTGAGAGAGTACAGTGCTGGCACTTGTTCTGTAACCAAGGATCTCCAGAGTTACCTCTAGATTTGGCTGTGGTCTTTAGCAGAAATAAATAGCAGCAGACTTTCTTGCATGGCAGCAG